>NC_072053.1:28238310-28838310 GCF_027791375.1 Indicator indicator | reverse complement strand
CGAACGCGAGAATTGCAGGAGTGTGTCGCGTACTTTGTGAGTTTTGGGTACTCAGAGATTTTGCTACTACATCATATTCGAACACCAATAGCCACTATGGGAAGTGTTTCTCCTGAACAATTCCATAATTCTTGCGCTTTCTTACACCACAATAGTCTGATCTACACTTATATCTATACTCTATCTCACTTTCTCCAGTGTACTACTTCCTTTGCAAGGCAAAATTTAAAATCTAGTGAACAAGTTCTTACTATCACACCTAGTACAACGATGGCACACAAGTTGTAGTTTCTAGCAATCACACAGATCTATCACTTATAGAGCGGCTTGATCAATTCATCGAATCTAACTCACATCATAGTGCACACATACTGCTGTAGGCTGACTCTTACTTACTTTACATCTTAGTGATGAGGCATGACTTACTACTTTATAAAAGAAATTGGAGTCCATATTACATCATCACAGTTTACACACTAATAAACTGAAAGCACTGTATATTTGTTGGTCGACCCTGTATTCTTCAGATTTCCGATTGATTCTTCTACTTGTCGTGCTCCTCTTGTCCTGGAGGCGGTCGATAAGGCGATACCATGTACTTCTTTATTCCTATTGGTGTTCACAGTGAGGAAGACACAAACTGTGAGTCCTGTTAAAGGCTGTCCTAGTGCAATTTGGCCAGGGAGTAGAAAAGACAAATAAATGTAAATCATGAGGAAAGGAAGCAGAATTTTTGCACTTTATTTGGCAAGAGTCAGCTGAACATGTTCATCTAACTTCTGATTTAGCATAGTGTCTCCTCTCACTTGATGGATGATGAGGAAGGTCAATCTTAGTAATCCCCCAAATGTGTTAACCTTGCTTGTCAGTCTGGGACTACTTTTGGGACAGCAACTGTAAACGGAATGAGAAAGTTCAGGGAGGTAACAATAGACCAAAGTTTGACTTGTCAGCTGGCACATGCTGAAACTGATGATTCCCAGCCATACAAGGGAGTAGGGAAAAGCAACTCACTGCTCTGCCTCCTCAGGACTCAATCTCTCTCTCCTAATTTTCCTCTTAAAATGGTTCCAGCTCAAGTTGTCTGAGACAAGACAGACCAACCAACTGACAGGTTTGTCCATCTTCAAAACACAGAACTTTATCTCTTCTCCAGGGTAGGGACTATCATAGATTGTATGAGGTGAATTCAAGTATGTTTCATAGCAACAGTTAGAAAGCAAAACACAGAAAATTTACGAAAGGCCAGGCTTCATCACTTTGATGTGGTGAGTAATTTGCAATGCATTGTATAATTTTTGGTCTGCTAATGGAAATTTGGCCCATGTTTTATGTAACAGAAATTAATCTCATGTACTGTTGTGCACTCATGTACAGTCTTTTCTTGGAGGTGATGGATTTGATAACGTTAAATTTTGTGGATAAGTGAAAATTATTATGCTTTCAAATCGGTCTTTTCTTTGAAAAATGAAGACGTGAGCAAGTATGCCAGGCATTCTAATTAACAGAGTCCAATACTGATGTGAAGAATTTCTTCTAACCTTATAGGTTAACAGTTCTGTCTATATTTAGAAGCTTGTGATATATTGCAGAGTGTTCACACTCCCTCTTGCTGCTTCCATACAGAGATGCCTTGGCACACTCCTACCCAGAATCCAGACAGAATCATCTTTCATCTTTCATGCCATCTGAAAAGAAAACAGCAGGACTCTTGCACATTGTAGTGTTTACTACACTACAGTACATTGCAGATCAATGGGACTTTCATTGAATCACTAGTGGTGTCCCCCAGGGATCAGTGCTGGGCCCCATCCTATTCAATATCTTTATTGATGATGTAGATGAAGGAATTGAGTCCATCATCAGTAAGTTTGCAGATGACACCAAGTTAGGAGCAGGTGTTGATCTGTTGGAGGGTAGGAGGGCCCTGCAGAGGGACCTGGACATGCTGGATGGGTGGCAGAGGCCAACGGGATGAGATTTAACAAGGCTAAGTGCAGGGTTCTACACTTTGGCCACAACAACCCCATGCAGTGCTACAGGCTGGGGACAGAGTGGCTGGAGAGCAGCCAGAGAGGGACCTGGGGGTGCTGGTTGATAGTAGGCTGAACATGAGCCAGCTGTGTGCCCAGGTGGCCAGGAAGGCCAATGGCATCCTGGCCTGCATCAGGAGTAGTGTAGCCAGCAGGACAAGGGAGGTTATTCTTCCCCTGTACTCAGCACTGGTCAGGCCACATCTTGAGTACTGTGTCCAGTTCTGGGCTCCTCGATTCAAGAGAGATGTTGAGGTACTGGAACGTGTCCAGAGAAGGGCAACGAAGCCGGTGAGGGGCCTGGAACACAAACCCTGTGAGGAGAGGCTGAGGGAGCTGGGGTTGTTTAGCCTGGAGCAGAGGAGGCTCAGGGGTGACCTCATTGCTGTCTACAACTACCTGAGGGGAGGTTGTAGGCAGGTGGGGGTTGGTCTCTTCTCCCAGGCAACCAGCAGCAGAACGAGGGGACACAGTCTCAAGTTGTCCCAGGGGAAGTATAGGCTGGATATTAGGAAGAAGTTCTTCACAGAGAGGGTGATTGCCCATTGGAATGGGCTGCCCAGGGAGGTGGTGGAGTTGCCGTCACTGGAGATGTTCAAGAGAAGACTGGATGAGGCATTTAGTGCCATGGTCTAGTTGATTGGATAGGGCTGGGGATCGGTTGGACTGGATGATCTTAGAGGTCTTTTCCAACCTGGTTGATTCTATGATTCTATGATTCTATATGTTCTTGCTCTTCTGTACAAAAAATAACTCAGTCATGTAACACGACTGCTCCCTTTCTGAGCACTCTTACCTTTTCCAGATTTCCTGACTCAATGAGGGTTAAAAATTACTCAACACACTGCGCAATTGCTTTTCTATTCAAATGGGTATGGTGCCTGATAAACTGCTCTGTGAAAGCTGCAGATGTCTGTACTTTCAGTATCACACATTCACCAAAATAATGATAATTTCTGGAATTGTTGGTCTTAATACAAAGGGCATTTGAAAAGTGAAAATTAAATCCCGTGTTGATTTCAGTGCATTAAATATGTATTACCTCCTCTTAAAATAAAAAGTGGCAGGATTTTATCAATATTCTCCAATGAAATGCAGTTCAGCAAAACCTCAGGTAGAATGAAGCTTGAAAATCAGAGGAGTGAGGTCAAAAAAAGCCACAGCAAACACTTCCAGAGCCAAAGCCCACACACATGTACTTGTCTCTTACAAGTGCCTCAGCATTCAAGTGGTGGCAAACAGGGGCACTGAAAATGAAGAACAAGAAAATATCACCTCCAATAAGAAGGTCTACAAGATATTTTGAGAAAGACCATCCTATTTCCCTAGTCCTGCCAGTCTGCACTTTGAATTTTAAGCACTGAATAATATTTTATGCATTTGTGTCATATATTGGGCATTCAGAGTGTTTTCCACTGACAGATTCTTGTGACACAAGAAGGAAATAGCTCTACTCTATCTGGCTTATTTACAGGTAGGAAAAATCCTAACCTAAAGCTAGTATTTCTGTTCTTTGTCCAGAGCTGCTGCTACTTGTAAAACTTCCACCCCTTCATCATTTCCAAATGTGAGAATTAGACTAGATCAGCAAAAAAAAAAAAAAAAAAAAAGAATTTGCATATTAATTTTAGGCATAGTTTCTGTGAATAACTTGATCACTCAGAAAATGCACTCATTTCTAAGAATTTGCTCAACCTTTTTTTTATTTTTATTTTTCCTAAACAACCTGAGTAACAGATAAGTGGTTTGATGTGAGGAAGATGGGCAAATAATTTACCTGAGGCTCTCCGCTCTTCCATTCATGCAGAAATCAATCAGATGAATAACACATGATTTCTTACTCTACACAGCCGTGCCTCTTTTAAGTGTCAACACAGAAGAGAAAATTGAGTACCTATACACAAATAATAAAAATGTTCTTTATGAAAGGGAAGAAATTAACAAATTTTATGAAGGAACAGGTAAGTCAATTGTTACATAGCAGGTAATAATGTTTCACAGGATTTGAAGGCAAATAACATAATTTTTCTGGAAGTGAGGTAATGTACATATTCACATGATGTGAAGAACAGGAGACAAAAAGAAGAGAATGATATGGCTCATCTTCTGCTGAAACCTTTGTGTAGCTACATTAACTCATTAATTAAGCAAACGTGATCAGAAGTTACAGGCTAGAGCAATTCCTGATGCTTTCATGACCCAATGAAATGTGAAAAGATACTAAACCCAGAAAGCCATTTACTTCCCTATTAATGCCCTGGGCTGATTCATCATATCTATAATAACTGATTGCATTTGGCTTTATTGGGATATTAAAGTCTCTGAGTTCTTCCCATGGTGCCATATTTCTTCTGGCAGTATGAGGATCAGGCTTAAATGCTTTCCAGCCAGGCTGGGACTGTAGTTTCACAGGAAGCAAGACCTCATTCCAACCACTCCTGCAAGGACCTTATTAAAAACACAGACTTCCTCTACAGGGTCTGTAAAAATTCATCTCTCTGTTTCAACTAACAGGAGTAAAAGAGATGATAATAAAAACCAGATACACAGATATTAAGCATGATCATAATGTTGAATATTGGGGAGTTTTGTATCATCCTTATAGGCTCTCAGGTTTTACATACTGCTTTTTTCATTAGGTTTTCACAATACCTGCAAAACCACTGCTGTCTTGTGGACAGTATACAAATTATAAGAATGATGTTGTAGCAACTCAAACCAAGTAATATTTCTCCATTTATCGGAAAGCCTTTTTCTGATTAGATTTTCATGGGCTTGAAATATGTTGTTAAATACCCATATTCTATGCTTAGACCTTAAAATAGCACAAAATCAATGGCAATTTCTGCTGAAAGCTGCAACTTGTAACTCATCACAATAAATTCACTTCAGCAAAATGCAGGAAAATTAAAAATGGAATAATTCTGAATTTCTGTCTTTGAAGAATTTATTTTCATCTTAATTGTTGTGATGTCCTAGATATGATAACTGAAAACTCCAAGCTTTCCCTTCTCTGTGGTTCTCTGGTAAGGTCTGGCTCCATATCCTCAGTGTTGCAGATGACAATCCTACGATTAACAGCCCTTCAGCCTACTGGTCCTTACAATACTATATCTTTTGGAATCCGTTTAAGGGGCAGCTTTCAGTGCTGAATCAAAGGAAATCCCTCTTTCCTTCTCCCTTCTCCCCCACAGTACATCATCCTGGCATCTCGCCAATACATCATCCTGTGGTGTGGGTGAGGTTGCCACAGCAACGGCACACATACAGTCACACCCCCTGTAGCTACAGAAGTGTGAGTCTGTTGGAAAGCTTTAGTAAGGTTTTATTTATCTGTGATGTGCCGCCCAGCCATCTGCAGTTACTTGCCCATTCACTGCTCACAAACCTGATGGTAACCCTTAATGAGGTCACTTTCAGTATTTTCACCTCCAGTCTTCAGATGAAATCTCTCCAGATTGGACCCGGGTGGTCAGTCACCGGCCCCACCTGTAGTGCAGAAACTGTCTGGCTCATCAGCCATCCCATGGACACACCAGTTGGGCAATAACGAAGTTCATATTTACTTTACAAATGTGTAATGCAGCAGCAGTGAGCAGCTGCAGAAGAATTGAACTGGGGTTACCCACAGTGCATTGTAAAACCTAATATTCTTTCTGTTAAAGCAGTGAGACAAGTTTTTGTGAATACCTGACTTAAAACTCTGATCATTTTTTTCAGACATGGAGATGACTTGATTGTGACACCATTTGCTCAGGTAGGCACCATTTTGCCATATTTCTCACACAATCTTGCAATTTAAATTTGAAGTGGCCAAACCAGTTGTTTCCATTATTAATGTTATGTAAGATATGCTTGAAACAGGAAAAACAGAAAGACATAAAAGTCCAACTCTTGTTATGGTTACCACTCCTTTTTAATGCTTTTTGATTACTGGCAAGGTTGAAATGCAACAACATGATGAACACCTTTGACTGAGCTGTCTGCTGCAGCAGACAGTCATGAAGACAAATTTGTATACTCTGTTATTCTCCTTCTTTTTATAATTACAATTTCTTCTTTTGTCCATGTTTTGTGCATTCATTACAATGTGACTTTTGGATGTGAGATAAGTTTTACCCAGGATACTTACTCTGGTTTTACAAAACCAGCTCTACTTGTCTGTTGGTTTTTTGTTGGTTTTGTTGTTTTTTTTTTTTTTTTCATTCAGATTCTGCTTTATAAAATATCAGCTCAAAATTCAATATAATTTAGATCAAACTCCTCAAGATTTTAGTCTTGCAATGCATGAGCAGCTAAAATTGATACTTCTTGAACTAATTATGGAGTTAAAGTTAATTCAGTGTAATTCGGCGGGGGGGAGCAGGGGGGAACAAAACAGAAACAAAAATTAAAAAAACTCTGGAAGTCATATGTGATTGAAGGTGAATGGAAAGAGATGTACTGAGTCACAAGAATAAGGTGTCCAATTGCTTGCTTTTATTGCTTTTATCTGATGATAAGGTGTTAAACCAAAACATAATTTTAATGAGACTGTAAACAGATACAGTGTTTATAAGACACTGGATGATACACTCTTATTCAGCATATCACCATGGTAGTGTGGCTGCCTTCAGTAACTGGAGGAGGGGTAGCATCTTATATCTCCCATACAGAATCAGAACAAGATAATTTACTATTTTTACCAGAATGGAATTTAGTAAGCTGAAATTTAAAAAAATCTATCACAAGGATATTATTAGTTGCACTTCCTTGTATTGTAATATACAGCAACTGCTGTATGTTTAATTTAATTATTCATAGTATTTTTTTTTTCAAAATAAAAGCATTTGATTGATTTGAAATTTAAGGACAAATTCTGTAGGTTGTTTTTGTTTTACTCCCTTGCGACTGTTTCTATATAACTTAATTTTGAAAATTACAGTGATTACTCAGGGATTAAAACTGTAGAGATTTGCAAATGACTCAGTGCATTTTGCTCAGTAAGTGTTAAGCACAAGTGGAACCTCTGTGGACAGGTAAATTGTCACTTAAAGTGGATTGTAATTTAAAAACTGAACTATTATTTTATGTCCTTAGACTATAACATAATAGACTCACATATATTTATATCTTTACACATAAATCAAGCAGTTTAGTTCCACTGTAGCCAGTGGCCAAAGTTTTTGTTGCCATTTTTGCATGCAGTGCTGTATATGTGGTGGATACATTGCACTTGCAGAAACTTTCAAAATATAATTGTGTATGCTAAAGCAGCTGGGATGCTGGGCAGATACTGGACATTTCACCTCTAGACCTACAAAACAGTTACTTCACCTGCCAGGAAAATAAATAGAAGGATGTACAAACCAATCAAGTCTCTGCTTTCTGAAAAAAGGAGAGATTCATAATACCTCAGACACTGGAAAAATCTGGTCAATGTGCATAGTGGTGGAGACAGTAAAGAGACTTCTTCATAGCTCTTCAGGGACCCAAGCATGGGTTCATCAAGGCTCATTAAGCCTTCACTCATAACTGGCCCTGAGCAACCTCCCAGTTTTGCATACTTTTTTCCTCAGCACCCCAGATGCTAAATGTCCACAGACCCAACACATACTTCAGCTAGGTTCTTATTTTCACATGGCATTGTGCCTAGCTTACTACCTTCCTGAAACTCAGCCCTGTGCAACAGGTACACAGTCATTCACTGCTGTCCAAGCATGGCTGTACCTGAGGTCATTCACCAAGGAGTCGCTTATCCACCTTGTATGTGCTCCAGTTCTCAGTGCACCTGAATAGTCCAACAGGACCTATTGAGTTGTACTCAGGAAAACCAGCTATGTTTCTTCATGGGCTGAGACAGGTCTGGGAGTCACGTATACATGTTTCTCTGATATCACTAGCACATACAATCTGTCTCAGCATCCTGTCACATGTAACATGAACACAGGCAGATTAACTGAACTGAAAAAGGACTGCAGTCACTAAAATGTGTTTTACCACAATAGGCCCAATTTTTTCTCTTTATACTTTCCTTCTCCTTCCACCCTCAACTCACCCTTTCCTTTTGAAATATTCTTATAATTCAGTAGTTTTTCTTTGTATTTTATGTATTAATTTTTGTATTTTTGAACTCCAAGATCTTTCCCCCTCTGCCTGATTTGTTTATCCAACATCTAAATATAACACTTGTTAGTGTCACTGTACCCTAGGCATGCAAATTGAATGGCATATATAATTTTTTTGTTCCATGCTGAATATAAAATATGTGAGTTTGACTCACATATTGGAAAACAAAACATAATAAAATTAATACTGTCTAATCAGGCAACAAATATATTTTTATTTTCATTATCTTAACTCTGGCATTACCTACAATAGCTCAAATGCTGCCAGTCATTATTAGCTCCTGAAGATTTTCTATCTCTTTCAAGCTTTCACTAAATCTGTCTTTTCTCTCCAACATCCTAACTGCTTCCTACCTCATGTGTGAATTTAAGGGACTATGAAAAGAGGGTTGTAGCCTCCTCAACTCACACCTCTGAAACCCAAATTCCCATATCCACTTTTGTTATTCCTAAAATGGGTTCACTAGAGAACTAGCCAGTATGGTCTGAGACACTACAATAGGGAATTGCTGTAAAAAGACACCAAAGATTTGTGCTTCCTCATGTCACCAGTGTGGTTCTAAATAATTCATGATTCCTCTCTAACATCAGCTGAACCACGTGTCTGTAGTCAGAGAGTTGCATCTAATTATCCCTTCATAGTACAAAATTTGTTGCAGTTATCCACCTGCCTTCAATGTGCATGCCACATTCTGCTCTCCTGCCTCCACTAGAAAGGAAGTAGTTAATTTATGTGGTTTTTCCATATATGCAAAGCTTGTAAGAGCCTGTAGATATTTCCCTCCTGCTTAGATGATGCCTTCCTCTTACTCTGGTCTACTGCACTAAGTCCTAAAATAAACTGCATCCGTTAAAGGATGTGTTTTTATTTTTCCTGGCAGCCTAGATAATCTCTTTCCCTTTGTCCTTGGAATTTTGTATGGGGCTGAACTGCAAATGAAAGATTCTGTAATCATTTCGAATGCATTGACTATTAGGCTTGAATGGGCTATTATCTTCCAAACAAATGCTTTTATGGT
The DNA here is from genome assembly GCF_027791375.1 of Indicator indicator. Lineage (NCBI taxonomy): Eukaryota > Metazoa > Chordata > Aves > Piciformes > Indicatoridae > Indicator > Indicator indicator. The sequence continues at coordinate 28,829,151 of NC_072053.1, read as the reverse complement.
AATTTTACAGAATTAAGTACTATTCTGTGGAAAAGTTTCCTCCTCTTCAAGGAAGTCTGCCTTCAAACAAAAAAAAAATAGTTATGATATAAAGAAATAAACTATTACCCTTGTATTACAGACATGTTATTGTCAAATAATGGTCAAAGTTTTCAGACAAACCAACCCTGAAAAACTTACAGCTGTTTTGCAGTGTCCTTTCCTTTTTCTCTCAGCATTGTAGAGCAGAGAGAAATCAGTCTCACCTGTGCAAAAATTTATAGACTAAAACCATTTTATCTGTTCCAGGTGCTGGCCAGCCTGCGTACTGTACGGAATAACTTTGCTGCACTAACAAATTTACAAGATCGGGCACCCAGCAAGTGAGTGTCAGCTTTTGGTTACTTAACTTTTTGCCATCTTACTTTTTAAATGCAAATTAAGAATAACAAGTACATATTACAGATTTTAGTCTGTGCCACCAAACCTGCATAAAACATTTGGATGACTAATGAGTTTACTTATCCCTTGAAGATGCTATACTTGATGGCTGAGACAACAGCCCCCTTGCCTACTAACTTCTCTTTGTATAAACATGGAGTAGTTTTGTGCAATTTATATGAGTTTCAATAAATTAACCAATATGTCAAAGATTATTCAAAGATGATTGTTCAGGCCAAGTATGAGTCTTGCAAATGAACCAAAGTAAGCAGACAGCTACACACATTGTGAGCTACTTGCCTCATGATCTGAACACAGAACTCTGCCTAAGTCATCCAGGGTAATTTACCCACAGTAATTTATGATTCATGAGACAGCGTCACAGTTAACACTGGCATTAGTTACACAGGCAAATTTTGCAGTGGAGTCATTTCCCTCACCCAAAACACACATCTTTACAACTTAGAAGTAATTAGCATTCAGAAGACAGCTGCCTACCATTGCACATGCAGTGCTACTAAAAGATACTTTCTACATCTGTGATTGGAATATGCAGACCCTATGTATATGTAACCTCTGCTTACAGTCATCCACACACCCCTATGCAACTTTGTCAGTCGAGCAACATCTAGCTTTAATTCAGTGGGCAAAGCAGTTTACTGAGCTATTTGCCCTAAAGATTATTAAGAAAGCTATATGCAAAATAATGTGTGAATTATAAAAGAAAAATAACAGAGTGAAAACTAAAGTGGGAATGTGGGACATAAAATAAAGTGGGAATGTGGGACATGAGAATCATGTTAGAATACTGATGATGTAAATATATGTATAAGCTCTGGATACAGTTAAGTGGGTTTAAAATGTAAATTCCTGAAATATTCATTTCTTGGAGCTTCCTATTTGCAGAGAGGTTTCAGGGGCCAGTTGTGAATTCCCTTCTACACTAGAAAAAAAATATTCTGTTCTAAATTAACTTTATCTTTGGTAATGCCAGGGTATTCCAGTTCCAAATAATTTCCCAAGGAAATGCATTTGCTATTATATTGTTCAAGGATTCAGTCACCTATGAATTTATCAGGCTTATATATTTTTTTATTGTCTTTTAAACAGACGATCACCAATGTGTAACCAACCATCTATCAACAAAGCAACTATAACAGGTAAGAATAACTAATATGACTGAAATTCCTCTCTAAAATCATCATTAATTTCTAAATTGTGTATTTATTTATAAAAACATCTCACTGGAAACTGCATTTTCTTAAACTATCTTTTTTTCTTATCCTTGTATCTGTTTTATTAAAGAGAAACTAAGTGATCCAGTCGCTCAAATTTGTGATTTGCACTGTTGTATCACGTTAGCTTTCTTATTTCTGTCTTATTGTCCTGGGTTTTATTTCTTTTCCAATTTTTTGTTTTTCCTTACCTACCAGTGTGTTACTGTGTCATGATTCCTTTTGTTAGTAACTTTTTTTTTGCTATGAAATATAGTAGAAAGAACTCATAGGAGAAACGCACCAATCTATTGCTTGGGACAATTCTGTAGCTATACCAAGGCAAAGTCTTTGCATTACAAGCCCATAGGCAGGCAATAAGGAGGACTTTTCAATATGGACTTTTCTGATTTAGGATGGTAAATTCTATTTCTATAATATTAGTAGGTGAAGAAGACAAAAAAAATTCCTTTGTAAAGGACACTTATTTCTAAAGAAACATTAACTTGAAAACAGGACTGAACACTCTGAAAATTTTATCCTGTGGCACTTTTGGTTATTATTATGGCACCTTGGTCTTGGACATATTTAATAGAACACACTTCATTTACTCTTATATTTTTAACATCATGTTAATCCTTGTCTTCATACAATGTGTAGTCATATTCTTTATGGTGTGTTGGCAGAGGGAAAAATCATCTGCTTTGCCTCTTGATGAAGGTATAAAGACACTTACTAAACCAAAAATATAATGTTTCCAGAATGTTAAAAATAGATCTCGTCTTTTTAATTGTACAATAGATTTGTAACTCAAGGAAGAAATTGTACTCTTTTGAGGAGAAATGTGGTTTTCTCTTGTTGTGGATTTTCTATCTTCAAGCTCTGGAATGTGTTAACGTTGTGAAGTATTCTATATCTAGCCTTACACAGTATCCATATTTTTTTCTAAAAGACCCAGGCTTGGCAGTTCTGTATCATTTTCTTCTCCTAGGAACTCATCTTGAAATCTGAACACCTTTTTGTAGGGCCCATGAGGTAACAGAGAGTTATATCTTTAAATCTATTCTATAAACAGAAAAACATCCTTAGTTAAGAATGTTATGGATTCATACTTAAATTCATGGTAATTAAATAAATAGGAAGAGGAAACAAATGCTTAGATCAGTTATAGTCATAATGCTTTGTTAATGCATTCCTTTAACAGGTAATTTTAGGTTACATTTTAGTGATTAATATTAGAATCATACAATCAAGTCCCAATAGTCAACCCAACACTACCATGACCACTGAAACATGTATTGAAGTGCCTCATCTACATGGTTTTTGAACACCTCCAGGGACAGTGAATCCACCACCTCCCTGGGCAGCCTGCTGCAATGCCTGACCACACTTTCATTATAAAAAAAAAAATTCCTAATATGCAAACTAGACCTCCCCTGGCATAACTTGAGGTCATTTTCTCTTGTCCTATTATTAGTTAGTAGGGAGAAGGCAGCAACACCCCCCTTGCTACAACCAGGTAGTTGTAGAGAGCAATAACATCTCCCCTCAGTCCCCTCTTCTCCAGACCCAACAATCCCATGTCATCACCTGAAGTTTTAAAGTTTAGGAGGAAGGTGAAAGTGTCAGTGCTGCAATTAATATATAAAATACTTTGTGCCAAAAAGTTTAAAAAAGACAAGAAAAGGCAAAGAATAGTAAGGATAATTTAATCTAATTTAGTTTAAATTGGTTTTTCAGAGATGCTGCTGGAATTGCTGTACCCAAATTATACATGGAACTGAGTGTGCTGAGGTCACTGTGTATTTGATATAAGTGGCTAAAAGAGTTCAATGATAGAACAAAGATATTAAGCCACTATAAAGCATGAAAATGGCTACAATTCATTTTGATTGTTGAATGGATATTAAAGCTGATATGATTTTGCCTGAACAGGTTTGCCTGTTCTTAGTTTGTCTGTTCTTAGTCATGGACTAGTTTCAGTATTTCCATAGCAACAAATTTATGGCATCAGCTCAAAAGTATGCATAGGTGCTTTCTTGAAGCATATAAAATACTAGTAAAACAATACAACATGAAGCGAAGAAGGAAGATAATTACAAACAGTTTTCATGTTCTACACAGAGTGATTGAAAACCCTTCCAGATGCTACTAAGCTTTTTGAGTTCTGAGGAATGTTTGAAAGGTGGCTTATGCAGATCTTCAGCGAAATTCTCATGGTTGTGCTGTTCTCAAGAGTTCATGTCAAGGAGTATCCAGAACAATACACCAGACAGGTAGAGCCCCATCACATCATCCAGATAGTTGAGCTAAAGATCTGAGCTGGAACTGATCATTAGTGTAACAAACTAGGCAACTGGAAGGTGCAGTGATGCTAAACTATGTCTAATGCTAAATCAGAAACAGACTCTTAAGATGGAAACTTTATGTTACTAAACCTCCTGAGGCATAAATGTGGAAGAAAACACATTAGCAAAAAAACAAACAAACAAACAAACAAAACCAACTGTGGAACTGAGAAGCAATGAAGCAATGTAGAAGTTGATGATCAAAATATGGTCTGTTCTATTCACTATATCCACATGAATCCCTTTTGGAAAATGTGCTGAAAGAAGCTAATATATATCAAGGGCATATATCTTCCATATCAGCCAAGTATGCTATAACATGTTGAGTGTTCCTTTTGCAGGCAAATTAGATGGTAGGAGGTGAGAACTTTTAATGCAACAACAGATGTCTTAGATGGAAATTTTCTTACTTGCTTTAGACATCTAGGATTAAGATAATCTGTTTTGTCAGCTCTTTAGAGTCCTCTTATAGTCAGTGTCAATAAGCAGACATGCAAACTGACTTATGTTAGATGAGTTGCTCCCTGGAAGTGCTATCTCTCCCATGACTAAGACCAGGCTGGAATACTCCTTGTCTGCTGTTCAGTGCATTCCACGATTCAACCAGAAGAGGGGCTCCTCTCGCTATGAGTCACATTTTCCAGGCAGTGGTATGAATGATGTTTAGTTTCAAGTTGATAGTAATTCTCTTCACACAACCAATGAATTATACGTAGTGTTTCACTAAAACAATAAATAATAATATATGTCTATAAAGAGGGAAAGAAAGAAAGACAGAAAGAAAAAGAAGGAAAGGAAAGAAAGCAGAAAGAGAAAGAAATAAACAAAAGAAAGAGGGAAAGAAAGAGAGAGAAAGAAAAAGAAAAAGAGAGAAAGAGAGAAAGAGAAAGAGGGAAAGAGAGAAAGAAAAAGAGAAAGAAAAAGAAAGAAAGAGAGAAAGAAAGAAAGAAAGAAAGAAAGAAAGAAAGAAAGAAAGAAAGAAAGAAAGAAAGAAAGAAAGAAAGAAAGAAAGAAAGAAAGAAAGAAAGAAAGAAAGAGAGAAAGAAAGAAAGAGAGAAAGAAAGAAAGAAAGAGAGAAAGAAAGAAAGAAAGAGAGAAAGAAAGAGAGAAAGAAAGAGAGAAAGAAAGAAAGAAAGAAAGAAAGAAAGAAAGAAAGAAAGAAAGAGAAAGAAAGAAAGAAAGAAAGAAAGAAAGAAAGAAAGAAAGAAAGAAAGAAAGAAAGAAAGAAAGAAAGAAAGAAAGAAAGAAAGAAAGAAAGAAAGAAAGAAAGAAAGAAAAAGAAAGAAAGAAAGAAAGAAAGAAAGAAAGAAAAGAGAAAGAAAGAAAGAAAAAGAAGGAAAGAAAGAAAAAGAAAGAAAAAAGGAAAGAAAGAAAAGAAAGAAAAAGAAAGAAAGAGAAAGAAAACCAAGAAAGAAAGAAAAAGAAAGCAGAGAGAGAAAAGGGCAACCATGCTAAGCTGGTCAAACCACTCACCCACAACAGAATCAAGTGCCACCAGAAACATTTATAAGATATTAGTGACAGGAGACTCCTTGCTGAGAGGCATCCCAGAACCAATCTGTTACTCAAATAGTATCTTTAGAGAAGTTCACTGCCTGCTAGAAGTTCACATCTGTGATGTCACTGAGAAGCCGGTGAGCCTAGTAAATCCTGCAGACTATCACCCATTCTTACTGTTCTAAGTAGGATCAAATGATGCTGCAATAAGGTGACTCAGAAATATCAAAAGAGACGTTATGTCCCTTGAAACAATGTTTAAAGGATTGGGAGTACAGCTGGTGTTCTTCTCTACCCTCCCAGTCATAGAAGGTGATTCAAGAAAAAGGAGATAAACTGAAGAGATGAATGATGGGCTGCATAGCTAATGCCATGCTCAAGGTCTTGGCTTTTATGATCTTGGATATACCTTTGAGAAACCAGACCTATTGACAGGTGACAGAGTTCAACTGACCAAGTGTGAGAGTATCCTGGGCTGTGTGGACTTAGAAACAGAGCTTTAAAATAGATTTTTTTGGGGGGAGGGGATGATATTATGATCACTCAAGAATATTCAGAGGCTGCTGAGGCATTAGGAAGCAACAGAGAAGCCCTTGTGAATTGCATCAAGGTAATTAGGGCAAGCTCCTCCTAAAAGAGGATGTGGCTGATAGCCCAGCTGAAGTGCCGCTATACCAATGCATGCAGCACAAACAGGAGGAGCTGCTGCCCAGATGGAAAACTGATCCTTATGACAGAAATATGGTGGAACAAATCACATGACTGGAATGCTGTGACTGATGACTATAAAACATCCAGAAGGCACAGGCAAGGAAGGAGTGGTGGGGGAGTTGCCATCCATGCCAAAAATAAGATTAATTATGTGGACCTGTCTTTGAAGAACAGTAATGCACAGTTTGAGAGCTTATGAGTGAAAGACTGGCTGGTGAGCAGAGTCCTATCTCTCTCATTCCCTGCCTGTTCTCTGTATACATTCTTTAGTATGGGCAGGAGGCAAATGACTTTCAGTGTGAATGTAATTTGTGCCCTGTATCTCTCAAAGCAATATGATTTTGGTTTTAACAAGGATAAGAAGGCTGTAAATGAGATAACTCTCCTTTTAGCTGTCATGACTTAGATACAGCCTTTAATAATTAACTGAAAGGAGTAGCTGATGTAATTATAGGCATTTTCGAAATGTTTCATTTATTCAAAATATGGATTGTTAAAAGAAAGAAAAAACAACATACAGGCCTCTTTAAAGAGCGTTGTACAGCGGTGATGAGGGTTTGGTTCAGCTCCACTGAAGCTGATGATTGTCAGTCCTTCACTGAGAGTGCCTGTTGGAAAATTGTTAGCTTGTTTTGCAAACAGAATAGGTGATGTTAGTTAAAACAAAGGTTATCTACATTGCTAATTGGTTACTGAACTACACGAACCAGCTGGAGGGATTTCACTAGAAGCTGTATCTGTATTTGCTTTTCTATTTATTTTTATCTGCTATCTGAAATCATAGAATTATAGGATGGGTTTAGGTTGAAAGGGACCTTAAAGGTCATCTAGTTTCAATTGCCCTGCCATGGGTAGGGATACCTTCCACTAGACAAAGCTGTGCAAAGCTTCATCCAGCCAGGACATGAACAGTTCCAGGGACAGGGTATCCAGAGCCTCTCCAGGCAAGCAGTTACAGTGTCTAACCACCTTTACAGTAAAGAATTTCTTCCTAATGCCTAATCTAAATCTACCTTCTTTCAGTTTAAAATTATTACTGCTGTCCTATCACTACACTTCCTAACAAGGGTTCCTCCCTATCTTTCCTGTAGCCTGCCTTCAGGTACTGGAAATGACACTATAAGGTCTCCCTGGAGCGTTCTCTTCTCCATGCTGAACAACCCCAACTCATTCAGCCTCTCTTCACAGAGCAGGTGGTCCAGCCCTCTGATCATCTTTGTGACCCTCTTCTAGATCCACTCAAGCAAGTCCATGTTATTCTTATGTTGGAGGCCCCAGAACTGCATGCAGTACTCCAGGTGGAGTCTCACAAGAGCAGAGGCAGCCCAGGATGTGACTGACTTTCTGGGCTGCAAGCACACATTGTTGTCTTGCATTGAATTTTTCATCCACTAATACCCTGAAGGTCTTCTCTGCAGGGCTGCTTTCAATCCACTCATTGCATAGCCTGTATCTGTGCTTGGGATTGCCCTATGTGCAGAATCCATGAGCAGAACCTTGCACTTAGTCTTGCTGAGCTACATAATGTTTGCACAGGCCCACCTTTCAAGTCTGTCAAGGTCCCTCTGAATAGCACTTCTTCTCTATAGAGTACCAACCACTCCACTCAGCTTGGTGCCACCCGTAAACTTGCTGAGGGTGCACTCAATCCCATGTACATGTCCCTGACAAAGATGTTATATAATATTGTTCCAAATATGGGCCCCTGAGGAACACCTCATCACTGTGCTTCACTTGGACATCAAGCCACTGACCACAACTCTTTGAGTGCAACCATCCAGCCAATTCCTTATTCACAAAATGGCCCACCCATTTAATCCTTGTCTCTACAATTTAAAGACAGGAATGTTGTGCAGGCCAGTGTCAAATGGCTTTGTGCAAGTCCAGGTAGATGATGTCAGTTGCTCTTCCCTTGCCCACCAACACTATAACTCCATTTATAGAAGGTCACCACATTTGTCAGGCATGATTTGTCCTTAGTGAAGCCATGGGGGCTGTCACAAATAACTTCTCTGTTCTCCCCATGCCTTAGTGTAGTATGTTGGAGGATCTGCTCCATGATTTTGAGAGGCACAGAGGTGAGATTCATCAGCCTGTAGTTCCCTGTGTTCCTTTCTTGCATTTTTTAAATAGATGGTTATGTTATGTCACTTGCCTTGACTATACTAATTGCAAAATGGTGGTTTACATTCCATCATTTAAAAACGCATTATCAAAAGATGCATTTCACTCAGTAGTATGTGTACCTTCAGTTTTATACTTCACTACTGTTACCTGATAGTAAAATACGTACGTTTTCATAAAACAGCAAGTTACTTAAGCAGAGAAGTACAACCACAGTTTAAAATGTCCATGTAATTGAAATTAACTGAGTCAACAATTAGAAAATTACCGTAGCTGTTTCACAGTGTGTATACTACAACACTTGGCCTTCACATATGAGTTCTAAATTCTTGACAGTCTATTTTGGTGGAAATGTGTAGTTAGGTTTTCAAAGTGCATAGAGACTAAAAGAGGGCATAGATATGACCTCTGCTTGTAAGCTTCATCCAGATTTTAAGGTACTTTTCTGCAGTGTACTTAGGACTGCAGTGTAGTACAGCCTTGATTTTGAAATAGATTCATGCATTTTAGAATTAAAATCATTATCAATTTAAAAAGAAAACATGGAAGGCATTGTTAATGCTCACATTGATATTCAACCCAACATTGATATAGATCTTTGCTTCCAGCCGTTAAACAGGTCTTGTATTTTTTGCATCAGTAAAAGTTCTTGAATCACTATTTTACTCAAATCATCCATTTTACTGGAAAGACAGACAGGATGACAAGTTTCATGTGCTTCCTCTTCTCCTTCCAGCCCAGCTGTGTCTCTTCTGGTCACTGGTGGTTGAGAACCTGTCCATGACCTTCATTTACTGTATGAGTAACAATAGAATTGAAAAGAGTGATGAAAGGTTGTTTGGTTTGTAGCATTGAAGTGAGAAGAAATAGAAGAAAAATTTGACTCGTCTACATCATTTTTTCTCATTCCAGTTATAAATGCAGCCCATTGGCTGATTAATATATACATAAAATGATGAGATGTAGCTTCTGGTATGACCACTGGATGCAGTTTGAGTGCACCTTTGTTCCACACTTCACCCGGCTTCTAACTTCTCTGATCAGTGATAAATTATCTTCTGTACAATTGAAAAGATAGATTTAGAAGTTAACAGATTACTGAAAAACTGTTCCATTAAAGCCTATTTACTTTCCTGAGTATCCATTTGAAAATTAAGGGCTGAGATCACCCACTTAAGTTCTGCTTTTATTATATGCAGGCTCCTCAGTATGGAGCCTGAACAAAGCAGTGAATCAGAACAGCCAGCAGCTAGTGTCAGACTACCCTGGAAACAACCAAGAATAACAACTCTTCTCTGTGGACTATGAAGTTCTGCAGTTCTCTGCACACAGTCTTTTCCTTATGCTCAGACAAAATCAATAAATTACTATAGGAGTAGTGCTCACACTTTAGGATCTGTCTCTGAATAACGCATTCTCCAGGAGTGACCTCATCACCAGACAACAGGGACAGCCTCCCTGTAGCTCATTCTCTCTCTGACCTTATACATTTTGCATTACATTTTGCAAAGTGACTTATCATCAGCTGGAAGAAGTAATTTCAGGTCTGGTGGTAGTAAAGTCCACTTGGGCCTAATGCACTTTCTTGGGAACTGGGATCAAAAAATTCAAGAATCAGAAATGCCTAAAACTCTGGAGTTCTAACAACCTTTTTTTCCCTAAGTTAGGGAACTTGCCTTAGATGACCTTTGGTCATGGGAACCATGAAGTATGGAAGTACACCTTAGTCGCACACTCAGATATACCCCTGTGTTTCATGCTACCAATTAGCTGTCTCAGTAGACTAAATTCCTCTGAACAGCCATAGGCTTTCTTTACAGTCAGGAGAAGCAGGCAGCTTTTCTCAGGCAATCTGAGTGCTCTGTGGAGGCCCTAATCCCTCAAGAGCCTAGAAAAGGCCGTAACAGTCATCCAATAGGCATTACTTTGGTGTCAGTGTTCATAAAAGGGACACCGGCAGTGGGCAGCTTAATGTCGTGCCAGATATTGTAGGGTATTTCCTAGCAGAAACCTGCCAGGGAGGAGCTGCCACAAAGGATTTATCAGACTTGCTTCTGCAACTTTGGAGGAAATTACAGGAGGCATTTAAAGAGCCAGTAGGTCTTACTGGAGAACTTTCACCTGAAATGTTAAAAGCACTGGGGTGTGACTTCTTATAAAATTTCCTAATCAAATCCAAGCCATAGTATTCACTTATATTGGCATAGCTTTATGGTTTCTGCTTCGTGTTAACAGAATTGTAAAAATTTGGGGGTTTTATCACATTTACTCAGGTCAAAATTCAGCTCCAACTTGTGTAAGGGCAGGCTTGTTTGTAAGTTATTTTATCCCCATTGTGATGATATTCTGAATTAACAAAGCAGCTGTGAACACATGCATACAGTTTTAATTGATACTATATATTAAAAATTATTCCCACATATTTACACGAAAATACTAGCAGCAAATTGCCAATCACAGGATCAAAAGATCACAGGATGTTAGGGGTTGGAAGGGACCTCCAGAAATCATCAAGTCCAAACGCCTGCTAGAGCAGGACCATAGAATCTAGTGCAGGTCACACAGGGTCTTGAAAGTCTCTAGAGAAGGAGTCTCCACAACCTCTCTGGGGAGCCTGTTCCAGTACTCTGTGACCCTTACAGTAGAGAACTTCCCCCTCATGTTGAGGTGGAACTTCCTGTGCTGTAGTTTATATTCACTGCCCCTTGTCCTATCACAGGGTGCAAGTGAGAAGAGACTGTCCCTTCCCTCTTTGACATCCAGCCCTCAGATATTTACAAACACTTATTAAATTCTCTCTCAGTCTTCTCCAGACTAAAAAGCCCGAGGTCTCTCAGCCTTTCCTCATAAGGCAGTGCTCCAGTCCCTTAGCCATCTTTGTAGCCCTCTGTTGGACTCTCTCAAGTAGATCCCTGTCCCTCTTGAACTGGGGAGCCCAAAACTGGACACAGTACTCCAGGTGAGGTCTAACCAGGGCAGACTAGAGGGAGAGGAGAACCTTCCTTGATCTGCTGGACACACTCCTCTTAATGCAACTGGTATTTGTATTTGAAAGTCAATTAGACATCAAGTGGAACTAATTCTAAGACAGATGAAAAAAATAAATAACAGACAATAAATTGTGGTAGGCTCTCTTAAATCATAGGATAATATGATAAAACAGGTTTCTTTACTTAATAATAATGAACAAGGTAGGATTACATCTGAGTGAATTTTGCCACTAGATAACTTATCACTATGCTAAAGAAGCAGAAAATAGCTCAGGAATCTATTAGAGAAGTGACTACTGGATTAGCAAAACTCTCTTTGAATTATTAAGTAAGCCATATGCTAGTGGCTTGCTTAGTGGACATACTGCAAGAACCATTGACTAGCCAGCTTTTAATTGAAGGAGAGCAAAGATAACTAGAAGAAAAAGCCCAGAAGAAGTCAGTGCCAAAGAAATGAAGAAGAAAATCAGAAAACAATTTGACACAGTCTGACTGCCTGAGCTAACTAAATTGTTATCAATAGGATGTAGAAAGGTCTGACAGATGATGGGAGGCAGCTAATAGGAAAACCCCCAACATTTGTTTGGGGAAGAGTTAACACTATTATTGTTAATATTTTTATATGGTTGTTATTAATGTTACTGGTTTTCAATCCCACTTCTGAAAGGGAAAAAGTAAAATCAGAATTTTGGGAAGGTTTGTTTCTTTTTAATTGGAGTTTGGCAAATAGAAGCTGCAGTTGTGGAAATGTAACCCCTCCACCTTAAACTATGTTTTATATTCTGACCTTTCTGTGTTCTAAATGTAAAGGAATCTCTATGATCTATTTCAGCTTTTCATCTGCACAAAGACTTTTCTTCTCTATTGTGCTCCTTTGTTGCTTTCTGTTGAATACTCATTGTATCAGTATGATACAATGCAGTGATAAGTCATAGTGGGAGAAGACACTAAGAAGGCAAAGGATCCCTGTAGCCTCAGTACACAAAGAAAAAAGGCACAATTCTGTTCCATAAATGCTATTGTCTGAACACATCCACTGGAACAGAAAGCAGAGTATACAGTGTGTATAAGCAGTGTGTTAAAAACTGAGACATTCACGTCACCCAAAAAGCTTAACCTGGAGAGCAGTCTGCTGAAGTAAATAGTTTTATCTTCCGTTCACTGACAAAATGACTGTATGTGATGCTTTGCTAAGGCATTCAGAAAATGAAGAAGAGGTGACTGGTGTTAAGCAAAATGGCTTCACCAACAGTAAATCATGCCTGACTAACTTGGTGGCTTTCTATGATGCAGTTACAGCATCACTGGTTAAGGGAAGAGCAACTGATCTCATCTACTTGGACCTGTGTAAACCACTTCATACAATCCTGCATGACATTGTGGTCACTAAATTGGAAATGCATGGATCTGAGGGGTGGACCACTCACTGGATTAGAAATAGGCTGGATGACCACACTCAGAGAGTTGTGATCAGCAGCACAATATCCAAATGGAGACCAGTGAACAGTGATGTCCCACGGGGGTCGATACTGGGACCAGTGCTGTTTAACATATTTGTCACTGATATGGACAGTGGAATTGAGTGCAGGTGACACCAAACTGCATGGTATGGTTTACATGCTGGAGGGAAAGGATACCATATAGAGAGACTTGGACAGGCTTGATGCTAGGTGGGCCAACTTCATAAAGTTCAACAATGCCAAGTGCAAAGTCCTACACCTGGGTCAGGTCAATCCCAAGCACAAATATGGTCTGGGCAAGCAGTGGCGCAAGGGCAGTCTTGAGAAGAAGGAATTGGAGATGTCAGCTGACGATAAGCTCAATGTAAACCAGCAATGTGCACTTGCAGCCCAGAAGACCAAAAATGTCCTGGGCCACATCAAAAGTAGTGTGACCAACAGCGTGAGCGAGGTGACTCTCCCCCTCTATTTTGCTTTCATGAGACCCCCACCTGGAATACTGCATCCAGTTCTGGTGCCCCCAGCATAAGAGAGACATCAAACAGGAGGGCCTCAAAGATGATCGGAGGACTGGAGAATCTCCCCAGTGGGGACAAGCTGTGAGAGTTGGGGCTGTCCAGCCTAAAGAAAAGAAGTCTCCAGGGAGACCTTATAGCAGCCTTCCAGTACCTAAAGGGCCCTACATTAATAAAGTCAGGAACAGACTTTACACAAGGGCTTGTAGTGATAGGACAAGAAGGAACTGCTTTAAACTTTGGATTCAGACTGAATATTTAGACTGAATAGGGAAGAAATTCTTTACAGTGAGGGTGGTGAGACATCAAAACAGGTTGCCCAGAGAGGTCATGGATGCCCCCCCTCCCTCAAGGTGTTCAAGGCAAGGCTGGATGACGTCTTGAGCAATCTGGTCTACTGGAAGGTGTCCCTGCCCATTAGGGGGGGGAGGGAGGGGATGAACTAGGCGAACTTCAAGGATCCTTTGAACCTAAAGCATTCTATGAATTTATGTCATAATTATTCACAACTTGTTAAAAAGGAACTTTGTGAACATTAAGAGTGCTTATTACCTGGCTTTAGAAATGTAATAAATATAACCATGTTAATACATTCAAACCCAGTAACTAAACATTATCATGTCATTTAATTTTTATTCTAGATGTAGTGTTTTAAAATGGTTTTGGAACTTTTTCCATCTTATTGGGAAAAAAGCTGCAAGATTGCAGAGTCACTGTTTCCAACAAGACAAAACAGTCATGGAACTTGAAAGACATTTACATACATTTCAGCTTTTAGGCTAAGTTTTTTGGGTACACATGTGTAAGTCTGACCACAGAGGAAAGCCTAAGACAATTTGGTCAGAACAGCAGCAGGATCAGACACAACTGGCAAAGACTGCTGTCCCCTCTGCCACAGCATTCCCACCAGCTAAGGCTTGGAAAGGATTTAATGTAACAAAATTTCAGGTTTAGTTCCTGTCGTCTTCTACAACGCAGTGTCTGCAGTTCGACCTCATATCCCCCATCTGTGTATCAGCAGCCTTACCTCCCTGCTGCCACACATGCTTTCAATGCCTGTTCTTTCCACGAGGTTTTCCCAGCATTGTGCAGAACATTCTGGGTCAAATTCCTGCAGTGGAAAAGCTTCAAAAGGAATGCCGTTTCTGACAGCTCACCACTTACGGTGCAAAAAGAAACCGTTAAGGTGCCAGGTCTTTTTCCCCTTCGTACTGTCGTCGTTAGGGGTTACACCACGGAAAACAAATCATGCCCGTATCATAAAATTGACATGAAAGGGAGGACTTGACTTCTTGGGGTTAATGTTTTAGATCAGATACCTGAGCTGAAAGCCAGATTTTTAAAATCTACTGTGTCTCCAGGCAAGCAATTTTTGCCTGGCTTAGGACTGAGCTTCCCCTGGTGTAGGGCTCGGGGAGGCGCCACCGCCTTCCACAAGCTTCCCGCCCCGCCACCACCTCTGCCCCCCTCGTTCCACCGCACAAACTCCGCGAGGAGCGGGACAGGAGAGCTATCGAAGGAGAGGAGCAGTCCGCGGGGCCACTGGCACCTCCGTTCGCTGGAGCGTGGCGGCTGTGTGAAGAGAACGCGCACTGCTTACGAGACTGAGCGCGCATCTCCCTGGCGTGTCACTGCCGGGTGGACGCGAGAACGCGACCCGGGGACGTCGCGCCCACCGCGGCCCGGCGGCCGCCCCGAGTGCCGGCGGCTCCGTTCCGCAGCTTGTGGCTGCCGGGGAGCGCGGCGTGCGCGACATCTGTGGGCTGGTGCTGCTGTCGCAGGCGGCGTGGTGAGGACGCCATTGACGTCAGCGGAGCCGGCAGCCGCGGGAAGGAGTTGGCGGCTCGGATTCGCCCGCAGCGCCGTGGTGTTTGGGGAGTTCGGGGCGAAGGCACCAGCGCCCGGCGCCGTTTCCGACAGGATGAAAGTACAGCCTTACTGCAGGGCCGTGACAGGGAAAGCTGAAACTCACCACGAAACGCCGTTTATGGTGATACCCTGCCTTTGACGATGTGAACCTTACTGCCCAAGTGCTGCATTGAGGCAACCAAGCAAAAATATGCTAGCTCTGGCCTTGCATACTGAATCACTTAAAATAATTACTGGTGATATAATTACACGTAAGTAATTAAACAGAGCCTAATTAAAAAAAAAAAAAAAAAAACACACACAAAAAAAAAAAAAAAAAAAAAAAAACACCACCACCACCAAACCTGCAGGGTACATTTTCAGGGGAAAAAAAAAAAAAAAGAGAGAAATCTGAAGTCATTACCTGGTGATAACCGATCTCCAGGACAGATTGTTCCATGCTACTGCATGGGGTTGAGGTCCAAGCATTCTCTGCAAGAACACAGATCTGAGAAGTAAAGTGTCATTGCAGCCCATGACTCTCAGCACCGAAAGATTCTACCTCTGCTCAGAATGCCTGCCTGGGTCTGAGCAACACTTGCTGTTTCAGGCTGGAAAGTAGCTTCTTGTAAAAGTAAAGATATCAAATTGTCTGAGCTGTACTATCAGTACAGCCTACTCTATTGTGCAATCTAGTTCTACAGCATTTGAAATCCATGGGATTGTGTTGACAGACTGTTCATGGATTGGTTTTCATAGATACTTAGGTCTCTAAGGGAGTTAGAGTTTTTAGATGCTGGTGTAAGTTTGTATTTCTGGTGGGGAAGAAGAAAGAACTCCAGTCTGTTAACTGGAGTCGTCTTAAAAATATTTTGTGGTTGCCAAGGTAGAGACTGATGCACTTTCACACATAGGAAAAATAATTTTTGTGTTTATGTTTCTGAATCTTCCCTAACTCATCAGCACTCCTGTAAAGCATCAATCATCAATTAGAACCACAAAATCATTAAGATTGGAAAAGACCTTTAAGATCATTGAATCCAACCATAACCCAACTACCATGACTACTAAACTATATCCCGAAGTGCCACATCTGCAGTCTTCTTGAACACCTCCAGGCATGGTGATGCTACCACCTCCCTGGGCAGCTTGTGCTTCTCTGTAAACTATGTGTTGAATCAAAATCCAATGTTTTTATTGTCTGCAAGCAAATCTCAACAGCTCTGACTAAACTCCATCAAATTTATAGCTGTTCCGTTTAATCTTGTTTATGGCTTTCTCCCTTTATTGATCACAGAATCATAGAATTGTTTCATTTGGAAAAGACCTCTAAGATCATCAAGTCCAACCGTTCACCTGACACCACCATGGCCGTTAAATCATGTCCTCAACTGCCATGTCTACACATTTTTTAAACATCTCCAGGGATGGTGACTCCACCACCTCCTTGAGCAACTTATTCCGATACCTGACCAGTCTTTCCATAAAGAAAATTTTCCTAATATGCAGTCTAAACCTAAACCTGTTCTGACACAACTTGAGGCTCTTTCTTCTCAGTCTGTCGCTTTATACTAGAGCGAAGAGACCAATCCCCCCCTCACTACAAGTTCCTTTCAGGTAGTTGTAGAGAGCTATGAGGTCTCCGCTTAGCTTTCTCTGAACTAAACAATGCCACTTGCCTCAGTTGCTCCTCATAAGAGGGTTCTGCAGACCCTTCACCAGCTTCATTGCCCTTCTCTGGACACTCTCCAGAAATTCAATGTCTTTCTTGTAGTGAGGGCCTCAAAACTGAACACAGTATTTGAGGTGCAGCCTCACAAGTGCCAAGTACAGCAGCATGATCACTTCCCTGGGCCTGCTTTTTGCATTATAGCTGATACATGCCAGAAGGCTGTTTGCCTTCTGGGCCACCTGAGCATACTGCTGGCTCATGTTCAGCTGGCTGTCAACCAGCACCCCCAGGTCATTTTCTTCTGAACGGCTCTCTAGCTATTCTGCCCCAAGTCTGTAGTGTTGCATGGGGTCACTGTGGCCCAAGTGCAGGCCTAGGACTTGGACTTGTTAAACCTCATACAATTAACATTGGTCCATTGATCCAGTCTGACCAGATCCCTTTGCAGAGCCTTCCTACCTTGGAGCAGATCAACACTCCCACCCAATCTGGTGTCACCTACAAACTTCCTGAGCATGCACTCAATCCCCTTATCCACATGTTTGACAAAGACATTAAACAAGACTGGCCCCCAAAACTGATCTCTGGGGAACACCACTTGTGACCAACCTCCAACTGGATGTAACTCCATTCCCCACCACTCTTTGGGCACAGCTTCTCCAGCCAGTTTTTTACCCAGTGAAACATCCACTTATCCAAGCCATGAACAGCCAGTTTCTGCAGGAGAATGCTGTTTGAACGCAGAGAACAACTCATCCTACTACTGAAGACTTGGGCATAGAAGGTATTGAGCAGCTCATCCTTTTCCTCATCCTTGGCCACTGTGTTCCCCCATGCATCTAACAAAGAACAGAGATCCTCCTTGGTCCTCCTTTTGTTGCTAATCTATTTGTAGAAGTGTTTCCTGATCTCTGTAACAGTTGAAGCCAAATTAATTTCCATGTGGGCTTTGACTCTTGGAATTTTCTTCCTGCACAGACTCAGGACAACTTTGTAGTTCTCCTGAATGGCCTGTCTCTTCTGCAAATGACCACAGACTCTCTTTTTCTCTCTTAAGTTGAAATCAAACCTCTCTATTCAGCAGGGCCAGCCTTATTCCCTACCAACTTTCGGCACATGGGGATGGCATGTTCCTGCATCTTTAAGATTTCCCTCTTGAACAGTGTCCAGCCTTCCTGACAAGAAAGAGGTTCCAGGGAACTACCGACCAGTCAGCCTCACCTTCATCCCTGGAAAAATGATGGAGCGGCTCCTTCTGGAGGGTTCCAAGGCATCTGGAAGAGAAGAAAGTTATTAGAAGAAGGTTACCAAGGGGAAATCATGCTTGACTAATCTGATAGCATTCTATGATGCTATAACTGAATGAGTAGATTCAGGGAGACCAGTGGAGGTAGTCTACCTTGACCTTAGCAAGGCCTTTGACACCATCTCCCATGATATTCTAGTGAGCAAGCTCAGGAAGTGTGGGCTGGAAGAGCAGACAGGGAGGTGGGTTAGGTACTGGTTACAAGATAGAGTTCAAAGAGTGGTGATCAGTGGTGCCAGGTCCAGCTGGAGAGCTGTAACTAGTGGAGTCCCCCAGAGATCAGTGCTGGGTCCGATGCTGTTCAACATCTTCATCAGTGACATTGATGAGGGGACAGAGTGTCTGCTCAGCAAGTTTGCTGATGATACCAAACTGGGAGGCTTGGCTGATAGAGCTGACAGCTGTGTGGCCATCCAGCAAAACTTGGACAGACTGGAGAGCTGGGCACAGAGGAACCAAATGAGGTTCAACAAGGACAAGCGCAGAGTCCTGCATCTGGGGAGGAATAATAAACTACTCCCGTACAGGCTGGGAGGTGATCTGCTGGAGAGCAGCCTTGTGGAGAGGGACCTGGGAGTCCTGATGGATAACAAGTCCATGGGACAGCAATGTGCCCTTGTGGCCAAGAAGGCCAATGGGATCATAGGGTGTATTAAGAAGAATGTGTCCAGCATATCGAGGAAGGTTCTCCCCACCGTCTACTCTGCCCTGGTGAGACCTTATCTTGAGTACTGCATTCAGTTTTGGGCTCCCCAGTTTAAGAGGGACAGGGACCTGCTGGAGAAGGTCCAGTGGAGGGCTACGAGGATGATTAGGGGACTGGAGCATGTGCCTTACAAGGAGAGGCTGAAGGACCTGGGGCTGTTTAGTCTGGAAAAGAGAAGACTTAGAAGGGGTTTAATAAATGTTTGTAAATATCTGAGGGCTGGGTATCAGGAGGAAGGGGACAGGCTCTTCTCACTTGCTCCCTGTGATAGGACAAGGAGCAATGGATGTAAGCTGCAGCACAGGAGGTTCCACCTCAACACGAGGGGGAAGTTCTTTACTGTAAGGGTCACAGACCACTGGAATGGGCTCCCCAGAGAGGTTGTGGAGTCTCCTTCTCTGGAGACTTTCAAGGCTTGTCTGGATGTGTTTCTCTGTCACCTGAGCTAGATTGTATGGTCCTGCTCTAGCAGGGGGCTTGGACTCGATGTTCTCTTTGGGTCCCTTCCAACCCCTGACATCCTGTGATCAGGCACAGCCAACATGAGTTTAGGAAATGAAGGTCCTGCCTAACCAATCTGTTCTCGTTCTGTGCCTGAGTGACCTGCCTGGTACATGAGGAGAGAGCTGTGGATGTGGTCTACCTAGACCACAGCATCCTACTGGAAAAGCTGGCAGCCTGGTGCACCCTTCTCTGGGTTAAAACTGGCTGGATGGCTGGGCACAGAGAGTGGTAGTGAATCATGTGGTATCCAGTGGGTGTCTGGTGACCAGTGGTGTACCCCAGGGATCAGTACTGGGCTCAGTTCTGTTCAACATCTTTACAGATGACTTGGGAGAGGGGATTGAGCCTACCATTGGTAAGTTCTCAGATGACACCAAGTTGCGGGGCAGTGTCGATCTGCTGGAAGGTAGGAAGACATTTCAGAGAGATCTGGACAGGCTGGGTTGGTGGGCTGAGGCCAGAAGTATGAGGTTTAACAAGGCCAAGTTTAACAACAATCCCATGCAGTGCTACAGACTGGGGGATGAGTGGCTGGAGAGTGGCCTGGCAGAGAGGAACCTGGGAGTGCTGGTTGACAGCCAGCTGAACATGAGCCAGCAGTGTGCCCAGGTGACACGAAAGGCACTGGAGAGGCCTCACCTTGAGTACTGTGTGCAGTTCTGGGCCACTTACTTCAAGAAAGATATTGAGGTGCTGGAGTGCATCCAGAGGAGAGCAATGAATCTGGTGAAGGGACAGGAAAGTCTTATGAGGAGAGGCTGAGGAAGCCGGGGTTGTTTAGCATGGAAAAGAGGAGACTCAGGGGGGACCTTATCACACTCTACAACTACCTGAAAGGAAGTTGTAGTAAGGTGGAGGTCAGGTTCTTCTCCCAGGCTACTTGTGACAAGATGAGAGGGAATGGCCTGAAGCTGTGCCAGGGGAAGTTTAGGTTGCGTATTGGGAAACAGTTCCTCATGGAAGGGGTAATTAGACACTGGACTGCCCAGGGAGGTGGTGGAGTCGCCATCCCTGGAGGTGTTTAAGGAAAGATTGGATGTGGCATTTAGTGACATGTTCTAGTCAGTGTGGTGGTGTTAGGTCATAGGCTGGACTTGATGATCTCAGAGGTCTATTCCAGCCTCAATAATTCTGTGTTTCTGTGATTCCCATGCTGCATGCATTAGTGTAGATGCACTTCATTTGGTCTAAAAAGTCTTGCCATCTTTTTGTAGGGACAAGTCCTAATTCCTGCTTGGCTGTTCTTAGGTGGTTGCTAATTCATCAGTGACACAACAGTGTCTTTGTTGTCTTCTGGGTCTCTATTGCCTACCTCCTCTGATACAGCACACCAAAAGATGTCACCAGCACATCATCCTTTAAATATTGGTGTGCTGCCCTTGGGCTTATTTTTAGCAAGTCTGGTTTTTTGCCCTTCTTGCTTCCTATCTAGTTTAAAGCTCTTTCAGGGATCCTTTTCCTGCTTTGCAACAGTTGTATCCCATCTGGTGCCCTGTAAATCAACCCATGGTTAAAGAACCCCAGAGTCCTTCTGGAGACACCAGGCTTGGAGCCAGGCATTGATCTGCTGTCTCTTCCTGTTTATTCTTTCATCACATCCCTCGACTGGAGATATAGAGAACACTACCTGTGCTCCAAATCCCTTAACCAGTTTTCCCAGGGCCCTGAAATCTCTCTTCACTGCCCTTGGACTTCTTGTCTTTATTTCATCACTGCCCAGTTGAAAGATCAGCAGTGGATAGCAGTCTGACAGCTAGGGAAGGAAGATTTCTCCATACTTCATTAACCTGGGCCCCCAGATGGCAACAGACTTCCTGAAGACATGGGTCTGTCCTGCATATCAGGCCTTCCACTCCATTCATAAATGAGTCACCTGTGATAATGACCTGTATTTTATTCTTTGCTAAAGAAGTTTTGATGTGGGATCTAGACTGACTAAACCTTAGCAACAAATGTATCTGGGTGAACCATCATCCTTGTAATCATCTACTTCCTCTTGCAGAGTATTGTATCTATTTTGTGAGGACAGCTGGGAAGGTGGAGTAGTTACTGGGGTCACACACCTGTGGTGCCTTTTGCACCAGGCAGGAACTTGCTGCCATGTTGTTAGGTAATTATAATGCCCTTCCACCTCAATACATGCGTAAAAATAGGCTTCTAAGTGAGAAAGCATCAGTGGCATGACATGTTTTAGACTTGAATTGTGTTAGGTACTGAGCATAAAGACATATAAGGATGTTCTACATTTTCAAAGATTTTGGGAGGCTCTGTGGTGAGGCAGAGTTTTGTCCTTCAAGTCTGTGGGATAACTGGCATGCAGACATCAGGTTCTTACCCATAGTGAAACAAAGCCCACCTGAGAGCTATTAATTAGGGTGTTATACAGCTAAAGTGTCAGGAAAGGCAAATTTCTCGTATCAGGAATAAATGATAAAAACACATGATTAAAAAAAACCAACAACTTTCCTCCTAAGCCTGGGAGTCAGCCATCTGCTTAGAGGAATTTTAACTTCGTGCGTTTTCCTCTGTTCACTTTGTATGTGTCATTGTGACCTCTGAAGATCCAGGTGTTAGCAATGTGAAACAGTTACCATTTTCAGAATGAGAGGTGTAGGCATTATGAGATAGTCTAGAAGATGTAGCTAAAAGAAACAATCTGTGCCTGCCAAATTGTGGCAATCTATAACTGGATTGTAAATGAATGATGTTAAAAATTACTACCTTTCCATAGCCTTAATGATGTGGGAGTGAATTCACTTAAATTAAACATTTAACTCATTTTTTAGAGAGCAGTGGTTGTCCTGAAATCAGAATGTCCCTGTTTGCTAAGGACATATGAGGTTACTTAACTGCCATTTACTTTTCGTAGTAACTTTTATAGCTTTCTTCTATAGCTTAACTCTCTGCATTTTGTATCTGATACTGTATGAATATCATAGAATCATAGAATGGTCCAGGCTGGAAGGGACATCCAAAGGTCATCCAGTCCGACTTCCCTGCAGTCAGCAGGGACATCCCCAACTAGACCAGGTTGCCCAGGGCCCCGCTGAGCCTCACCTTGAATATCTCTAGGGAAGGGGCCTCACCACCTCCCTGGGCAACCTGTTTCAGTGTTCCATCATCTTCACAGTAAAGAACTTGTCTCTAACATCAAATCTAAATCTGCTCTTCTCCAGTGTAAAGCCATTGCCCCTTGTCCTGTCACTCCAGGACAGACTCTCTCCAACCTTCTTGTAGGCCCCCTTTAGGTACTGGAAGGCTGCTATTAGGTCTCCCGAGAGCCTTCTCTTCTCCAGGCTGAACAACCCCAGTTCCCTCAGCCTATCCCCGTAGCCGAGGTGCTCCAATCCCCTGATCAATCTCGTGGCCCTCCTCTGGGCCTGCTCCATCAGGTCCATGTCCTTCTTATACTGAGGGCTCCAGACCTGAATGTCTCACCAGAGCAGAGGGAAGTGACAGAATCACCTCTCTTGATCTGCTGGCAGCACATCTTTAGATGCAGCCCAGGATGTGATTTGCCTTCTGCGCTGGAAGTGAACTCTGCCTGCTCATGTCCAGCTTCTCATCCATCAGCACCCCCAAGTCCTTTTCCACAGTGCTGCTTTCTATCACCTCATCCCCCAGTCTCCATTGATAGTAAGGATTGTTCCAGCCCAGGTGCATAACCTTGCACTTGCTCTTGTTGAACCTCATGAGGTTCAACCTGGGCCCAACTCTCCAGCTTGTCCAGGTCCCTCTGAATGACATCCTGTCCCTCTGGTGTATCGACAGCACCACTCAGCTTGGTGTCATCTGCAAACTTGCTGATGGTGCACTCGATCCCACTGTCTGTATCATTAATAAAAATATTAAACAGCACAGGTCCCAGTACAGACCCTTGTGGGACACCACTTGTCACTGCTCTCCATCTGGACTTCAAGTCATTGAGCACCACCTTCTGGATGTGACCATCCAGCCAATTCCTTATCCACTGAACAGTCTGACCATCAAATCCATCTCTACAACTTGGTGAGCAGGATGTTGTGAGGGACCCTGCAGATGTCCAGGTAGATCACATCCACAGACATAGTCTATGACATCCACTGACATAGTCACTCTATCATAGAAGGCCACAAGGTTAGTCAGGCAGTACCTGCCCCTACTTGCTTCATAATCCATAAATCTCTGGGAAACAAGACAGATGTGTTTATAAGAGATTATGTATGGTAATATTTTGTGGATTTCTCCAAAGGGATTGTCCTAAAAGCCTTTAATTGCAAATTTCCTGCACATAGGTATTCTGCTCAATGAAA
This sequence comes from Indicator indicator, assembly GCF_027791375.1. Lineage (NCBI taxonomy): Eukaryota > Metazoa > Chordata > Aves > Piciformes > Indicatoridae > Indicator > Indicator indicator. Next base: position 28,805,544 of record NC_072053.1, on the reverse strand, counting down.
TAACTCAGTTGTGAACAAGAGAAAAGGTATTACTTGTATTCCTGTGTTTGATAAATATCCTGATTTCATTTACTGTCTACAGTCCTCAGACTGAATCAGAATTCTTGCAATGTGCATTAGTTGTTATTGTAGTTTTATTGTAATTGAACTGTTCTTGAACTAAGTCTATGTTTGTGCTTTATTGTATTAGATAGCAAAGCATTAATGCACTATTGGCTTTTATGTTGTGTATTTTTGATATATTTGCTCAAGACATCATAATGCAGATATATATATTTATTAATATCATAGGAGTATAACAGAACAGCTACTAGGAATGAGAGTGGTTTTATTTGTATGACTTCATGTAACAAAATACATCCCGGTGATAAAGTTGCAGATTAAATGTACGTTATTAATACTTGCAGTATGTATGGTGCAGACTAATCAATGTAACAAGGAAATATACAGTGTGTGAGTCACGGAAGCAGAGACCTGCCTGTTTCCTAGAACTAGTCAGCCAGCATTGATCAAGATTACAAAAGATTAGTCCTTTCACATGGTCTTAGTGGTTTGCAGGTTCCAGTCTGAGCTGCTGCATGGCACGGTTGCTAATCTGCACAGCCTGTGCAGCAGAGGCACTTTCAGAGAAGTCTGCAGAGCAGCCTTCTTGCATCTGGTGACTGAATTTTTTCATGATGGAGTATTTCATATGTCAATGCTGCTTTGAAAGACAATGGTACAATGCTGTTTTGTGGCCTTTCAGAGTCATGCTCTTAGAAAAACAGTTGGATTAACATCTATAGTTAAATTCCTGGAAATTATTTTTAAAATATCTTGCAAAAAAAGAAAAAAATTAGTCATATAGTCAACATCGGTTAATAACAAGCATGTGTTTAATTTCTGTGCATTGTTTCTTCCACCTGTTCTGCAGACTGTTAAATCCAAAACAGGAGTAACACTTAATAAAGTATCCTATAAGATTAATTTTTAAATATGGATGATGAATGTTTATCCTCTGCAGCACAATCTGAAATATGAAAGCAGTAATAAAGGCAGTGAGGTCAGGCGAACCTTCTGTGCGAAGATATCGAAATACTAGAGATGTTAGGCTGTCATATTTTTGTCATGTGATAAAAGCTTTCAGGGTTAGAACTCACTGATGCTAGCTGAAGTCGGAAGTTCAGTAAATATTTTGCTATTGGAAGAATTGACAAGATGCAGCTTATGATACATTTTTTAAAGTGTCTGGGTTTTTTTTTTCAATATTTCTGAAAATTGAGTCTACAGACTGATTTTCCTCAACATTGCAATTACTGATTTAACAACAAGAAAGAGAAGCCTCATTCACTGCCTTAGAGATGATTCATATATATGAAGATTCCCAAACTTAATACAAATGTTAGTATTTCATTGTACCACCAAGGAACCCCCAGGCCTGGGCTAGGGCTTCTACTGATAAGCTCTAACTGGTCATCTATGTCTCAAAAAGGTTTTATTTATAATGTAAAAGCAGAAACGTAAAGGTGATAGGGGAAATGAAGAAAATTTGACAAAATTATTTGGCATGAGAAACAATCAACCCAACAGAGCAGCAGCCTTTTTCTTAGCAAGTTTTTGGATGCACCACAGAAAGGGATAATTTAGAGGCACAATTTCAATTAAAATGAGGCAGCAGCTTTGCTTACATATAGACAAGAGCCTGCATGTATGGACAGTGGAACTGCACATGTGTTGGTTTAAGGGTATAGTGACCTGATCAGTGAGGGAAAATGAGGTCTTAGGGCTGAATGAGGAATGAGATCAGGAAGAGACAGCTTGTAAAATACTTAAAACTTGATGTAAATAGCTTATTTTTGGCACACTGGAAAAGAAGTAGCAAGGATAAGGTGTCAGGAATAACGTGAACATACCAAGACTGAATGAGTTGCCGAGTTCACATCTATATCCGTATTTCTGCAGTTTTATATCTTTTGTGTTATCTGTTGTCTTGAAGAAAGCCATCATTTGGGTCATGTCAGCTGGTACCTCCATTTGCCAGGTCCTGCTGTCATGAAGCACCTGCTAAAAATCTTCTTTCTTAAGTTCTGCAGTCGTTTCTAAGCAGCACCCAATAAATATGTTTCTTTGTACCTTAATGATGCTCTTGCTACTTTTATTGCAATTGCATTGATTTTTACAGCTCTCCTGATGGCAGAAGCAAGGCAAAGTAGGCAAATTATATGCTATAGATGTTCTCTGAACAGGTTAACACATGTTCATTACAGGAACTATTCATTTTCCAGATTTGCCTGTGCAAGCCTGAACTGTTACATTCTGCAAATCAATGCTGACAACATTAGAAGCAAAAGCAACAGGCATTAAAGCCTGAATCAAGTTACAATTAATCAATATAAACAATAATATCTAGGGTCTTGTCCACAATATCTTGAACAAGATTAGAAAGCCTATGCCCCGTCATTAGCCAATTGTGCAATTCAAGATTCTTCAGTGTATTCATTTGAGGATTGATAATGAATAGGGTTATGCTGTCATTAAATGGTGCTCACCCTGAATGCAAGAGAACTTTAAGAGAAAGTGTAGGAATGAAAACTGCAATTGTATTTTTTATTTGTGACTTCTGATAGTGGTGGAATACTAGTGTGTCTAGTAAATCATTCTAGTTTTTTAATAATTTATAATAAAGCAATAATAGCAAAACAGTATGAAATAAAAGCTGCATATGCAGGTTTGAAAGTGGTTTTGGTAAGATAATTGAAAGCTAAATGTTAGATATCCATTAAGGTTGTTAAGATTTTTTAAAGGTTGCATGTCCCTTTAACTTGATAATAAGATAATACAGCAATCTCTTTTTTTTTTTTTAATATTTTATCTGAACATTAAAAATGCAACAGAAAGAAAACACAAAATCAGTACTATCTCTTTGTTCCACTAATGCTATGTGTATGGGATTACATTAACTGTAAGAAAAATGTCCCTTTGTGTCAGCAAGTTCCAATAGACAAAGCAGAAAAAAAATAAATAGTGGGAAAAAAAAAAAGGCATACAGCCTTGGATACTGCTGTTATTTGTTTGGATTTTAGGTTTAGTGTTTAGGGGTTTTATTTTATTTAATTGTATGGTGAAAACAGTCCTTTCTTGTGGACTTTGGACACAGGTATTTCACTCCACTGCCTGTATCTTGTTTTCTTACAGCCTGACATTGGCTGGAACAATCCTCACTATCAATGCAGACAGGGTAATGAGGTGTTAGAAAGCAGCCCTGTGGAAAAGGACTTGGGGGTGCTGATAGATGAGAAGCTGGGTGGATGAGTTGGATATGAGCAGAGATGTGTTGCCAGCAGATCCAGAGAGGTGATTCTGCCACTTTGCTCTGGTGAGACCCTCGCCTGAAGTACTGCATCCAGGTCTGGAGCCCTCAATATAGGAAGGACATGGACCTGATGGAGCAGGTCCAGAGGAGGGCCACAAGATTGATCAGGGGATTGGAGCACCTCTGCTATGGGGGCAGGCAAACTACTAATTTAAATTTTATTGCTAGTACCTTACATTTGTTTACATTTGACTTGGAACTCTCTTTGAAGTCTATTGATGTTATATATATCCCCTCCCTTACTCTTTTAACTTTCTTACCAAAGGATGTTGGCTAACATTATTCTTTACCTCATTAGTGTTGTAATATTTGTTGTGGGATTTTAAATTTTAATTACATTGCAGCATGCACTGGTTCGCAAGGAACCTTTCACAGGGTGAAGTAGGCAAGAAGAGTCAAGAAGAACCTCCACTCTTTATTGGACTTGGAAGGGAATATTGTAACTAAAGATGAGGAAAAGGCAGAGGTACAAAATACCTTCTTTGCCTCGATTTTCAACAGTAAGACAGGAGGTCTTCAGGACAACTGGCCTCCTGAACCAGTAGATGGGGTCAGGGAGCAGCATAGTCCCCCTGAAATCCAGGAGGAAGCAGTTAGAGACATGCTGAGGCACTTGGATCCTCACAAGTCCATGGGACCAGATGGGATGCATCCTAGGGTACTGAGGGAACTGGCAGATGAGCTTGTCAAGCCACTCTTCATCATTTAGTGCCAGTCCTGGCTCAGTGGAGAGGTCCTGGATGACTGGAAGCTGGCCAATGTGATGCCCATCCACAAGAAGGGCCTGATGGAGGAACCTGGAAACTACAGGTCTGTCAGCCTGACCTCAGTGCCAGGCAAGATTATGGAGAAGATCATCTTGGGGGCAAACACAGCACATCTGCAGGATGGCCAAGGGATCAGACCCAGCCAACACGGATTTAGGAGGGGTAGGTCCTGCCTGACCAACCTGACCTCCTTCTATGACCAGGTGGCTGCCTGGTGGATGTGGGGAAGGCTGTGGATGTAGTGTGCCTGGACTTCAGCAAGGCCTTTGACACCATCCTCCATAGCAAACTCCTGGCCAAGCTGGCAGCCCACAGCTTGGACAGCAGCACTCTGTGCTGGGTTAAGAACAGAGCGTGGTGGTGAATGGTGCCACTGCCAGCTGGCAGCCAGTTACTAGTGGTGTCCCCCAGGGATCAGTGTTGGGCCCCATCCTGTTCAATATCTTTATTGATGATCTGGATGAGAAGATAGAGGCCACCATTAGGAAGTTTGTAGACAACACCCAAGTTGGGGCCAGGTATTGATCTGTTGGAGAGTAGGAGGCCTCTGCAGAGGGACCTTGACAGGCTGGACAGAGTCCAACATGATGGCATTTAACAAGTCCAAGTGCTGGGTTCTGCACTTTGGCCACAACAACCCCATGCACCACTACAGGCTGGGGACCTGGGGGTACTGGTTGACAGTCAGCTGAACATGAGCCAGCAGTGTGCCCAGGTGGCCAGGAAGGCCAATGGCATCCTGGCCTGCATCAGAAATAGTGTGGCCAGCAGGAGCAGGGAAGTCATTCTGCCCCTGTACTCAACACTGGTTAGGCCACACCTTGAGTACTGTCTCCAGTTCTGGGCTCCTCAACGTGTCCAAAGAAGGGCAATGAGGCTGGTTAGAGGTCTGGAGCACAAGCTCTGTGAGGAGAGGCTGAGGGAGCTGGGGTTGGTTAGCTTGGAGAAGAGGATGCTCAAGGGAGACCTTATTGCTTTCTACAACTGCCTGAAAGGAAGTTGTAGCCAGGAGGGGTTTGGTCTCTTCTCCCAGGCAACCAGTGACAGAACAAGAGAACACAGTCTCAAGCTGTGCCAGAGGAAGTTTAGGCTTGAGATGAGGAGAAAGTTCTTCACAGAAAGAGTAATAGGCCAGTGGAATGTGCTGCCCAGGGAGGTGGTGGAGTCACCCTGAAGGTGTTCAAAAAAAGATTGGATGTAGCCATGGTTTAGTTGTCAGGTGATATTACATATTAGATATTAGGTTGGACTTGATGATCTCTGAGGTCTTTTCCAACCTTGTTGATTCTGTGATTCTGTGAATCTTTATGTGTATTAGAGACTTTAACTGAATGTGACTACATTGGAGTATTTATAATGATGAAAAAAGTGCTAATCTGGGCAGGTTGTGCAGTGCTTTTCAAGGGCATTTGTAAAGTAAAATACACTGAAATCCTTTGTAGTTTATATGTATGGAATATAAAAAATGTTCTATGTAAAAAGCAGGAAGAAAACCTAGTAAAAGAATCCTAAACTTGATGTTGATCTTTAGGAACAATTAGAGTTGTCATTTCAGTTTGATGCTAAAAGAAACTTAAATTTGTTACCTGAATTATTTGGTCATCTACAATAGTAAACAGAAGTAAACTGATTATTTAAAATAATGAATAAACTAAAACTACTCTTATCTATATTAAAGAAGGAGAGAAACTATGATTGAATTTGAGAATCCAGGAAGATTAACCATAGCCTTGTTTCAGGACATTGTCAGGTGTGGGGATCTAAGGACATACTCTGTTGTTGCAGTCATCTGTGGGAGTAAGGGTGTCAAATACAGTGGATTTATGCTCCCCCACGACAACCTTTTGGGTATCAACTGTCCTGTCAATTTCCAAACACATTTCCACACACAGTGTGTGCCCTAGCTATGCCCTAGTGTCTATTAGGACCAAGTCAGTTGGGAGGATAATAAAAAATTCTATTTCCAGTTGTTTAATTCAGTACCAGTTTTCACTGTTTGAAGCTGCATTTGTGGAGAAATAGCTGAATACAAGAAACAATTCCAAGAAACACTGGGGTTTGGCTTCATGCTTCATTGTTAAAGTCCATGTGTTCGTACCTGATCCAGTGTCTGCTTAAGTGCTATATTGCAGAAGTATAATTTTATATTTAAATATAAACCCAGGCATTAGCAAACTGAGATAAGTTTGTTTGTCATTAAATGTTAATTTGCAACTTAAAAATACTGCAAAACTGAGAAAATTGACTACAGGATCTCTTACACTTCAGATTTCTCCACTGAACAACAGAGAACAATCTTCCTTTAGAAAGACTTCTCTTTCAGCATCTAACTTCTGTGTCACATTTGGTTGTATATACCAAGTGCCTGTAAACTTCTGTTGTGTTGGTTTTATTGATTAAAACTTATAATCTTGATCTCCCTGCTTTCCTGTAATAAGTTTCATTTTCTGTCAGAGCTAATTGCACAGTCCCCTTTAAAACTATGTATGTGTTTCTTTGCCAAAACTTTGCTTTTTTCATGACTGATGCAGGATTGCTGGATGATGACTTTATTGCAAGCCACTAATTGTATTTCTATCACCAAGTTAAGGCCCTTGTTTGCACACAGGCAGCTCAACAAGTATATCATATTCCTTCTGAATGCTATATAGTTGCATTTCTTCTCACATTCTCTTCCTTCAGGAATTCTTTCTTCCACTTAACTGATTTGCTAACAGAACAGGTTTTCTTCTGATAAGCAGGCAGATCTTAATTCTTTAATTTGATTCTCTAGCTGCCTCAAGTGGAAAGCTCATGTATTCTTATTTATTGCACAAGATATAAATGGAACACTTCCTCCCTTTCCAAACAAAATATTTTGCTCTTTTGGGTACACTCAAATATGACAGCCCTTGGTGGTGCAGTGTTATGGAACACTTGTGTTAGATATGGCTTTTATTTTCTCCAAGAGCTTGTCGTCACTACTATGTTAACTTGTGATGCAAGTCAAAATGTACTCCAAAATGATTCTTGTTTTACGAAGGAAAACAGAAGATTTTGAAAGTAAAAGTGTACTTGAGAAACATTTAAAACGGTTCGCAGGCAGTGTGATTCCTAGGTGGAACCTGGACTGGTTTCAGAGACCTACCTTCTGATCACAGTTGAGGTACAAACAAGGTATGTAGTAGAGACTTGGGCAACTCATTTTGCTCCCTGTGCTTCTGTGTTTGCTGGAATATGGATATTTTAGGTCATGGGCTCTCTCATAATCCAATATTCTGCAGTAAATAGCACTAGAGACTGTGAATTTCTTGTAAATTGCTGTAGTGTGTGCAATTAATCCAGCTGACATCAACTAGTGACTACTATAGAAATGTGCCCCAGAAAAGTTCATGGAAAGTTAATTTTTTAACAGTTTAATGTTATTCATATTGCTTATTGTATCACTTTATTGCTCTATAGTATTACAAAAAGTCATTATTAGACTGATAAGCATTGTAAGTTTAACTAAACTGAATTTTTAGCTGTTCTTTTTTGCAATGAGGTATACTGGTGAAACCTCTAACCAGATTAATGCTACATTGTTTGAAATCTTGCTTGCTCCAAAAGGCTGAGTATGTTTTCTTCATGATCTTCATCTGTAAGGATTGATAGAATTTGTAGCTGGGTTATTTTATTGGGGCACACGTGAATGATGGATGACTGGAAGACATGATTAGGGTGCTTGCCACGAATAATTGGCTTCTGCATCATGGAGCACCTTCAATATTGTGAATTTTGCAGTAAATATTTTGACTGTGCATCATTGCATGATCCAGTTCACGGTTTTTCACAGGGTAAGGAGGTAAAATCTTTACAATAGTGTCTTAGGGCTTGGTCTATGCAAGATTTAACTTCTTTTTTTTTTTTTTTTTTAATTCAAAATTGCAGCCCCATCTGGTACAGCCAGTACTTGGCCTTGGAGTGAGCTGATTAGGGAAACTGACTCCTTTGTTCTGCTTTGGTTGGTTTTGTGGAAAAAAAACCTCAGAAAAACTTTGTTGGTGTAAATTATTCGCAAAGCGACTTATCATACAATTTGCAAAAGATACTACAATTCCTCTTTAAAAACCCACCAAGATTCTGTTATTTCTTTTTGTGAAACCCAAGATAACTTTACAGGTTATGGGAAACATTTGGGTTTGCTGTGCACATTTCAGTACCTTGACTATTTGTCTAATCTTACAGGAACACATGGGTTGTCATGTTTGCTTGACAAATTTTTCGTATTTATTTAACTTCTCACTCATGACTTTGGATTAAGTCATATTTATGTGTTACATCCTTAGCTCCAGGAAATCAGCATGCCACTTTTAAAATACTTATCTGATACTTATCTGTTGGCTAAGATCAAGCCCTTATTTTTCTCGTTGCATAGGCTTACTGTTTCAGAGGACACAGTATAAAACAATCTTCTTTCCTTTTTCTTAAACTAAAAATGTTGTTCTTTGCACTAGAACAAATGGAATGTAAAGCAGAGCACTGCTCTGCATTTAAAGTTGAAACAAGTTATGAAATCCATTAAGATAAAGATGCAATTTAGAGTGCTACCTTCATTATGTCACAGAGATTTAGAGACTTTACCTAATATCCAGAGCCTGATTTAGTATTTCTTGGTTTGTTTTTTTATGTTTTTATTTTTACTAAGTAAACATTCCAATCAATTTAGGATGTCAAAAGTCTGAAACTCTTAACAAAGGTACAACGTGCAGTTTTCCAGATAGTACAAGAAGCTGTTTTGCACACTAATGTGCACTATACACTGTATTTCTCATATACAACTTGTTCAAATGTTAGTTGCATGTTGGATGACAATTTTTGGAAACAGTTAAAAAAAGGTCATTTGAGGTATCAATAAATTGTCATTTAGTAGCAGTTTATTTTTTAAATGCTGATCCTCCTGATCACTTCGCAGAGTGGCTCCTCAGTGAAATTCTTGTCTGTTGCAATCGTTGGGACCTCTGTGCCAGAATTCACCTAATCTGGGGCTTTAACTTCTTTTCCTGTTGAAAAGTTTTATGATGTAATAACTGCTGCTCAGTTTATAAGACTTTCCCTTTTTCCCTTTTGTAAATTTATAGCCTTATACTGGAATCTGGCCAAGTTGTGTATCTCTTCTTATTTTATAGCTTACTTTATTCTTTTTCAATCATCTCATTTATACTTCATTGAATTTCATTATCTACATCAATGCTTTGAAAACAATCAAACAAAATGTTCATCATAAACTGTAATTAGTAATTTTTAAACCCTCCCTGGGAGGCTTGCCTCCAGTACACACATGAAGCTTAGTGTTTATGCTGCCATCAAAAGAAACAAATACTTCTTTAAAGGACCTTTAGCATGAATTCTTTATTGCACAGCTATCCAGTAGAGACTAAGGGACCCACGTGTTTTCTTTGGAGCTTCCACTTCCTCTTACTTTTGGAGATGCATTGACTGATAGTCCCTTCGTCTATTATGTAAGCTAGAACTTGTAACCAGGAACTGTTCTAACAATACAGATTAATTATACAAGTGATAAAATATTTTTAATATTTCCTGCATAAATAGCTGTACAATAAAGTATATATTTCAGAGATTTTATGGGTTTAGACAATTTTTTAGTAAAGCTGCCCCAATGTTCGTTGCATCAGCTTGTGAGAACTACTTTTCTGCTAAACAAATAGAGCAAAAAGCACAGGTGCTCTCAAGCTGCAGTTATGAGACTTGAGAACTGAGGAATGACAGTTGTCTTTTTGAGCTTTTATGAAGGGACTGGAGGGGAAGTCTTATGAGGAGAGGCTGAGGGAGCTGGGGTTGTTTAACCTGGAGAAGAGGAGACTCGAGGGGGACCTTATCACACTCTACAACTACCTGAAGGGAAGCTGTGGTAAGGTGGGGGTCAGGTTCTTCTCCCAGGCTACTTGTGACAAGATGAGAGGGAATGGCCTGAAGCTGTGCCAGGGGAAGTTTAGGTTGCATGTTAAGAAGCACTTCCTCATGGAAAGGGGTAATTAGACACTGGAATGGACTGCCCAGGGAGGTGTTGAAGTCGCCATCCCTGGAGGTGTTTAAGGAAAGATTGGATGTGGCACTTAGTGATATGTTCCAATCAGTGTGGTTGTGTTAGGTCATAGGCTGAACTTGATGATCTCAGAGGTCTATTCCAGCTTCAATAATTCTGTGTTTCTGTGATAGGTCTTCACTTAGGAAGGTTTAAATCACTTTTACCTGGCTTTGAAAATGCTTTGAAAATGCTTCGAAATCGGGAGTTGATGTTCTTTCCTTCTCAATCAACACTAAGCTGCAGTAGTTAGTAGGCAATCACATGGCTCGCAGTTTAAAATATTATATTTGTCAAGATACAAACTTGGTGTTTGTAGACATGGCTGGCTTGCAGGAAAAATGTTAATGGCTAAGCCGGTCTTGTAGCTTCAGCAGGTTCTATAATCTGTATAGCTTTTTATTATCAGTTGTGCAGTGCTTGTGTCAATCTTGTGTGTCTAAGCAAATAAGTGTAATGTAAATGGATATAATTTAGATATGGTTTGTTAATCCAACTTCATTGCAATGAAGTTCTTATTAAACGCTGTTATTATTTATTTTAAAAGAAATGCAATTTGCTTTTCTTTAAAAACGTAATAATGGTTGCATTAAAAATTGAGAGAGCTGCACAGAGCTGCTGTCAAGGACCTGCTGACAGCTGCAGCAGTGCAGACCATCATGGCCTAAGAAAATCATTATTGCTTTCTGACTTTCATCAAGGAATAGTCTTTATTAAGGTCAAACTTGCTGTAGTAAACTCTGATAAATGTTGTTTTGTAAATGCACAAAGGTAGAATGCTTTCTAAATTGTTAATAGAAAAATCTTTGTAATTATTGACAAAATATATATATGTTTAGAGACATTATTAGTAGAGGGTGGAACAGAATGAAAAAAATGCAGGCTACATATGAATTTAAAAAAAAAAAGTGTTTTTTTTTTTTTGTCTGACAACATTTAGCAGAGGATATTTCCTTTGGTTAAACCCTCCCTGCGAGCAGAAAACCCACAGATTACTTCTACCAGATTTCACAGGTCTGGACAATTGATTAGTCTCTTACTGCAATGCTTGTATATTCCTGCTTGTATATTCATACCTTGAGTTGCAGAACTTCAATGGTTTTACTCTTAGCTCTGTGTATTGGTTTTTGTGTCCTAGGACAGTGCAGTGCTTATGTAGGATATTGGGACAGACCTATAGAGTTCAGCTGCAGGTTTGTCTACAGAGAGGAAATGAGTTATCAGTAGTGAAACTATGGTTGTTTGTGTTTCCTTAGGTATGCTGAGCTATTTCCTTTGCAATCCGTGGGGATGAGAAATTTTATATAAATTATATTTTGAAACTGGGTGAGCTCCAGCTCACTTTAAAAGATGATTAACAAACCTCTTTTTTTTTTTTTCCGTAATCAAAAAAGGGGGAAGAGAACCTGTTGACACTGAAATTGTGTCTTGGCACAAAATTCTCCAGAATTAAGTGGATTATTCATTACTATAACACATCTTTTCTGTTCTTGCCCTTTGATGTATGTAAGAGTTCGGGGCAGGTCATCAGTTAGTATGAAAGAGTGTGGCACTAAATCAGTGCCAAGTGTTTGGCATGGGACTTCCAGAAGAAAATATAAGGGGAAAAAGTCCTTCTGCAGGTTTCAGAGAAATTAAATGTTTCTTATTGTGAAAGAGCTGAAATTTACTGTAAGGCAAACACTGAAGCAGTGTTTGTCAAGTTCTCAACTTGATGCATGGAGGAGCAGGTTGAGCTTTGTTGTTGTTTTGTTGAATGATGTTTGCCCGATACCTACCTATTGTCCAAAACAAACCATTTCCCAGCCTGGCCTTTTCACAGCCACAGAAACGGTGACTGATACTTACAATGTCAGCATGAGAGTTAATGGCCTCCAGGATAATTTCCTGAGGCAGCATGACACAGAATTGCAGCAGAAATAATGATTGACTCATTGTCCACTGTAAGGAGATTGTATGACTAACACAGTTCATTCAGTTTAAACCGTAGGATTCTTAAATGTGAAATAATTCTAATAATAGTGAGGCATATCTGACTTTGACAGGAGTATTTGTGTTCCTCTACAAAAAACAAAGTATTATCTTACAACCAGGATAATTAGGAATTGAGACAGTTCTTAAAAAAAAAAAACAAAACACAAACTAAAGGAGAAGACTCACAGATTTGATGCATTCACACCATCTATTATTTATTATGAGATCTAATCCTGAACGGGGCACTACTATAATATTTTGAATATATTAATAAGCAATGACAATAAAAAAATATTAAAATAGTAAAGAATTATCTTACAAAAATCAGACTAAGTTTTTCTATCTCTTTAGTCTTATAATTTGTAGGCAAAAAGATTATTCACTTCTTCAGCAGTGTCAGAGATAAGTGTGGAATTTTATAGGAGATACAACAGATTGTCTACTGCATTTTGATTCAGTACATACTCACTGGGAATAATCCATCAAGAGCATACATTCAGACAGGAACTTCATATTTTTCCATTATTTTTGGTAATGCACAAGAATTCAGCAATATGGAGTCTGCTGCTAGCCCAAAGTGATTCAGACATCACTTGACTCAAGAAGGAAACATTAACTACTAAATAAATATTGAACCTAAAGGCAATGTTTATTTGTTGCCTGTGTTCTTAGTTTAAGGAAGAGTACAAAAGTGTAGCTTGTTTGTGCCATGTAAATACACCTTAGCTAATTGGGTGTGAAGGCAAGAACCATTTTATAAAAGGGAAGCAGGAAAATTCAGTCCTGCTACTGCCCTTTCTAATGCTTGTAGAAATGAAGATGAAAATGGATATTCTTGTATTTCTCCTTTTGCTTTGTTGGAAAGAGAGCAGGCTTCCTAATACCAAACTGGGGCAAGGCTGAGAGGTTTCCTCTCTCCTGCATCTGCAGGGCTCTAAGATAAAGCCTTTCTACAGCTACTCTCTCGTGCCATCAGTTCATATAGTTTATCTTACCAGTATCATGCAAATCTGTTTTAAATTAGAATTACTATCAGAAAAAGTTGATATATTTTTAGAATGTTTTTCTTATGAAATGAGTGTTTATTAATATCAGCCACCTCTTAACTTTTTAAGTTATTGACCACTGTTAGCTAAATTTGATAGTGTGGCTGTGATTTATGAAATGTATCCAATTTAAACTATACAAAAATGTTCAACTTTATCCAGAAATCTATGGACGCTGTCTTTTAAGAAAAAAACACAGCACATTCCTTTTTAGACACCAGAAAATCTAGATGGAGAAGAGACAATATGAAGATGTCAACTATTGGAAAGCTATCATTCAGCTTCACATTTTATCAGTCACCAGGAATTCTACTGAGGTTTCTTTGGCAAGGACCAGCTGAAGCTTTTTCTAAACTTTGGCATTTTAAAGTTTTTAATGTGAGCTCAGACTGCACCATTGAGTGTCCCAAAGTTCAGAAGTCAAATCAATGAGGAGACACAAATGCTTAAGGAAACAGATTTCATTAGTTTTGGTACTTGCAGATACCTTTATTTCTAATTTATTCTGTAGTGATTTCTGAATATGCATTTGTAAAGTTTTTGAGAAACTCTCAAAATCCAACAAGGATCCTGAAATTCTTTCCCAGGTGGGACTCCCAGTTATCACATTTCAGCTTGATCTAAACAAGTTCCAGTTGGTAATAAAGATTTTGTTACAAAATAGCTATCCAAGCCTTGGATAAAAACAGCAGCAATCGCTTAAAAGTGAATTTAACATGTTTTAATGGTCTGGTATTGTTTTGAGAAAGATTTGAGCTATTCCTTTGTACTCTGATCATGTATTCTAAGAAATTAGGAAAGCAAAATCATTAGTAGGCCTTTTTAACAGTAAAGTTTATGCATGCATATTTTGTCATTTTATATTTCCTGTTTTCATCATAATGCCCAGAATAATATGTATTACTTGAGCTCTTCAGAAAAATCCTGATGGGGACAATGTAATATCCTTTAATCCCTTCTGCTGTGGTCACAGACTTACAGAATGGCAGTGTGGCTGTTTGAACCACCCACTTGCCAAAATGGCTTTTACATTTTTCAGCTGCTAGTTTAATCACAGAATAGTTGAAGCTGGAAGGGGCTCCTGGAGGTCATCTGCTCTAATCCCCCAGTTTAAGGAGGGCCACCTAAACCCAGTTGATTATCTCTGGCTTTTGAGGATCTCCAAGCATGGAGACTCCACAGCTTATCCAGACAACTGTGCCAGTGCTCTTCCACCCTTGCAGTAAAAAAGTGTTTTCTTGATATTCAAAGGCAACCTCCCATGTCTCAAGTTGTGCCAGTTTCCTCTAATTTTGTTCTACTTTGAAAATGTCTTTCCACTTCTCTCACTATGTTGAATCAACAGCAGCATTCTTCTCAGAAACAAATTGTTTTACAGCTACAGGTGAGACTGATCTTGAGGATACATTCTTTCACATAGAAAAAATATTTTTTGTATGATACAAGAAACAGGGTAACAAAGCATCTTGAGAAATGAATCCATTATTGAACTCCTTGCCCACAAGCCTCAGCATATAGAATCAACACAAGGAAGGGAAGGAAAAAAAAAAAAGAAAAAAAAAAGTCAGCAGACCTTTTCTCAAAATGCAGTTTGTTCTTAAAAAGAAAGCAATAAAAATGCATGCAAAGAATATTTTGCTGCTGCTTGATAATCAAGAGCTTTCCTCTTTTTCTGTATTTTGAGCAAGGTTTATTGCTTGATGGGAAGGACTTATGTGTTTTCACCAGGGAATAACAGTGGTCCTTTTGGCAGATGCTTACAGGCACCAGAGTAAGGAGTATATTAGTCTTTTGCCAAAGCAATTATAGGATAAGGGAGCACTGACTAAGGATGTGTGGGAACACAAGAGGGGTCATTTGGTCTGCTGGATGTTTAGTAAGAGCAAAGAGTGGATTTAAACATTCATGTTGCAGACATTTTTATGTGCTCTCTTATTGGAACAGTAAATTATTTAAGTAGCATTAAGTACTGAATGTATATATGCACATTGCCTGCTTGGCTTCAATGAAAAAGATACTTTTCTGATAATCTGCTATACTTCTCTGGCATTGCAAGACTATTTCTTAGGATGATTTAGAAAATATTTAACATAGAAATACTTCTAGACTTTAGAACGAACTATATGAGTAACTTTGTTACACAGTTTTTTCCAAGAACTAGACCAAATGCTTCACAGAAAAAAAAAAAAAAAGAAAAAAAAAAGGCAACAGAGGAAGCCAGCACAAGTCACATCTCCATACTCACACAGTGACCTGTACAAAAAAAACTGATCAGTAGATCAGTCCTGGCTGGAAATGATTATGGGGTGCTACCTTTAAGCTAACACAGAGTTCAGAAACTGTAGAGAGACTGTCAAAGCTTCGAGGCTGATAATTATTTTTTTTTTTCTTAGCTTAGTGGTGACAGGGTGCTAGACTTGAAAAGCTGTTAACCTCGACAACATTTTCCACCACATTGTATAACAATAAAAGCGTAGGCCAAATTTAGAGCTTTAGTACTGTTTAGAAAAAAGCTTTCCTGTGGTTGTTCTGCCCTTCAGAACTGCTGGAACAAAGCAGGCCTGCTTGTTTGATGGGTACTTTGTCACCAGTTAGAAACTCTTTTATTTCTATTTAAGCCATCAGGACTGGACTGACCTCTCTGCTATCTGAGAACTGGCAGGGGGTGCTGAATCCAGCAAGTCTTTAGCCTCCCATTGGCCATCAGAAATTTATTTAGTCTGAGTGGTCAGCTGGGTCCCATGGCAGCCACAGACTCTAAAATGTGGAAGTCAGAAACGACAGACCGTGAAAAGCATCGTAAGGGCAACATGACTTCCCTGTGAGCGACTGATTCTAACTTCCAACATGCTTTGAGATACACTGTAAGTTGGATAGCAGGTAAAGATTCCTGCATGTGAAGTGCTGTTGGTAATATATATGACTGCTATATGGATAATAAGAAAAATAAGTTTTAAAAACAAATAGCAAACCGAGCATTTTATTACTTTCACCTAAATATGGTATTCCTTAAGTTTATTTTGTTGGTTTCATACTTGGAAAAACCTTATTCTCAAGTATTAGAAGCAGTGTCGTTTAATTGTGAAGAAAATTTCCCAGTGTGTGATTTTCAAGAACTGCCGAAGGGCAAGCTGCACACTGGCAACAAAATAACATGACACAGATTCATTTTGCCACACTTCATTACACATTTCGTCCTCAATGAAATAATTGTATAAGGGCATCAGGTAACTATGCATACATTTACATTAACTGCATCTCCACTTCAATGCAATACGCTCACAAACATAAAAGTTATTTCTATTTCCAGTACTCACCTTGATGAACTGTGAGGTCAGTAAACCAGTCATGTTCAAGATCTAGTGGTCTGTGGTGTCTGCTGTGTTGCAGAACGTCACAGATTCTCTTTTGATGAATAAACAGGCTGGAAAATCCTGACGTTATTTGCCAGGCAAATTCTTTTGGATGAGATAGCATTTATAGTAAGTATGGCATGTCTGAAAGTGTTTGCAATTCAGTGTGGATGGGTTTTGTTGAGTATTCATTTGTTTTGTGTTTGCTGAAGTGGCAGGTTAATCATGATATAGGCAGGCATTACAGAAAACAAAATTTAAGATTTTCTGCCAGTTCATCTCAATCCAAACTTCTTCTCAAGCTGCCTGTTCCCAGAATTTAATAGCTTTGAAGGAACCCAAAATTTTTGAGTATCTGCTCTAAAATGTAAAAAGGTATGAATCTAGTATTCTGGATGTTGAACAGTGATGCACTAAGCTGTTTAGCAGTGGTCTGTGCTGGGGTGTTTTATTCTAAAAAAAAAAAAGCAAAAAAAAAAAAAGAGTTCTAGTTATTTCTTTGCCTGATTTTTTGATTGTCTGACATCTTGAAAATAAGTTTCAATTTTTGTGAAACAAGTTAAGCAAGGTAATTTAGACGGCAATAACGAGCTCACTGAACAAACATTTCCCTACCTTGGAGTTATGTTTGCATGTGGCTGATACTGAAGCATCTATGTCGGGCGTTTCAAAACTTGGTATTTCAGGTACATGGCTTGCAAGTCAGCATGCTTGTGCTTTATAAAGGTATGAGTTTAGTGTGGAGTTGTTTTCCCCATGATCTACAGAAGAAATGGGAAAAAAAAAAAAAACAAGAAAAAAAGAGAGTCTTTTTAGGCTTGCATCCTATTTTTCTAAAATTATTTGCATTCCAACACATCTCGTGCTATTACAGACTTACAAAAACCCAGGATGTTTTCTGCTCTGTAAATGAAACTTCTCCAGGCTTTAAGACAGTTACCTCTGATATCACATATAGCATTTTTTGTTAAATCATGACTTTTCATAACATTATTTCGCCCATGTCTCATATTGTGTTGCACGGTCCTGCTCCAAAACTTTATTTCAGCAGCCCTCTTTTTTGCTTAAAGCCAGCATGTCACATGTGCTTCGTGCAAACACACACAGAGACTTTTGGGTTAAAGCGAACACCACAGCCGGAGCTTCGGCAGGTTATCGTTATCCTCTTCAACGTGTTTTTACATACTCCCCACACTATAGAAACCTTTACCCATTAAGTCTCGTGGCATCCCTGTGGCAACACGGGGACGACGGCTTAGCATGGCCAGTGGGTACCGGCAGCGAGGCCGGCTCCGCGCAGGGTTTTGCGGGGCTCCCTGCGAGGGTGCGAAGGCTGTATGAAAACTCTGGTGGGTGGGTGCAGCGGGTCGCCGATAGTAGTCCTGCTACCGACGGACCTGCGACAACGGAAGCGCGGCGGCCCGCTGATTCACCCCTACTCGTGCTGTCCCGCCACCGGCAGAAACGGACTCTCGCCCCTATGATCGCCGTGGCGCCGCTGCGCACCCGCGGAGATCGAAGCTGGCTGCCAGGGGGCGGGGCGGGGCAGGGCGGCCGGCGGTCCCGGGCGGCGGGACGTTTCGTCCGAAGAGGGGAAGGAGCTCCGCTGGGCGCTGTGCAGGCTGGCAGTATGAGGGAGCAGCACTCATGTGTGGGCACTGGGCAGCGGAGGATGGACCCGGTAGAGCTCGCCGTTAGCCCTGTGAAAAGCTTGCGAACTGAGTGCACCTTTCCCTGTCTCTTCGCAGAGGAGGCCTACCAAAAACTGGCCAGCGAGACCCTGGAGGAGCTGGACTGGTGCCTGGACCAGCTGGAGACCCTGCAGACAAGGCACTCCGTCAGCGAAATGGCCTCGAACAAGGTAGGAACCCGCGGCTCCAGCCCCGCTGCCCCCTGTCTTTCTTCCTGCCGCGAGGGTCGCGTCAGCCGGCGCGGGCGGGACCGGCGTGGCTCCGGCGGGAGCCGGCGGCAGGTGTGGGCTCCCCCGGCCGCGCGCTCCGCTGCCGGCAGGAGGGGGTCTGCCGGGCGAGTGGCTCCGGGATGTGAGAAGCTTGCCGCGGGAAGTAACAGTGTCCTAATGCGCGCTTGGGTGCAGGAGAGGCTTTTCATAGAATCATAGAATCAAGAAGGCTGGAAGAGACCTCAAAGATCATCGAGTCCAACCTGTCACCCTAAACCTCATGACTATCTAAACCATGGCACCAAGTGCCACATCCAATCCCCTCTTGAACACCTCCAGGGATGGTGACTCCACCACCTCCCTGGGCAGCACATTCCAATGGCCAACCACTCTCTCTGTGAAGAACTTTCTCCTCACCTCCAGCCTAAACCTCCCCTGGCGCAGCTTGAGACTGTGTCCTCTTGTTCTGCTGCTGGTTGCCTGGGAGAAGAGACCAAACCCCTCCTGGCTACAACCTCCCTTCAAGTAGTTGTAGAGAGCAATGGTGCTGTGGTTGATAGACAGTTTTAAATTTCAAGACAAGCTCAGAAGGGGCTGTAGGTCTTGGAGTCCTACACTGTTTCCCTATGTGTCTCAGTTTGAAAATAAGGAAGATTTGGTTGGGATACTGGCTATAATCCCTGCAGTTGTGCTTTCTTTTCACAGCATCCCATTGTGAACTAGAGATCTTTCCTAGAAAATTGAGTGGAAAGTAGCATAAAAATGTGATAAAGATAGCCTCTGATCCCTGGGAAGCTGCAGGCTGGGTTTTATTATGTCTAGCAATGCTAACAGCTCTCATAACACCATTTATTATGAAAGACACGCTCAGAACTGAGGTGCTGTCATGGTAGTCAAGACAGACACTTAAATCTAGAGGTGTGTCTCTGTGTACCCTTTCTTTCCTTCCTACAAGCTCAGGATGAGCATTACCTGGTGCCTACGTACTGGAGTCTGCTGTGAGTATTGTGTGTGTGCACGTGTGTTTGTTGTATGGTTTGAAATACTCCCCATGCTCCATTCATAAGTATGCTTTCTTTTATGATTCTGATTTGCAAACAATATGTGACTACATTCCGGAAGTAATTTTAAAAGCCAAATTAAAAAGCCTGCTGTCTTTCTTCAGAATTGATTTTTATGTTATCAACTGAGTATCTGGGGAACTACATATACAATGAGAGAGAAGAAGAATGTTTTAATGAAATTAGTTTTACCTCACTTACGTCTGCAAAAGAAGCTGTTGATCAGGAATTTAGGATCTTTTAACTATTTCAGTTGCAATTAAGATTTTTCTAAAGTCAGAAAATAAGCGATTTTGACTTGGCTTATGCCTTTTTTAAAATTCTGATGTCTTGCTTTGATTGCCCTTGCCAAATATCTGCTGTTTCATATGAACTGTTTTAACCTGCCTGGATGCGTTCCTGTGTGATCAACTCTTGGTGATCCTGCTTTGGCAGAGGGATTGGACTAGATGATCTTCTGAGGTACCTTCCCACATCTAACATTCTGTGATTCTGTAAGTCCATATTCAGCTCAGCCTGTGTGTAAGATGGGAGGTGTTTACACCAGTGGACAGTTTGGTCCCATAGTATAGTATCCCTTATTCTCCTAGTGTCTTTAGAGACTTTGAGCAGCAATTAAATTTCTGTACTAAGACTTAACATGCCTGACATTGTCCTATTGTCAGAACTCTGTTTTCAGTTTTTATTGATAGTTGAAAGAGCTCATTATTTGGAATGTTTTGCATATGTACCATCAAATTAAAAAAGTCAAGAGTTTTGGGCTACTTTAATCTACTAACATTGTTTCAAAGGAAGTAACATCAGGCCAACACGTAGGGCTTGATCTTTCCTTACTAACAAGTTGAACACCTGCTGGTTCCCTCACTTGTGGTGTCTGTATAGCCACTCTTTCACAAGGTCCAGGACTTTCTTCAAATATTTGTTTATTACCTCTCTATACCAGATAGGGTATGCAGTATATTTTATCAACAATGAATACAAGATGGTTTTAGAATAAGATACTACTAATTTTAAATGAATGCAGCTCATGTTTTGCCAAGAATATTCAGATTTTTGCCATGAGAGGATCAGTTTTTAAAATTAGAAGTGACAAGTGCTTTGTATCTCTAAATAAACACAAAGGCGCTACATCTGGTACAATATTTTGTTTGCATTTATTTGTCCTAGTTAAATATTTGTTGTAATTACAGGATAAACATTCTTCACAGGTGTTTATTCAAATGCAAAGGAAAACATGATTAAGAAAAAGCTTTTTGTCTTGTTTTCAACATAAGATCATGCAGACAAGGGATCTGTGCTGGGTAAGCCCAGTCATCATATTTAATGTGAAGGTCAGGAGGAATAGTGCCAAGCTCTACATCAAAGCTGGGATTGTTACCTTAGTACCTCGTCTCAGTCTGCTTGATCTATCAAACATGGAAAAGTATCTAAAGTACTTTATTGCTACTTACTGTTTCATGATGCAATATTTAGGAAGTGGCATTAGTATACTGGAAAGAAATAGCTGCTGTTTGGCTTTGCCATGTTCTTAAGGCAAACTTTTACACCACCTTTTTTTTAGAAATCAACATTCCTTGTGTAGAAATGTGTGATATCTTTCAGTATTGTGGTTTTGGTTTTACTTGGTTTGCGGTTTTAAGGATTTTTGGTTTTGGTAATGTAAACAAATGCCATTAACTATAATGTGAACAATCTTGAATATAACCGACGAGCCCATATAATAATGCGAGAAAATTTAATGCAGAAGGATTTTAATTTTAGGTGAGTAACAGTTTGTTCTAAAGAATTATTTTATTTCTGATTAATAAAACATCTCCAACACTTACACAGCACATCTTATTGTAATATAACTGCAAACTGAGACATTGGGATGATGCATATAGGTAAATTAAACTATTTGAGTTTATGGAGAAGCTGAAGTAGAGAAATTTTGTGCTAGGCTGAGAACATAGACTTCAGTACATGGATTAGGATTCAAGAGTATCTAGTTCTCTATCCCAAGAGGAAGTCCTGTAAGATTTGATGAGAAAATGAGGAAAATGAATGAGGAAAATTAATCTTGTTGATTCAGAACATTGTTTCTGTCTTTCCCTTTCTCTGTGTTTCTTTATCTAGCAGGATTGACTGTTTTTTATTCCAGACTCTCAACTACTTTCCCTATTTATTGCCTCACCCCATTCTTCCTCACTCCCCAATTTATTTTTTAGATATGTATTTGTATATTAGATAGATGGATAGATAGATATACACACACATATATGTAACAGCATTTTCATGCTTATGTGAATGTAAGGGGTGCCATAAGAATTGAGCTCTGTGCCAGGTAAGAACTTTATCCCATCATACAAAGGCTGCTGCCATAGCAAAGGAAAAAAATTCAGGGAGGAAACAGGAAGTAGGCCAAGGAGCAAGTTATATCTCCAGTCCCTCTCTGTGCCGTGGGTTGGCAGTCTGAAATGTCAGTTGTGTCTGTGTGTAATCCCTGGGATGGAATCTCCTTATGATTTGTCGCACTTGTGCAGGATTCGTGTTTGCATATCCTGATCCAAGGGTGTTTATTTTGTTCAGGTGCCCCTTCTGATTTATTAGCAGTAGTCTATGACATGCCAGCTCACAGCTTGGGATGACTGAATGTGGGATGATGCAGAAACAGGAAAAGAACCTTCTTCACCTGGCTTAAAATTGCTTCAAGCAGCAGGCACGTGGTACTCTCCGTGAGATATCCGGATGAGCCCTGGCATTGTGGTTACCAGTAAATGCAACCCCAAGAACTGACAACATGCTCTAGGTTGACTCTGTAGAAAGGCAGCAATAATGCTAGGCTGCCGAAGTTAGACTAGGATGACTGCAAAATCCAGATGATGTCCCATTTCCCTGCCATCTCTGTGACAAGCAGATTCCAATTGCTTGAAGGCATTGCACATGAAGTAACTGATGGATAGATCTGTGATGCACCCATAGGTGTAGTTTGTAAGAAAATCTGATTTTAAAAGGATGTCATGTTAAAAGTACGGTGAATTGTCATGATGTTGATGCGAGTCTTGTAATTGGTGTTTTCTTGAATCACCATTTTCTGGAATGGGATGATCTCTGAGGTCTTTTTCGACCTGGCTGATTGTGTGAAAAGGAATCCCAGCTTTCTCTCTGAAAGCACTGGAAATTTGCGTCCTCATGCTCCCCTAGAAACTCCATAAAGTCTTGAAAGGCTCTGAAACTAGAAAACACCTTGAATTTGGAAAATTGACAAATGTCTTTAAATTTTGGAGACATATTTCTGATTTTCTATACCATGTACAGTTACTGTTGGGTAATATCAGTGGACTGTGGCTCTGTTGGTGTGCTTTGCTGTGTAAAGCTTACTTGAACAGCAATAAATTCATTTTAGGCAGTAGTTTACCAGTTTGGGTTACTAAAGATAGGATCCCAAGGCATAATTAGATGCCTCAGTTGAACTGCTGTGATTACCATAGATGCTAACCCGTATCAGCATAACTCATATGCTAAACTGAATTGTGAATAAGATCTGTTGGAAAACATAGTTTTTAGGTGGGTACTAGCTGACTGAGGTTTCTAAATTTACAAAAAGGTACACTTTGATACAGTTGTACATGCAAATGATATTTTAAAAATTTGTGGGTTAGAAAGTTATTTTATTTAAATGTTTTTTCTTAATAATTTTTTGGATTTTAATAGATAACTTCCTCTTCATCTGTGAAACAAGTTTAAAGCAAAATTTAATGTATTTTCAGTTCTGAGGGAGAACTATCTTCTTCCAGTTTGGTAGTGCCTTGCTTATGTCCCTCATTCTGGATCTGAAAGTTGTTCTGTCACAGACAAAAAATAAATAAAGAATGCCAATAACAAAGATGTAGTGACCAATTTCTGCAAGACAGCATTAATTATACATTAGTCAAACATAGAGGAATGCTTGCAATGAAACCGATCAGCTGAAGTATATTTTCACTTCTGTAATGATGATTTTGCAAACATCTCCAGTGTGTTGCTTCCGTGTGTCTTGCTATCTGAATTTAGACTTGAAAAGAGTTTTAATTCATAGAATCATAGAATCAGTCAGGGTTGGAAGGGACCACAAGGATCATCTAGTTCCAACCCCCCTGCCATGGGCAGGGACACCTCACACTACATCAGGCTGGCCAGAACCTCATCCAGCCTGGACTTAAACACCTCCAGGGAAGGGGTCTCAACCACCTCTCTGGGCAACCCGTTCTAGGCTCTCACCACTCTCATGGGGAAGAACTTCTTCCTCATGTCCAGCCTGAATCTCCCCACTTCCAGCTTTGTTTCATTCCCCCTAGTCCTATCACTACCTGATAGCCTAAAAAGTTCCTCCCCAGCTTTCTTGTAGGCCCCCTTCAGATACTGAAAGGCCACAGTAAGGTCACCTCGGAGCCTTCTCTTGTGATATACGTGTGCGTGTATATGTATATGTGTGTGTATATATATATATTTATAATGAGTTAGCACTTTTCTGTTTGTGTTGTGCAAAGACATGCTGCAGCAAGATAATGGGTGAAGTTTGGTCTCATGCAGGTGGCTTGCACCAGCCCCTCATCATTTATGAATACTTCCATCTTCTCAGAAACAAGTGGATGGAGTAGTTGTGTCAGTTTGGCAGTGGCTGAATCTTTCTGTGCAAACATGTGCTGCTTCCAGAAGGCCTGACAGATTGATGCTAAATGAAAAAAATCACGAGATATCCTGTTCTTCTGCAAGGATAGTAAGTGGAAGTTTTGGTGGTAAGCTAGGTCTATTGCTCAAGGTGAGGCTCAAGGTGTCTCATTTGTGAGGTGACCCTTCTCCTTGTGAGGGAATACAGTGTAAAACATTGACCTCCCTGGCCCATGACAAGCAGGCATTTGTGATTTGGAAGATTCTTAAGTGGATGGTGTGGTGAGCACCTTTCACTATTTGTTATGGCTCTTAAACAGAAGTACACCATGCAGGGTATCCCATTCTGTCCCAGCAGAAGGGAGCCTAGAGTTCACTTCTAATGGCTGATACAAAGAAAACTGGCTTTTCAAGACTCCAGAAAAGGTTAGGAGCCCTTAATCTCATCTCTTCAGTCTATATGTTAAATTTTAGGAAAAAAATTAATTTGTTTCTGCATCTCTTATTCACTGCTTCTTAAAGTCCTGGATGTGAAAGCTACATAGAGAACAATGCCTTTCTGAGAGTTGCTATGATACAACGTTTTTTCATCTTTTTAGCTGCTTCTAGAATTGTATAGCTTTCTAATCGCTAATAACTTGATTTTTTTTTCCATAAATGTAAGCAGATAGTCCATACCAGTATATAAACAGCCCTTTCTTATAGCCCTTTCAATTATAAGAAATGTCACAGTATGAAAGATTCTTTCCTTTTAGTGTAATAGCACGGAATAAAAAAGACAAAATGTTATGGAGTAAATAATCATGATTTGATATGGAAGAATACTTTCAGCCACTAAATCAGAGGATTTCAAAATTAGGAAGTGTTTCCAGAAGTTAAATTATTTAAAGTTGAAATGTAAACTGGTGATTTTTTTTTGTTTGTTTGTTTTCTTGCTCTTTCCCCCCCTAAGGATTTAATTGGAAAAGGCTTCATGGATATAAGTACTTTATAAATTCTTGCTGACTAATAAAAGTGGAATTCATGGCTACTGAAAGGCATGATAAATACCTAGATACTTGAGGCTCCCTGTGACAGTATTTAGATACAAGAATTCCTCCTCCATTGTATTCATAGTAGCATGCTGTTGTAAATCAACTCTAGACTGTAAGATCCAAATCATTTCAGAAAGCAGTGACCACTCTTTTTTTTCTTGTTAATCAGTCTTGTGTTTCAGATAAGATGCAGTTTCTGCTCCTATATAAAGTTTTGCTACAATGAATATGACATTTGCCAAATGTCAGTTCAGCCTCTGCCTCATAAATAAACTGTACTAAGAAATTGGTTTTTTGGGCTTAGTTACATTAGTAGTGGTTTTGGTATTATCTGACAAAACATTTCATGTTTAGGGGACATACCATAGAACTGAGTGTACTGTGGATAGATAGGTCCTGTTCTGATTTTTCTTGTTGTTGTAAATAGAGCAGATCAAACCCGTCCTCAAGGTACTGCAAAACTGATTGTGGGCAAGATAAAACATGATGGAAACTTGTCCTGCGTCAGAACCATGTGAGCAAGGTTATGGCCAGCACTTTCTTGTTGAGTTGAGGTTGAGCAGTTCAGCTCTATCTTCCCTGTGGCTGCCCTGTTGCATGCCTGGTGGCAGAGCCCTGCTGTGATTGGGACTGCTGCTTCATCTGGATCTCCAGCCAAGGGAGATACTGTTGTGTGGGGTCAAGTTCTGCCTGTCATTGGCTCTGCTTGCCTGCTACAGGTGTTGAAATGGAGCTGCATAGGCAATAGTGTCATATGCCATAAATCACAAGCACAGAGCAGCACTGAGTCAAGCTGATGTGCAGGGCCTATTTACAAGGTTATCTACATATTAAATTTAAATATATTTATACTTCTATTAATGAAGTTGTAACCCACTAACACACATATCAGCTAATGAAATTGAGCTGGTGGAATAATTCTGTGAGATCCTTCAGCATGATAATGTTTCACTAAACACTCTGCTCATAATTGCTACCAAACAGGCTTCTAGTTTATGCATTTTTGCTGTTCGTTTTATGTGGGAAGTGAAAGCAAGAGGAGAAAGGACAGTTAAACTGGAAGCAGGTCTTTAATTTTAATTTGATTGATTTAGATCTTTTATTATAGGTAGAAATATCAGAATTGCAGTTACTATACATATAATAATAGTTCATTTTTCCTGATCAAGGATAGTTCCTAATTTTTATAAAAAGTAGGGAAGTAGCTTATACATCTGTTTAAAGCAGCCCAGAATACATAACATTAATATCTGAGTTAGCTTTTTACCTGTGAAACAATACAGATCTGTAAGGTCTTTTTTCATCTACTTGTACTGCATATTATGCTTTTAAATAAATTGTGTGTGCTGTGCTACAGTGATATGCCATGACACTTGCATCTCTTGATTTACAGATCAGAAGTGTTTCTGTTTTGGAGGTTGGGAAACTGAGATAGAGTAGTTAAAATGCATTTGTGATAGTCCACGTCTGGAAATCTGCTTCAGAGCATCATGCTGCTGCTTTCACGTGTTCAGGTGTGCAGTGCAGTTACTGTCTGCACGGCACAACTCAGTGGTAGGATTCCCCGTGCTCCTCGTTGCATACATTCATGTGTAAGTTAGGTTTTCAGCTAGAAGGTTCGTTAGTAAGTTTCCTGAATATCAGAATGCAATCCACACTCGTGAATACTAGACGTTAGCAAAATGTTAATCGAGGGAGCAATTATTTTAATGTGTGGTAGTCCAGACTGGTTTTCAAGCTCCCTCATCATTCTCCCTCACTAATTTAATGCGTATTATTAATGGTAGCTTTTGCTTGCCTGCTTTCATAAGCACTATATGCTAACCTTTTCTTTTTGTTTCAAGCAGGTTTTTCAAAGTCATACAAATCAGTCTAAACAAAGTCAGTGTTCATTTTATTCTAGAATTACACAGCTGTATCTTGCAGGAACTCTATATGGTTAACTGCATGGTTAATGGTTAATCATTCTGCTACATTAGTCATTTTCACCAGATACATAGGGCCAGGAGTATTGTTCTCTGGATATAATGATGTATGATATATTGAATTAATTTACATGATTGGAAGGACCAGTTCAAGTAAGTCAGTGCTGTACTTAAACCAGGCTATCTGATTTTTTTTTTTTTTTGGTGAAAGGTTTTGCTGTGTGCTTCTGCAAATGAATTTTGAAGGACAGTGAAAGGGCTCTTGAGATTTGCTGCTGCTGGGTTTGTGAGGGTTTGGTGCTCTTGAGTGTGCCAGCAGTATCATGAATCCTTTGGCTGTTGTTATATGTGGCATTGATGACTTTGTTTCATTTTGTGTGGTGGATGAATGCTGATACATTAGAAGCAGTGCATGTGTAGTGTGAGAATTGCTGTACCTTTGGTTTTGGCCATGTTTCCCTTGTGCACTGTAATGGTTTAAAGCAAAACCAATGGGTCAAAATGAACCAGTAAGTTAACCTATTTTTCCCAACACAGAAGTGAGGGGAAAAACACTACCCAAAAAGCTCCCCTTTAAGTCAAAGACAGTAAGATAAGAGTTTACTGAGCAAGTCAGATAATCATAGTACAAAACGTGTAATTACCTTAGCCTATTAGCAAAGCACAGTGGAAAGCAGCAGCAAGCAGAAGCAAGCAAGTTAAAAGCCCAAGCTGGAAAACTAGCCCCATCCTTCCTCATCCTGGTGCCATCTCAGCAGAAGAGAACCAAAATCCCAGAACTCAAAAGCAGCACTTACAATCTGAACTTCAAACCCCATAATACTTTGCTTCAGCCAGCATTTTTGTTTTGCATGAGGCAGGATGGTATGAATAGCAGACTAAAACTTTACCAATGACACAAAGACACATCCCCTGTAAGTACACATGAAACAGACATGATGTTTTCAAGTTTAGTAGCTGAAATGAATGAAACAAGCTATATAATATTAAAATTACATTTGGAAGTTAATGATGAACATGTTTGTAAAGATACTTTTTACTGTGCTTTTGTTACATGAATTAAAATGCTTGCCTCTTTAGTGCTTAATAGCAGCATGTCAGAAACAGGGGGACTGACAGGTACCTGATACCTTGCAAAACAGTATTTATTTTGCTTTCTAACATGATTCCCTGGGATTTTCCCTTAGCTTTAGCTCATCCATATTCAGCTTTTACTGCCACAGAAAACTTGAGTTAAGAGGACTTCTTCAGACACATCTAGATGTGTAATTTGCATGAGGTGTAGCATGTCTCAAAGCAGCACCTGTTTGTGGAGTAGCGAGCATGCTCAGATTCATCAGCATCTTCATCCTCTGCTGCATGCTGGTCACCTTAATGTTACAAATGCATGGTGTGCTCATGCAGGCACCATAATAGGAAGCACCCAGGCCTGAAAAGCAATGCAAGCCTGTTGAATGTTGCGGCCATGGCAACAAGCAGAGACGACGGTGCATTTTGGAGTAAATGCAGGCTGTCATGTCTCACCCAGAAACCAGATAATGTCATAGAATAGTAAAATTGTTAGGGTTGGAAGGGAACTTAAGGATCATCTAGTTCCAACTGCCCTGCCATGGACAGGGACACTTCACACTAGATCAGGTTGCTTAGAACCACATCTAGCCTGGACATAAAAACCTCCAGGGATGGGACTTCTACCACCTCCCTGGGCAACCTGTTCAGTGTCTCACCACCCTCATGGTATAAAACTTCTTCCTAACATCCAATCTGAATCCACCCACTTCTAGTTTTACTCCATTCCCCATAGTCCTATTGCTACCTGACATCCTAAAAACTCCCTCCCCAGCTTTCTTGTAGGACCCTTAGGATACTGGAAGGCTACAATAAGGTCTCCTCTGAGCCTTCTCTTCTCCAGACCGAATAGTCTGAGACAGACTCTTTGAGTCTGTCCTCATAGGAGAAGTGCTCCAGCCCTCTGATCATCCTGGTGGCCCTTCTCTGGACACGTTCCATCACATCCAGTTCTTTCTTGTAATAGAGGCTCCAGAACTGGATGCAGTACTCCAGGTGGGGTCCCATCAGAGTGGAGTAAGGAGAAGAATCACCTCCCTTGACCTGCTGGCCACACTTCTCTTGATGCAACCCAGGATCTGGTTGGCTTTCTGGGCTGCAAGTGCACATTGAAGGCAGCTTGTAATTGGTCATTGTATGTCCATACTGCAGTTGTAGATTCATGACTGGCTACAGAGAGAAAGTGTCACACGAACGCATGTATTTTTCAGAAGGCTTAAGCATACGTCAAGCAAGAGATAAAGGGATTCCATAATTCTGTCCTAAGTTTTGCTTTGTTCTTGTTATCAGGTCCCTGCGTAACTCCCTAGGTCACAGTGGCCTCTAGGGAGCTGACCTGTCTTTGTTTTCCTTCTAGCTGCGCTCTGTTCCCAAGGTTTGCCACCCATCAGGGTTAAAGCATCTCCTTCTATCAGTAAGACAGTGGGACTGGAAACCAATTTGGTTTCCAGTTTGCTTAAGTTGACCTAGAGGTATTTGGGTGAAGTGCCCACTTGGACAACAAAAGAAAAGGCATTACATTTCTGTGTGCATCCCTGTATGCCTGAGGCAAGAGTGCAATGGATAACCCTGGTTGATTCTACCTTAATTTTTTTGGTGAATCTACATAGATTTAGAGCATGTTTGAACATCTAAATAAATAATCAAATGAAAGAGGTGAAGAACACATTGGGATGAATATTAGTTGGTGAATAAACCTTGGTGAGTTTTTCATCCTTGAAAGATGGACGACACTATCGCAAGAGATTTGATTTAGTAAGAACTGGAGCCTGAGCCAGCAAAATTCCTGAAACAACTTGCAATCTGTTTTCAAAATATTGGAATGTGGTGTGGCTGATTTACAGGCACTTGCCAATATCAGAGCTGTACTGTGCTCATTGCAATGTTAGTAGCTACTCTGCAGTCCACAGTTCCCTGCTTTTGTCTGTGGTGTTACTCTTTTTTTTTCTATTTTCCACTTTTCCATTCAAATTATAGTTTCTATAAAATCTGTGAGTTATTATAGAGCAAATTTGCTGCCAGGGTGTTGTAAGAGTCTGGGTTAGGGCCTTCTAGTGGTGGTACTTTGTGACTTCTTTCAGAGCTGTTTTGAAAAATTTGGTTTAGATTGTTCCCTGCAAAGTTGGTCAGAGGACTAATAGCAAGAGAAGCATGCCGTTAGAATCACAGAATGGTCCGAGTTGGAAGGGACCTCCAAAGGTCATCTAATCCAATCCCCTCTGCAGTAAGTAGTAAGTAGTCTATCCTCGACTAGATCAGGCTGCCCAGAGCCCTGTCGTGCCCCACCTTGAATATCTCCAGGGATGGGGCCCCAACCACCTCCCCAGGCAACCTGTTTCAGTGTTCCATCACCCTCACAGTAAAGAACTTGTTCCTAACATCTAATTTAAATATGCTCTTCTCTAGTTTGAAGCCAATGCCCCTTGTCCTGTCACTGCAGGCCTTTGTAAACAGTCTCTCTCCATTCTTCTTGTAGGCCCCCTTCAGGTACTGGAAGGCCATTGTTAGGTCTTGGAGCCTCCTCTTTTCCAGGCTGAACGACCTCAGTCTCTCAGCTTGTCTTCATAGCAGAGGTGCTCCAACCCCCTGATCATTTTGTGGCCTTCCTCCTTCCTCTATTCAGGGCTCCAGACTTGGATGCAGTACTCCAGGTAAGGTCTCACCAGAGCAGAGGAAAGTGGCAGAATCACCTCTCTTGATCTGCTGCATCTTGTGATGCAGCCTAGGATGCGATTTGCATTCTGGGCTGCAAGTGCACATTGACAGCTCATGTTGAGCTTCTCATCCACCAGCAGCCCCAAGTCCCTTTCTTCAGGGCTATTCTTCAGACAGTCACTGCCCAGCCTGTATTTGTGCTTGGGATTGCCCCGAACCAAATGCAGGACCTTGCACTTGGTCTTGTTGAACCTCATGAGGTTGTCATGTTCCCACCTCTCCAGCCTGTCAAGGTCCCTCTGGATGCCATCCCTTCCCTCCAGTGTGTCTGCTGCACCACACAGCTTGGTGTCATCAGCAAACTTGCTGAGGGTGCACTCCATGCCACTGTCCATGTCACCAACAAAGATGTTGAACAAGACTGATCCCAAGACTGATTCCTGAGGGACTCCACTTGTCACTGGCTTCCACTGGGACATGGAGCCATTGACAGCCACTCTTTGGGTGTGGCCATCAAGCCAGTTCTTTATCCACTGAATGGTCCATCCATCAAACCCAGACTGCACCAGATTGGAGACCAGGATGTTGTGCGGGACACTGTCAAAGGCTGTGCTCAGGTCCAGGTAAATGACATCAGTTGCTCTCCCCTCATCTATTAATGTTGTGTCCTGTTCATAGAAGGCCACCAGGTTTGTCAGGCATGATTAGTCCTTGGTGAAGCCATGCTGACTGTACCAAATCACCTCTTCATTCTTCTTCTGCCTCAGCAGTGCCTCCAGGAGGCTCTGCTTCATGATCTTACTGGGCACGGAGGTGAGACTGACTGGACTGTAGTTCCCTGGGTCATCCTTCTTTCTGTTTTTGAAAATGGGAGTTATGTTTTCCCTTTTCCAGTCACTGGGGACTTCATCAGAATGCTGTGACTTTTGAAATATAATAGAGAGGGGTTTATCAGCAGTAAACAAAGATGTAATTAGTAGAATATGTATGCCAGTTTGATAACTGAAGCGATCCAGTGTTACATCCCATCTCATTTTAATGGAATTTGCCTTAGACAAGACATTACCCAATTAACTATACAGTCCTATGTAGATGAGCTACACTTGCAGCACCCTTTTAGTTTTGTTCTCTGGTTTAGAGATTGAGCATATTGTATTCAGGAGGCTGGAAGGTAGTACTAGGACATCAGTCCCATTGGCAGAGCTATTTGAGCAGTTTGTTCAAGTTCAGCTATAACCTGATCTAATGCCTACTAGATCTCATGAGAATCTTTAAATTTACTTCAGGCTGTGGATAGAGCACACAGCTGGTTTTATTTAACATCATTAGAGATGGTAGAACCAGCTGTCAAGCATGGGCTTTGGAGGACTAGAGGAAGTTTAATGAGGTTTTCAAATATTTTTGTCCTTCTCATGGCAAAAATTGGCTTTTGTGTATATGTGAGCCCCCATATAAATGGACAGACTGATGTCTTTCTGCATTTGATGAGGTGTCTCCAGTGTTCCATGCACTGATCAGAGCATTTCCAGTTGCTCCAAACATAGTATTTAAGTGGGCAAAAACCTGCCAAATTTTCCCAGAATTTTTTTTTCTTCATTCATAAAAATGCAACCTAAAGAGGAAAGTGTTGCTGTATCTATTTAGAGCTCACTGGGTTTGTTTTATTTTAAGATGTTTTTCAAAATAGAAATTTAAGAGGACCGAAATATGAAAAATGCTTGTTTCTTGATAAAATATCCACTAATAATGAAAGCTTATAGATAACCTTTTACTTCAACAACATTTGTGTCTTTTGTATCCAGATTGCAAGTTCATCAGAGAATATAACCCAGACTAACCCACTAACAGGCATTTCTTCTGCTAGCGAAACATGGTCAGTTTCCAGAATGTGATGTTATTTTCATGGTTTTTAATCTACCTTTGGCTTTGAATTCTGCATGAATGGCAGGATTCGTTACAGTTCAGCACTCAGAAAGGAATATAAGTGATAGTAGTTTATCATTGATTAAACAGAGGTCTTGCACTTGAAGTTAAATTATCTTTAATGCTTTGCTATGTTACATAACTTCATAAATTACCTATATTATTAAGATTATAGCATATTAATTAATTCATTATTAGTGTACATTTAACCATTGTTAAACATAAAATATGCACTGTTTGTAAATCTTGAATAAAAGCCGAGTTTGCAGGTGATTACTGTATGGTGTCACGGCATACTGGAAATTGCTAAATACAAGACACATTTGAGCATTTTAAAAGGAAATACTGATTTAGCAGTAAAACTGTTTCCAAACTGGATGAGCTCAAGAGCAACCCACAGTAACACTACTGGGAGGTGAGTGTATTAATGTGGCAAGTAAGCCTTGATGTCCGTGTGTATATTACTACTGTACTAGAATACTATTTATTTAGTATAAAAATGTTTTCTATGTTTGAACAATCAGTTGTGAACAAAAGAAAAAGTTGTGAAAAAAATTAAGTTCTGCAAAGTTAATGAGAAATGCTTATGTTTATGCTCCTGTATATTGTGTGACTTCAGATAGTCTTGGTGCTTTGTTTGCTGTTAAATTGATTTTGTAACAAGACAGATTCACCCAGGTGAGAGGGCTCCTACAAAATCCTTTCAGCTGTTGTGATGACACTGTATTGGACCCTAAGAATTGGAGGAGTTGTGCTTCAGAAGCTCCTTGTAGCTATGTTAAATAAAACTTTGTCAAAATGGGCTTTTTTGAGGGGAGGACTCATGGCTTGTAGGCTGTGTACTCTGAGGAGGTGAGATGAGAACCAGTTCCAGCCTGGAGGTTATGTGAATTATGTAGCATAAGAGTGGTTCTGGATTAATGCCTCTGTCTTGAAATAGTCCATGGTGTGGGGTGGGAAGGAACAAAATGTTCAAAGGTGAGAATGAAAGTAGACTGCAGGTCTACACTCATGGAAGAACCAGGTATCCTGTTACAGACCCTCAGTTGTTGTCCCTGATGCTTTCAGTTTTCAACCGTGCACTATGCCAAGCAAGTCCAAACTTTAGTGTGTTCCTTCCTGTCTATATTATGAATGATAACCTGTGTGAAAAATCTAGTAGCTAGAGATGAAGGATGACAGCCCATTTCTTCACCTGCTTCTCAGGTGTTGGCTGCTGCCTAGCTGAGACTTAGCTGTGACAGTTTGAGCACTTGTGGGCTCTGCTTCAGCACAAGGTTAAACAGGGTTTCCAAACCCAAAGGAACCCATCTTTGCTGCCACAGGACAGCGAGGAGTGTTCTCAGTCAGGCATGTGTGTGTCACTCGTGTTTACCAGCACTTGGCAAGTGCCTCCCCAGTGTGGCCTGGTCTGAAGCTGCCAAACCCTAGGCAGATATACATAGATCCACGGAGGGCTAACAGAGCACCTGGTGAACCAAATGCTGTGCCACAGCACCCCACTACATGCTGCCCATGCCAAACAAGAAGTCAGCGCCCAAAAAAGATGCAGATCCTATGCATAGGATACGAGGCAAATTACAGCTATTAATACGCACAGAGTGAGGAAACGTGAATATATCACAAGCTTCCTCAAGAAAATACTGAGATTTCTGCTGTGATGTGAGAGACGGGACGAGGCCTGATGCAAGCCAAGTGTCGATTTATTGTACAAAGAAAAAGCTTTGTACAGGTTAACATAACATCAGAAGGTAGCTTGTAATTGGTCATTGTATGTCCATACTGCAGTTGTAGATTCATGACTGGCTACAGAGAGAAAGTGTCACACGAACGCATGTATTTTTCAGAAGGCTTAAGCATACGTCAAGCAAGAGATAAAGGGATTCCATAATTCTGTCCTAAGTTTTGCTTTGTTCTTGTTATCAGGTCCCTGCGTAACTCCCTAGGTCACAGTGGCCTCTAGGGAGCTGACCTGTCTTTGTTTTCCTTCTAGCTGCGCTCTGTTCCCAAGGTTTGCCACCCATCAGGGTTAAAGCATCTCCTTCTATCAGTAAGACAGTGGGACTGGAAACCAATTTGGTTTTGTGCTCCTTTGCTTAAGTTGACCTAGAGGTATTTGGGTGAAGTGCCCACTTGGACAACAAAAGAAAAGGCATTACATTTCTGTGTGCATCCCTGTATGCCTGAGGCAAGAGTGCAATGGATGACCCTGGTTGATTCTACCTTAATTTTTTTGGTGAATCTACATAGATTTAGAGCATGTTTGAACATCTAAATAAATAATCAAATGAAAGAGGTGAAGAACACATTGGGATGAATATTAGTTGGTGAATAAACCTTGGTGAGTTTTTCATCCTTGAAAGATGGACGACACTATCGCAAGAGATTTGATTTAGTAAGAACTGGAGCCTGAGCCAGCAAAATTCCTGAAACAACTTGCAATCTGTTTTCAAAATATTGGAATGTGGTGTGGCTGATTTACAGGCACTTGCCAATATCAGAGCTGTACTGTGCTCATTGCAATATTAGTAGCTACTCTGCAGTCCACAATTCCCTGCTTTTGTCTGTGGTGTTACTCCTTTTTTTTTTTTTTTTTTTTTTTTTTAGTAAACTGAGCAATAGTATTTAGATGAATAGGAAATAGTTTGGTTCATATTAGGTTTTCATATATATATGCATATATAATATTTATAAAATTTTCATGAGAACAGTATGTGTGTTAATCATGACTGTAGCTTTGAAAAAGATGATTAAAAGACTGGTTTCTGCTAGCATTAAATAGCAACAATTCAACAAAATTTCTAATGAACTATTAGAACATGTCTTGGCCAGGTCTATGGTAGGAACA
Source organism: Indicator indicator (assembly GCF_027791375.1). Lineage (NCBI taxonomy): Eukaryota > Metazoa > Chordata > Aves > Piciformes > Indicatoridae > Indicator > Indicator indicator. Next base: position 28,769,945 of record NC_072053.1, on the reverse strand, counting down.
CCCCATTGAAGTAAGAATATCATGTTACAGACAAGTAAGATTAATCCACCAATACAGTGAATCTGGTTTTTGTTCCTACATAGCAAGCCACTTTTATGCATGACATAGGCTGCACTCATTAGGCTCAGTTTTTGCTCATGTAGCCTTATGATTCTTAGGGCAAGTCTGCTATCACAGCCCTGTGAGTGAGGCTTTGCTCCTCTTTGCACATTTGTTAGACATGGCAGTTAAAGGGTAGCTGTTTTCTTGCAGGGTGAATATATATATAAGAACAAGTTATTCAGATGGTTTTGCATTTTATATTCCTTTTATTACAGATCTATTTCTTATCCTAAATTGATGCTCATGTTGAGGGGGAAAAAAAAAAAAAGGACAAAAGGATGGGAAAACTCCAGAAGTTTTTCTTTGTAGATCTGTAAGTAACAACTGGAGTTGCATAAGCCTGTGGGATGATCAATAAAAAATTTGCAGTATTCCTTCTTTTAACTGGCAATGAGCTGGAATTTTTACTCATAATTTTTTACCTGCTATGTCTGTCAGGACTGGCTACAAGTATAACTAGGCAAATGTTGTCTGCGTATGAGCTAGGGAAATGACAATTGAAAATAGGAAAATTGAGATGTTTAAAGCCATTTGTTTTTTTCCATGCAGTAAGAAAGGAACAAGTTGAATTTCTTACAAACATACTTTTGAAAAAAATTCCAGTTTCTCTTTTTGTGATATGTTAATATTAAGTATTTTTTTTCCCAGAGGAGCATTTTGATATTAGAAGAAATCACTTTCATTGCGTCTCTCATGTGAATACCTTTATGGATTTAGCACATGTTGTCTTGGAAAAGGCTTAAAATTCACTGTATTCTTATCCCATAATACAAATAACCTTAAAAAGTGTTAACCTTGATGTAAACTTTACTTAGGCAAATAAGCTGTAGAGAAGGCATCTGAAGTCACTGTAGCTGGGATAATATGTAAAAGTTTTTGGAATTCCTGTGCTGCAGGGCATGAGCAGTTAGGTGGAGCTAAGAGCACATATATCTCCATGGCTCAATATTCTTTATTGACAGCAGTATTCCTTTAACATTGGTGTTGCTTAATTTTAGGTGTATTATTGAAGCATTACGTCTCTCCAGTACCTCTGACACATTTACTTTTCTTAAATGCCTTTGAATGGAAAATCACTGCACAGCTGTGCTAAAGTAAGCATAGCCACATGAACAAGGTACATGTATTGAGGCCTTGGACAGCCAAGTCTAGTTGAGAGACATCCCTGCCTGTGGCAGGAGGGTTGGAGCAGGTGGTCTGTGAAGCTCCTTCCAACCTAAGCCATTCTATGATTCATTTCCACAGGGCTGCTTTCTATCACCTCATCTCCTAGTCTGCATTGATAATGAGGATTGTTCTGGCCCAGGTGCAGAACTCTGCACTTGCTCTTGTTGAGCCTCATGAGGTTCACCTGGGCCCACCTCTCCAGCTTGTCCAGGTCCTTCTGGATAATATCGTGTAACTCTGGTGTATCAACAACAGCACTCAGCTAGGTATCATCTGCAAACTTGCTGATGGTGCACTCGATCCCACTGCCTATATAAAAACAGCTTGCATAAATACGATGTTGTAACAGTGTAAGAGCTGAAATCCCCCTCCCACACCAACAATAACCAGGCTAGCTCAGTTTGGAAGCAAATGAAATCTGTATTTACAAGCAAAACTACAATCTATCATGAAATGTAATGAATATGTACAAATATACACTATTCACAACATTTACAAATATGTACAATCAACATAAAAACACAACCAAGCCCCCTTTGCTTCCCCCTCCCTTCAAGGTGCTGTGCTTCTTCCCCAAGGGGCTTTTCCCCAAGGGGCCTCCCTTCACAGCCAGAAGGAATCACCCCAGACCCCCGTGGCAGAAGGCAGAGAGTCAAGAGAGGCTGTTAGACTTAGCTTGTCAAGGTCAGTGTGCAGGTTGGTTATCTTCAGCCAGAAAAGAGAAGAAGCAGGCAGACGGAAGCCGAGCAAGCTGAGACTGCCCAACTGCCCAACCTTGTTTTGAGCAGAGATTCCTAAACATTTCCATCCAATGGAAGTGTTTAGAATAATCACTGTTTTGCTTTCTTACACCCAATAGTGATCCATTTACATTCTTTCACTTTCCTTCTCAAACTTTGTGAAGAAAAATTGAAAAGACAGTCTTAAAACAGTCACAGATATATTTCTGCATATTAAGTAGATAAGAAAAAAACAAATCACGAAACCTCAGTTCGCTCCAGATTCTCTGAGCTCATGTCCAGTGCAAACTAAGCACATATTTGATTTGTGTGCTAGCATCTTTTATAGATACGGAGAGGAACTTAGAGAAAAACAGTTTGATGTCTGTTGAGAAATATGCTGTTATGATGAATTAACTGGAGTAGATATTTCTGCTAACATTGCAATAATTTAAGCATGATTTTCAAATATGTTGCATTAAACCTGGGATATTTGTCTGAAGGATTTCCAGGCCAGAAGTATGAACAACTCTCATCTGTTTCTCAACTTCTCCCATTGTAGTGACGACATATTGTATGTTTGTGTCAGTATGCTGTGGGTACGTTGACAAATGTGTAGAAGTAAGATATGTATTGTATTTTTATGATGTGAAATCACGTATATGTGTGTGTGTATATGTATATATGTGTGTGTGTATGTGTGTGTGTGTAATATATATATACATATACATCTCCATTTGTATCTAAGTAAGAGTAAAGTATATTTTTTTAATACTGTTTTTTAGGGAAAATTTTGAAAAGCCTTCTGTGGGCATTGGGTACCCTTCTCAATGGATGAAGCCACATGATTGTGGTTACACACTTCATTCTGTCAGTTGCCAGGCAGGATAGAGAGATAACCACCTGAGCTATTCATCACTGTTAGGGTGACTGCCTATTCGTATCTACCGTCATAACTGCATCTGTCGTCATACAAGATCCAGTTTCCTCTGATCTAAATTAGCTTTTAGCAGTAGTTTCTTCCTCCTTTCCTCCCCCCCCTTTTTTTTTTTTTTTTTGGTAATATACATCACTTTGACAACATTATGAGGAAAGTAAATAGCAGAATATTGTAAACAGAAAAATACTTGTTGAAATTAAATTCCATTTATTGCAGATTTTGGGGGTTTTTTGAAGCCAATACCGAAGTTCAAAATTCGTGGACCACATTGTGGTATTTCTGGTCTGAAAAACATTTAATGTTAATTCATAGCTACTGCCTATATTACCGCTAGAGGGCAGTAAATACAAGCACTGAACTGTGTTTTACCAGAAAGGTAGGGGGGTTTATTATTTGTTTTTTGTTTTGTTTTTTAAATTAATAAAGAAGTCTACTTTTTCATTAAACAGCTCAGTTTCCTGGGTTGGGTTTACTACATATTTCCCCTAAAAAAATTCAGAAGAATGTTTTCTCCTCAGTCTGTTCAGCAACATAAAATGAATGGGAATTACATATTCTGAAATAAAAAAAATCCGTAAAATTATATAACTTAGGCTATTCCATAGTGTTTAATGTCTGTAATTATGGCAAGAAAGAGGCTACAAAGAAAGCCTTTTAAAAATGTACTGTGGTTAGGAACCTTAAAGCTGAGACTCTTTCAGAAGTGTTAGGGATTTGTTTCAATTTACAGCCATTCATTGTGAGCTCATCTCTGTCAGGACAAGACTCAGTTTTGTCTCCACCCCTGATGCTCATCTGGTGTGTGGCAGCTGATAGTTGTAGCTGGAACAACCCACATTTGTAAAATTCCTGATTTTTCAATTTTTTTTCTTTTAGTTCTACATTTTTTTCTCTTTCCAGTCAGGGAGTCTGGGGTCCAACCCTGAGAAGTTTGATGTTTGGCTGATTGTTTCCTTGTCCCTAGCTTCTTCCTTCAGAGAAGTTTTGGGCTTTGGCTTTGTTGAGCCTATCCATTCACCCTTGCTTGGTGGATGAAATGACCATTTTTTTTTTGCTGTGGTCTTCCAGCACTGAGCAGACTTTCTGGTTTGTGGGAAGGCTTTCTGCTAGGGTATGTGCAAGCATAAATGCCAGATGGAGTTGGCTAATGCTGTGAAAACACTTATGTTTGTGACCATTAGGAGTTGAATTTGATATGGGTAATTTTTGCTGTTCCCTGGTGTTTTTAGGTTACCCTAAAAGTGGGTTTTTTGCATCTTCAGTCAGGCTTCTTACTTGGGTCATGAGATCTTCAGGATGTCTGTTCCTGTTTGTAAAGCATATGACATTGAAAACTAAAATCAATGAAGCATATGGCTGTCTTCTTCTTTGTTTTACTTTTTGCTGCTCACTAGGCAATATGCACAACATCCGACACATTCGTATTCAGAACTGATGCTTACGCATCTCTTTTAAGGTTCCTAGTGCAGCTTTGTAGTCAATCCAGCATTGCAGCTGAGAGCTAAAATTCACTGTTCTCCAGCATTCAAAACCAAGGAGACTTCTACTGAGTGTCCTGTATTACCTATCACCAATTTATGGAAGGAAGGACCAAGATGTTAAGGATCCTGTGGGACAGTTCAAAAGTGCTGCAACTGAATCAAGAAAGTGGCCCCTCAGTCTTTGTCCTATCCTTTCTCTCAAGCCTGAGCTATTGCCATCTTACTTTCCTGTTGGATGAACCTTCAGGAATCTTTGCTTACTAACAAAAGTAACACAGATACTGTATTTCAGAGGGTCAGGGTTTCCACTGGACTTCTGAGGATGTAATTCTTATCCTTGTCAGTAATGTGTATCAGAAGCCCTATTCTGGATCTCGGGTTAAAATGAGGCTTCCTTTAATGGCTAGTATTCCATAGATCTGGTCTGTATGCTGCTCAGTGTTTTACAAGATACCAGTCCTTCTGGCAAGTTGTGATCTTTGATATGACAGATAAATAAAAGGATTAAAAGCCTCACTAATGTTGGTGAAATCTGCATGCCTTTGCATGCACTTGGCATAATTAAAAAACAAACAAGTGAACAAAAAGCCCAACCAAAAACCTCCAAAAGGCAACTCAGGGCTCAGTGTTGGGACCACTTCTATTTAACATCTTTATTGATGACCTTGATAAAGACATAGAGTGTGTCATCAGTAAGTTCACAGATGACACCAAGTTAGGTGGGAGTGTTGATCTGCATGATGGTAGCAAGGCTCTACAGAGGAACCTGGATAGATTGGATCAATGGGCCAATGCTAATGGGATGAGCTTCCACAAGGCCAAATGTCAGGTCCTGCACTTCGGTCACAACAACCCCAAGCAACACAACAGGCTTAGGGAAGTGTGGCTGGAAAGCTGTCTGGCAGAAATGGACCTGGGGATTCTAATGGACAAGCAATTGAATATGAGCAAGCAGTGTGCCCAGGTGGCCCAGAAAGCCAATGGCATCCTGGCTTGTATTAGAAATGCTGTGTCCGGCAGGAGTAGGGAGGTGATTGTCTCCTTGTACTCTGCTCTCGCGAGGCCACACCCTGAGTATAGTGTCCAGTTTTGGGCACCTCAATACAAGAGAGATGTGGAGGTGCTGGAGCCAGTGCAGAGGAGGGCAACGAAGCTGAGAATAAATCTCGTGAAGCACAACTTGAAGGTTGTTTAGTTTGAAAAAGAGGAGACCAAGGGGAGACCTCATTGCTCTCTACAACTACCTGAAAGGATGTTGTGGAGAGGCTGGTGCTGGCCTCTTCTCACAGGCAATAGAACAAGAGGGAATGGCCTGAAGCTGTAACTGGATAGGTTTGGACTGAATGCTTGGAAAAAAATTTTCACGGAAAGAGTGGTCAGGCATTGGAATGTGTTGCCCTGGGAGGTGGTTGAGTCACCAACCCTGGATGTGTTTAAAGGTCGTTTGGATGTGGTGCTTGGGAATATGGTTTTGGGGTGAACCTTGTAGAGTAGGGTTATCGGTTGAACTTGGTGATCCTTGAGGGTCTCCTCCAACCTGAATGTTTCTATGATTTTAATACTTCACATTCTTGTTAAAGGGCAAAAAAAACTAAGTGAATAGGTTTATTTTTTTTCTGACTGCAGCAGTGGTACAGAGCTTTATAAAGAAGCAAAAAACAATTTTAAGGAGTGCTGACAGCTCCAGAAGTTTGCAAAGAGGTAGAGATAAGAACTTTTGAGGTAACTCATGGCAATCCTGATTTCATCACACACAGCTTTTAAATTCTTAAAGCGCTGCTTTCAAGCAGAGCATGGTTAAGGAAGATTTGTAAACAGCTTTGGAGATGGACAGGTTCTTTGGAAGGTAGAATTCTAGGAGAATGAGCGGTAGCAATAGGCAGGTTGAGTTGTCACAGGTTCATGGGGCCAATTGAATTACTGAGTCTCCTGTGTCTCTCTGATGACTAATTTGTATGTAACTGTAGAAGTATTGAACTCATTCACTTGTGCTTGACTAATATATTACATTTGACTAAACATATTTTTCAAAAAGACTGCTTTTCTTTATTTGGAAACACCAATAAGAGAATATACCTCTTCACTGGTGGTCTATGCTAATTTAACAATTCTCCTTGTTAATCTATACTTCTTATTCATACTTTGAGCTTGCTTTATCTCAGTTGGCTTGAGGCAGTTTCAGCTGCCTTCCGTTGCTTCTTGTTTCTTCCTCAGTGCTAGTGAATCAGGTTTGGTATGCTGTATTTCCTCTTTGTCATGGTTCTACACAGTAGCCATAATTTTGTTAAGTTAAACAGTCTTTTTTCTTGCTTATGAAACCTTTTCTCTATCCCCCAAATATTATTTGTATTTTTTTTTCCTAGATGCTCATTGCATTTAGTGAAAGATAAATCTAGCAGGTGATGAATCCCCTTGCATTCTAGCTGCTCCTCGGAGATTAGAGTGACTAGGGGTGGCTGGAGTTACCTCTTAATAGCTATGGCAGTTTGATGCTGTGACTGCAGGCCCAGCGGCAGATGCACAAGCAGGCTGTCTGGTGTAGGCCCAGCCACATTCAAAAGCAGCAGTGGGGCACATGAAGAGCGTGGTTTATTTACATGCCACACACATGGATTCCTTAAGGGTGCTGGTGACAAACACTGAGGTACAGACTGGCTCTGATGCTCTAAAATACAATTGTAATTACAAACTTAAATTTCCTGGGGAATAACTCAGGTGTAGCCATCATCACAACTCTTACCCAAAGGGCATCCCTTCTGAGGGAGCGGGTAGGAGTACAAACTCCTCAATCTGTCTGTGCCATTTGGCATAGTAATTTTCATTCCTACTTTGGATACAAAACTGGGGCAATATATCTACCATTGTGTACAATGCAAAGATCAGGACTGGGTCAAGCCATTGTTCCATTATCACTTGCAGAAGCACGTAAGCTGTTTTCACCGTCACTGTAAAGAAGTTTCTCTTCATGTTGAGGTGAAATCTTCTATGTTCAAGTTTGAACCCATTGTTCCTTGTCTTATCACTGTGAACCACCGAAAAGAGCCTGGCCCCCTCCACTTGACACCCACCTCTCAGATATTTATACATATTGATGAGATTCCCTCTTGGTCTTCTCATAGAATCATAGAGTCATAGAATCATAGAATCAACCAGGTTGGAAGAGACCTCCAAGATCATCCAGTCCAACCAATCACCCAACCCTACCCAACCAACTAGACCATGGCACTAAGTGCCTCATCCAGTCTTCTCTTGAACATCTCCAGTGACGGCAACTCCACCACCTCCCTGGGCAGCCCATTCCAATGGGCAATCACCCTCTCTGTGAAGAACTTCCTCCTAATATCCAACCTGTACCTCCCCTGGCACAACTTGAGACTATGTCCTCTTGTTCTGGTGCTGGTTGCCTGGGAGAAGAGACTAACGCCCACCTGGCTACAACCTCCCTTCAGGTAGTTGTAGACAGCAATGAGATCACCCCTGAGCCTCCTCTTCTCCAGGCTAAACATCCCCAGCTCCCTCAGCCTCTCCTCACAGGCTTTGTGTTCCGGACCCCTCACCAGCTTTGTTGCCCTCTCTGGACACGTTCCAGTACCTCAACATCTCTCTTGAATTGAGGAGCCCAGAACTGGACACAGGACTCAAGGTGTGGCCTGACCAGTGCTGAGCACAGGGGAAGAATAACCTCCCTTGTCCTGCTGGCCACACTATTCCTGATCCAGGCCAGGATGCCATTGGCTCCTCCTGGCCACCTGGGCACACTGCTGGCTCATGTTCAGCCTACTATCAACCAGCACCCCCAGGTCCCTTTCTGTCTGGCTGCTCTCCAGCCACTCTGTCCCCAGCCTGTAGCGCTGCTTGGGGTTGTTGTGGCCAAAGTGTAGAACCCTGCACTTAGCCTTGTTAAATCTCATTCCATTGGCCTCTGCCCACCCATCCAGCCTGTCCAGGTCCCTCTGCAGGGCCCTCCTACCCTCCAACAGATCAACATCTGCTCCTAACTTGGTGTCATCTGCAAACTTACTGATGATGGACTCAATTCCTTCATCTACATCATCAGTAAAGATACTGAATAGGATGGGGCCCAGCACTGATCCCTGGGGGACACCACTAGTGACTGGCTGCCAGCTTGATGTGGCACCATTCACCACCACTCTCTGGGCCCAGTCCTCCACCCAGTTCTTGACCCATTTCAGAGTGAATCTGTCCAAGTCACGAGCTGCCAGCTTGGCCAGGAGTTTGTTGTGGCAGACAGTGTCAAAGGCATTGCTGAAGTCCAGATAGACTACATCCACAGCCTTCCCCGCATTCACCATGCAGGTAACCTGATCATAAAAGGAGATCAGGTTGGTCAGGCAGGACCTGCCCCTCCTGAATCTATGCTGGTTGGGCCTGATCCCTTGGCCATTCTGCAGGTTCTGTGTGATTGCCCTCAAGATGACCTGTTCCATAACCTTGCCTGGCACTGAGGTCAGGCTGACAGGTCTGTAATTCCCTGGCTCCTCCTTCCAGCCCTTCTTGTGGATGGGCATCACATTGGCCAGCCTCCAGTCATCAGGGACCTCTCCAGTGAGCCAGGACTGCTGATAAATGATGGAGAGTGGCTTGGCCAGCTCATCTGTCAGCTTTCTCAGCACTCTAGGATGGATCCCATCTGGTCCCATGGACTTGTGAGGATCCAAGTGGTCCTTACTGCTTCCTCCTGGATTACAGGGGGACTATACTGGTCCCTGACCCAATCTGCCAGTTCAGGAGGCCAGTTGTCCTGCAAACAACCTGTCCCAATATTGAAAATTGAGGCAAAGAAGGTGTTAAGTACCTCTGCCTTATCCTCATCTTTTGTTATATTCCCCTCTGCATCCAATAAAGAATGGAGGTTGTCCTTGCCTCTTCTTTTGCCATTAATATATTTGTAGAAATATTTATTATTCTCCCTTATGGCAGTGGCCAGTCTAAGTTCTAAATGGGCTTTTGCCTCTCTAATTTTTTTTTCCTACAAGACCTAGCAACATGCTTAAACTCTTCCTGGGACACCTCCCCTTTTTTCCAAAGGTGATACCCCCTCTTTTTTTCCTTTAATTCCTTTAGAAGCTCCTTGCCCATCCAGTGTGGCTGTCTCCCTCGTCGGCTCCTCTTCCAGCACATTGGGACAGCCTCTTCCTGCACCTTCAAGATTTCTTTCTTGAAGTAGGTCCAGCCTTCCTGGACCCCTTTGTTTTTAAGGGCTGTTTCCCAAGGAACTTTCTGAGTTAGTTCCTTAAATAAGCTGAAGTCTGCCCTTCGGAAGTCCAGTGTGGAGGGTTTGGTGATGCCCCTCCTGGTTTCACCATATATTGAAAACTCAATTATCTCATGGTCACTGGACCCCAGGCAGCCTCCAACCACCACATCTTCCACCAGCCCTTCTCTATTTGTAAATAGCAAATAGAGCTGCACCCCTGGTAGGCTCATGTAACAGCTGGAATAAGAAGCTATCCTCCATACACTCCAGGAAACTTCTAGACTGCCTCTTCTCTGCAGTGTTCAATTCCCAGCAGATGTCTGGCAGGTTAAGGTCACCCACGAGAACAAGGGCAAGTGATCTTGAGGCAGCCTCCAGCTGCTTGAAGAATAATAAATCAACCTCTTCTTCCTGGTTGGGTGGTCTATAACAGACTCCAACCAGGATGTCAGACTTGTTGGCCTTCCCCCTAATTCTTACCCATAGGGACTCAACCTGATCGTTCTTAGTCTCCACCTCCATGACATCCAGAGCCTCCTTAATATACAGGGCCACTCCTCCACCCCTTCTCCCTCTCCTGTCTCTCCTGAAGAGTCTGTAGCCAGCACTGATTACAGTGCTCCAGTTGTGAGAGTCATCCCACCACGTTTCTGTGATGGCGACAACATCATAGTTTTCCTTCTGTACCAAGGCTTCCAGCTCCTCTTGTTTGTTACCCATGCTGCACGCATAAGTGCACATACACTTCAGCTGGGCTGCTGCTCTTACCCCTGTCTCTGGCTTACCACCCTCAGCCTCCTTCAGTTCATCTCTAGTACTGCTGTGTTTAACTCCCACCCCTTCAAGCCTGGTTTAAAGCCCTTTCAACAAGCCCTGCCAGCTGGTATGCCAGGATCTTTCTCCCCCTCTGAGACAGATGTACCCCATCTGTTTCTAGCAGACCTGGAGCGGTATAGAGTTCCCCAAAATCAAAGAACCCAAAATTTTGTTGGTGACACTAGCCTCTGAGCCACTTATCAGGCATGATTTCCTGGTCCTTTCAGCAATTCCTACTTGTAACTAAGGGTATAGATGAAAAATTTACCTGTGCCCCTGATCCCTCTTTTCCCAGTGCCTTGAAGTCCCTTTTGATTAAGACTTCTGATATTGACCTCATCACTTCCCACCTGCATAACTAGCAAGGGATAGTAATCAGAGGGCTGTACTACATTAGGCAGCCTTCTGGTAACATCCCCCAGGGAGCCTGCAGACTACCTACGGGAGCGGTCCGGCCAGCATATGGAGCTCTCTGTTCCTTTCAGAAGGGAATCACTGATAACAATTACCTTTTTTTTTTTTTTTTTTTTTTTTGTGTGTGTGTGTACAAGTTCTGATGCGAGGAGGGGACTGATTTGCTTTAGTACAACCCCCCAGATGGTGTTACTTCTGCTTCCAGGATCACTTCACCCTGAACCTCTAGTGCCCCATATCTGTTGGGCAAGGGCTACTGAGGAGGTGAGGGGGGCTGGAAGGGGTTTACCTTGCCCCTTCTGACAGGCACCTGTATCCATTGTGCCCTGTTTCTTGGGTGACTTCCCTCTACTAAGGGGGTCTGCAGAGCCTGGTGCCACAAATCTACCTCCCTTTCACATTCCCTTATGGTCCTTAGTCTTTTTGTTTGTTCACCCCTCAGGCGCCGCTTGCCGCGTGGCAGGGAGCAGGCTCCCGGGGAGCTTTCCGCGGCTGCCCTCGCGCTGAAACGCCCGTCTCGCGCCAGTTGGTGCTTAAATTTCACGCGGTTCCCGGGAAACGCCTCTCAGTCACGGCGGCAAGCTCCCTGAGCAGGCGCGCTGGAGGGCAGCCCCACCGGTCCTGCTCGTGTCTTGGGGGGGTCCTTCCGCCCTCAGAAAGCCCCAAGACTAAATAGCCCCAGGGATCTCAGTCTCTCTTCACAGGGGAGAGGCTCAAGTCTCCTTACGATCCTCGTGGCTCTCCGTTGGATTCTCTCTAGCAGTCCTCTGTCTTTCTTGAACTGGGGAGCCCAAAACTGGATGTAGTATTCCAGGTATGGTCTCTCCAGGGCGGAGTAGAGAGGTAGAAGAATTTCCCTAGACCTGCTGGACACACCTTTCTTGATGCACCCCAGGATCCCATTGGCTCTCTTGGCCACCAGGGCACATTGTTGTCCCATGGAGAACTTGCTGTCCACCAGCACTCCAAGGTCTTTCTCTGTGGAGCTGCTTTCAAATGCCCTAAAACAATCCAAGAATATTACGTGTTCAAAGGTATAAAATTGTATTGCCTGATATTAATTACTATGTTATAATTCTTTATCAAGCAAATGCCTAGAATACATGTATTTCAACTTTGCTTTTTTTTTTTTTCCTAACCCAGAGCTAATTTGTTAAGTGGCCTGAAGTTACCCAGCCATCCTGCTTTCAAATTTTAATTGGCACAAAATTAACATTTCTTGCAGTCTTCCAAAATTTGCTGAAATGGAACGTCCCAACTCCTGGGATCTCTGCCACCTCTTTTTACAACTCCTGTGGAGAAAATTTTCCAGGCTTGTTAGATTAAATAATGGCTAACATTTCTGGTGGGTATTAAGGGACTTCATCTTTCTGCCTTTCCAAGGTCATTGTCTTGATTCTTTCAAAACACACAACAATGCTCATTGAAAACTTCATTTTTTCTGAATTATTTTTTTACACAGTTACTTCAAATTACAGTTTTCTCTTTTCCATATTCTGTGGTTCATTGGAACCATTGTAGGAGCTGTCACTGTTCGCTTCTTCCATGTTTTATCACCATGTGTGTATGTAAGATTTTCCCTTTCATATTACTGGATTTCCACTTATCTGTAACTTCTGTTTTCCCTTATCTTGAATTGCTCTGTGTATTCAGTTGTGTATGGCAGCTATTTGTTGTACTCTCATCTGTCCACTATAATCTCATTTAAAACTTATGCCAACCTGGGAATTGAGGATGAAAATCAACCAAAATGGTAGTTTCATGAGCTTGAGGCTGTGGTTCTCAAAAATTATAGAAATTAGTAATATGCTGTCAATTTTGGCTGTAATCTCCTCTTTTCAGTGTAGTTAATATGCCACTAAAATGAATTTCTGTTGCCCATGTACATTTGGGGATATTTTTTCCTGGTTTTACATCAAAACTATCTATGTAATAACTCTATAAAATGCCATCCTTCAATAAATTCAGTAAATTACAATTCAGTAATTCTTATGGATGTATCTATTTCATACAATGCTGAGGAATAAAAAGATTCAAGGGAGTTTTTTTTTTTAATGCATGCTAAGCAGTTAGAGTAATTTACACAGCAGCTGTATTAGATATTCCTTATCTGAAGTAAGTTCTGTGCTTTTTGAGACAGTTATTAATAAGATTGAAGGAGGAACCAGCCTTTAAAGTAAGAAAGTAGAAGTGATTTAAACTTGTTTTTCCAATGGCTGTTTGTACCCAAACTTCCATACTCACAGGCTTCACTTCTTAAGTAGCCAGAAGTATAGTGGCTGTTATTTTACCATTTTCTAAGTTGTGATTGAAATCACCTCTTGAAGGGAGGCAGCATATTTTCGGTTTTCAATGTTGATGCTGGTAGGTGGCAGCAGTGCTCTCTAGCAGTTGATCAGAAAACAGTGCAACACAGAGATAAGCTTCTTCTATTCTGTATTACAAAGCTGAGCTGCAGTAATAAAGAGAAATATTTTCTGGAGATACTTTTTAGACTACTCTCATGTCTTGCTGAGTCTCTAATAACCCAGATATGCTTTCAGAATTTAACTGTTTAATATTAATCTGTTTACAAAGATCCAGAACTGGTGTAATTGCACATACGGTAAAGAAAATGCATAATTCCTGTGTTCATTCACGTTTTTTATATTGCTTATTTTAAGGAAAATTATTTTCCATGGGAAATTATGTAAGTGCTGGATGATCAATGTTGACTGTATCTAGTTGGCACATTGCTGTACATTTCTCTCCTGTAAGCAAGATATTTGTTAACATCATATTTTACCCTATTGATTTTTGCAGGTTCGATTGTTTTTCAAGCGCTTAGTGCTACAGACATTGCTGTGTAGCATCATGCAGAGAAGTAGAAACCACTTTAGGCAAAACCTGCCTTATGACTGACCATCTTGCAGTGAATCAGCAGTGTGGGCTTAGGCTGAACGCTGCACCTTGTTCAGCTTGTCCTTACAATACCTCCTCAGTGTCATATAGGGAAACCCAGCTTTCGATACAAAAAATACTCATATGCTGCAGTGGTGTGCGTGCCTTGCACAGAGAGGTGCAAGATAATGCTTTCCTCCTTTTAAGTTTTGATCTCTGAATGGCAGATAGTGGGATATAATATTTAATCCTCTGAGTCACCTCATTGACACACTCCACTTGCAATGAATCTTTTTTTTTTCCCTGTCATATATAGCTGTAATTGATTACACTAATCTGCCAAGGCAGAAAGGGCACAAATGTAATAAATACTGTGAGAATCTGAAAACTGTTATTATCTCATTTCTGTCTTCCCCATGGAAATTTAATGTTGACTTGGAATTGTAGGACAAAAGACTTGCTTTATCTTATAACTGTTTTCTACCTCTTAAAATAAAGCAGTATAAACTGGCAGACTGGCCCAATGGTCTCAGCAGATCAAATTTTAATCTAGATAGTATGAAAGCTATAAATATTTTCATTGTTTAAAGCCCAACAGTCTATCACAGACTGCTCAAGAAACCTGATAGCTATATTTCTGGTTGTTTTTTGTTTTTTTTTTTTCCTCCCCACCAAGATAAATACTTCCCTTCCCTATGAAAAATGAAAACCACTAGGCAATCCACATGAATATACGCAACACTAACTGCTGGAATGGTGTATCCATTGAAGAGAGCTGGTAAATGATGCTGAAATGAGGAAACGTTAACCCAATTATTTTTGAATGGCAGGTGAATGCTGCAGTCAGGGATGCCATTATTAAATGGCATTTGCTGTAAAGAAAAAAAATACCCTGTGCCTAGGAGAGTTCCCAGCACTGGCCAGTGGGAAATTACATCATGTCACAAGCCCCTTGGATTTATATCTTTCAGGATGACATGATTGGCTGCTAGTTAGGCTCTGTGGGAGGGATTACTGGCACTGTTTGTGGCTTCCCCTTCAGATCCTTATTTGGTAGCTGTTGACAGAGCAAGTCTTTCCAGCAGCTGAGCATCTTGACATACATTATTCATTACGTCCCAGTGTTCAGGAAATATGCATATCCCTAGCTCTTCAGATATTTCTTCATCTTGTACAATATGTCTCTTCAATGTTGCCTCTGAATGCTTGGAGCTTTACAAATGGCATTTATACAATCAGAAGAACATGCGGTTAGATTTCATTTCAGCATGCCTCCTGTGCAGAGAGTTGCTGAGAACCTGAAGATCAGCAAAAAGCATTAGGAGAGAAAAGAAAGAATTTTTGTTCTTCTAAATCTTGCACAGAATCAGATAACAAAGAACTCATTAACTTTGACTGGGAAAAAATAAAAAATGCCTGAGGCAAACTATTTACTCTCAGTTTCTTGGGGCTACATAAAGGTAGGATTTTATTTTTACCTTTTAAGAACCTTGGTTTGTGATGCATGATTGCATGATCACTGGATAGTGTGAGTGTTTGCTTGGTGATACGTCTATGAGTATTCTGTGTTACTCTTCCCCTCACTTTTGTAGTGGGGGAACAGGCAAGTTAGCCCTTGCGCTAAACCATTACTAAAGTGAAAAATCAAAAAAGCAAGCCTTTGTTCAGTAAAGAGAATGAACTGCACACTGTACAGCCTTTCTTAGAAAGTGTACTGAGACTTCTAAAATAATGTTGCTTCAGAGGATAATCAGATCAAGTCCAAAACCAGAGAAATTCAGAAGAGTTTTGTGTTCTTCTAGAAAAAAATGTAATTCTAGATATTAAAAAAAAATTTAAAAAATAAAAACTACAACAACTCACCTCAAGCTTAAGGTACCATACAGTAGGACAGAGCATGAGTGAAGAAACTGAGGGTAATGGGTGAATGCTGAGCAAATGTGAAATTATCAATAGTATATCCCAGCAGTATTTTTTGGTAGCTTCTCTGTCTGTGAGCACTTAATTGATTAGACCATTGGATGTTGTCATCCTCTAATATTGATCTATGTTATTACATGAAGTAGCTTGAAACTGCAATATTGCTAGAAAATAGAATTAAATAAGCTTTATCTCTTGTTATGGAAAAGTTTTGCACCAAGGAATTAATATGCCTGTCAGTGTACAGAGGTGAAATTCACTTATTAGAAAACCATGTTTGGACATTTAGTCCTACTTAGTGTATTTGTGCTTAGAAGGAAAAAAGAAAAATATGCTGCCTTTATAATTGTTAGCAATCATGTAAAAAAATAAAAATAAGAACCAAAATAAACAATATCCTATCTTTAACATAAAATAATTGTCCCAAGTCACCCTGTTCCGAAGAAAATTCTGATATCTCCTAAGCCAAATAATGCAAGTGCTGAATTTGATGACTAAAAATAACGGAGGCAGTATGTTCATATATGACTGAATCTCTTTGGTTTGCTTGTAAAAATACATTTATCATGGATTTTTTTTCTTTTTTTAACAGAAATGTAAAAACATCAATAGGTCATTGTGTCTGATTAGGTCATTGTGACTATTCTCTGCTAATGCAGACTTATTACAGTGTATTCTCAAAGATTTGATAAGTCATCTGTGAAGAAATTGGATCCCATTATGCTTGTTAGGTGAATCTTTTTCTCTTTCACCAAAAAATAGGATGAAATTACTTTCCATTCAGATAAAAGAGAGGTATTTATTGTAATTTACTTGGAAGTATTTTCTGCTTTTCCAGGCAGATGCTGTCATGCTCCTAACCAGAAAAATTCAATCATCAGTCTTAAAATTGTTTATCTTTACTATTTAGCCTTTAAAATTGGTAGATGTTTTTTTCACAAAAAAGTTCAGCAAAGTACATGGTCTCTGCAATTGGTTACCCAAGAGGAGGAAAAGTCCTCTGTATACACAGTGTCCTATACGGTAAGCAGACAGTGATTTTAGTTAGGAAGCCGAATAGTACTTGAACAGATTTCAAGTACTTGAAATTTTAGTACAGCACTTTTTTGAGTTCATGGTATACACATTAAAAGAAAAATGTGGACAGGTAAAGATTTCTGCTTTTATGACATTCAAAATAATGATTTAGAGTATTTATAAAATGCTAAGAATGAAACATGTTAGTATCTAATGATTATATGTTTTGCCTGTATTTATACATTTCTGTAATTTCTGTGTGCTTCAGACTGTATTTTATTATCTTGTGTCAGTTATATTTTGGAGAATAGCTTTCACTGAATATCTTTCCTTGAAACAATAAGCACCACTATCACAATGCCAGGCTTAGAGATATATACCTCATTACAGCATATATTTAAAAATCAGTTTATGACCTTGATACTGATTAAACAGATGGGCTTCTGACCCAAATCTTGCATATGTTTGTGTACTATGAATGCTGTTAAAATCAAAGATATTTTTACATTGATAAGCAATACAAACATTAATTTTAACTTGGACTATTTTAAGTTCCTTGTCCTATTTAGGTAGAGTACAAGACTTTTCAAATCCAGTTGTTTTTGTTTTGTTTTGTTTTTCTTGAGTTACAAACATCTCTTTTAAAAATAACATTGATAGATATTTCAGGAACTAAATATAATGATATAAGTTTAACATCCGAAGTATTAAATTGGTATTAAATGAATATATTTGATTCATGTAAGCTTTAACAAATGTTACCTGGAGAAGGAGGCAGCCAGAAAGGTTGAAAATGGGATTTGTTGCCATTTGGGCTTAGGAGCCAGGGCAATGAAAGGCTCCAGGTGTTCTTTAGCATTTTGATTCCAGCCTTCACTGGGCTTGGAGCTTGATTAACACTCAAACTAAACGACAGGCAGGATGGGGCCCTTTGGTCTATGGACCACATTGTATTCCTGCCTTCAGTTTTTGTGCTGGTACCAAAGACTGTAGTGGAAGCAGCCTTCTTACAGTCCTTGGGATACAGCAGATCATGGATTCGGGAACAGAAAGCCTGGGTAGAAGAGGCCTTACCAGGACAGGACATCTGTACTAAGGATGGTTCTGCATACCTCTTCTTCCAAGACAACAGACTGCATGGTGCATATTTAGCTTTTTGATACTGAGTCAAGAACTTCATGCAAAAAAATTGTTCAAAAGTGTCATTAGCAAACACCATATGTATTAAGCATGCAGCCCAAACTTATTAATGGCTGTGAACTGACTCTAATTGGATATTTGGAGTTGAATTTGAAATTTATTTCTAGCATAGGCACAGATTGTATCAGTGCTCTGGTTACTATCTGGGAACATAGTTACTACAAAAGTTTATCTAATTTTTTTCTGTGTACCTTTGATGACATCAGAAAAGTATATATTAAAAAAAAAAAGAAAACCAGATATATTTATCCTAGGTTGACAGCAGTAATATATATTTAGAAAAATGCACATATTGGGCTCCAGCCCAGAAGGACCTAAACTACCAAGCTCAACCTTTTTTTGTAACATGTTTTTTGGAGGCAACTGCTATTTGGGAAACTCTTGTCTCATCAGCATATGCACTTTTATTCTCATTCATGTTCTTTGTGTATGTTCTCTTATCAGATTTTGTACAGTTTTGAAGAGAGGTAAAAATGCACATCTGATTTTGTCACTTTGGGAGATTTTCAAATGTTATTTGAATGTTGTGCCTGGGTTTGTGTTGTGGGTTGTCCACCCACACAGAGTAAATTAAATAAAATCTATATAAACAAATTTTAAAAGTCTGATAAGAAAATATATTATTAGGATTTTTTTTCAGGCAATACTTTGGCATCAGTATTCATCAGTGAAGAACTACATAGTTGGGTTAATGGACATTTTATAGGTTGTCCATTTCAAGGGGGAATTTCCTAGAAAATAGTCAAGGGCTGTGATATTCCAAAGGGATATGTGTCCCTTTTTCAATCTAACAATGCATAGTCTTTATGTGAGAAAATTTTTCTTTCTGAGGAAAAATACGATATGTGTATAGATCAGCCAAAAATGTCAACTTCTTTCCCATGCTGTATCATAATTAAAGTGTATGGAGTAAATGTTTATTATTAACAAGAGTTTTGATGCACGTGGTGGTGTGGAGTTGTTACTGTGGGAGGGGAATTTCAGCCCACCACACTACAACAACAATGCATTATGACTTACTTTCTTCAAGAGGGAAAGTATATGGCATTCAGAGGTTTTAAATTCTTATTTTAAATAACTTTAACATTTACTGTTAGTGACAAGCTGGTTTAATATCTTATTTGACTTGTTTTGAATAGAGTGCTAGAAGGTATTTCTGAGAGGATGAATGATGAGAGCATGGACAGTCTAGCCAAGTTTCAAGCACTTAAGAAGCAACTCACTAGATGACAGAAACAGTGGCTCACAGATGTAGCAGAACGTTCTGTTTGCATTGAGATTCTGTGGGAGCCATATGAGAGTTAGGGAGAGCTTCATTAAAAAGTAATTGCATGAGGATGTATAAATGTGGTAGAGTTGATGCACTTTGAAGCAGTCGCTATGTAAGGGTGCACTTGGGCCTGAATTAAATATTGGAGAGCTAAGTAAAATCAGGAAAATGTAGGGTCTTTGGATTTGATTTTTGTCTTAGAAAAATGATTTTTTTAAAGATTTTTTTTTTCCCGAAGAATAAGTTACTAAACATCAGAAGACTTAGTAACACACAGATATATTGAAACGGGGTATAATCAACAAAAATGCCTGAACATCTTGATCACTCTTCATCTGTCACCTTTTTTATTGACAAAGAAAATAATTGTTTTGCGTCAAAAGCTGCTGTTTGCATATGGTCTTCAACTTTATCTGCCTCAATGGTGATGACAGACATTAGGCTTTGTCACACATTTAGAAAATCAAAGCAATTCTCTAAACTGCTGCTCAGTCCAGATGTTTTCAAAATAAATATCAACTAAAGTCTTGCTTCCATGGCATCAACAACATGTGAAGGAGTATGAGGAAGTCACACTGCTGCAGTTCATCAAAGCCAAAAACTTCTCCAATTGAATTCAGAGTTAGCAGGATGACTTGCAGAATCTGGGGAACCTGTTTTACTGTACACCCATGTCCAGCAGCAACATAGACTGTTCTAGAAGTTTCATGCTAATGATTGAACTTTTATGTTGATAGTTTATGGGGTGAAGGGAGGTGGGAAGACAAGGCTTTGCATGAGACTAGTGGGTAACATGCCATGCACCTTCCATTTGTTGCAAATTCCATATGGAATTCTATACATAACATTTAATTTAAAGCTGCAGTTTCTGGATACTATCTGCAGGCAAGCCATTCCATGAGATCTTCAGGTTTTTGTGTAGATAATTCAGTTTCTAACCTTAGTGGTTAGAAAAAAGCATGCAAATGTGGCTTTAACATATGTTAAAAGCTCAAAGACGGGATTTAAAAACATACTTCTAGAGTTTCTGGACTCATCACTTTGCTGCTTGGCAAGCTCACCTTGCGTTTTTAACATTAGACATTGACAACAAACATCAGACCTCGACACGAAGTTTGATACTGGTTTCAGCAGAATACACACCCCTGTGGTTCGTAGTACACGTAGCTGTTTTTGCAGTCTGGTTCTAGTTTTCAGAAATGTGTGGAGCACTTGCTAGGACGCACATATGTTTGAGATCAAAGCTGAGTCTTTGGCTTGTAACTAAAGAAGAATTCAGTCTTTGTAGCTCAGGAGCTTCCTAAGCTGATGGCAAGTCAAGATGGCAGAAAAATGCATTGGATAATGATTAGAGAGTTATATTAAAGATATATGACACTGTGAGCAAGATGGTAATTTGTGACTTAGATTGTGAAGAAAATAACACCTTTCACTATCAAAGCCTCTTTGAAAAAAAGGCTTTGAGTCCAGTGGAATGGAAAAGAGATGGTTAATGTTTAGTCTAGTGATTTAACCCACACAGAAGAATAAATTGCCAATTTTCAACAGAGAGCAGTGTTTACAGGGATATGTGCTAATTGCTTGATGTAGTAGTTGTAACTGGGTGAACGGGATGAAAGCGGATTCTGAAAATGGCACAATAATTTGGCTTTGTTGAGAAACGATGACTGAGAAATCTAACAACAAAATGGTTTGTACAGTGGGAGGCAAAATTCAATAGTGACGGATGCTAATTTACATTGGGAAGAGTTGTCTGAACTGCCAATAAGTATGGCTGAACTCTATATGTTGATAATATTGAGGCAGAGATATAGTCAATGAAAATGCAGATAAGATAGCTAGATCTGTGTTGTGCGATAGACCTGTTGATCACAGTGCTGCTGCAAGTTCTGTAACCTTGGGGTCTACAAGAAACCAGGAAAGGCTCAATGATGAGTAACTAATCAATTATATATTTCATATAATATTAATATTCACTTCTGTCCTATGGAGTGCCTAAAGTGAGGAGGAGAAAAGAAGGTGTTTCCACAGATGGGTATTTTCTAGTCTGATGTTTCCTGCAGGCAGTGACAATTTTCTGAGATCGTGGAATGGGAAAGTTATTGTGCTGACGCAGTATGATTTAACTTAGAGACAACACAACCTGCTTCTATTCATATTGGTGTGTAGGAACCAGTAAGATATTTTGATTGTTCTAAGTAGTGCTATCAAATGTGTTTGAGCAGATTAATGATTAGAGGTAAGTGAAACTCGAAATACTACAAGATAAGTTGCAAAAAATGCTCAAATGGATAAATTTATGAATACGATTTTAAAAGCCTAGAGTAGGGGTCCTATGTTAAATGTGTATTTTTTATCTCCAAATTAAAAATGAAAAATCAAAAAGGCAGTAATATTATTTGTACTTATATGTATGTCTTGTAAGTTTTCAGTTATTAATAGGACCCTGTGCCATAGTAGTAGAATTGATATGGAGTATTTCAGGATGTTAAGAATTTACGTTGTCCAAATCTCAAGTAAGTTCCCAGGGTGAGAGCGATGTTGATTTTTGCTTTCATAGTTATCTTAGTTTGGTGTCTATCCTCTATGTCATGTTCTTTCTCCAACCATGAGCTGACTACATTTTCACATCTTAACTAAAACCAATCTTCATTGCTAACTTTCCTCTTTTTCATGTTGTTTTGTTTTCCAGTTTAAAAGAATGCTCAACCGGGAGCTAACCCACCTATCTGAAATGAGCAGGTCAGGCAATCAGGTCTCAGAGTATATATCAAACACATTCTTAGGTAAGATTATGATGGGAAATAACCTTTTTACCTTCTGATTTTTTTCTCTCTCTCTTGTGTTGCAGTAGAGCTTAAAAGCAAGTAGCTTTCTATATTAATTTCTATTTTCAGAAACTATGCATTTAGTATCTCACTGTTAGATCCATTTCCTGACATCACAGTTTGTGTGGTTTCCCAAAATTGCAGATAAATAGTCATATACACATTTTCAAGTAACATTAGAACTACTATATTGCTATTGTATTAAGAAATTCATATTTAAGGAATTAATTATACATTAAATTTTTTTTCTACCCTGTTTCCATTATGAAAGTTAACATAATGAGGATTCAGTGCACAAAAGTCACAAGTAACCTCTTAAAAGCTTGCAGCATGTAGTCCTCATAGTTTGGTATTCTCTGCTTGCATGTGAGTGGGTGGATGAATGTGAAAGTCAACATCTAAACAGACTTCTACCAGGAGAATTTATGTGGCTCAGGAGCTTGGCAGAGTATGTTTCCTCCTCTACAACTTTGCAGAAGGAAGTATATATCTATATATAGATACACAGAGAGAGTTGTGTGGGAGTTTTGTTGTGTTTTTGGGTTGGGTTGGGGTTTTTTTTTTGTTTGTTTTGTTTTGTTTTGCTAAAACTGGTGAAAATTAATAAAACCTGGTTCCACATGATTGATTTTGAACATGAAGATAAATATAAAACACTGCTCTCAAACATTTCAAGCAAAACAACATTCATTCATAAAGACTGTGCATATAAGGGGAGGTACAGTTGAATACATCTAAATTAGAATGAAAGGTGTTTTTAAAAGTGTTGGTCATATGTGTTAAGATATCTCTTGTTTTGTTCGTGTGAGGTACCATAGTTGGTGGTTTCTTGTATTTTTTGAAAGAAGTGGGTTTTAATAACGTTCTATCTTGCTTTTCACCATGTCCTAAATGGGTCACTGAATGTGTCTCCTTAGTTTACCCATTGTTGCAGTATCGTGCCTCAGCACTGCGGCACAGCACAGTTTCAGGCAGTGAGAAAGAGGTGAGCCTGTGTTATGGAGAAGCAGTATTGTACAGCTTCAGGAGCCCAGAAAGTCAGTGTATAGTTCCCTGACAAGATGACCCAGCTAGGGAGAAAATACTGATACACCATTTACTTGAAAACTTAAGGCTCATTTTGACTGGATAAGGAAATGCATTTGCCAGCCTTTCATGTAAGACCTCAGTTTTGAGCAGAAAGAGGCCTGGAAGGGCAATAATTTCTAAGTTACTGAGCCATGAGTACTGTGTTGTGGCTGCTTGAAAAACTATGATAGTTAAAATTTTAGGTACAAGAGGAATACAATGAGGAGAACGCCTCATCTACAGAATTATTGCTTAAATACATTATTTTAAAAATACGCAGTCTGAATATGTGGCTTCTGAATGAAAACGTGAAGGGAGAAAACATTCTCTCCATAGAAAATGTTAATGAGTCTAGTTAGTTAATTTGTTTTAAAATATATAATCTGTCTCCTGGACATGTACGGACTTTCATTTTTGAAAGTTATGAATGCGTCAAGATTAAACAGGTTTTTCCGTTGTTCCTAAAAGAAACAAAAGACTATTTTCCCAAGTAGGAATATATGACATCTTGTGAAGTATACATAATGACAGCAAATATATGCCTTATGTAAAAATTAAGGCTCCTACAGATATTATAATACGCAAGATTTTTATTTTTCAGTGTCATTGACCTGTTTTTCTCTGAAGGGAAAAATGTAAGAGAACCTACTAATAAGCACAGCACAACCAGGGTCAAAATGACAAACTCTGTTTTCTGGATATTCAGATGGGCTCAGGATCCTTTGCCCTTTGGGCTCTCAGTTACAAAAGCAGAGGCAGTCCCATGGAATTCCTCTGAAGATCTAGAGTCATTCAGACATTTTCTTTCACTTCAGTTAGTCTGATGGATCAGCTTATGAACTTCCCTTTGATAGGTCTAAACCTCGTGCATATGACCAAAACCATAAACATCAGACCATAAACACAAACCACTGCTCCTCATCTGTTGTCAGTTTGCACTAGTCAAGAGCTGCAGCACTCCGCCTCCCTCTTTTCTTGGTCTTCTGTATGAGGAGAGTGGTGAAATATGGCAGGGGCAGTCAGGGGGACCATGGTGCCACAGGCCAAAGCTTCGTGACATTTCTTAGCTGTGATTTCTTTGGAATTTAAGATCTCCAGTAAATTCAGCAGCTAAAGGGTAATTAAAATAAAAATAATGGGAAAAAAAAAAAGGAAGTGAAGAAACAAACACAATAGCCATCTGATAATGAAAAATGGACTTATGGACTTACTAGCCTCATCTGTTTTAAAAGTCTTTATTGAAAATTAGTATTGCAGGGAGGAAAAAATAGACATATGTTTTAAAGAGCCCAAAATGTCTTTTCTTCTTCTTTTTTTTTTTTTAATTTTTAAAGTTTTGCTAGTGTCATGTTAGAAACTGCTCTTCTGGATTTTCCTGGCTTTTCTCGAGTATTCCTTGAGGATGAGAAAAGATGCAATTACATTTCAGCAAAGAAGAGATGATTAGATGGAGTCCTTAAAACTCTACGTCGAAAATATACTGTGAATAAAAAGAACAAAACTTAATGCAAATTCCTAGCAGTGTTGGCAGGAGAGACTTCTGCTGCACCAACTTGGGTTACTTTGAGGACCACTAATGTCTGCAATGCTCCACACCCCTGTAATGTTTCTGTAGCAGTCAGCAGGCAATTGCCTAAATATACATTACTCAGTTTAATCCTTATCTAATGTTTTGCTGGTACCTACATTGATGAGGGATATGAATGGATGTCACTGCTTTTGAGGCAAAATCCTGCAGCAAAATGCTGAGTTTAGCAAAACAGTTCCTCTGTTGATATTACTTACTCTGGTTGGGACTTGCAGAAGAGCACTGCATTGCTGACATGATCTACTTGTGCATGCAAAGTTCTTGTAAATATGGCTGGCAAAAGGCTTCCTGAGTTGTCTTAAAACAAACAGGACCGGTCCTGAAGTATTGGCTCCTTCAGGTTCTGAAAATGTTTTGTAAAGATTTAGGTGAGACACTGTAGATTGGTTTTGAAATAGAATTTCAAAGTGTTTTTCCTAGAAAAGAGGAATTCTAAATTTTCTTAAAATCCAGAATTTCAGATTTCTGTTCAGTTGTATCCTTGTTTTTATAACAAAAGGATTGACCCACTCTACAGCACTATGGGTGCAGGAGAAGTGGTAATCAGACAGTCACAAGCCACATTTAAAGCCAGTTCAGAATGAGGCAGTTTGTGAAATAGAGAACTGCTTATACTGAAGTATAGGTCTGTTGATCATTTATTGTTTTTACTGCCCTTGATATTAAACATGTATTGCAAAATCGCTGAACATAAAAATAATTTTAAAATTTTGTTAAGAATCACAATATCCAAAAATGCAACTTTCCAGTGATTTTTGTAATATTTATAGTTCTTTTCTAAATATGCTTTTTCTCTATTCTTTTGAAGACAAGCAGCATGAAGTTGAAATCCCTTCTCCAACACAGAAAGAGAAAGAGAAAAAGAAGAGGCCAATGTCCCAGATCAGTGGAGTCAAAAAACTGATGCACAGCTCCAGCCTAACTAATTCCAGTATTCCCAGATTTGGAGTTAAAACAGACCAAGAAGATATTCTTGCCAAGGTAGAGAATGGATAAATCCTTGAATGTAAACCATTGAATTGAGGGTGGACTTGTCGGTATTATGACATCCTCCACTTGTAACCATTGATTTCAAGCTGTACCACCAAAGACCGTTGTTACTTGAAGCAGAAATAAATCTGGAGAAGTGGAAGAATAACAAGTAAAATCAGAATCAGGCCAAAAGGGTTAATTTCCATGTGAACAGGATCTCACCTGGAGATGGAATGTAAATTAGGATTTGAGTATGCATTCATAAAGCTACGTATTCATAAATAATATCTGAAGAATAAAGAGTAAACGTATGTACTGTCACAGGAATGAAAATACATAGCAGCCCTATGTTTTTGAAAATTCACATACCATTAAAGCTATCCTCCCACATCCTGTCTGTAGCTGTATCGTTTTCTGTACATCATTTATGGTTTTAAGTGACAGCTAACTATTTCAGAGTAATCTAAAACTGGCATAAAGTGATTATTCATTTTAGAGTTTTGCATTTTGAAATGTGGCTATCCTTATGTCTTTGGGAATCTCCGTTTTTATTTGAGGAGTATTTCTGAGGACTAGGCAGACAGCAGCAGAACCACAGCATCGCTGAAGGTTTCCTGCTTGCTGTCACTAGGTGTTTAGATAGCAAGGTGCATCAGTCCGATTCTTTCAAGATACTGCAGCATTTTTCCCACTGGAGCAATCCACTTAAAGAAGCACTGTTTCCTTCTTACTGAATTAAAATCTGAAAAGTTGTTAGCTGCAAATTCAAATATTGCAACAGCAGCTTCCCCTCCCCACCCCCTGCTGCCCCTTCCAGAATTTACCAAATGTCTTTCATGGTGGAAACATTTGAATTTTCATGAGTCTGATGTTTTTTGCTGTTTTAATGGAAAAAATCACTGGAAGTTGTACGTTAGGTTTCAATGTGCTTGTTGCTTGATTCTGCTTTAGGAACTAGAAGACGTGAACAAATGGGGCCTTCAGGTTTTCAAAGTAGCAGAGTTATCTGGAAACAGACCTTTGACAGTCATTATGTACACCATTTTTCAGGCAAGTAGCAGCAGCCATGCTACTTTTTGTTTATCTTTGTGATTTTTCTATGCTTTTTATCCTTATAATTGTTTCTTTCTTTCCTTTTCTAGGAACGGGACTTGTTAAAAACATTTAAGATTCCAGTAGACACTTTAATAACTTACTTGATGACCCTGGAAGACCATTACCATGCAGATGTGGCGTATCACAATAACATACATGCTGCGGATGTTGTTCAGTCAACCCACGTGCTACTATCAACCCCAGCATTAGAGGTAAGCTATGCTGAAGTGGAAGACACAGGAATGAGGGAAGGGGACATACTAAGACTCTGCTAAACTAAATATCAAAGAGCTTAGTTTATGCAATATATTTCAAAAGAAATTTTAATGTTTCTTTCATTAGCTCTGCATTATTTATGAGGATCAAAGCTTTTTTACTTCTAAATATTGTGCCTAAATGGCACTTTTTAGTTTTTCTTTTGCAGATTTGTGCTGTCTTAACATTTTCGTTGTAATACAATGCAAAATTTGTTTTCCACCATCTCATTAATACTACATCCTGTTCTGTCATTATTTCCCAGTAAACACAGGGATTCTCAGTAAACACAGTTAGTGGTATTGCTTAGGAAACATAATGACAAAATGGGATTCCTCAATACAGTCTTTTGTTTGTTCAGGTTTTTTTGTTTGGTTGGTTTTGGGGTTGGTTTTGGGGTTGGTTTTGTTGGGGGTTTTTTGGGTGGTGGTGGTTTTGTTTGTGTAGTTGGTTTTGGTGGTTTGGTTTATTTTGTTGTTTGGGGGAGGGTGTTGTGTGTTGGTTGTTTTGGTTTGGGGGTTTTTTGTTGGTTTTTTTGGTTGGTTGGTTTGGTTTTTCCCTTGTCCATGTTTGTTCTGATCCTGAAAGGCTCCTTTTGCTTGTTTCATGTGTAGAATGGAACATGCACTAAAGTTTGACTTGACTATCTCGTTATTTTTGTAAATATTTCAAAATTGTTTGGAAAAAGAATCTCATATGTTCGCATGTTGAATGTGAGCAGAGGTACATGCAAGAAAAATGGAAATTACTTTCCTTTTAAAGCACTATTCAGGTCTTGGTATAGCAAAGATTGATATATCCTAGTAAATGTTGGGAAAAGACAGATAAAGCAAGCAGTTGAAATTTTAGTAGTTCAAAAGGATTTGCCCTCACTTTCAAGGAGGTCTGCATTTGGACTTTTTCATAGTGACCAATCTTTCATGTTACTGAATGCTTCTGCTTTACCTAATTCTTAAAAACAGAGTTATAAGTGCATCTCAAGACTGTTGACAGGTCTCAGCCAAGACTTGGAAATTTTCTTAAGAAAATCTTCTCTATGTCAAGAAGAAAGATCATATTATGGTCTTAAATCAGCACTGGCTTCACCAAACAGCTGAACTGGTCATCAATACCATTTTTGGTTGTGTTTTTGTTTTGTGTTTTGTTTTGCTTTTTCACCAGATTGACTGTTTTTGATGGCCTTGTTCTCAGCAGAGCTTTAGCCAGTAAAATAGCAATGTCTGCCCAGTGCCACTGCTGATCATCACACTTCTGAGCTGTTCTTGATCAGTTACAAAAACAATTATATAATGTGGGTGCCAGTGACATCCCAGGTGCATTCCAGTCTTCTCCTTCTATCTTCCTTATAATCTCTTGCAGATGAAAAAATCAGTAGATCTTAAGTAATGGGACTTGTAGACCGTCACCGTTTAGCATCATGTACAAGATGTGCATCTTTCAAGTACAGGACAATATGTAGGAGTTGTGCTGAAATGTTTAACTTCAGTTTGTGCTGTAGGTTAGAAACCTGTACTTAGTGATCTAATTTGTACATAATTATAGAAGTGGATTTATCTACAGACCGAAGCTGAAAAACTTTACTTGTTACAGAATTTAGCAATGCTGTCTGTGTGAAGAAGGGATCGTTTTACTTGGGCCAACCTTGAAGTGTTTATGAAATTCTATATAACTGATGATTTATTGAAAGGTTGTGTTAGCCTATGTGTAAAATCTCTTGAGATCCGTAATGCATTTCGGATGTGTTTTCCTCTTTTCAGACCTGGATTCAAAGTGGAATGTTTTTTATTGAGAGCAATTTTTACTGGTTGACCATTGTCATTTATGTTTCATTATTTTGTAGGCAGTGTTCACTGATTTGGAGATTCTTGCAGCAATTTTTGCCAGTGCAATACACGATGTAGATCATCCTGGAGTCTCAAACCAGTTTCTTATCAACACAAGTAAGTTTGATGTTCAGTGGATTTCTCAGAAATTTGCTGCAAGATCTGCACATAGTACCTGAAAAATACACAGCTCATTCCTTGTTTGTTTCTGCTGGTAACTTTTCTCAGTAAATAGACAGGTGTTTGTATTTTAAACTGGATGATATTTTGAATTTGTTGCAACTTTAGAAAGAATTTACATAACAGTTCTTGATAGATGGTACTAAAACATGAACTGTAAACCTGGCACCATGACTATTGGATATGGTCTCTCCTGGAAATTAGTTGGTGTACATTGAATTTGTAGGAGAATAATAAAGGAAGATTAAGTAAAAATAAAAAAAAAAAGGAAGACAACAGTTTGTGTTTATATCTTTATATAGGAAGAATATGATATGACCGAGTATAGCCTTACATTTTAAAGACATTCAGAAAATAAATTTCTTTTTAGCAAACAGACTGACAGGCCCATCTGTGCCTCTCCCTGGCCGCTGTACTTGGTTTCTGGTCTCTGCATACTCATCCCTCATGGACTGAATTTTCTCAGCCTGTCCCTTCGGGGTATGGCAATTTTTTTTCAGTTTATTTTTTAAGTCTCTTGATGGAGGAAAAAAGCCCTACTGAAATGAGACCATAATGATTTGAAAGACAGTGTACTTGTTCTGTGTTCCTCAAGGCTGTTCTCTGCAGCGCTGCACGAACCTCTCCCTGCTCTTTAATCTTCTACTAGAAGAAAAAAACATTTAACTTCGTTGAACCTGATCATGACAAATTTATGGAATAGCTTATTGCTTCAAAGCTGCTTTGATTTCAGTGGTGTGTGTTGAATTAGGTAGCACACTGTAGGTCAGTGCAAGTTCCATCATATAATGTTATTTATTTTGCCATCTGGCAACCTCTTTCACGGTAACTGACCCAGAAGAACTAAAGTTGAATTAATACTAATAATCCAAGCATATAAAAGGGAAAAGCCACAAAATGGAAACATACCTAGTGTTGTGTGTTTGACCCATTGGGCTCATATTTATAGATACTGTCATCCCTGTACTTGAAAGAATCTATCACACTAGTGCTAAAATAGCATGACCTCAAACAAGTGGTATAGTTTGAAGAAGGGAGCTCCTCTTCTGACTCATTGCTGCTATGTGTTCAAATAAGATATCCAATCCTGTTTAGCCTGTATCTAATTTTATTTGTCTTAGTAGCCTGAGGGCCACCCTATAGTAAAATTCAATTTGGTGACTCATATGCATGGAGGAAGTCTGAGAATGACTAGTGCTCTTAGCACTTCTGGTGCTTTATTGGTAAACAGTACAGTACAGCAGCATGGTACAGCAAGAGAGTGAATCAGGTTTTGTGCACAAAACAGTGCAATACCTAAATTCTTAAAAGTGGGCATATGTAAGTAAAGTTTTAATTTGTTTGTTTAATCAGAAATGTATTGGTGGTTCTGAGGTGCTACAGTGAAACTAGCAAATTGAAATTACTGGCTACTTGAACGGACAAATAATGATACATGAAGTTTTCACTTTTAGGCAGGCAGTTAAAACTCAACTAAGTTAGGAATGATTCTGATGCTGCTTATTTAGCTGATTAGAGGAAATGTCTTGTTTTTCTCAGTTCAGCTTTTGAAAGAGAAGGCTTCTGTGTCAATGAAGTAACATCATTACCTGGAACTGCTGTCACTAAACTGAAAGAAACAAAGATTTCTATCCCTTTTGAGTTGTACTGTGTACAAGGAAGAAACTGTAGGGACAGAGATCAAGACCATCTAATTTTTTCCCTCAAACTGTAAATGTGTTCCTAACCTCTAGAAGATCATTTACTACCACCTAGTTTTGTTTTCCAGTGAAATTACATTGTATTAACATTTCAAGAAGAATGCATTTTAAAAAAGCGTTACAGACTTAGTTACCTAAAGGATATACATATTTTCCAATACTTCAGCTTATTCGTTTGTACTCACATGTGATATTTTTTATATTATTTCTCTATTTAAGGATTTAAAGTTTATTACTCAGGTGCCTAAAAATGTGATCCTTCTTGAATACTGTTAAAGAACAAAACATATGTATTGTATTAGAATCATAGAATCAGTCAGGGTTGGAAGGGACCACAAGGATCATCTAGTTCCAACCCCCCTGCCATGGCCAGGGACACCTCACACTAGATCAGGCTGGCCAGAGCCTCATCCAGCCTGGCCTTAAACACCTTCAGGGATGGGGCCTCAACCACCTCCCTGGACAACCCATTCCAGGCTCTCACCACTCTCATGGGGAAGAACTTCTTCCTCACATCCAGCCTGAATCTCCCCACTTCCAGCTTTATTCCATTCCCCCTAGTCCTGTCACTACCTGATATCCTAAAAAGTTCCTCCCCAGCTTTCTTGTAGGCCCCCTTCAGATACTGGAAGGCCACAGTAAGGTCACCTCAGAGCCTTCTCTTCTCCAGACTGAACAGCCCCAACTCTTTCAGTCTCTCCTCATAGGAGAGGTGCTCCAGCCCTCTGATCATCCTGGTGGCCCTTCTCTGGACATATTCCAGCATGTCCATATCCCTCTTGTAATAGAGGCTCCAGAACTGGACACAGTACTCCAGGTGGAGTCTCAGCAGAGCTGAGTAGAGGGGGAGAATCACCTCCCTCCACCTGCTGGCCACACTTCTCCTGATGCAGCCCAGGATCTGGTTGGCTTTCTGGGCTGCAAGTGCACATTCACAGCTCATGTTGAGCTTCTCATCCACCAGCACCCCCAAGTCCCTCTCCTCAGGGCTGCTTTCCAGCCACTCACTGCCCAGCCTGGATTTGTGCTTGGGATTGCCTCGACCCAGATGCAGGACCCTGCACTTGGTCTTGTTGAACCTCATGAAGTTGGCTTGTGCCCACCTCTCCAGCCTGTCAAGGTCCCTCTGGATGCCATCCCTTCCCTCCAGCCTGTCTGCTGCACCACACAGCTTGGTGTCATCAGCAAACTTGCTGAGGGTGCACTCAATGCCACTGTCCATGTCACCAACAAAGATGTTGAACAAGACTGATCCCAGCACTGATCCCTGAGGGACTCCGCTTGTCACTGGCCTCCACTGGGACATGGAGCCATTGACAGCCACTCTTTGGATGCAGCCATCAAGCCAGTTCTTTATCCATCTGGTGGTCCACCCACCAAACCCATGTGTCACCAGTTTGGAGAGCAGGATGTGGTGTGGGACAGTGTTGAAGGCTTTGCTCAGGTACAGGTAAATGACTTCAGTTGCTTGCCCCTCATCTATTAATGTCACCTGTTCATAGAAGGCCACCAGGTTTGTCAGGCAGGATTTGCCCTTGGTAAACCCATGCTGACTGTACCCAATCACCTCTTCACTATTCTTCTGTCTCAGTAGTCCCTCCAGGAGGATCTGCTCCATGATCTTACCAGGCACAGAGGTGAGACTGACTGGCCTGTAGTTCCCTTCTTTTCCTTTTTGAAAATGGGAGTAATGTTTCCCCTTTTCCAGTCAGTGAGGACTTCCCCAGACTGCCAGGACTTTTGGAATATAATAGAGAGGGGTTTAGCAACTTCCAGTTCTCATCTGCCAGTTCTCTCAGTACCTGTGGGTGTATCCCTTCGGGTCCCATGGACTTGAACACTTTCAGGTTCTTCAGGTGATCACAAACCTGATCTTCACTTATGATGGGCAGTTCTTCCTTCTGGTCCCTGACATTATCTTCCATGACTATTCCAGGAGTGTGGCTGGAGGCCCTTGCAGTGAAGACTGAGGTAAAGAAGTCACTGAGAACCTCAGCCTTTTCCAGGTCACTTGTGACCATTTCACCTGTTTCCTTTCTGAGGGGGCCCACACCTTCCCTAGGCTTCTTTTTACCAATAATATACCTGTAGAAATTCTTAGTGTTCCCTTTAACCTCCCTGGCTAGATTCAATTCAAACTGTGCTTTGGCTTTCCTAACCAGATCTCTTGCTGCTCAGGCAGCTTCCTTATATACCCCCATTCCAGCTGTCCTTTCCTCCACTCCTTGTAGAGCTTCCTTTTAAGTGATAGTGTGTCCAGCAGCTCCTTGCTCATCCAGGCAGGCCTCCAAGCATTCTTCCCTGCTTTTCTCTTTGATGGTATACATTGCTCCTGGGCACAGAGGAGGTGATCCTTGAATACTGACCAGCTGTCCTGGGCCCCTCTTCCCTCTAGGGCTTTGTCCCATGACACTTTAGCCAGCAGATCCCTGAAGTGATCAAAGTCTGCATGCCTAAAGTCTAGGGTTGTAAGCTTAGAATATGTCCTCCTGGCTGCCCTGAGGATCTTAAATTCAACTGCTTCATGGTCACTGCAGCCAAGGCTGTCTCTGAGCCTCACATTGGTTACCAGCCCTTCCCTGTTGGTGAGAACAAGGTCCAGCATAGCACCTTTTCTTGTTGGTTCCTCTCCATTTGGAGGAGGAAGTTGTCATCTATGCATTCCAGGAACATCCTGGATTGCTGGTGCCTTGCTGTGTTGTCCTTCCAGCAGATGTCAGGGTGGTTGAAATCACCCCTGAGGACCAGGGCTTGTGACCTGGAAGCCACTTCTATTTGCCTGTGGAGGGCCTCATCTGCTTGGCTCTGCTGGTCAGGTGGCCTGTAGCAGACCCCTACAGTAACATCTCCTTCCCCTGTCTTGCCTTTAATTTTAACCCATACACTCTCAACCAGCTCTTCATCCTTCCCCAGGTGGAGCTCCACTGATTCCAGCTGGTCACTGATAGAGAGAGCAACACCTCCTCCTCTCCTTCCCTGCCTATCCTTCCTAAAGAGCTTGTACCCATCTATCCCTACATTCCAATCATGGGAATCATCCCACCAAGTTTCAGTAATAGCCACCATGTCATGGCATCCCAGCAGCACAGTGGCCCTTAACTTGTCCTGTTTGTTGCCCAAGCTGCATGTGTTTGTGTAGAGGCACTTCAGCTGGGCTGGCCTTGTCCTCCTCTTGTGCCAATTCCCCTTGATTTCCACAGAGTGTCCTGGTGCATCATTCATGGCTTGCCTCAGGGCAGCAAGTTGAGAGCCCTTACTAGTTCTGCATCCCTCTGCCTCTGGTGAGCTGCCCTCTGTTTGTCACTGGCCAGCAGGAGACTATTAACCCCTTCCCCCTTCAAATCTGTTTAAAGCCCTATCAACGAGCCCTGCCAATTCCTGCCCCATCAGAGAAGTTGATTATTTGGTCACTGTAACTCTGTCCTTCCACACAAATACTCTGGAAGCTTGTAATGGATTTCAAAGATTACCAAGGGAGGACTTCTTCTTTTCCCATTGCAAAGTTGAGCACATTTTACCTCTCTGTAGCTCCAAGCCTTCCAAAGTATTTTGGCAGTGTCAAGCTGGAGCTCATCAGAAGGCTTTAAAAAAAAAAACAAAACACAAAAAACCCCCCACAAAGCAAACAAACAAAAAGCCACAAAAACTAACAACAAAACATGAACTAGCACTTGCCTTTTTTGTATGAAATTTTGGGTACCACTAGGGAAATTTTGTAAATGTTCTCTGAAAGATTAAAGAAAGATCATTTAATAAACTTGCATTTTTTTTCCTTCTGCTATTTGCAATTTTGCTGCTGTCAGGATAAGGAAAGCTATTGGAAGCGTTTCCTGATTGAAAAGACTGATGTATTGCAAGACAGGAGAGGAAGACAGCAGGAGAATGGATAATGAGACTAATGAAATCTGAAGAGCAGAGCTTTAGTAGGCACCCTATTGAGCCAGAGGGATTATAAAACAAAGCTGCTTCTAAAAGAAGAGGACAGAGTGTAACAGTCTGACGTATAGTTAGATTTAAGATCTGTAGTAAATAGAAATCAGTATCACACAGGACAAATGTGATTGCATTAAAAGAATTTGTGTTTTACGACATTCATTTGCCAACTGTGCCTTAAAACATGCAAGATGACTGTGGGATATCCCTGAGTAGAAGCTAAAGCTATGAAGAAAATTGTCATAATTGCTTTTATTTGTCACAGCAGGTCTAAGCAGACTTCAGTGTGTACCTTAGCATGGGCAGTACTAGGAAGGTGAACATTATTCTCAAAGCCATATGGAGTGACCAAATTACTTCCACTGGAGAAGACAAGATTATGCCATCAGGCATTGACCACACAAGTACAAGGCAGTGGAAAAGGCCTCTGCTTGCATTTTCAAGCCACATAACTCTTCAAGGAAAAGTCTAGAAGGATAATGATTGCCATCTTACCAGCCTGTCCATCCTACCAGCCTCCTTTCAAAATACCCAGTTTTCATGGGTCAATGTCCTGTAGGCCTAGTTGGCTAGGCATATGAGTGCCATAGCGAACTGCAGCAGGAAATGATTTGGAAAACCGAGATGTGTGCTCCCTGCCTGGCCTGCAGCAAAGCCCCAGTTGTGTATTCCCAGGTTTGAGTGCTGGATAGCTGCAACTAGACTTAAACAATGGAATTTTAGTAGTTGCAATGTAGGGAGGCATGAAAAAAAGAGACATTATTGTGCTTTAGTTTAGATGTGTTTATGCATGTGATATTTTCCATGTTACGTTGTGCAGCGATGAAAATGTATTCTGAAAAAGAATTTCCTTGTGTTTTTTCCTAACTTGCCACTGCAGGCACATGCACATGCTTCACTGCAAAGTGTATATTCCTCAACATACTTTGCCTTGATTTAAGATATTCAGTCATTAATTCTGAATACCGTGTGAACTA
The DNA here is from genome assembly GCF_027791375.1 of Indicator indicator. Lineage (NCBI taxonomy): Eukaryota > Metazoa > Chordata > Aves > Piciformes > Indicatoridae > Indicator > Indicator indicator. The sequence goes on along the minus strand of NC_072053.1, from coordinate 28,734,382 downwards.
CAGGAACACTGTTTCTAAAAGTTCATCTGTGAATTGTGTTACGAATGTAATGAATTTTAAAAAGCCTTAAGGGATTTGGTAGAAGCACAGGCTTTAACGTTCTGCCCTGCAATTGTTACTGCAGATTCTGAACTCGCCTTGATGTACAATGACTCATCGGTACTGGAGAATCATCACTTAGCTGTGGGCTTCAAGCTGCTGCAGGAAGAAAATTGTGATATTTTCCAGAATTTGACGAAAAAACAAAGGCAATCATTAAGGAAAATGGTCATTGACATTGTGAGTTCTGTTTCAGAGTCCCTCTTCCACAGTGCTAGTAAATTCAATGACAAAGCACAGAAGGATTTTATAATAAATGACATGTCATTAGACCCATAATCAATGATGTAAAGGTTTGGGGATTTATCATGTCTTGCCCAAACATGAATAGTGGGTTCTTTTCAGTTTCAATAATCATCTCTGCCTTTTTAGAAGGTATACATTCCTGCTTCAGTCTGGTTTTATACTGACATGTATGCCATTTCACTATCACAGTTAGAAATTTGCTGCTGAATTGATGATGTAAATTTGGGCTGAAATGAAAACTTACTATTCTGGACACCAATGACATACAAGGCTCAACTTTTTGTAGTCTATTGAGAAACAGAAGTTCAGAGTTCTCCCTCTGAACTATTTATTTAGTTTTTCGAAGATTTTTGCCCCTATCCCCTTTTTTTTCCTAATCTGTAAAAAAAAGGTATCTAATACTCACTTACTTGTTTGTTTCTTTCAAGGTACTTGCAACAGACATGTCTAAGCATATGAATCTATTGGCTGATTTAAAAACTATGGTTGAAACAAAAAAAGTGACCAGTTCTGGTGTCCTACTTCTTGATAACTATTCAGACAGGATTCAGGTAAGACAATTCATCTGCAAAATTGCATTCTAATAACTTTGGCCTGCCTGTTCTCAAGTGTGGGCTAGATAAGTTATCCATTGTCACACCATGTCTCACTGCTTTCCCTCTACACCCCTCCTCATTTTCCTATTTATGACATATTCTGTTAGGTACTGAGTCATGCTAGAGTACTTCTGGACCTCCTCCCTTCAAAGAATCTAAGTGGTCTTTCTTTCAAAGATGCTTTTCTGTCCCTTTTACAGGCAGAAGCAGCAGAAACATGGGTGGTTTATGGATATTACTGCAAATGTGAAAAACAACCAAGCACCTGTTTACTGTTTAGAATAAATCTTCAATTTCACGTATTTTCTAGATTTTGTTTTGCAGCCACCAAGTGTAAGTGGAAAAGGACACGTTTCCCTCCAGTGTAATAATGCTGCAGGTGTTTAATTTATTTTAGGTTCTTCAGAATATGGTGCACTGTGCAGATCTAAGCAACCCAACCAAGCCACTCCATCTCTACCGCCAATGGACAGACAGAATAATGGAGGAATTTTTTCATCAGGGAGATCGGGAAAGAGAGAGGGGAATGGAGATAAGTCCCATGTGTGATAAGCACAATGCATCTGTAGAAAAATCACAGGTAATTAATTTGAGTAGTCAGTTAAATAACACAGTATGACATTTTAATAGAAAATGATGGCCCATAGCCATGTTTTGATTACTTTTTGAATACGCTGTTTCCTTTTTTTTTCCCCTCCTGGTTAACTCAGCTCCCGAGCAGTAAGTGAGGGCAGCTGATATTTCTACTGTGAAAACTTGGTGCATGACAATGTACTTGCTGAAGGGATTCCATCACTGTCATGAACTGCAATATAACATACACATCAAAAGAATACTGAACAGCTGCTAATTAGGCTTTCCTTCAAAAGCAGAATTAAATATAAAGCAGCTGTTTGGCTCACTAGATGTAGTGGAGTTGTTTGGAATCAACAGTTCATTTGAAAACAAATCCTTTCCAAGTCCTTATCCAGTGTCCTACATCAAGACTTTTAAAATGTAAAAGGCCCTATTTACTGCATAAACCAGCATGGTTTCTTGTTTAGCCACCTTTAAGAATAATTCATCTAGTATTTTCTACTACCATTGCATTTGTCACACTTCATGTTACTTATAGGTAACATGAATAAAAGCTCATCCTGATTTTGTATTATTTGAAACAGGTGGGTTTTATAGACTACATTGTTCATCCTCTGTGGGAGACATGGGCAGATCTTGTTCACCCTGATGCCCAGGATATCTTAGATACACTGGAGGACAATCGAGAATGGTACCAGAGCACAATCCCTCAAAGTCCCTCTCCTGCTCCTGATGGCCAGGAAGAGAGTAGGCAGGGACAAACTGAAAAATTCCAGTTTGAACTAACACTGGAGGAAGATGGTGAGTCAGACACCGAAAAGGACAGCGGAAGTCAAGTAGAAGAAGATACCAGCTGCAGTGATTCCAAGACTCTTTGCACCCAGGATTCAGAATCCACTGAAATTCCTCTTGATGAGCAAGTAGGAGAAGAAGCAGAAGAGGTGGAGAATCAGACAGAACCTTGTGTGGTAGAAGACCATTCTCCTGAAACATAACAATGAAGATGCAGTCTCTGTCTTGCCCTCTCCCTTTATTTTCCTCTTTGTGTTTGTTTTGTTGTTGTTGGTTTTGTTTGGTGGTGTGGGTTTTTCTAATTGTTGTTCGTTTCTTTATTTTTGCTGTTGTGTTTTTGTTTGTTGGTTTGGTTTGGTTTTTAAATTAGGTAACGGTTTGCATAGTGTATGTCACATGCTACAACCATGGTCACAAGCCGCTGCCATCTGCCAGGACGTTTATTGCTCAAAACTGACCTTGATGACTCAGTTTGGTACTCAGGAATATTGTAACCAGAATTTTCACCTTCATGACATCAGAAAGCAAGGGGGATAACATCCATAAACTACATTTTAATAAGCTCTCCATTTGACACATTTGATTGCCTAAAGCAAATGTTTTCAGAGGAATACTACTTGCCAACTAAATGCTGGTATGCGTTGATAGTTTTTGAATTCATTTTATTTCACAAGCAAAGCATTGGATAATGTTCATCATGAGAGGATTCAGAAAATAAACTGAAGTTCCTACTGAAAAACAAATGCACATAAATGATGGGGACGCAACATGACTCTGTTACTAATAGGAAGATGAGCTGTGGAAATTGCATAGTTTTCTAATTTCAAGTCTTCCTGATACATGACTGAAAAAAGTGTGACCTAGTGGGTTGCGCTAACCTCTGCGTTTTGTATAGAATGTACAAGAGAGATCTTTTGTAGTGCTTACTTTTATTATTAAATGTATTGAGGTATTATATTTAAAGAAAAATACTGTCAGACTTCATCTGCCACTGTTTTTTTTTTTTTCCAAAGAGTAACTTGCAAGTTTTCAGTACAAATCTGTGCTACACTGGATAATATTTCTAGGCCGGTTGGTAGTATGGTGTGTTTTTTTGCATTTCCTTCTGGTTGGTTTGTTTGGTTGGTTTTTAGTTTGGTTGATTTTTTCGGTTTTGTTTTGTTTGTTTAGGGGTTTTGGGGGTTTTGTTTGTTTGGGGGGGGGGGATGTTGGAGGGGGGTGTGGTTGGTTGTTTTGTTTTGTTTTTGGATGGGGTGGGCGTTTTATGTTTTGTTTGCTTTCTTGGTTGGTTGGTTGGTTTGGTTTGGGGGTTTTTTGTGCACCTTAGATTCTCATGGTAATACTGAGCTGTAAAAGTCTATTTTATATAATAGTGAATTCCATTAATATTCTTCATGTTATATAAAACCCTGTCAGTATGATACCTTTTTTGTTTGTTTTTATTACAATTTTCCCCAAATGTATTGGGGGAACTTACATTGTGCTTTTACCCTCATGCTGGCCTAATCCTGCCAATTCTCTCTTCATATAGAAAGTGGCACTAGTGAAACCAACTAGGACCACAAGTAATAGGATTTGCAGGACTGGAGCCCGTAAGAAAAGCAATGAATTGTTGTCTTAGTATAAAAGCAGCTCTTATCTTACACTACTAAAATTCATTGCTCTGAAACATGGTTTAAATAATATTATTTTTTGGGAGCTATATACTGCTAAATCAGAACAGTCTAATAGCGTATATGGAATATTTGTTCTGGCAAGGAAAGCATTAGTGTAATGTTTCCAGTTTTGACTCTGTTAACTCTTTATTCTGTGTCAACTATCTAATTAAACCATTTGCTTCTCTGAGGTGTGTACAGCATAAATAATAATTAGCATCGTTTGCTTCATGTCTTTGTTGCAAGAAGAGCCAAGCCAGTCTTTTAAAGTAAATGAGCAATGCATCATAAGCATTTGTAGTTTACTCCATATTATTTCAATCAGACCTTTTAATCCATTGTGTTGAGGCAATTCTGCCTTTCAGTTTGATTGGTACTGAAAGCTTCTGTGACTTGGAAAGCTAAAGAGAAGCAGGAGTTCATATTTGTCCTTTTCCAGTCCTGTGGTTTGGTCATGTGAAAGAAGAAGGAATTCTATTTCTTTCACTTTACTCTTTGGTAAAATTGTAGTTTTGAGTGTTGAAGATGGGAAATCATCTTGCAACTAGCCTAAGGGAAGCTAGCAGACTCCCACTCCATAAAATTCTGGTAAAATGACAATATCAAGATGATATCCTAACAAAAGATCACAACAGCTGTTATTTTTTCTTTTGGATTCATTTTGCAGTACATTTGTAGATGTGAGTACAGGGGATTCTTTAAGCATCTAAGATCTAGAATAAAAGCTTCTTTAAAGATGATTGGCTAATAATTCAGCTTGTAAATGCATTTTGCATTCTTCTACATCCAGGTCATATTTTTCACTACCTTTAGCCCTCACAGGGCCTTAGCACAGAGGATGCTGATGGAGGAAAGAGAATGAAGATAACTCATGGGGATTTTTCAGTTTTTGACTGTCTTTTTTGTTCTTCATATTTTTTTCCTGAACCTGATCCATCTAGAAATCCTTTGAATCCCTAAGAGTGCCTGGAACCTTAATAATGGAAAAGCAATAGAAATTCCAAACTAACCAATAGGGACCTGAAAAGGTTTTGTACCTGCACTAATTGAAAATAAATGGAAAAAAAAAAAAACACAACAAAACAACAACAACCAAAAAAAAAAACCCACCACAAAAACACAACCAAAACCCAACAAACAAACAAACCACCATATTGTGAGATACCTGTCCATACATATGGACAATCAAATCATAGAAAATTATACAATTTCTTAGAGCCGGGGATATAATGCACTGTACAATCTTTTTTCCTCTTTTGCCAAAGTGTGTTTCAGCATTCCACACTGCTTTAAAACAATGTACAAGTGGCTTTATGTGTTCTGACTATTTTTGCCATAAGAAAATCCAGTGAGTGGGTATTGAGTGGGAGTGGAACAGAAAATTCACATTGCTCATAACAGTACACTTTTATCTTGCAAGTTACTGTGTTCAGTAATGCTGTATTTGAATTCTGAAATTGTTTTGTGTCACTGAAAAATGAAAATGAAAGAATATAGATAGAACAAATGGCATTCAGAAGTTAAAAAAAAAAAACTTGAATGAAATGGATTTACAGAAAGCTTTGACAGTTCTTTTCAAATGCATTATTTATATTATTTGTGCCATGCATTTTTCTCACCAAATGACCTTACCTGTAATACAGTCTTGTTTGTCTCTGTTTACAACCATGTATTTATTGTAATGTACATACTGTAATGTTAATTGTAAATTATCAGTTCTTATTATAACATCATCCTTGTCAGGGTGGTGTTGCTATATTTGGAAACTCTTGGTGAGAGAATGATTATTCCTTGTACATTTTTTTCTCCTGTAATATATTCTATGTCACCTTAGAGCTTGTCTATGGAAGAGTCAAGAGAAGTATAAAACACGTAAAGATACATCAATTTAAAAAGCTGCAGGTATTTGGTCCCAGGGCTGTGCCTTAACTTTAAACAATATTTTCTTCTGTTTTGCTGCATTTGAAAGTAAGGTAGCTGTACAGCTAGGGCTGGGTATTTCTACCATATTTTTAGTTGCTAACTCATATGAGCTAATATGCATGATACTACAATGAGCTTTCATTCATGATACTACTGGAAGTTCAAGGTTTTTTAAACTTCTGGCAATATAATTGTATTGCCTCTCTGATTATCTCTTTACATGCTATCATCAGGGATTATTGCAGACATTTTCTTTTTTTTTCTTTTTTCTTTTTCTTTTTCTATTTTTCTTCTGAAAAAAAGAATATTAAAATTGATGCTGTATTTCAGCACTGAGTTGCACTGAATGAAACAGCTTTGGAAAGCATCTCTAATAAGCATTTGATTTTAATGCATATTGGGAAATGGAATAATCAGAATTTGAAAGGTATAGCTAACTTTCACTGTTGTCTATAAAATGCTTTAATTAGTAGCACAAATTATCACTATGTAAGTGGAATCCATAAAGTAGAACAAAAGGCAACTTTAACCTTCGAAATGCTTTCCAACATCAATATTAGTGTTATAAGCAGCCAAAGTTTTGTTTTATGTAGCTGTATCTGAGGCTTTGTACAGATGTGTATAGCGTAATGCATTATGTCTACAGTAAATCAGTAAACTTTTAGGTCTTTTACTAACACTAGTATTAGTTTTGCAGGTTGGACTGAGCATCTCTTTTTTGCTGTTTAACTTGTCACGGTGCTCCAGACTACTTAGAGGGGATATCAATGAATTCGCCAGAGGGAGGTAACTAAATACCTCTCCTCCATTCCAGTGATGCCCAGCCCTTGTAGCATGCAACTTCTTTGTGAAAGGAGAGATTCTTTTTCAAGGAAAAACAGAGCCTCCTTTTTGACACAAACTGTAGATTTTAGCAGCCCTGGCCCAAAGGAAGTGGATTGCTTTATTTTAAATGGTATAAAAGGGACGCTCTAACAACAGAAATCCTGAGCAATTTTCTGTTACTGTTTTAATTTGATTTTTCCTTTGGGTATGTCTTGAGAGTGGCAACTTGTGTGAACATTGCACATGACTATTCTTTCACTGGTTTCTTAGCCTCTCTTACAGCCTATGGGATAGTACTGTACATCAATACCTTCATATGAAATTTTATATGCAATGGAAATAAAAGCATGGGTTGATTCTGCCTAGTTACTGCATTTGATTTTCTTTTGCAAGTTAATTTTTTTTTTACATACATCCCATGGTTGTGACATCTTAAAGCATATTTCCAAAATAATTTGATTACTGTATTTTTGTCATACTGTTTTGCATAGATAATGCAAAATAAATGTGGGGGCACATCAGAAAAGTCAAATGTGGTATTTCATAAAGAAGTCTAATCCACAAAGGTGCTATACTATTATATGGAAAGGTGCCCAGTCTCAGTCTTCAGGAAATTTTACCACTGGTTTCAGTGGCAAAACCAGCCTATCTGAGAAAATAAAACTGCAGCTTTAAAGAAACTGAAAAAATTACAGATTGCATGGAGGATCAATATACTGGGATACACAAAGGAGAAAAAAGGAAAAATAATACCGTAGTTAAGTATTCAGCAGAAAATTATGTCGATAAATGAGTGATCAAAAGAAATTGTTGGTTGTCTTTTTTTTTTTTTTCCCCAATAAATTTAATGACAGCTGTTGCCTTGAAGAAGAAATGCACTCCTAAAGCAGTTCCAGCTCTTGAAGTCATTTTCGTGCACCTCTCCTTCATCCTAGTGAGGGTTTTGTTTTGGAGGTTGATTGGTTCTTAACTGAAAATAGTTTCTAACCAAATACAAAAAATTTGTATTTGCTGGCCACTGTCCTGGCTAGCATCAGATGGAGGGGGCTATAAATTTAAATCCTTTAAAATGCTGCTTCCCAAAATGGGATTGGGATGCTATGCTTTGTACAGTAAACTGCAGCCTCTGATCTGTGACAGCAGCACTGCAAGACCGGGGCAGATGGTGCCAGGCAGTGGCCCCAGCAGGGCCACAGAAGCCATCCCATGGGAGCCATAAGGCCCTGGTGCTCTCCCATCCTTCTTGACAGTCAGTAATTAGTATTAATGAACACTAATCATATTCAAACAATTTATCTGTTAGCCTGTCCAAATTGATAAATCCTTTAGCAGCATGGCTTATAACAGAACTCATCATAGTTTGTGTGTTCTATCCCTACCGGCAGGCAAAGCAGCTCTCAAACTCACGCTTTATTCAAGTATTTGAATAAAATACTTTTCCTATCAAAATTCCCTGCAGGCCCCACCTTTATAAATATTCATACCTGCCAGTGCTTCTTGCTGGCCCACAACTGTCGGCTGCCCACACAAACTACGAGGGATGCCCTTTTAAAACACGTTGTTTGAGATTGGTTCAGTCCTTGTGTCTGACTTGGGTGGCTTCAAGCATTCTGCTTTGCTGAGTTTGCCTGTTCCAGCACCCAACCAGTTGGTGATGGTGCTGAGGCCTCAGTACTGTTCTCCCATGGGATGGCCGCGACAGCAGTGCTGGAGTTCATCTGCTCCAGATGGGTTGTTTGCACAAGCTGCCAGGTGGGAGGAAGTGTGGGTGGTGATGCAAGATGTTTCTCTGGCAGGTTGATGGGCTGGCAAGATCCTCAGGGCTTCATGCTTCGTGAGCAGTGAAAATCACAACTGATATTTTATAGCGACAAGTGGGAGGATGGCATGGTGAGCAAGGTGAGGTTTTGGGCTGTATTCTTGCTTGCCTCCAGCCAACCTTAAAAACCTGGAGCCTTATTTTTAGATATGTTTGGGCAATTTTCTGTCCTGAATCTCTCCTTGTAGTCATAGCCCTCCCCAGAATCATTAATGCTTTTTTTTTTTTTTTTTAAACTCTTGGGGAGGAGATGTTAGGGTTTGGCTAATATCTGTTAACATAGGTAAAGGTACCCTTATAGTGGTACCCAAGCTTTCCTCTGCCATACTGGATTCAGAGAGAATGGAGATGAAATGCCAGTGCCTCCCATTCCACCTCCCAGTAGCAGGCAGTGGGCTCCCACTGTTTTCTGGGGACATGAGCTCATGCAGCTGCAGGGAACCTTGCTGCAGGGGTGCTGCCAGCTGCACCACAACCCGCACAACCTGCTACCATGCTATTGAACATGCTGCTAGGCTGGTCACCAACTACCACTGTGATATTTTGCATGTTCATGGCAGGTAGGAATTCTGCTTGGGCCCCTGCTAGTCTCCACATTTCAGTATAGACCAGCATGCTGTTGTGAAAAACAGATAGATAGCTAACCCCCCGACACACACGTTCTGAAACAGGCTTCATATCCAAACTGCTGTGTTGCATTTTAGGTATCCCTGTGGGACTGGTTTGTACATGGCCTGATGGAACCATATACTGACCACACTGCCTCTGATAAACTGAAATTTCTTCTGACAAGGAACAGTTTTGTTCCTGATTTTAAAAAAGGGAGGGAAGGGAGATTTAACTGTGGTTCACTGGAAGTCCAGATAATTACACTGTAAGCATTAGCAAGAACAAGCATGAATCACTCCTTTCTCCTGCTTCAGCTGAAGTGCTCCAGTGTCAGCTTCATTAATAATTAATACAACAGGGAAGAGGGGCTTAACAGCATTGTCTTCTGTCACAGCCAAAGGGGACAGTAAGTCTGCAGATCCACACAGCTGCTCTTGCACCAAAGTTCTAGGACACCTGAGTGTTTAAGAGAAGCAGACAAAATCTGTCTGCTGCTGCAGCTCACAGTGGTAGGTGAGAAAAGGTGAACATGCTATCCAAGGTGAAATGAAGGTTCCCCAGGAGAAAGAAACAAGTGCTTAACAGAAAATACAACCATGACATCTGAAGCAAGGCTCATACAGCAACATAACCATGATTGTTAGGGGAGAATGAAGAACAGGGCCTCTGAGGATCCCTGAATTAAAAGCTAAAAAAGCCTGAGTTTGTTCATAAGGCAGGTTGCAGCAAGATAGACTGCCCAAGCCCTGGTGTCCTGTGAACTCCCACATGTCTTTGCAAAGATGCCTGGCTCCACTGTTTGACCTCCTGCCTGGGAATCTCTCAGGGAGCGCTGATGGATGGGGCAGAGCAATGCAAGGGAACATAATCCTGTCTGAGGAATTAGAGCACAGAGGATGATGGTGAGTTCTGGAATGCTGGCGGCACCCTTAAGGAAGGGGTAAAGCTCCATGTCCAGCAAGTGTTGAGGCAAAGGGGCCACATGTTGCTCACAAGGCAAGGTGGGAGACCTCCTGCTGTCATAGTCCCAGAAAATGGAGGGGAGAAAAGTCCTTGGAGGAACATCTACAGCACAGCTTGTGTAGAGTCAGCAGGCTCTGACAAACGGCAGTGGTGAACAGCTTATCTGTGGGAATGGCAGAGTGGGATCCTATTTCAGTCCCTCTGCAACTCATTTAATCAACACTTCTCATCAAGAATAAAGCCACAACTTCCTCCAATACAGACAGAAGTTAATGTCTGCTTACTTTGAGCAGCTGTTCACGTCACAATGGTGGGTTGGTGTTTGACACCAGCTAACAAGCTTTATTTAGTTCAGCATTGGAGTTAGTTGTACATGTCTGTGACTTAAGGGTTTCCATAAAGGTTGTACAGCACAGAAATCACTATTGCTTGGTGAGTTTTTGAAACTAGTACCTTAGAGAAGCTAATTATGTTTCTATTAGTGAAAGCCATGAAATAATCTAATCTATGCTTAGTGAAAAAGCATATAAATGTGCTATACACATCCCTTTTTTAACTTGTTGAGAGGGGGAAGCTCTGCGTGGGTGAACGTGTTACTCTTACAGAATAGTTGCACTATGCAGCTGCTCCACATATCTGATTAGTTCCCAGGCTGGCAAATCTACCTGGAGCAACTCAAACAGTTACCAGGACTGACTATCCAGTCAGGTTGTCTGATAAGAGAGGACCTTCCTTGCAAAAGTGTCAGCAAGAGTGAACATATGAATGTTTGCTGACAGCTTCGATGCAAGACCACAGGCTTTCACTAAACTCACCTCTGCCAGCTGTGCGAGCTACAGTGGGGGACTAGGCACTGTTCACAGTATCACAGTGTATCAGAGGTTGGAAGGGACCTCAAGAGATCATCAGGTCCAACCCCCCTGCCAGAGTAGGATCACTTAGGGTAGTCCACACAGGAACGCATCCAGGAGGGTTTTGAAAGTCTCCAGAGAAGGAGACTCCACATCCCCTCTGGGCAGCCTGTTCCAGTACTCCGTCACGCTCACTGTAAAAAAGTTTCTCCTCATGTTGAGGTGAAATCTTCTATGTTCAAGTTTGATCCCATTGCTCCTTGTTTTATCACTGTGAACCACTGAAAAGAGCCTCGACCCCTCCACTTGAGAGCCACTCCTCAGATATTTATAGTCATTGATCAGATCCCCTCTCAGTCTTCTCTTCTCAAGACTAAACAGCCTCAGGCATCTCAGTCTCTCTTCATAGGGGCTGGACTCATTCCTCCAGCTCTGGTGCAAAGGGGTAGACAGGTAAGGCACAAGGGTAGTCCTGAGCTACCATTCCCTTTGCTCTTGACTCAAGCAGCAAAATGCACGCATCTCAGAAACAAGAGTTAAAACAATTAAATAGCTAAACACAAGTAATTATAAACATACCCATGCACACGCCCATAAAAACTAAGATGTTCCTGTGTTATTTATAAGGACCACAGTTCAGACATTCCTTAAAATGGCTCACAATAACAAAGTTATGGGGAAATCAGGCAACAGAGATAACTCTGCCTGGACTGAAAAAGTTACTTTATATATTCCATATTGTGGTGGTTTGGAAAGTCTCAAGGGTCAAACAGGTGATGGCATTTTAATGATTAAAATAAACTTTGAATTTATTATTGAGATGAGTGGAGCAAGCTCACAGCTCTGTTGCTTGTGAAGTGAGAAGGCAAGGGAATCACTGAAATTGGCTGTGCAGACCTTAGTGAGTGGTAAAATACTGCCTCATCTTTTCTTTCTCTTTTTTATTTTCTTTCTTTTATTTTTTGTCTTTTGTTTTTTACTTTCTTTTTTCTTTTTTCTTTTTTCTTTTTTCTTTTTTCTTTTTTCTCTTTTCTCTTTTCTCCTTTCCCTCTCCCTTTCCCTCTCCCTTCCCCTTCCCTCTCCCTCTCCCTCTCCCTTCCCCCTTCCCTCTCCCTCTCCCTTCCCCCTTCCCCCTTCCCCCTTCCCTTCCCTTCCCTTCCCTTCCCTTCCCTTCCCTTCCCTTCCCTTCCCTTCCCTTCCCTTCCCTTCCCTTCCCTTCCCTTCCCTTCCCTTCCCTTCCCTTCCCTTCCCTTCCCTTCCCTTCCCTTCCCTTCCCTTCCCTTCCCTTCCCTTCCCTTCCCTTCCCTTCCCTTCCCTCCCCTTCCCTTCCCTTCCCATTTTTTAATTTTCTTTTTTTCCTTCTATTTTATTTTTATTTTGCAATTTAGATTATGAGAGAGGGTACAGCAGGATTTCTGATAAAAAAAACTAAATTGCAAAAGTCCTGTTTATGTCTGGTTTTTGGTCACGACAAAGTCATTGGCAGTAAGCTTTGATTATGGTAAAAATTCTGAACTAGTCAGAAGATGAAAATTGGTTAATCCTATGTTCATCTGCAATGGGCAGTAAGTTTCTTGGATGACCATGGGGATCCCATGCAAAGTTGAAGCACGCTGTAGCAGCTGTAGTAAAGAGACTGACAGCCCTCCAGCATCCTTCGCCTGGGAGTGACTGCCAGCACTGCTGTTCAAAGCCTTGTTTACTCTGATTTCTTTCATCTCAAATAATGCATGTTAGCTGGAGCACTTTTAATAAAAGAGTGCCTTTGTGTGTGTGTGTGGAGGGTTGTTGTGGTGGTGGTGTTTGTTTTTTTCTTTTGGGGTTTTTTTTGGTTGGTTGGTTGTTTTTTTGTATCACCAACCCTATTCTACGGGCAGAGTGCAAAGGGCTGTCATTGTGGCTGTGTTAGCAGTACATTCATTTTCCTGTCTTTCACACCCTCACCCTCTAAGCATCTTGTCTCCAGTCTTCACCCTTTTTACTGTCAGGCACTGAGAAAGAGATTAAATATCACCTCCCCATCCAGTAGGCATACTGGAACAAGATCTCTTCCCCAAAGCAGCCTCTGGGAGGAGGAAAGGGGCTGGAAGAGTTTACAGAGCCTGAGGGGCTTCAGGCTCAGTCTGCCCTTGCTCCAACCCCGCTTCTCTCACAGGTCTACAGAACTAACCAACTTGTCAACTGTGTTTCAATTACAGCTGATCATATTCGCCACATTTTATTATCACTTCTCACACCTTCCCTCTGAGCAGCTCCTCACATCCTCACGATTTTGCCACACATCTGGGTCCTTTCCTTTTAAACCAAGGCATTCAATAGCTGTTGTTTTTCTTGATCCCAGGAGATTCCTTTCTCTGTACTTCATATGTCATCACCCCAATACTTTTGCCCTTTCAACTTCCTTGGTTAAGAACTGCAAAGGACGTTACTCTGTTCTTTTTATTGTTGCTAGGGTGTGGAAACTCACCTCTACCATATTATATTGTTTGAAATGGTTACCTATAGTGAGTGATACAGAAAAAAAGATACATAACGAACAAACTTATTATCTTTGTGGCACTGAGACCCCCAGAAACACCCCACTCAGACATTCCTTCCTGGTAGACAACATTCAACAGCAAGTATTTTCAAACACAAAATGTATCTTTGATGCTGTGAAAGCATTTTGTCCCCGTTCTCCCACCAGAGCATAAGCTGGTCCACTCCAGGTACCAGGAGGTGCAAGGTTCCCTCTTGTGACTGGATGAAATAGGTATCCATCTAGAGTAATATGTGGGATCCCTAACCTGCTTGTTGTAACCTTGCAGTAGATACCTCTCCCACAGTATTGTCACCCACATGCAACACTGCCCATGATTCAACCACTGCCATGCAAAGCCCAGCATCACCAGTGACACTGCTTCAGTGGATTTGTGCAGACAGGGAAAGGACAAATATTTGGGTGCCTGTTCCCTTCCGCTGCCTCCACAGAGGAAAGGGGCAAGCAACATATCTAAAAGATGAGATGATGCTCACCAGAGAGTACAGAAGCCTGCTCAGTTTAAATAACATGGTGCCATTGCCATACTCCTACCCACCCAGGCAGGTATGGCTGCATTCACACTGACACTGTCCACATGTCTGTACAGGATGGAGCAGGGAGGCTCACCGTGTGTGCTCACAGGCTCTCTGCTGTTCATTGGACATGCAGCTGTGGCCCGTCAGTACAAGGATGACACTTTCGGCTGAAGCCCTCCGCAACCTTCTCTGCTGCCTGGAGAACTGCAACCAGCACAGAAAAATACAGAGGTAAAAAGCTCAGCTGGTCTTGGCAGATGTCAGCATAGAAGAAAGGGGGTAAAAAAATAAAAAACAAAATACAGCCCAAGTGCCCACACATATCTGTGGGATGGCTCAAGGACACAGCGCTGTCAAAAACCATCAAGGCTGATTCTCAGTGCAGAAATAGCTGATGATCCACTTGGAAAGGGATGAAATCTTGGTTCAAGCCTATATTCTGAGCTCCATTTGTTCAATGGGGATAGGGGCATCTTCCACCTGCATTAAATCTACCTGCATATGCCTGGCAGTGAGACCAGAAGGAACAGTGCCTGGGTCAGGCAGAGGTTTAACAGCAACTGCAAAGATACCCACTAAATCTAAGGTTATATGACTTGGACCATGGTCCAAAACCCTACTTGATCCTACTGTTCTTCACACTGCATTTGGAGATCCAGTCACAGCCAGAAAGGGTTTGAGTGACATATATTGGGAAAAGAAGAGGTGTTCCATGGCTTACTGTGGGCTGTCTAGGTGGGAGTGCTGTGTCTGGTCCTGCTGGCACCTTGTATGTGGTCGCTATGGCAGATCATTTGGTCTCTCTAGAAGTACTGTGGAGCAAGGTGATGTCTACAGGCAGGTGCAGGTGCATTCTCTGGCCTGGCAAAACGGTCCATGATCTGTGTCTGAACAAGTAATTTCACATAAGCAGCAAAACAAAATGTAGATGGGGCTAACTCAGTAACTTCACAGGAGTATTTCAAGCATAAAATGGAGGCCCAGCACACTGGCTGGCCTGGAAGCAGGGCAGTAGACTCTGACAGGAGTCTCTATTTTCATTGCAAGGGAAGAGGCCCTGCAATCCACTGAAGAAATGAAAGAGAGACAAGGGCACTGCTGTGAAAGCTGACTTTCTTCAGCTCCTAGAGACAGCCCAGGGCTTTGCTATATCTCATTGGAGGGATTTCTCAATCAAAGGAATTTCTTCCGCAGCCTGTGAGGATGGGGAAACATGTGCTAGGAAAACACGTGCTAGTAGCCACATTGTGACTAAGTGCCTTGATGCTAGTCCTGGATATCCTCCCCATGTTTAATCAGAGACAGTAATCAAAGTAGTATGCTGTTCTCTGCTGCTGAAATGAACAGAAAGCTGCCAAGCCAGCAGAGATCAGGCCAGCAGGTCTATGGGGCACTCCTGCCTCACTGCACCAAAATGCCTGACAGAACAAGACACTCCTTGGTCAATTCTGCCTATGTCTGAATGGATTCCTCCTTCTCCAGTGAAGAAAAAAAAAAAAGCAATAGGTGGAGGAAAGAAAAGACAGTCATAAAACCGTTGCAGAAAAGCAATGACTGCAAGGCAGTCCTTGCTGTAGCCTGTGCCAGCTACTGCCCTAATAAGCAAGTTTGCTGACCTACATTAAAGTCCATTTACTAGGAATGTGGATTATATAGCATGGACTACTAAACATGCTCTTTGAGAGCATGTGTGTACAGTGAGCCACAACTACGAAGTCTTAAGTGCTCCTCCTGAGGCAATGCATACTGTGATACCTGCCCTTCTATGTCATGGGTGAAGCTACACAGGCCTGCAAATAGGATATTTGTCCTTGGGTCCCACCATTTCAGACCGTAGAGAGTCTCCCTACTCTGTGCTTGGTCCTGGCAGGAGGCACACCTCTCTAGGTACTGAATGCCTTGCAGAAAACTCAACAAGCAAAGGAAGCAGATTGTGAACCAAGTGGTGGGGATACCATATTGACAGTCAAACGAAACCCAGGTGGATTCAGCTCTGACAAATTCAGTATCTCACTTGTGTGACACATAAATATGACATGCAAATATGCTCCTTGTACCAGGCTTTCAGGTGAGTGCGTGCAATACCCACTAAAGCAGCAGGAGCTGTTACAGCCTGCCAAGACAGAATTACCCCCTCGGTCCATTTTTCTGCAGCATAGGGCCATCAGTCTGACCATGGTCAGACCAGTTGGAGCAGTGAACCCAGCCTAACCCTGGTTTGCTCATGTCCAGGCTACTCAGTGCTGGTCAGACCCAGCTCCCTCATGCTGTGGGGAAAAGCTTGTTCCCAAGGTGTCAGCTTTCTGATTGACATCTGTTGCCAAGCTTCACAAACCCTTTTTCCACAACAGTCTCATACTTCCCTATAGACATGTATCTTGATCCAGGATTTCATTCAGTCGTACAGAGGACATCCTGGCATCAAAGCAAAAATAATGTGAGGGGCTGTTCTGTTTACAGTTTATTCTTACAGCACTTGAAAGTTTTAGGAGGAGGGGAAACAGAGGGATGAGGACAACACACAGCTGTAAGCCCCTACTCTCTGCATGGTTTGATGCCATGAACAAGCATAAGCAAGATGTTTTGGCTCAATGTGTTAATCTTCCTCAATAACCAGCAAAAGCTTCAGCTCTCTAGCTTGGCCTGCACTCTGTACCCTACCTAATTCATTTAGAATGTTAGGAACACAATGGGGAACTGAAGCTGACATCTTTACCATATTCCCAAGGAGGCTGCAGTTCAGGCTGAATCCATGCTGTGACCTGGCAGGACATTATAAACCATCACATGTGCAGTGGCTTCAAAGATGGGTTTGATTCTTCCCCCAAATCAATACAAACTACTATGGAGTTTTTTTGAACTGCTTAGAAGTGGGATTTAAGTGGAGCACTGGTCTTCCTGGATCACCATGCAAGGGCAAATTTAATTTAGCTTTCTTGTAACTAGAATCATAAATGAAAACAACAGGAACTAGAGAGTAAGTATTACAACGTTAGCTCATTGTCCCTATTGAATCACCGCCAACACAACCAGCATCATCTTGCATTAAGGCATGGCACCGCCACCTCATTATTACCTAATTCAATCAATTTAAAGTAAAAACCTTGCTAATCAGACCCCAAGGGCGATGTGTAGAATCAGTTATGTACCTAAAGGATGTTTTTAATTCCATCTGAAGCGACGTAAGCCTCCTTAGACACACAGAGAGTTTTAAATGCCTGCCATGGAAAACCAATTAAGGCTTGCTTTGGGAAGCTGACAGCAGTAAATTCATTCAAGACTCTTTTTTTCTCTGAGTACTGAAAATGTGTGCTTTAACATGTCACCATGTGAAAATGAGCTGAAAGCCAGAAGTATTTCACAGAATGGTGGAACAAAATTGCACGTTTACTGCCATGTGAGGCTCCCCCATCTCCCCCACCTCCATCCTCCCCCTCCCTGATAGGTCCAGATTTTATTAGCTTCTGCAGTAGGAAAACGTGAGGCTTTCCAGCCCAGCACACCGCAGTGGGAGCTGGGCACGTTACCCTAAAAACTGACTTTTGCTTTCAGGTGTACTGCTTAAAGTTATCATCCTGAAGGAAAATAAATAGCCCTGAGCCATGGTCATGTGTGCTCACTGAGTTTCCAGGCTGCACTGTTCCAGGAACGTGGAGCATTTTCAAACTGCTTGAGAATGGTGGTGTCAGTGTAGATGATTCAGGGGGGTTAAGAACACTTCTTCATGCCCTTTTCTTATGTCTTCAAAGTGTGGCTTTTCAAAGCATAGCTGAATGGCAGGTGACTCATAAATGTCTGTTTTGCAGATAGCGTGACATGCAAACCAGACACAACGTGTGAATCCTCTGGTGAAAGCCAGTGACATGATCTGGTGGGGAAGAAAAAGCCAGTCCTGGTCACAGAAATACTACAGATACCAGTGGAGGCAGGAATTCTTTGCGGTTTTGGCTTTGGAGTCATTCATCTGAGAAAAAGCTAAAATCCCAGTTCCTTTCTCATTTACTTGTCCACATGCAGACTTTGAGGATTGCAGAGTCATTAGATCATATAACCCAACCTTTTCAGCTCTCAGAATCACATCTAGTTACACAAAGTGGTGCTTGACTGAAAAATTTTTTTTTTTCTTCCAGTATGGTATTGAAGTACCTGAAAGACTTTTCTTCTTCTGTTGTGCCAAAGTGCTGCATCATTCTTCTGGAGAAAATGTCTCTTCGGAAAAGACCTCTTTCTCTACAGGGTCATTCTTTTTTGTCAGAGATGGACTGACAAGCTTCCCACCTATGTTAATTCTCTTAATAATCATCATCTTCAAAGGTGAAATTAACTTGTATGCACAAATTCCATCTGAACTGGCAAGACAAGGGATTCCCTAGGTCTATAAGCAAGGGCACAAGGATGCTGCTGAGTCTAGGAAATTGCACCTGAAGTCTCTACATGTCCAGATTTCCATACTGAGTGAGGAACTGGTCAGTACAGCTGTCATAGTACTACTAGCAATCTGTGATTAGAGCAGGGTTTATTTGTACAAAGAATATATGAGTGAGGTAAACACTCTCCCTTGACCAGGGAAAGCATCTCTGTGGGGAAAACAGAGGGACCTTTGAGGACTGTAACATAAGCAACAGCACAGTGACAATGCTGGTTCCTGGAAGGCCTCACTGGAGCTCAGGAAGGGCACTGCAAAATGTATTCAGGTAATGCTTTGGTGCAAGTGCTCTTGGGGAATCATAGAATCATTCAGGGTTGGAAGGGACCACAAGGATCATCTAGTTCCAACCCCCCTGCCATGGGCAGGGACACCTCACACTACATCAGGCTGGCCAGAGCCTCATCCAGCTTGGCCTTAAACACCTCCAGGGATGGGGCCTCAACCACCTCCCTGGACAATCCATTCCAGGCTCTCACCACTCTCATGGGGAAGAACTTCTTCCTCATGTCCAGCCTGAATCTCCCCACTTCCAGCTTTATTCCATTCCCTCTATTCCTGTCACTACATGATATCCTAACAAGTCCCTCCCCAGCTTTCTTGTAGGCCCCTTCAGATACTGGAAGGCCACAATAAGGTCATCTCAGAGCCTTCTCTTCTCCAGACTGAACAGCCTCAACTCTTTCAGTCTCTCCTCATAGACTCAGCTCCAGCCCTCTGATCATCCTGGTGGCCCTTCTCTGGACATGTTCCAGCATGTCCATATCCCTCTTGTAATAGGGGCTCCAGAACTGGACGCAGTACTCCAGCTGGGGTCTCACCAGAGCTGAGTAGAGAATCACCTCCCTTGACCTGCTGGCCACACTTTTCTTGATGCAGCCCAGGATCTGGTTGGCTTTCTGGGCTGCAAGTGCACATTCACAGCTCATGTTGAGCTTCTCGTCCACCAGCACCCCCAAGTCCCTC
This sequence comes from Indicator indicator, assembly GCF_027791375.1. Taxonomy (NCBI): domain Eukaryota; kingdom Metazoa; phylum Chordata; class Aves; order Piciformes; family Indicatoridae; genus Indicator; species Indicator indicator. The sequence goes on along the minus strand of NC_072053.1, from coordinate 28,714,979 downwards.
TCCTCAGGGCTGCTTTCCAGCCACTCACTGCCCAGCCTGGATTTGTGCTTGGGATTGCCTCAACCCAGATGCAGGACCCTGCACTTGGTCTTGTTGAATCTCATGAGGTTGGCTTGTGCCCACCTCTCCAGCCTGTCAAGGTCCCTCTGGATGCCATCCCTTCCCTCCAGCCTGTCTGCTGCACCACACAGCTTGGTGTCATCAGCAAACTTGCTGAGGGTGCACTCAATGCCTCTGTCCATGTCACCAACAAAGATGTTGAACAAGACTGATCCCAGCACTGATCCCTGAGGGACTCCGCTTGTCACTGGCCTCCACTGGGACATGGAGCCATTGACAGCCACTCTTTGGGTGCAGCCATCAAGCCAGTTCTTTATCCATCTGGTGGTCCACCCACCAAACCCATGTGTCACCAGTTTGGAGACCAGGATGTGGTGTGGGACAGTGTCGAAGGCTTTGCTCAGGTCCATGTAAATGACATCAGTTGCTCTCCCCTCATCTATTAGTGTTGTCACCTGTTCATAGAAGGCCACCAGGTTTGTCAGGCAGGATTTGCCCTTGGTGAACCCATGCTGACTGAACCCAATCACCTCTTCACTATTCTTCTGTCTCAGTAGTGCCTTGAGGAGGATCTGCTCCATGATCTTACCAGGCACAGAGGTGGGACTGACTGGCCTGCAGTTCCCTGGATCATCCTTCTTTTCCTTTTTGAAAATGGGAGTTATTTTTCCACTTTTCCAGTCAGTGGGGACTTCCCCAGACTGCCAGGACTTTTGGAATGTAATAGAGAGGGGTTTAGCAACCTCATCTGCCAGTTCCCTCAGTACCTGTGGGTGTATCCCGTCGGGTCCCATGGACTTGAACACTTTCAGGTTCTTCAGGTGATCACGAACCTGATCTTCACTTATGATGGGCAGTTCCTTCTTCCAGTCCTTGCCATTATCCTCTGTGATCCCAGGAGTGTGGTTGGAGCCCTTGCCAGTGAAGACTGAGGTAAAGAAGTCATTGAGAACGTCAGCCTTCTCCATGTCACTTGTCACCAGCTCCCCTGTTTCCTTTCTGAGGGGAAAGACCTTCCCTAGTCTTCTTTTTACCTTTAATATACCTATAGAAATTTTTCCTGTTCCTCTTGATCTCCCTGGCTAGATTTAATTCTAACTGAGCTTTAGCTTTCCTAACCAGGTCTCTTGCTGCTCAGGCAGCTTCTTTATATGCTCCCCATTCTAGCTGTCCTTTCTTCCACTCCTTGTAGAGCTTCTTTTTGTGTGACAGTATGTCCAGGAGTATCTTGCTCATCCAGGCAGGTCTTCTAGCATTCTTTCCTGCTTTCCTCTTTGTGGGGATACTTTGCTCCTGGACACAGAGGAGGTGGTCCTTGAATACTGACCAGCTGTCCTGGGCCCCTCTTCCCTCTAGGGCCAGCAGATACTTGAAGTGATCAAAGTCTGCATGCCTAAAATCCAGGATTATAATCCTGAGATGTGCCCTCCTAGTTGCCCTGAGGATCTTAAATTCTATTGCATCATGGTCACTGCATCCAAGGTTATCCCTGAATCTCACATGGGCCACCAGCCCTTCTCTATTAGTGAGAACAAGGTCCACCATTTGGAGGAGGAAGTTGTCATCTATGCATTCCAGGAACATCCTGGATTGCTGGTGCCTTGCTGTCTTGTCCTTCCAGCAGATGTCAGGGTGGTTGAAATCACCCATGAGGACTAGGGCTTGTGACCTGGAAGCCAATTCTGTTTGCCTGTGGAGGGCCTCATCTGCTTGGCTCTGCTGGTCAGGTGGCCTGTAGCAGACCCCTACAGTAACATCTCCTTCCCCTGTCTTGCCTTTAATTTTAACCCTTACACACTCAACCAGCTCTTCATCCTTCCCCAGGTGCAGCTCCACTGATTCCAGCTGGTCACTGATAGAGAGAGCAACACCTCCTCCTCTCCTTCCCTGCCTACCCTTCCTAAAGAGCTTGTACCCATCTATCCCTACATTCCAGTCATAGGAATCATCCCACCAAGTTCACTAATAGCCACTATGTCATGGCATCCCAGCAGCACAGTGACCCTTAACTCATCCTGTTTGTTGCCCAAGCTGTGTGGTTTGCATAGAGGCACTTCAGCTGGGCTGGCCTTGTCACCCTCTTAGATGAATTCCCCTTGATTCCCTTGGGGTGTCCCAGTGCTTCGTCCTTGGCTTGCCTCAGGGCAGCAAGTTGAGAGTCCTTGCTAGGAGTCTGTCCCTCTGCCTCTGGTGAGCTGCCTCATTGTCACAGACAGTGTGAGATTAACAACTCCTTCCCCCTTCAAATCTCATTTAAAGCCCTATCGATGAGCCCTGCAAGCTCCTGCCCTAGAATCCTTTTCCCCTCTGGGACAGGTTCATCCCATTGGTTGCTTGCAGCTCTGGTGCCCTGTAAACTGTGCTGTGATCATAAAATCCAAACCCCTGTTGATGACACCAGTCCCAGAGCCATGAATTGACCTGTTGGCTTTTCCTAAATGTTCCCTCATCCATTGCTGACATCAGAGGGATGGAGAAGAACACAGCTTGAGCTCCTGATCCCTTTAGTAGTTGCCCCAGGGTCCTGAAGTCTCTTTTAATTGATTGTGAACCTCTCATTGATACATCGTCACTACCCACCTGAAAAACCAGAAGTGGGTAATAGTCTGAAGGATTCACAAAGGAGGGAAGTTTAGCTATGAAGTCCTTTACCCAGACACCAGGGAGTCAGCAGACCTCTCTATGAAGTGGATTTGGTCTACATATTGGGCCCTCTGCTCCCCTCAGCAGGGAGTCACCTACAATAATGACCCTTTGCTTTTTCTTTTCAGAGTCAGTTTTTGTGGCTGGCCTGAGGCGAGTCAGCCTTGGTGGCACTTCTGGCCGTTGTGGCATTTTTTGCTTTTGTGAGCCGTTGTCCTTGCTCACAACCCGTTCCTCCTGCAGAGCCTCGTACCTGTTCTGCAAGGGCACTGTGGGTGGTGTGCTTCTTAAAGCAGCACGTTTGCTCCATTTGTGTCGTTTGTTTCGTTGGGTAGTGACCTGTTCCCATTGACCCTGCACATGTGAGTTACTACAGTTACTGCAGGAAGGCTGAGGGGCTTGCTGATGAGAGGATATTGAACCCTCTGCCCCACTAAAAGTCGACTCTTGTTCTATATTCGTAAAGATTAACTTGTGAAAGTTATCAATTTCCTTCTCACTCTCCCTGATGCTTCTTAGCCTACCTACCTCTTCCCTGAGTTCCATCACTTCATCCTGAAGCTGTGCCACCTGGCTGAGCAGGTCAAAAACCTGCTCACACCGCACACAACCATAGTCAGTGCTGCCCCCTGCTGCCTGTGAAAGGCTGTGGCATTCCTCACAGTCTATGGCCTGGATATCAATATCCATTTTGGTGGGTACAGAGAGCACAGTCTTCCTCCTCTGAGTAGCCACCATCATGCCTTCAGTAAAGCGCTTCATCTTGTGTCCTGCCCACACACCCCGCTCGTGGCAGCTACTGATCTAATTCAAAAGGAGCCCCTGGGGCACACTCAGTCTTTATTTGCTCTCCCTGTGCCTGTTAGCCTGCCTGTACCAATGGCCAGGCGCTCCCAGCTGTCTGACCTTGCCCCTCCCTCTTGCTTGTCCCACTTGCTGGGTTCCAACAAGCAGAAAGGCTGCTACCTCACAGCTCACTGTCTGAGAGCCTCTTCTGGTTTTGCTGGGTTGAAAACTCCTGCGGCTTCTCCGGGAACGCCCCGTTTGCTGGAAGTGCTACGGAGGAATCTGTTTGGGCATCAAGAACTGGAAGGAGGCTCCAGCACAGCAATCAGCATTATCTCATGGCAAGTCCAAGAAATACTTTTTTCCTTAGTAAGTCAGTGTGTGAATAGGGGTTTTCCACTCAAATGACCAGAAACGTCTCTTATCCTGTAAGGCTGTTCTCCATTCAGAGTTTCCATGGGAGGGACTGCTGCCTGAAGACTAAATGACTTCTTCTGTACCCTCCAGCCATCAGCAGAAGCATTTCAGCAGAAGCAGATTATGCTCCTATATGCAAATGTGGTTACCATTCTCAGCAGTTATTCATGGCCTTCCAAATCTGGAAGGTTATTGCTGGATCCTACAGCAGAGTTTTGTGTAAAGACAGTTCTCTGCCACCTGCACTGCAGTTCCAGGACCCAGATTAAGGTAGCCTTCACCCAGTGCTAGGGCAGGCAGCAGGGAAGCAACTAAATTCACGAGAACATTGGTGTTGTCCCTGGGGTCTGTTTCATTGTAGAGAGTATTGAGTTAGCCATAAACCAGCAGGCCTGTCATCAAATGCAGGTGCAGGATATGATTGTGAATGACCAATGTACAACCTCTACCACTCTGCCCTCCCTGGCCTGCAAATGTTCTGTTTACCATGGCAGAATGGAAGCAGGGGAGCATCTTCTTTTGCTCAAAAAGAAAAAGAAAGAACAACTACAGAGTACAAAAATTAAGATGCTTTCATAGTCTGAAGCATTCCCCATGTTCTCTGTTTCAACTTTTACTGTTTGCACTTTTCACACAATATCTGCTAATTTTCATCAACCTCTCTATACCTGAGACTCCCTAATTCTCACATGCTATTTCCTTTACCCAAACACTTCATAAATGGCTCTGTGCACTGTCACATCTCTCAGTAAGGTCCAAGTTTACATCTTCTGCCATGCTGCCTCTTACTTACACTTGCAAGTGATACTCTGATGGACACTTGGGACCTCCTGCACTCTGCTCTGCAGTGAGATCCTACTCCTTCGGGCCTTACCAGTCAGTCTTGGTTTAAGCTGAGAAACAGTAGGGGAGGCAGAACGAGGATGGTGCTGGTAGCAGAAAGGAGCTCTCCCAGGCCACTAGTAGCCTGTCAGGGAAGTAAGGTTTTTACAACACAGCTCTCTCCCTTAAAAACACTGTTCACAGAGAAAGCCTTGACTGATACAACAGACAACTGATGGCCAAGATAAAGCAGGGGCACAAGAAGGTGAAAGAGGACATAGCAAGTCCTTTGGCTGGTCACAGCAATGCTTCCCAGGAAAAGAAAAGCCACTGCATGACAGACTCATACCTGAAGTGAGTTGCTGTGTCTTGCCATCATTTCTGGGTTTTACTTTTCTTGTTTTTAATGCCTTATGCTCTTGAGGGCAATGATCACTACCATTTCTAAAAAAAAGTCAGAGCTGGACTATTTATCCTGGTTACTTACTGCAGGCATATTAAGGCAGGATGCTGAGATCTGTGAGCACAGATCACAGTGCTAGCAGAGCCAGACATCAGCAGAGCTGTCTGTGGGCTGGTCCAGGCTGTTTCCCTTGGGGAAAAAAAGGAGTACATAAGGTGTCACATCTTAAGTGGGAGGTGGTGGAGAAACCCATAACTTTAGTAGATTCACCCTCCACCAGTACATTTTTGGGTAGCAGTGCTGACAGAGCCCTTTCCTTCAGCCTTCTCTCCCAGCCAGAGGCAAAAGCAAGTGTTCTCCCCCCAAAACCCTTCAGAAATTAAGTCAGCATCCTTCCTGCAGTCATAAGGCAGCACTGGGATTCATGCCTTGTGTGTGCCCCTGTCAAGCAAGATTTCTGTGTTGTCTGCAACAGAGGTTAAGAGGGGACAACACCAGGCACTGCATGAAGGCAGCCTTTGTGCTCCTGACCTCCTGCCCTGCTGATGCCATGAGACTGGGACTGGGGAAAAGACATAGTTCCTTGGTGAGGGTAGGAGCATGAAGCATTGGCTGTCTGAACTGAACATCTCACTCTGCTGTCTGGATGGAGACAGATCAGTCAGTTGTGATGTTTTAGATGTGGGTATGGGAGGAGAGGAGCAGCCTCTTCTCCCATACAGGAATGAGGTAGGCTCCCCAGGTATTTTAGCAGGTCAGCTAAGCATTTGGAGCCAGCTCTGTTCACTCTCTCAAAGCTTTAAACTTCCAGTTAATGTAAATGCTGGTCCAAGGCCTCAAAACCTGGTAGCCCCCACCTCTGGGGCAAATAGAAAGATGAGAGAGAACTGAAATTAGCAGTGGGATACACTGTTTTTGTAAACTATAGCCTCATGCACCACAAGCCTGCCATGTAGAAAAGCAAAGGTAGCAATGGCTTATCTGTAGTGTGCTAACAGACACTTCCTATACACTGTGTAAAATTTCCTTGCTTTGTTATCTTGGCAAAATCCCTTACCATGGCATGTCAGGATATGTCCTCCACTGAAGAGTGGGATGTGCTAGGCTACAAGGAAAGGAGGAAGGGTGTTTCTTATCTCCACACTTGAAACAGCTCTGCCCCACTCCTACCCCTGGGGTAAGAGGGAGGACAAGAAGTGGGGGAGGACAGACATGAAATTTCTGCTCACACAAACAGCACAGTGTGCATCACAGGCCCACATTAAAGCTGTGTTTCCCCCTCTGCACAGCTGCTGTGGGTGGGAAGATCTCTCTGTCTGCCAGTCCCCCCATACAGACCACCACTGCTGATCCTGTGCAGCAGCACCTCCTGCTTCTGGCTAGGTTGCAGGACACTGTACAGGAAAGCCTGTTTGAGTAGGCCTGTGAACAGACCTGGAAGTGGTGGCAATTGTACAATAAACCTTGGTGACTGAAAAATATGCATAAGTTTGGGTAAGCCTCCAAACTTGTCAATTTTGAGGTATTTCTGGCTATAGCACAGTGGCTATGAACAATGTAGTGTCTTAAAGCTGGTAGGAAAAAAATTAAATAGCCTCTTGGCACTAACTCTCCAGGGAGTTTCTGGCTGTTGGTGCTCAGAGTAAGGGTTGAAAGATATGGGAATTGTGAGGGGCAGTGCTGAGCTTGGCAGGCAGAGATAGTGTTTCCCATGAGGGATGATGGGACAGTGTCTTTAATCACTTTATATATACAGAAGAGTTGACGATATGACGTAATTCTTGCTCTTTCTTCACCTAGGCAGTGACTCTGAACACACTAAGCACACATCTGAGGTGCACTTGACAAAAAACTCTACACAGCAGACAATAGAAGGGACGAAGCCAATATATTAGATAGCTGTTAGGCACCCCTCTCACAGCTTTCCTGGAGTCAAAGTCATGGTTTGGGGGATTAGAAGAATGGCAATATAGAGATCCGTAATCAAAGACAGAGCTAAAACGCGTCAGCAGCTGCCGCCAAAATGTGTGCTGCAGCTGAAGCAGGATGGAGACTGGAGTGGAGCAGATATCGTTCCCACGCTTGGATCCCTACGGGTAAAATGTATCAGGTACGGTTATCTGCAAAGGATTCAGCAGACGGCACCGAGCTCACAAAAAGCCTTGCAGCCGCATCGCGGCCACGAGAGGCCACCTATTTTTTGCGTGGAGAACACAGCTCTTCTTCCTCTTTGGAAACGGGAAAACAGGGTGCAAGCTGTGCGCCAGGCGTAGAGGCAACCTGCGAGAGCTATCCGCAACGGTATTAGCAGAGTATGAAAGGTACACAGCAAGTCCGCATGCGTCCCGAGACAAACACCGGGGGCAGCAAGCGGCGACGGCGAGCGGCAGAGGAGGCACCGGTGGAAGCGCAGGCAGGGGCGAGCGCGGACTCCGCTGGTTCTGGGCTCCGGCGCTCCCTCTGCTGCCTGCCTCGGCCGACAGCGGCAGTCGAAACAGAAAGCGCTGGGAAGGGTTAGGTGTAACTGCTCGTTCTTCAGGATGGGAAGAGTCATTTTAGCAGGGCTTGGGAGAGACAGGATAAGGGCTTTACGCTAAAGAAGGGGAGATTTAGACTAGATACAAGGAAGAATTTTTTTTTTTTTACAGTGAGGATGGTGAAACACTAAAGCAGGTTGCTCAGAGACGTAGTAGAAGCCACATCCCTGGAAAGATTCAACGTCAGGCTGGTCAGCACTCAGAACAACCTGATCTAGTTAAAGATGTACCTACTCACTGAAGAGGAATTGAACTAGATGGTCTTTAAAAGTCCCTTCCAACACAAACCATTCTGATTCTGTAATGCCTTCTACACATAGAGCTGAGCAGCTCCTAAGATATAGGAATGCTCATCTGTATAGCCTGATCTCCACTTTGGCAGGGCAAGGTGGTCAAAGCAAAGTGATACATGGTCAAGGGCTCAGCACTCAGCACTTGAAGCTCAGCAAGTCCTTACTTTAACTCTTACCCTGATCAAGAAAGCAGCACTTAAGCTTCAGCCCTTTCTGTGCTGAGGGACCCCACCGTATGCTTGGTTGTCTTGTGGCTTGTGGTGAATGACAGAGCAATGCTGCATCCCGAAAATGCAACAACGTTTGGTGCTCAGGCCTGTCACTGTACTACAGATATCAAAGTGATGGGAAAAGCAAGTTTAACATGATGAGGCATCTCAATCTATCAACTGGGCTGAGCAGCAGCCTGGTGTTGATGAGTGACTTAAAAACAGAAACATTTTCCTCATAAAGCTGAAATGACAAAGCTGCTTCCAAGGCAGAATGTTCTGACAAAAATTTTGCTGTTTTAAGAAAGGAATTTCTTCACTGAACAAAAGAAGTTCAGATTGATGATTCTGTGGAACTGTTCTTGACAAAAGTATTTTCACTTACTTTGCTCTCATTTTTAAGTTAAACAGAAAATTTCTATGTCTTAATGAAAATATTTTACACACATTTGCTGAACCAAATTGAGCAGCTCTACCAGCCTATGAACATCTCCATGTGACATTAAGCTTCAGAGCCACTTGAAGGTGTACAGGTGTTCTCTGCAGTTCTGTGGTAAGACCTTAGTCTTGCTTCCCAGCAGCAGGGTGTTCTGCCACCTCCTTCTTCACTTTCCTCCTCTTTATATTCCCCAGATTGCTTATTTCCCCCCGTGTCAGGTATTCCTTGCAGTCCACATTCTCCTGTTGTAGTGTTTACCAGCTCTCCTCACAGCTCTACATACATGTTTCACCTCTAATGCCACCTCCTTTACCACTTCCGTCACTGTTGCCCAGCTCCAGTGGCATACCCCAAAGCTGCCCCTTTTCATCCTACCTCTTGGCTGTGCCCAGGGTCAGCTTTGGTGCTCACCTTGCCCCTTCAGCCTCTGCCCACTCCTCTGATTTCTTCCAGTACAGATCCCTGTGCTGTTCCTAAAAACTCCAATTTTGATGGTTAAAGTCACAGCTGGAGAGGGTCAGTTTCTAAATTATTTTTAATGAGGTAAACAGGAATAATCTGGGCAGTTGGATGGATGCTTTGGTGATCACAGTAATAATACCTGTAACAAAGACAAACCACCTCTTTGACAAGCAGATCTCTCCAGAGTGCAGGAAAAAGACAGCAGTGACACCTCAGGCACAGTCAGGGAAGTCACTTCTGATCCATATCCCTCTCAACTGCTTTCTTTTAGGCAATTTAATACAAAAAGTCTAATTTTTTGCACTTGTGTGCCTGTGTCTCCCTTTGCTTTCTGGCAGAGGACAGGTCCCAGGCTGGGGCCCTGTCAAGCATATCTAGATGGCTGCAATGCACGACGAGGTGCGTTTGCAGCACACACACGTTAGAGGGCTATCTAACACAACCATACAGCAGAAAGGCACCTGCAACTCCTTCCTGAAAGGTCTGGTGAAACAAAAAGTCTGGGAGGGAGCTGGAAGAGATTTGAGCCTGTAGCGCTTGTGTTGGGTCACAAAAAAAGATTGGTTCTTGCTGTGAGACTAGACGCAATCATCAGTTAAAAGACATTTCTGGCACCTGATTTTCATTTTGGTGCAAAGAAAAGCACAGAGTCAGAAAGGAGAAAGAAAGTACTCTTGATGAGCCCATCAGCACCAGGCAGTTCAATATTATGCTGAAATAACCCAGCTGAGGACTGGCCATACTGAACACAGCAGCTGCAGCAGCAAATCCTAGTGACCACCGCATGTGATCTCTGTACCAGACATGGTGTAGTCCAGGGGGTTAAGATCAATGGCAAGCCTTACCAGCTGCGCATTCCTGATTTAATAACTTTACTCCTATTCCTGAAGGGAATTACAAGATGTTTTACACCAAGATCTTGTGCACCTTGCATAGACCCGCCCTCTTCTTTCCCTTTCTCCACACCTTCTAGCACTGTAAGATGAAACCATCAGCTGAGCTTTGTGACTTTTCACTTGTTGGGCAGAAGGAGCACTTTCTGAGCAAATGCAGTTCTCAGAAAGCTCATGGCTGGATAATGAAGGGTGACTGACAGCCAACAGACAACCAGGAAAGAGACTGCCCACAAGATCATAGTTTCTGCTGCTCATATGGACTTCCATGCACACATGGAAGTGACTTTGCATGGTATCTGTGGTCATCTAAACCATCCAGGCCCACCTGCCCTTCTGTGGCTTACCTTTCATTATCATCCTCATCACCATCATCCTACACATAGACCATGGCCTCTTATTTGAGTGCAGCATTTGCCTTCTGGTTATATGATCTCATTTTCAAAGACTCTCTTCCAAGAATCCTTGCACTGAAAAGTAACAGTTTCTCTTTGGCAAGTAAGTGGTGAATGCGGGAGAAAACATCTCTGTGCCTAACACTGAGACACAAAGGCCACTGACCCAGCCTCATAAGGTTAGCCCACCAATGAGCTCAATGCAAGGGGAAGTTTCTTGCCAGCACAATTCCAAAACCCAGTTCTATAATTTCTCTCTTTTGTTGCCAAGCATCTGCCACTCTGAGTGTTAGTGACTTCTGCATTAAAGGACTGTGCAGGCATGAATTACTTTTAACCAAGATTGGTAATGCAAGAGAGAAGACTTAAGTTAATATGTTGTCTTTCTGGCTCCTTCTGAAATGTCATAGTGAAGATATTGTCTGCTAATTGCAACAGGAGAGATCTCTGATCTTATATTTCAGGAAAATAATGAGTGGAAGAAAAGTGGGAGTCACATGCCAAAGTAGAATTTCTTGATGGAAATTCTCATCCCAGGTCCCCTAATAGCTTGATTTGGAAAGCACCCATATAATACAAGTGGATAACAGCCAGCCTATTGACCAAAAGCACAGGAATCATGACATGAAAGGCTGTGTCTGAAATATTGTGCATACCCTGGGCTAAGTGACCTCCTGTAGCCTTGAAATGGCCCCAAGTACCTGGTACATGGGCCCTACTCCCAGTGAGGTGAAATAAGGCTGTTTAACCACCTTGTCAGTAATGCTGGTGCAGTAACAAAGTAACACTTGTTGCATTGACTGACTAGTGGTGTCCCCCAGGGATCATTGTTGGGCCCAATCCTGTTTAATATCTTTATGATGATCTGGATGAGGAGAGAGACCACCATTGATAAGTTTGCAGATGACACCAACTTAGGAGCAGGAGTCGATCTGTTGGAGGGTAGGAAGGCTCTGCAGAGGGACCTTGACAGGCTGGACAGATGGACAGAGTCCAGCATGATGGCATTCAATAAGTCCAAGGGCCGGGTTCTGCACTTTGGTCACAACAGCCCCATGCAGTGATACAGACTGGGGTCAGAATGGCTGGAGAGCAGCCAGGCAGAGAGGGACCTGGGGGTACTGGTTGACAGCTGACTGAACATAAGCCAGCAGTGTGCCCAGGTGGCCAGGAAGGCCAATGGCATCCTGGCCTGCATCAGAAATAGTGTGGCCAGCAGGTACAGGGAAGTCATTCTTCCCCTGTACTCAGCACTGGTTAGACCACACCTTGAGTACTGTGTCCAGTTCTGGGCCCCTCAATTTAAGAAGGACACTGAGATACTTGAACATGTCTAGAGAAAGGCAATGAGGCTGGTCCGAGGTCTCAAGCACAAGAAGAGGTTGAGGGAACTGGGGTTGTTTAGCCTGGAGGAGTCTCAGGGGAGACCTTATTGCTCTCTACAACTCCCTGAACGGAAGTTGTAGACAGGTTGGGGTTGGTCTCTTCTCCCAGGCAACCAGCACCGAACAAGAGGACACAGCCTCAAGCTGTGCCAGGGGAAGTTTAAGCTCGAGGTGAGGAGAAAGTTCTTCACAGAAAGAGTAATTGGGCAGCGGAATGGGCTGCCAGGGAGGTGGTGGAGTCACCATCCCTGGAGGTGTTCAAAAAAAGATTGGATGTGGCACTTGATTTCATTGTCAGGAGGTGTTAGGTATTAGGTAATAGGTTGGACTTGATGATCTCTGAAGTCTTTTCCAACCTGGCTGATTCTGTGATTATACAGTAACATGGCAGAGTTTTTCTGCTTGGCCAGGTGGCATGTGGATGGTTTTGTGCCCTCATGCAGAGAAGACATCAGAAAACTCATCTTTCCATTATTAATACTGAAAAGAGAAACCGTAATTTGAAATAGGCTTTATTTTCTACACATTCTTTGACGTTGTTCCTCCACAAAAATAAAACAGATGGCCCAAAGGCAAGTTCCACCTGAGACACACAGCAGATGTTATCTGAGCTGATGGTGATCCTCGCTGCTTCAGGGCAAGGTCGGCTGGGTAGTGTGTGGAGCAGCCCATGTGTTCTGTGTGGCTGACCTACAAAGGGTTTGGCAGTAGAGGTCTCCAGACTAAACTATCTTCTGCTTTGTGAAGTATTAACAGGAAAAATGAAACACATGCTGTTTCCAGTTTTGCTCTTTGAGTACACCTGCCTGAAGGAAAAGCAGGTCAGGGTTATAAAAAATGTTATATATACCTAAATATTTATTTAAGCTTTAAAACTTAAAGAGGCTGTCGTGAGGCAGACACTCTGTGTAGCCGGCTGTACTGGTTTGAGATTTGCCAGGAGTCTAAAAGCCTGAATGGTAACAAATGGAGATTCCTCCCCCCTCCCTTTCCTGGTAAAATAAGATAAAATCAAGTAGGGGAGCGGAAAGGTAAATTCACAAAAGAAATAGTCTGGAATCGGTTTGGAAGTAGGAGAGCTAAATTTTTAACAAAACATATATAGCAGTAACAGGGAGGATTTACAAAGGTAAGGGATATGGATAAATAGGAAAATACACAAAACCAAGCCTGGACAGCCTTGTGTTCCCTGGATATAAGTGGATTCAGTTCTTTAGAAAGCATGGATGCAGCTTGAAAAGTAGGGCCCCACCACGCGGTCACTGCAGGAAGCAGCATCAGCAGATGATCTCTCCCGAGCAGGCAAGGCAAGGAAAAAGAGAGCAATGAAAAGTGTCCACCCTTTTTATAGGCTTGCTGGACAGGAAGGGGGAGTGGAATAGACCACCTTTGACCCAGGAGGGGGAATAGACCCCCCCCTCCTCCTGGGAGGGGAAAACCAAGTCTCTCTCCATGCCTAACTGGATCAAGTTTCTTTAGTCCACCTGGGGCTGGGTTCTTTCAGCTCCCACCGAGCATGGTTGTAACCCAGCACAGTGGCATCTCCATTATGTTCCACAGCTATTCATTGACTTATTTTTCTAATCACAGTCATTGGTCTGAAACAAGTGCATACTTCATGGAGCCTCAGAAAACCCAGCATGGATCACAAACTGTGGTTGGGTCACTCTGCAATGAGTATGCTTATGTCTGTTACTGACCAAGTCATATTGGGCTAGCTGCATTGTGTTGTTAAGGGGTATAATTTGCCTGCCCAAGGTCATCCTTCATGTGTTCCTGGATGTGATGGTTTGAAACTGTCTTTTTAATTTTTCTTTGCAAAGTTCAAGCAGAGAAAGAGTATAAATAAGTCACTATTGGGTGTAAGAAATCAAAATAATGATTGTTCTAAACACTTCCATTGGATAGATAGAAATGTTTAAGAACTACTACTCAAAACAAAGCAGGGAGTCTGCAGTCAGGGCAACTTGCTGGGCTGTCTGGCTGATGTTTCTTCTTCTCTTCTGGCTGAAGATAACACACTGACCTTGGCGAGCTAGGTTAACAACTTTTCTGCTTTAGCTAACACTGCTTTCTGCCAAGGGGGTCTGGGGGGGAAGCCCCTGGGAGAGAGGCCCCTGGGAAAGGTCCCCTCTGGGGGGAAAGCAAAGGGAGCTTGTTTGTGTTTTTCTGTTGATTGTACATATTTGTAAATGTTGTGAATTTTTTATATTTGTACACATTCATTGCATTTCATCATAGATTGTAGATCTGCTGGTAAATACAGCTTTCATTCACTTCCAGACTGAGCTAGCCTGGTTATTGTTGGTGTGGGGGGTGGAATTTCAACTCACACTGACACACTGGACATGAGAAAAAGGCAGTATCTCCTCAGGAGAGCATGTTACTGCTTAGCAGAGGCCCCAGACACTCCCCTGGGGCTGCTGTTAGGAAGTAGTGTAATGCCAGGGTTGCTAACTCTGCAAGAAGGTGGTTTTCGTCTTCCTAACAACACAGGGTTTGAGAGGGTTTTGCCTCTTCCACATCTTTTTTTTCTTTGGTTGGAATTGTCTCTGGTCTCATTCTCCACCCCAGTCTGGTGAGTTGCAGAGCTGTGTGATGTAACTCTTAAGCATGGTCACTCGCTGGGCTGGGGTGTTGCCTCATTCTGTCACTCCTCCAGCTCCCCCAGGTTCTTGAGCCCCCGCAGAGCACTGGGACCAGATTCTAGACAGACCCTCTGGCTATGATATCACAGATGACAGGACCTCACACCAAATTCCCATTGCCTTTGGCTGCCACTGATGACCTGAGTTCACCTTGGCTTAAAGCACAGCTTTCCTGATGTAAATCAGTTAAGCTGTGAATCTTTTGGCTTACAGTTTACTCTTCAGGATCTTCCATGAGGCAAACACAAATATAGCAAGGAACGTCATAAGATTTTTGAAGGTATCTTTTTGAAGGTATCTTTGGTTTTGCTTTACAGCTTGAGAATTGTGGAGATCTGTAAAAAAAACAGCTTACCTTGTTTGCACTTAACTGCTTCCAGTTTTTGCATTAATCTGCAGAGTCCTTTCAGTAGAGTGTAAGTCAGTTTGCTTTCCTTCATTTCAGTGGGTCACATTGCAAAGTCATCTGCTCTCACTTCACTGGGCCATTCTGCCTGTTTGCCCTCTCTTACTCAAACTCAGGCATCTTTTCCTTGTTGCTTTAAATATCCTCCTTCCATCATCTTTTCTGGCATTTTTTTCTTCTATGGTAAGGAAATTTTTGCCTCCATCTCTAGTCTTCTGACTGGAACTAAGATAAAAATGGGTTTTGTTGAGGAAGAAACACAGGTTGTTGATACCCATTTTATGGTAGTAGATCATCATTCTCATGTACCCACCCGTGATTTTTGTAGTCTATTTCTTTATGTTAGAAATCCCAATATATTCAAAATAAGAGCAATTAAAAAACTTTTGTGTTCTGAAATATCCTTCAGAAGTCATCTGTTCCTCCCCTCTTCAACCTCATTCTCTTGTCTTTTCACCCTAGTAATCAGAGCAAGTACATTAAGGCCATATCTCATAGAGCAATGATACATGGAAGGTGGATCGAGAAGACACTGCTTTACTGGTAGGTCAGAGGAATGAAGGAGGTGATTCAATAGCTGGAGTCCATGGAGAGATAGAGAAGCTCTATGAGTGAGGGTACTGAGCTGCATGAATAGACCGCCCTCAGGGGAAACCTACCTAGAGATACAGGATTCCACGCAATAAGCTACGAAGCATTTCCTGGTGAGTGAAAACTAGGCATTAATCAAGCAATTGTCCTCTGCAGAGGACATACGAATATGCCAGAAAAAAATGTGGCACATAATTTAAACACAGCTGAACAATGAGAGGGAACATGTGCCAAAGGAATTTGCGGGTGGAATTCTATGAGGAGGAGCTGAGTGGCACAGGGAACAGTGCAACCTGCTCAACAGCTTGGTTGAGATTAGGACTTATGTGGAGGAAATATAAATTCATGAAGCATAGTCGGATTCAAACTCAGACAAGGGGTGTGTGTGGGGGTGTGTGTATATGTGTGTGCATGTCTGTGCAGAAAAAAAGCAGTTCCAGTACAGAGATGTATGACAATTTGTATGAAGTGGCACACCATCAGACTTGAGATGGGTTACTTGAGCTAAGATTACATGACCAACTAATAACAGCATCCAGAAAGCAGATACTGTTTTACTGTTTACAGTGAAACATCAAAAGACAAAACTTTGCCCAGTCCTAAAAGGTTAGCATATACACTGAGACAAGTGTGCTTTTTCTAAACTCTCTCTCCTGCAGACTCCTAGAAAAACATCTCCAGTGAATTCTGTGGAATTCAGAGAACTGCAGCTCACCAGTGCTACTGAGTGGATATTAATGAAATTAGTTACTACATATGTGGTATGATTGTCCATTATTTTGTCAAAACTGAAGTAATTCTCAGTTTTACAAAGGAAATAAACAGGGAGATGAGGGAAATATTCATGAATATAGTCTCTCAAATATTTATTGTAACTGCAAAAGGAAAAAAAAAAAGACCTTCCAAAGAAAAATGACAAAACCAAAATCCACTTGGTATACAGAAGTCACATACAGCATATCCAATGTAATACACATGGTCTCTACATCCACATAGAACTAAAACTCTGCACGTGGATAAAACTTGTACTTCACATTCAGACAAGAGCTCCCATGAATGTATGCAGAAGATACACAGAATTTGTCAACCAGCAATATTTTAAATGAACATATTTTTTAAGAACCACAGTAACTATATCGCGGTAAAAGTCAGGGAGGAGAGACGGAGTCCACCCCCTCACAAATGTATCCTAAGCAAGTACTTCAACTTTTCTTCAAGAACAATTCAGCAAGCAAGTTAGCTTGAGGGAGCCAGAACAGCTAAATATTTTCAGGGTAAGCAGTTATCGTCCTGTATGTATTCATGTGTCTATGAAGAATAATAAAATCACTAAGTAAAATTATCTGCCAGCCCTTAAACAATCAGGTCACTTCTCAATAAAAAGTAAAGAATCTTCAGTCCTGAGTAGTCTCTATATCTGTATTTAAGTGGTATCTCATGACTGTTACCTTGTTTGCTGCTCAGCTACAAAGACATCAGGAATTTCTTTTTTTATATTCTCCAATCCCAAATTTCTCTCCACATGCATGTTAATTTCACTCTAAACTGTATAATTTTGCAGAATTTTTCGTGGCAGAAAGACAATTTAAGGGCTGCTCAGATAGCTGCAAATACTGTCCCGTGCTACTTAATGCAATCTGGCTACTTTGCTTTCTCAGAGAAACTGTTTGATGATGTAGGAAGGGACCTCCATGATACTGGCTTTCAGTAGGCCTTATAGTTTCATTCTTTTATTGATCAAGCCTTTTACACTGCCACAAAAATACATCAGATCAAACTAAAATGAAAATAATGTTTTACAAAAATTGTTCAGCAAAACCAGTTACTGCCCTTGGCCCAGATGCAGTGGTCTGTCTCTATGTAGCGAATTCCTTTGAAACCAGAGATTATGAAGAATTAACAGAATGAGCTTCTCTTTTTCGGTCTGCGAGCACAGCTGGGAACTGATGGCAGAGCAGTTATTCAGGGTTTAAAGTCCCAAATGTACCTGAGAATTTTGCTAACTAATGATGGCCTTGCTCAGGTACTTAGAGAACTATTAGAAATATGCAAGAATAATAGGAAAGGAAAAATAAATGATTTGATGTCTCATTTTAATTTAATGGCTAGATTGTGAGCTGCATTTCATTTCAATCTATATGTCATCTTTACTGCAGAGTATCAGTGGTAGATTTTTTTAACATTTGATGACCAAGCACTGGAACAGGCTGCCCAAATAGGCATGGAGTCTCCTTCTCATTTGCCTGGATGCATTCCTGTGCAACCTGATCTAGGCATTAGCAGGGATGTTGGATCTCCAGAGGTCCCTTCCGGGCCCTACCATTTTATGATTTAATGATTCTGTGACTGCAAGGCATGTAATAGATGAGTGAAGAATCTGGGTCAATATATTTAAAGATGTATCTTCCATCTTTAGGATCTAGAAAAGTTAAGAAACTTTATTAGCAGAAATGATAATTCAGGTCATCATCTACCATGCTGCACCATTATGACTGTGATCTTCAAGTTGTTACCAAAAATGTTAACTCAAGGCATCAGATGAAGTTTGCTGAGTCATTTGCAAGAGTATTGGCTAAGGTAACTATCATGAGTTAATTGTATCAGGTTACAGAAAACATGCCCACATGACATTATGCAATACAAGCAGACAGCATGTAACTGATTCTTTAGGTAACTCACCATAACTGCTGTGCTCTAGGAGGTTCTTGGAATGATTCTAGAGAACATGCTTCAAAAATTTAGGCAGATAGTTCAGAAATGGTTGCAAGCATCTTCTAACTGAAAATGCTGTCCCATTAGTATTGATATAACATGGTAACTTTCAAAAGGACACTCACAACTCTAAAAGTAAAATTGACATGCACTTGCAGTAAACATACAAATGTCTTTTACCAGTCTCAAATATGAAAAATAGTTTAAATGACCTAAGAATATTCTTACACTACACTGGTAAAGTGTTTACTATATAGATTTTACTAAAAGACACATATATCTACTGGAAATCTTAAGCCAGGCAGGCATCATCAACATCTTATCACACATACATGACACTTCTCCCTTTCACACAAGTTTATATACACTGAGTAAATAATTAAATATTGCACTTATTGGCCCATGATTCCTCAGTTGTGAGGTATTAAAAAATAGAAAACATATCTATTTTTGTAATATATTTTCATGCAACATTTAAGACATTTGAACTCCACAAACACTGGTATATTGATTCTGACACACATTCTGACAGTCCAACTGAGCCACGACATTATGGACAAAATATTAGACAAGACTTAAAGCACAAACATTTCTTTTAACACTAGTTGCAGGTACATGTCAGAATTACTTAAGGAAATCTATCACCAGGAGTTGTAAGCAATCTCTGCCTTTTATTTCTGCATGTTATGATCCTGAAGTTATTGGAAGATTAGGACTTTTGCTTCCCTCCTAAATCAGTTATCGAGTATCTTATTCTACAAATTACAAGCCATCATCCTGGACACTGCATCCATGGTCTGCAAATGTAACTCAGCTGATTTCTGGCGCTAATCAGAATTTATGGATAAATTCCACTGTGGTATTTAGAGAAAGCTGCACTGAACATGAACAAGTAACTGTGGGAACTGAATGAGTGTCAAAGATGTACTGCTGTGTACCTGCATGTACTACATATGGCACTCACAATTTCTGCTTCATTGAACATCTACAGATAAACAAAGGAAAAAAAAGAGAGAGAGAGAGAAAGAAAAGCTTAAATGTCAAGCTTTATACCCTTTAATAAAGAAAACCGGTAGAAATAATTAAAATCATGGAAACAAGTGTCTTTAAATGAGATGAGTAATGGTGAATCTTGGAGAATCAGGAGTCAGTGTGGATGGATAAACAGATTAAATGTATGGATTAAATGGTGTAAATGAACACTACGTAGTTCCCTCTTGGCGTAATCAAAGATGTGTTGCTTTACACTCCCCGAAGATTTTCATACTCATGGTCTCACATTGCTAAATCTGTCACCTATGGGCTCATACACCATGTGTCTGTCTATATGAAACAGACCAAGAAGGAATCTGTCCACCAGTAGAGGAGTAATTTAGTTGATGCCCTTGCAAATCTAAGTAATAAAATTTGCCTCTTACAAACAAATACAGAAAAGTAGTCAGGGAGGGTGGAATTTGGGGGGTGGGGTGGGGAGGAGCTTCTTTTGGAATGCATATGCAACATCAGTCATCTGCTGCTGAAGAAACAAAGACATAGTCATCAGATGAAGAATCTGTACAACTATTTTTTTTCCTAAAAATTACAAACTCATAGCATTCTCAAATTCAGGATCTAACTCCAACAGCTTTTGTGCACCCTGAAGTAGCCCTTCCTTCCTAAAATAAAGAAGGTGCAGGATAATATATAGAGCTAAGCAGGCTGGGAAGAAAACTTATTCAGACTGGTGCTCTGGAAAGGCCACATAGATGTAGTTGCTTAGGTAGTATCCCTAGGCATTACTTTAACTATAAGCACAAAGGAACAAACAGTTCCAGGTAACAGTCATGTACACAGCTGCTCAGAGAGAAAGACATAAAATCAGCCTAGCTCATATGTATTTCAAACACCAAACAAACAGATCTAAATAAACCAATGACGACGACAAAAAGATACAGCATTAAGACTGTCACAATGTAAGGATTGGAATGCTTGTGAACGTGAGCTCTTATAAGAACTGAAATCATGCATCTCAAGGTTCAATCCAGCAACGTCTGGTAGCTGTTCAGCAGGACAGTGCCAAGAGGCACTGAAGGAACCAGTCACATCTCATGCTCGTATGTGCTTCCCAAGGCATTTCTGAGCATTAGTTTGAACATGCAGCAATCAAGACACTATCAGAGCATGATAAGGCGGGTGCATTACCCATGCACAAGATTAGCCTGCTGCTATAAGTTTTAGTCTATATCACAACTTGGAAAATGGGTTGTGCAGTATTATTTCAGCTGGTACTATGGAGTTCAGAACCTTCTGCTCTAATTTCTCAGAAATTTAACATGTTTCGAGTGTCAGTTTCTGTATCTCATCAAGTGGCCTAAATCTTAAGTGAGGGGGTTACCTATGGATATCTGGACCAACAAAGGCTCCATGGCATTCAGTCCTAATTCTGTATTGAGAATGACAACAAATTAGTGCAAAGTGCACGAGTACTTTTTCACTAAGAATTGTGGTGAGGCTGAAAGCATTTTGGGATCTCTTATCACAGGTTTCAGTTTAATGATCCAGCCCCCTTCCATTGTTAAAATAGAACTCTTTTAGCTGGTACTTTCTCTTGACAGAACTGTGCTGCATCAGTGGGTAGATCAGGGACCTAAGCAAATCCTCCTTGTGTCCCCCAGCAACTCATAATCAGTGGCTGTTGGATATGCATGAAGAATAAGCCATTGGTTGTTTAAATTTCATTTCTTTATCTGTTTTGCATAGGATTTCTGAAAGTGTTCCGCCTAATTCTACTTGCATTTAAGAAAATTGTGATTCTATCACATAAGTCAACAGGAGCCAAACTAGATCAGCACATCTGCTTTTGGATGCCCTACACTATGAACAGACCAAAGCACTATTTTAAAAAGAAAATCACAATCCTGCTAATTCCATCAGAATTCAAACTGAGTTTTTAGAATGTTTGGGAAAAGGATAGTAAGTTGCTTTCCAAAAGCCTCTCTGTCTTGTTTCTCTACAATAGCCAGGTTCCAGCTGAGAGAGACAATGATGCTTCTGAGCTAAATGTGATCAAACTTTATAGTAGAAAATTTCACGTTGCTGTGAAACGTGTATGCAAAATTCAATCTGTGATGGAAAACCAAGCCTGCTTTTCCAACAGTAGGTACCCTGATTGTTAAGAAAGTCTACTTGAACTTCTACACATTTTCAATTTCAGAATACGAGATGATAGGGATAAATTTGATTAGATGGGACAGCCACACCAGATCATTGATCCCAACCTCCTGCTCAAACCAGTCTAAGCTGTCTGCCCTGGGCTTTAGCCAGTCTGGTCTTGAAAACCTCCAAGGATTTTATGTGAACACAATAGAAGTTAATCTGACTAATTCTGAAACCTATGACAAAGTCTAAGGTGAAAATGTTCCAGGAGTTATAAAAAACCCTTGTTTTGCAGCTGTACTTCAGATGAGCTTTTATACCACACGACTGGCAGGCTAATGAACAACATTACTCTGACAGCAGTTTCCCCCATCCTCCACATCCCATGTGGGAGGTCAGACGCTTTGGATGTCAGTTATCTCAGAAACGTGAAGGCGAGATACTCTCTCTTTGATTTTGCTGTTACTCTTCTACCCAGACTCTTGGTGCAAAACTAAAAGCAATTAATTGATCGCATTTAAGTAAAGAATTATTTAGCTGTCACTTGATTGGTTTAAAAAGATATATGCTAATAATGTCTTGCCACCACTGATTAGAGTACATGGTCGTAAAGAGACGGGGACAATCTGGAATGCATTGCAATGTAGTGCCTCTGTGTGTGTGGTAGCATGGGGCATCTTGGAATCTTTATTCCCTGTTACAGGAGACAGACATTTTGCAGTAAACATCCCAAAATAAAGCTGGAAGATTAGTTGTTCTTGTAGCCATACTGCATGATCCAGGATATGCCCAGGCTCATGTAAGATGTGACTATGCCCTCCTTTCTCTTTGTCTTGTCTGAGATGGCTCAGATTAATCATAATACTATTAACAATGCTATTAATAATAATTTTATCAGGAATAAATGCATATAACAAGAAAAGGCTGGAAAACTGTCCACTGCCTCACACAAATCTTCCACAGCTTCTTATCAGTTATTTTTCCAAAGCAGTTGGTGCCTAGTGGGTGAAGAGGTATTAATGAAAGTCTCTAAGGAGAGTTATCAATATGCTGCCTTAGGGGAGAAAAAGGAGCGTCCCTGGAGAGGCTCAGGCTTATGGTTGGGACTGCACATGTCTCTTCTACCTGGCAGCTCAGCAGTCCCAAAAAGTACAGTGCTTTCTCTTCATGGGAGTAAACAAGTCCAGTCTCCATCTTTATTAGGAATACAAGTGCTTAAGTAAGCTAGCTAACAGGACAGACATGGTTTAAGACCCCAGACTGAAGAAAGAACATGTATTCATTCATTCATTCATTCATTCATTCATTCATTCATTCATTCATTCATTCATTCATTCATTCACCTAGCCTTGAACACCCCAAGTGAGGAGGCATCCACAGCCTCCCTGTAAAATCTGTTCCAGAGTCTCACCACGTCCCTACCAAAGAACTTCTTCAAGACCCAGTCTAAACCTACTTTCCCTCAGCTTAAAACCATCCCCCCCCCTTGTCCTACTGCTAGACACCCTTAGGAAAAGTCCCTCTCCAGCCTTCCTGCAGGATTCCTTCAGGATCCCTTCAGTTTAAGTAAGGCAACCAGTATAGTGCCCCGAAGGCATATCCATTTTACGGGTGTCTATACACCTTGTTTGGAAGTAACTTTTATTGTGGCAAAGTGTATCCAGGTTACTTTACCAGTAAAATAAAAGTAACCATCTTAGAATGTTTCAGGAGTTATAGAAATTACCTTGGAAAATAAGTGATTGCTTTGCAGTTGTGAGCAGTTTTGCAATATCTTGTGTTATTTCTTTTTTTTTATTTCTCTTCTGATTTTTCCTATTGCAGACAGTTCAAGAAATGTCAGCCTTGTCCTAAATTCTTACTAATTAATATAATAGTGAATACTTTTCCAATTATACTGTTTAGTTAAAAAAATGTTACTGTAATGCCAAGTAAAGCAGTTGTACATAGTACTCCAGAGCACAGATGTAAGAAGCTGACACCAATGACTAGAGGAGTACTTTTAAAATCGGTGAAATATGACTGGTTTTAACACTTTTACTAAAAAAAGAATTTGTGTACTTTATTCTGGTATCTTCACAGTCTTAGGAGTGTATTCAAACTAACATCAGAAATGTTCACAAGTCTATTAATCCTAAAGTTTATTAAATTTCTATAAAATTCTGATTTTCTTGTTGAAATAAATATCCCCATCAAAGTAAAAATGAGGTCAAATTTCATTTCACAGACACTAGGAGCACTTCCACAATACATCTGCATAAAAAAAGCAGTGTTTGTAGTCAATGTGATGATGGTGATTGTCTTAGTGACTTAATGGGAGATGATATTTCTGAAAACTCAACTATGCAGGCTTGAGAGCAACGTGATAGGACAGTTTTTGGCTATGAACAATTTACCATGATGAATTTTGCTCTGCCAAGGGTAATACAGAACTATGTGTTTAATGCCTCAAGCAGTAAGACAAGGAAAGAGTTAGTCAGCCTTCCACTACGAGGGCAGGTAATGCTGGGATCTCCATAAAGATGGAATGACAAATTAATTCCAGTTTCAGAAAGGTATTAGATAGACATGGAGTTCCCATGGAAAGGTAAACATACTAGCTGCCCCAAAAGGCTGAAGTACTTAATATGTCTGTACTGAGGGTCTGTACTGAATACCCATGGCCAGTCAGAAATTCACAGGGACGTTTGGTTACTTTGGGTCCAGGACCCGACTTCTTTCTAATTTCTGCAATTTCCAGTCATTTCCAGTCAGCCATACGTGTAACATAATGAGTAGAGATTTGCCAAGGTAATAGGCTCCAGCAAGTGTCTTCGTACGAATAATCTGGACAAAAAGAGGGATTGTCTCACTAGAGAAATATTTCTAAATCGATTTTCAGTCAGGAGAAAACACAAGTGTTACAAGGAAACTTAATCTAAAACACCCTGGCCACTACCCTAAGGATTCAATTGTGGAAGTTGAAACTGGTAAAGCAAGGGTCAATTCCAGGGAAATGTGGTCTGAGGACATGGCACCAGCTGAAGTAAATATAACACAAAGCAGTAAAAAGAAAAGAGAAACTAATACCTATCCTGCATGCAAAATCCAGGTGCTAAAAAATGAATCATTCTTTCAAATTAAAAAGTTTTCCATCCCCATATGCATACTCGACCAGCTGCTGGTCGAGAAAAGACTTTTCTACTGAATAAATTAATAAGACAATATAAATAAAGGCATATAGACCATTAATAAAGACTCTGTTGGCAACAGAACACACAGGAGCTGCCTTTGCTGATAGCTGCACTAACAGCCACAGTTGGGCTGCTGTGGAGGAGGGGTGTCCTTTAGCCGTGCGTTCTGCGTGCTGGCAGCAATGGTGGGATCCGTGTCCAGGCTCTCCGACATTTTGTCACAGATGATATCCACGAGTCGTTCAAACGTCTGCTTGACATTAATGTTGTCCTTTGCACTTGTTTCAAAAAATTCAAATCCTAAGAAAATAAACAACATGTTTATGTTTGATGCATATTTCAGAGCCTCAAATAAATAGACGAACTTTTCTTGGGCACGAGTGAAGAGATACTCAGAAAACAAACATGTGAGAGCACACATATAAAAGAGTAGTACTGGAGGAGCAGTTAAATTATAACAGAATCAGAGTAAGTACACTACTGCTATTTGCTTTATACCATGCCAGATAAAATCAGGACATTCCCTTAGGCAAATTCTACTTTATGACATCTAAATCTAAAAAACTGACACCGGTTTGAGAGTACTGTTACTTTAAAAATGCCCTATTTATCCATCTATTGGGAAGCAATAATCTACGCTCCATCTCTATCATGTTCCCCTGGACATTATTTAGCTGGGAACATACACTTCCATTGCAACATTAACCTGGTGTCAAAGTAGACAAATGTGTTTAGAAGTAACCAGGTTAAAAACCCAAGAAGACAACGGGAGATTTCTGCAATTTGGTATCTACAAAAATCAGAGATGAATGTGTGAGACCAAAGGTACTCCCAACCCCACAAACCAAACAATTAAAAAAGTAAAACACACATAAGGAAGAAAACTTTCTTGATTAATTTATATAGAAGGACTTTTTAGCCATCCATTCTCAGTAACTACCCAAAGGTAAAAATCAGAGCTATGCTTAACAGACAGTGGAAGCCTTTATGCAGCAGAGCCAGCTTTCCTAAGCAATCTTCTCTATCTCTATTTGTCCCATGTCTCATCTCCCATTTCTTCCTCCTTCCTCTGGTCCACATTTGCAACTTGATGGTCAGCCTCCAGACCAGCAGCTTTCTGCTAGTGCTGGGATTCCCCATGTTCCCGTCTCCTTTGCAAAACATTGGTCTTTTTTGTTTGTTTTCTAAGCATTTTCCTCAATGCTCCATCTTTTCCCAGTTGCCACACCGTTCACCTGAGGATTCACTGGTAATTTAAAACTTTCTCGTTTTTCACTACCTAAGGCTTCAATATTAACACAGTTTATCAATTATTTAATCCACCAGCAATTTTCCAGAAATGGCTTAGCCTTTGCAGACTATTTTGAGTCCTTCAGATCAAATCTGAATAACAACGTGCAACTAACACTGTGCTTTATTATGAGAAAAATTCCAGCAAGAAAAAATGCCAATCACTTGTGTTGTGCATGCCTTTTAATACTTCCTTCATTTCTTCTCCCCACCTCCCTTCCCCCCTGCTCATTATTAACAGAGAGAAAAGATTTTTCAACGTGAGTACAAGCCTGAAGTGAGGCAATTATCTGGTGATACCTGTGGTGGGATGTTGTCACCACCCGTGGTGAGATGTTGTCACCACCTGTGATGATCTGTACTGCTGATATGGATTAGACTGGGCAGATAAAGGTACGATAAAGCCCAAGAGAAGAGTGTGTAGGTAAGGCAGAACAGAGCTGAAACTGAGAAATCCAAAATATCAAAGTGCTGCCTGACCATAGATTCACAGATTGCATTGGGAAGGAAGGGACCCTCAAAGGTAGTGTCCAACAAGGCTGCTCAGGGCCATATCAAGTCTGACCTTGAATGTTTCCCCAGGCAGGGCCTCAACCATATGCCTGGGCAACCTGTTCCAGTATTTTACTACGCTTATTGCAATGAACTTCCTCCTTATGTCTAACCTGAATCTCTGCTGATCCAGTTAAAAACCATTGCACCTTGTCCTATCACTACAAGCCCTTCTAAACAGTCATCCCCCACCCTTCCGTAATTCCCCTTCAGATGTTTAAATGTAGCTATGAGGTCTCCCAGGAGCCTTCCCCAGGCCGAACAACTCCAACTCTTTCAGTCTGTCTTTATAGGAGAGGTGCACCAGCCCTCTGATCATCTTTGTGGCCCTCCTCTGGACCCACACCGGGAAGTCTGTGTCTCTCTTGCATTTGGGGCACCAGAGCTGGACACAGTACTGCAGGTGAGATCCCACCGGAGCAGTCTAGAGTGGCAGAATCAGTTCTCTTGATCTGCTGGCCATGCTATTTTTGAGGCAGTTCATGATGTGATTTGCCTTCTGGGCTGCAAGTGTACATTGTTCACACAGGTCCCTAGCTTCTCATCTACCAGTACCTCTAAGTCCTTTTCTGCAGGACTGCTCCCAATTTCATTATCCCCCAGCCTGTACTGATATCAAGGAGTACCCCAACCTAGGTGCAGGACCTTGCACTTTGAACAATATGTGTGGAACATGCACATCAGAAGGTTCCAATGTAAATGTCTTTAGTGTGTTTATTTCAGTTTTCCCTTTGCTGTCCTTACATTGTGTTTCTTTCTCCTATTTACCTTCTTCCCAATAATATTGACTCAAAAAATCATAAAATTGTATAAGTTCAAAAAGACCTCTGAGATCATCAAGTCCAATCATCAATGTAACACCACCATGGCCATGGCACCAAAGTGCTGTGTCTACAGGTTTTTTGAACACCTCCAGGATGATGACTCTCTGGGCAGCCCGTTCCAATGCCTGACCAGTATTTCAATAAAGAAATTTTTCCTAATATCCAGTCTAAACCTCCCTTGGCATAATTTGAAGCCATTTTCTCTTCTTTTATCACCTGATATTAAGGAGAAGAGACCAATACCCACCGCACTACAACCTCCTTTCATGTAACTGTAGAGAGCAAAGAGGTCTCCCCTCAGCCTCCTCTTCTCCAGACTAAACAATCCCAATTCCCTCAGCCACTCCTCATAAGATTTGTTCTCCAGGTCCTTCATCAGCTTTGCTGCTCTTCTCCAGACACACTCCAGCAACTCAGTCTCCTTTTTGTAGTGAGAGGTCCAAAACTGAACACAGTACTCAAGGTGTGGCCTCACCAGTGCTCAGTACTGAGGCACAATCACTTCCCTGCTTCTGCTGGCCACACTATTCCTGGTACAGGTCAGGATGTTGTTGACCTCCTTGGCCACCTGAGCACACTGCTGGCTCATGTTCAGTCAGTTGTCAGCCAGTATCCTCAGTTCCCTTTCTGCTGGGCAGCTTTCCAGCCTTTCTCCCCCAAGATTGGAGCATTGCACGGGGTGGTTTGACTCAAGTGCAGGACCTAATATGTGGCCTTGTTAAAACTCATCCAACTGACAGCTCATCAACCCAACCTGTCCAGATCCCTCTGCAGAGCCTTCCTCCTCTCAAGCACGTCAATACTCCTTCCTGGTTTCATATCATCTGCACACTTACTGAGGATGCACTCACTCCCCTCATCCAGGTCATTGATAAGAATGCCAAACAAGACTGGCCCCAAAACTGAGTCCTGGGGAACACCACTTGTGACTGTCCACCACTCAGATTTGGCTCCATTCACCACCAGCTTGGACCTGGCTATTCAGCCCATTTTTAACCCAGTGAAGTGTCCATCCATCCCAGCCATGAGCAGCCAGTTTCTCCAGGAGGATGCTGTGAGACACAGTGTCAAAAGATTTACTAAAATCCAGGTCAAGAATATCTACAGACTTTCCCTCATCCACTAAGCAGGTACCTTGTCATAGAAGGAGGTCAAGTTTGTCAAATAGGACTAGCCCTTTAGGAACCCATGCTGATTGGGCCTGACCATGCCCTGGACATGCACAATGGCACAGACCTCTTTCATGACCTTCCTTGGCACCAAAGCCAGACTGACTGGTCTGTAGTCTCCCTGAGTCAAAGAAGAAACAAGGAAAGCTGGTAAGCTCTCAGCAGCAACTTCCTCTAGAACACTGCAACAGCAGGGGCCAGGCAGGACGCAGGCATGGTGCTGTTTGCCTGATGACCGATATACAATGTACACCGAGCAGTTTAGACAACTGCCCTGAAAGACATGAACAGCCTGAATTACTGACTTTGTTCCCTCTCTGCCTCACTCTTGAACTGGATGTACAAAGGCTCCTTCATCACTGCTCATTAATACTTGTTTATCTGTGCTTTTGAAAAATAATAAGAAAAAAACCCACCAGAGAGCTATATGGAAAGGGAAGAATATTCTGCACCCTTCAATCTTCATGAGACAATGTGACATCAAGAAAACACATGAGCTAGCAGGTTTTAAGCACAGAGCCAAGAACAATACAGACAAGAGATATGTTAATGTTTCAGGAAATGATCAGGAAGGCCTTCTGTTTTCAGATTGTTTGTCCACAACCAAGATAATTTTATTTACCACCCTTGATGTTATAACAGATATAAGGGCGTGCTCCCACAATAACTACCCTTGAGATGATCTTGAATTGTGAACCTTAGCGTTGCTCCTGCCAGTGCTCTGTTCAGTACAGTATTTTGAGAAGTAGTAGGATACTGAAAAGTCAGAGTAAGAAGTGTCTGCAAGAGGCTACTTCTTTTATAACAGAGCAACGTGTAAAAGGTCCTCTCTTCTAGGAAACAGTGATGAAAGTAGCTGGTCACTATTGCTATTCTTCAAAGTATATCCTGCAGCTGAAACACATTTGGTTACCATATTCTGTGCTCTGTAGACTATCAGAATGAGACCTCTGCTCTCCAAGGAAACTGACAGCTGGACTGTGTTAAGAAAAGAAAATAAAATTAGGCCCCAAATTAGGGCTCAAAAATATTACCTCAGTGAAGAGCAGTGCTTTAGCGCTGGATAGAGCTAGTGTGAAGATTGTGAACGGAAATGCTAAGGTATTTCCTCAAACTTTGGAATGGCCCAATTTATGTAAAAAAAAATCCAACTAACCAAACGTAAAAGAGGACTTCCATCTGTGACAGAATATACAGGCTCAAGAGCCAGTTACTAGTGATGCTCTAGCAGATGCCTTCTTTATCAGTATTTCAGAAGAGGTGATTTCCATATAAAGTAAGGACTTTGACTGAGGCTTTTAGATACCTTTAAATGAGTGCATTTGGGCAATAGAGTCCTGGCAAAGAATTTTTGTGGGTTTTTTGTTTTGCTTTATTTACATGAGACATTTATTGAGCAAATACTTGCTTCTCATTGTCCTTAGTGACTTTCCTGTAACTCAGTTCCAAGTGCAGGAAAGTAATGTCAGGCTGGCACATCCCTTCTGTCAAAAATATCTTGGAGACAGGAGCCTTTCATTGCTCTGCCAACTCCTGTGTCTCTTGTAACTAAACAGAAGACTTGTATTTGTTCTGTCAGTTTGTCTCTTTCCTCTGTCATTAACATTTGCCCTTCAAAAAGACCTAAAACACAGTGAGGGATGGACCTGTGAACAGACATGTTTGTTTAATTTTTAACATGAAGATAGATGCAGCCATATGTCTGTGCTCCCAAGGCTGCTGGTGACCCTGGCTTCTGCACCATGGCCTCTGGCCAGTCATGGAGGCAAATCAGAACTTACTCTTCTAGTAAACCGTGTGCTTATTCCTGACACAACTAGATGACAGGATTGCAGCCTAAAAATTGTGCAAACTCACAGATGCCTAATACCTCCGGTATATTCAAAGATGCCTAATATTCACATTACCCCAGAGGGTTCACACAGCAAAGCAAGTGAAGATTCACTCCAGTTCTGATGCTGGGGAGCTGCTGTCTTGTGCCCCAGCCCGGGTAGGATCCAGAAATCAGTTCTGTTCAGGCCCCACCTCAGCAGCAGGCCTGGCCTTTTAGGCTTGGTCAGATCACACAGAAGTGCAGGATGCTGAAATGTACTCTCTGTAAGCACACTGACAAATACTCTACTGTTCAGCTTCCTGGGGTGTTAAATAAGTTTAATTTGAAGAAACCTAAACATCCCTGAATTGGGACTCTGGCACCTCCCCAGCACAATCATTATGTACCTAGATGCCTTGAGCCAAGAACAAAATTAAAACAAAATACACAAAGCAATCTGATTTTGGTTTGAAATATGAACTCTTCTTCTCATATTTGGTGGAATTTGTTTTCAAAGCATTGTAAATCAAGGGGAGGAAAGAAACCAAGAAGCTGAAATTTAAAACTGTAAGGGAGAAATCACCCAAAAGAGATAAGAAGAAAAAGGATGGTGAGGGGATGTTTGTGTGTCCCACTCAGAAAATGCAGAATAAGGTATGTGTTAAAATCTGAGAGGTAAAATGACTACCATTCTGATTGATAAGCTGTGGAGATGCACTAAAGCCCTAGGCAGAGTCAACACTGGGGTAACGCAGCATTCAAAGCCCTTTGCAGCTGCGCTGAACACAGCGTGAGTGCTGACTTCTGCTCACCTCTGCAGAAGGGAATGTGAGAGCTCACCCAGGAAGGGCCTATTTAATTTTGTTTTCTGATACTGGTTAGTGCCCTCTGGGAGAGACAGTGCACCAGGATACATTTAGAAAGCGGAGGAGTTGCACACCCTAAGGCATGTTCTGATGTGCTTGGTGCACCCAGCAACAGAGTATAAGAAATACGGAGGCACAGAAAACCCAACGGGAAGGGCATTGCCCTGAAAACTGCTGGATGGAATTGTGACAGAGGCAGATTTTGGTGGGACATCACACTAGGTGATCACAAGAAGCCCCTTCCAGCCAACATTTGTATGATAAAACAGCTCTGTTTCTCAGAGCTTCAAACAACCCAAGCCAAAAAGGTGGGATAGGAGAAACAGGACCTAGACATTTCACAGAATCAGAATAGTAGGGGTTTGAAGAGACCTTCAGAGATCATCTAGTCCAACCCCACTGCTAAACCAGGTTTACCTAGATCAAGTTGTGTAGGAATGCATCCAGGCAAATTTTGAAAGTCTCCAGAGACAGAGGCTCCACAACATCTCTGGGAAGCCTGTTCCAGTGCTCCATCATTCTCAAAGAAGTTTTTCTTTATGTTGAAGTGAAACCTCCTGCGTTTTAGTTTGTGCCTGTTACCCCTTGTCCTATCACTGGGTACCACTGAAAAGAGCACAGCCCCATATTCCTAATCACCACCTTTTAGATATTTATATGCATTGCGAAGATCTGCTCTCAGTCTTCTCTTCTGCAGACTAAACAGCCCCAGGTCTCTCAGCCATTCGTCATAAAAGGCATACTCCAGTCCCCTAATCATCTTTGTAGCCCTCTATTGGACTCTTCCCAGTAGTTCCCTGTCTCTCTTGAACGGGGAAGCCTAGAACTGGATACGATATTCCAGATGTGGTCTCACTAGGGCAGGGCAGAGGGGCAGGAGAATCTCACTCGACCTGCTGGCCACACTCTTCTTAATGCAAGGTATATGACCTCCACTACTCTTCCTTCACCTACCCATTTGGTAACAGTTTCATAGAAGGCTATCAGTCAGGCAGAATCTCCCCTTGGTAAATCCGTGTTGGCTACTCCTGATAACCTTTCTGTCTTCCATGTGGTTAGAGATGACCTCCAGGTCAGAGCTGCTCCATCATATTTCCAGGGATGGAGGTGAGGCTGACTGGTCTGTAGTTGCCTGGGTCCTCCTTCTTGCCTTTTTTGATGACTGAAGTGATATTTGCTTTCTTCCAGTTATCAGGCACCTCTCCTGTTCTCCAGGACTTTTCAAAGATGATGGAGAGAGCTTCAGCAACAGTATCAGCAGCTTTCTCTTGTGGGTTGTACCCCATCGTGGCCCATGGATTTGTGTGTTTTCACTTGGTATATAAGATCTCTAACCTGGTCCTGACTGACCAGTGAAGTGTCCTCTTCTCCCCAGTTCTGCTCCCTTGCTTCCAGAGACTGAGGTTCCCGAGGGCTAGTCTTAGAGTAAAGACTGAGGCAAAGAAGGCATTCAGCAACTCTACCATCTCTGCATCATCAGTTACCATATCTCCCATCTCATTCAGCAATGGGCCCACCTTTTGCCTGCTCTTCCTTTTATCATTGATATATTTGAAAAAACTCTTCTTGTTCTCTTTCACCCTCTGAGATGTTCCTCAGTTCCAGGAGGGCCTTGGTCTTCCTTGTTGCGTCTCTACATTCTTTGGCTATATTTCTACAATCCTCCCAACTGACCATTTTTTCCACATATTGTAAAACTCCTTTTTGTTTTTGAGTTTTAATAAGAGCTCCTTACTTATGCATGCAGGTCTTCTGCCTCCCTTACTTGATTTTTTTCCAAGTTAATACATTTTTCTTGAGCTTGAAGGAGATAACGTTTGAATACTAACCCCCTTTCTTCTTGGGCCCCCCTTCCTTCCAGAGCCCTAGCCCAATGGATATTTTTAAGTAGAGTCTTGAAGAGGGGAAAGTCAGCCCTCTTAAAGTCCAGGGTTGAAATTTTACTTATCACCTTACTTCGCCTGTTGATATTAAACTCTAACATGTCATGGTCACTGCAACCAAGATTACCCTCAACCTTAACATCTACAACCAGTCCTTCTTTGTTTGTTAATACCAGGACCAGGATCATACTTCTCCTTGTTGGTTCTTCAACTACCTGCAGGAGAAAGTTGTCATCAATGCACTGCAGGAACCTTTTGGACTGTTTGTGCTTGGCTGTGTGATCTTTCCAACTAATATCAGAGTGCTTGAAGTCACCCACAAGCACCAGGGCACTTGATCTTGAGACTACTTCCAGCTGCCCGTAGAAGGCCTCGTCAGTAGCTTCTTCCTGGTGGTCTGTGGTAAACCCCCACAACCGTACTACCCATGTTTGTATGTCCCTTCACTCTTACCCATAAGCCTTCAACACTTTCATCATCTCCCCCTGGGTTAAGCTCAATGCATTCTAGTTGCTTATTCCTATGGAGAGTGACTCCACCACCTGGCCTTGTCAGTCTGTCTTTCCTGAAAAGTACATAGAATATAACCGCATTCCAGTCGTGGGAGCTGTCCCACCATGTCTCTGTAATCTGAATGAGATCGTAGCCCTGTGACTGCACCCAGATCGCTAGCTCTTCTTGCTTATTTCCCATGCTTCTTGCATTTGTGTACAGACACTTCAGAGACTTAGCAGAGGAGTATCTGTTACCATTGTGAGTATCACATAATCCCCCATCTCCTACAGCCCCTGGGATAGCAGTGGAGCTGGTAGCCTGACTTTCAATTGTCTCAGGAATGTCTTCAGTGAGCCTGGTTTTTCCCTCTTCCCCTTCAAAATTAGTTTAAAGACCTATCAACCAGCCCTATCAGTTCTTGTCCCAGGATTCTTTTTCCTCTTTGAGACAAGCATTTCCTATGTATAGTCAGTAGGCCTAGGGTCTTGTAAAGTAGCCCACGATCAAAGAACCCAAAATCGTGCTGTTGGCAGCAGACCCACAGGTAGGCATTAATCTGTTGGATTTTCATGTTTATGCCACCATCAGGCATGGCTAACGGGGGGACAGAAGCAAATACTACTTGTGCTCTTGACCCTTTCACCATTCGTCCCAGGGTTCTGAAGTCCTTCTTCACTGATTTCAAAATTCTTGAGTGTCGGAATAGTTTCTAGCACACACATGTAGCAAGTAGGAATTGTAACAACCAAAGAACATATATAAAATTATGTTACTAATTTGCATGCACAGCAAAACTTCATAGAAAAATGAAGACACTGTGTGCTACACTACATAGCAACTGCTCATTTGCATGTGTAGTTACTTGGTCTGTTCAAAGCCCTGTGCACACCTCTGCCTCTAATCCTTTGCTAGAATGTATCTCACAGTCTATTGTACAGACCACAAATAAAAGCAACCAAGAAATCCATGCCATCTATGAGCCATTCTTTTTATTTCTATTGTGTTAAGGGACACCAAACTTTTATGAATGCAAGAAGCTTTGCACTTAGCTAAGATGCATGAGACAGATATGTCAGAAAATTTGTATGAGTAATGCAGCTGGCAAGTGTGCATGCATCTTGCCTCCTAGAAGGTCTAAGCATTTTTTACTAAAATGCTTTAAAGCACTTTAGCAAGTACTAAATATATTGGGGTTTCACTCCACAGTCAGTGCATGTAGGGCACACATTCATAAACAGACAAAATAGCATAAGCAGTACATTCCACATCCTTTTTTTGTTTGTTTGTGATTAGTAAATAAACTTGCTAAAATCTGTTTGCTGTAATTCTTGTGTCGATATTAACACTACGTTAATCAGTTCTCTCTACATGACTCAACTGCATTTACTCAAACCTGTCTGTTTTCACCTCTTTTGTTGCTCTTTCAGTGATATTATTGTCTTAAACAGCCATGAGCTAATTTCTGAAGAAAGGCTGCCCCACTTACAAAAAGTACTGAGTAGGTGCCAAGGAATGGCTAAGGTGTGACATGATGGCCTTTGTGTCTGCAACTATGAAACAGTGTGGTAATTTTAGCCTGGAGAAAAAGAAAGGGTATGATAGAGGTCTCTGAAACCAATGGTGTAACAGAGCAAGTAACAGCTAATAGTTGTTCACTGTTTCTCGGAATATAACAGTGAAGAAGCATCAAACACTAGCAGCAAGTTGATTCAAAACAGAAGTTGATAGCTCAGACAAACTGTGCATATTTAAAGGATGTTATAGATGGCAAGATTTTATATTGTTACAAAGACATCATTGGACAAGTCCATAGGAAAAAAAATCATGAAAGGGCTATTGGATATCAAGATACTCCTTTAGCTTACAAGAATATAATTTGAGGCCTTATTGCTGGTCGATCTAAACAAACCATTTGTTTGCATTACACTTGAGACATAACTCAACACTGAGATTTGAATAAATGATTGATTATACCTTTTAATAAAATTGAAGGCCAGATTTTTCAAAGAGGTCAGCAGACAAAGAGGAGGCACAGTTTTCTCATAATGCTGTTCTCAGCAGGACAGGGTGTTTCCCGAAGAGTTAAATGCCCAGTGCTCTTTTTGACCTTTTGTACTCATTTTCTCAATGACTTCAAATAAACCAGGGATGATAACAACACCACACTTCGGAACAGTGTTTCAGAACAGAGTGTTTCAGAACATGTTCTTTGTACAACACTTATGCATTGTGTTGCTTGTAGCTGTGACTGCAGTGTTGCAGACCATGACGTTCAAAGGGTGCACAGCCTAAAAATGTCTTACTAGACAAGAAAATCATTATTTTTAAGACTTGCCCACAAGAGATGTTATCAAGTCACTGTCAGAGAAAGAAAAGACAGTCCCAAGTATTTGACATAACACATGCCCTTCAAACTGGCCACATGGCCAGAGCAGGCACTACAACACAGGAAACTTGTTCTTCTGTTTTTTCTGACACTATCTCCCACAGTCTCTGAGCCCATTTAACAAATTATTGCAGTTGTATAGGAAGCATATAAACATTTGTGTGTGCAGTCTGAGTACAGTAAATTACACATGGATCAGAGTCACAATTTCCTAATAAGATGATCTGGGTAGAAAGAAGGACCCTGGAAACTACCAAACTGTCAGCCTCACCTCTATTCCTGGGAAGATCCTGAAACAGATCCTCTTAGAAGCTCTAATAATGCACATGGAAGATGGGAAAAAGATTTGAGAGAGTTGGTTTGTCTTTACTAAGGGAAAGGCCTCCTTGTTCAATCTAGTGACGTTCCACAGTGGAGTGACAACATCAGTGGATAAGGGAAGGGCAATGGATGCCATCTATCTGGATTTCTCCAAAACCTTAGTTCTCCCAAAACATAGTTCCACGCAACAGCCTTCTCTCTAAGTTGGTGAGATATAGTTTCAATGGGTGGACTGTTCAGTGAATAAGGAATTGGCTTGATTGTTGCATCCAGAGGGTAGTGGTCAATGGCTCAATGTCCAGACAGAGATAGGTGACAAGTGGTGACCCTCAGGGGTC
Organism: Indicator indicator; assembly: GCF_027791375.1. Lineage (NCBI taxonomy): Eukaryota > Metazoa > Chordata > Aves > Piciformes > Indicatoridae > Indicator > Indicator indicator. The sequence continues at coordinate 28,678,633 of NC_072053.1, read as the reverse complement.
TGTGCTGGGAGTAGTGCTTTTTAATATTTTCTCAATGACATAGATAGTGAGATTGAGTGCATCCTTGACTGCAGATCATGCCAAGCTTAGTGGCACAGTTGATATGGCAGAGGGATGGGTTGTCATCCAGAAAGCCCTGGACAAGCTGGAGTTCAACAAGGCCAAGAGCAAGGTCCTGCATCTGGGTCAGGACAATCCCCATTGTCAATACAAGCTGGAGGGATGATGTGATAGAGAGCAGCCCTGCAGGAAAAAGGCTTGGGTGTACTGGTGGGCAAAAAGCTGGACATGAGCCAACAGATTGCACTTGCATCCCAGAAGACAAATCACATCCTGGCCTGCATCAAAAGAAGTGTGGCCAGCAGATCGAGAGCAGTGATTCTGCCACTCTGCTCTGGTGAGACTTCACCTGGAGAACTGTGTCCAGTTCTGGGACACTTAACACAAGAGGGACATGGACATGACGGAGAAGGTCCAGGAGGGCCACAAAAATGATCAGAGGGAGGAAGCATCTCTCCTACAAAGACAGGCTGAGAGAGGGTTGTTGAGCCTGAAGAGGGCCTACAAGAAAGCTGGGGAGGGACTGTTTACAAGGGCTTGTAGCAGTAGGAGAAGGGGCAATGGTTTTAAATTAGAAAAGGGCAGATTTGGATTGGACACTAGGAAGAAGTTCTTTTTCATGAAGGTGGTGGAACACTGGAACAGGTTACCCAGAGAGGTGGTGGAGGCCTCATCCCTGGGACACTCAAGATCAGGCTTGATAGGGCTCTTAGCAACCTGATCTAGTTGAAGATCTGCCCGCTCATTGCAGTGAGGTTAGACAAGATGACCTTTAAGGGTAACTTCCAACCCAAACCATTCTATGATTCTGTGATTCTATGATTCCATGATTCTTGTCTTGATAAAATCATGACCTTGGGGATTCCTTGTCAACTCACTGCATTAATTTTTCTGTAAGAAAATAGTTTGAGGAACAGAAAGAAAGTCAAATTAGTTACAAGAATGTGGTGATGTGGCCAAACGGGCCCAATACAAACCCAGAACAAGTTCTGGCATGTCCAGGCATGACCCCCCCCTCTCCCCTTCCCCCCTTCAGGGGTCCTGGGAAACACGGGTGTGGTGGATTGGAAATCCCCTCTCCGCCAACATTACCTTTATCAGACTAGCTCAGTTTGGAAGCAAATGGAGCTATATTTACAAGCAAAACTACAATCTCCAATGGAATGCAATGAATACATACAAATATGCAGTATTTACAATATTTACAGGTATTTACAATTAACAAAACAGCACAAAGACCCCCCTGGCCAAAAGACTGGGGAAAGCTGCCTCCCTGTCTCCCCACACCCCATTCAAAGGGAAAAAAAAGAAGCAGAGATACATTAATACAACGCAGTCAAGGTCAGCAAAAGTGTATTAGAAATCCTCCCAGCAAAAAAACAAGAAGAGAGCAGAACACACTGCTAAAGATTGTTTTGAGAATCAAATCTTATGGGAGCTATCCCTTCAATAGAATTGTTTAGAATAATCATTATTTTTCCTTTTTACACCCAATAACGATTTATTTACATTCTTCTATTTTTCTGCTCAAAATCTGTAACAAATTTTAAAGGCATAGCCTTAAACTACCACATGGGAAAAAGACAAAAGAACACAGGCACCAGAAAGTCTGATAAACAAGGGATGTGTTCTTCCTTTATAGCAAAAGAGCACGTGCACTAGCCATGCTTCTCCTAGACTAGGCCTATGTCTTACGATCATGGCCTGGCAGAATCCCATTTTATTGGTTAACTGTTCTGCTTACTTTGTTTGCCCTATTGGCCAGGTTGAATCTCGGGCAAGTGGCAAACACAGGCCAAATGGTATTTAATTTGCTCTGCCTTGCCTTGTCTAAGATCTGGGAAAGAAGCCATGAGCCTTACCTTGCAAGTCAGAGAAGCCAATCCTTGCTTTGCCTTGCAACTCAGAATCTGTACTGTGCCTCAGTTTACCCAGAAAGATGCAAGTACCCTTTGCAGTAATGCATTGTAAAAGCCCAGAAGCAAACAGAAGTGTCTTGCCAGGCAGAAGGGACAAACACCAGGGTGAGCCAAGCCCCTGAGCATCGTGCACTGCAGCAGTAAGTCACTTCCAGCCTAAGCACCTGCTTTGCAAAGCCAGACCTGGTCGAGAAGACGTCAAAACAGGCTATTTGTCTAAGAGCCTGAAACCCCAGGAGAGCCTGAAATCCTGGGAAGAAGCTTCAAGAGCCATCGTACCCGATGCCAGCCCGGCCATGGAGACCAGGGAGTGTGGCCTCCCTGCTGGCAACCAGCACCAGCCTCTTGCCGTGCAAGGCGCCTAGGAGCGACCCGAAAGCCTCACAGCTAACATACAGCAGCAGCATCCCCGTACTCAGGTGGAACTCCTGTTGCTCTGTGTAATCTGGACTGTATTGCAGCCCCAGAGAGAATCCCGGTGACACTATTGTGAATCTTCATCTCGTCTCTTGGTTAACGCTGCCATCTGCCTGACTCCCGTTTTGGCAAGGGCCTGGGCGAGTCTCCCCTAGTGGTCAAGCACCACACTGCGCTGGAGAGTCTCTTTCCCAGTGCTTGTTCCGGTTTGCTTCAAATTGTTTAAATTGCTAAATATTGCCCAAATATTGTACATTCCCAATATAAATATATATTCCATCTGCAGGCTGAATCCATTAATAAGTTTTTGGCATTTTTTCATATTAATAAAAAAATCATTCATATTTTTATTAATACCTGCCTTATTGATTTTTCATAAATCATAAACGTAACAATGAGTTAAAAAATGTCTTCAAACTCTACCTTGCAAATTTATGCCTATTGCCAGATGCTTCAGTGCCTGGTTTAAATTTGAGGCAGAAATATAGTTACATTTTGAAATATAGTTACATTTTGATCTCTTTCTCCATTAAATACACTTTCTGAGCTCCTAGCAAAATGAGTAAGTATTAGAAATGCTTACAGAGGAAGATCAGATTTTAGGCATATATATAATGTGAATGGTATTTCTTCTGTTATAGAAGGTGCAATGGTTGCCATTTTGGTTTTGTTGCAAACTGTTTTAGAAACTCAGTTCCTCACAAATGTTGGGAATTTTTCTGGACATAATCTGTCGAATTTCAAGGGCTTACTTATGGTCTTTTTTAATGTATACTTTCTAGGTGTGCATTTGTACCTATATAATGCTTATTTAGACAGATGTGACCAGAAGATATGCTGTTCTGATGAAATGATTTACCAAAACAAGCAACTGTACAACTAGGAAAATTATTCAAAAATAATGTCAGTGAGTTATGAATGTATATAAGTTAAGAAGCACCAGCATGGGATGAGATCCAGTGCTGGTGGTACATTGTGAAATGCCACCATCTTTCTCTGTTTCCAATGCAGTTATTAATACCCTTTTTCCTGAACAGTTATGTAGGAATAAAGACAAAGAGATCTTAGTTACGTACAAGTTCACCAGACTGAGCCTTAACCATAGTCAGTTTTACAGATAATGACAAATCCATGCCTAGTACAGCACAGAAATTGACCCCTACTGATGCCAGGCTTTGATTTCCAACACCTCCTGAGCATGGTCTCCAGAAATCACCACATTCAAAGGAAAAAACAAACAAAAAACAATTAAAACAAAACAAAACAAAACAAAACAAAAAACCTGAGGCCAGGAAGGAGTATTATAACCATGCTCTGGGAGCTTTTCTATTAGTTTGGCCAGTGTCACCTCAAAAGCATGGTATGAAAGGATACTGCTGGTGGATAGAAGCAGAAATAATATTGATGTTCACAGCTCCTTAATTTTCTGCATAGATAACATTTGCCTCCTAGAGGGAGACTTTATGAAACATAGGATCGTATTATTCACCCTTGTGTAAATGTGCAATATGTGGAATGTTAGCAGTGACAGTTAGTGCCTTTCTGGCTTTGATTATTGGTATTGGAAATCATAACCCAAATGCTCTCAACTTGAAAATAAGTCTAATTCACCTCTTGAGCAAAATGCTTCTTTAATCTGTCCTCTCCTTTTGTTTCCTTTGCTGGTTTGTTGGTGTTTTGGTTTTAATATTTCCCCATCTAGGTTGTAGCTGCCTATAGCTATAACTATCCAAATATGTACTAATAGAGACACAAACTTAATGCTCATCATAAAGGTCTTATGTAATTCCTGTCTAAGGAGGAGCATAGTCAGTCATAAGTAAATTTGCAGATGACACCAAGTTGGGAGCAGGTGTTGATTGGTTAGAGGGCAGAAGGGCTCTGCAGAGGGACCTTGACAGGCTGGACAGATGGGCAGAGTCCAACATGATGGCTTTGAACAAGTCCAAGTGCTGGGTGCTGCACTTTGGCCACAACAACCCCATGCAGTGCTACAGGCTGGGGTTGGAGTGTCTGGAGAGCAGCCAGGCAGAAAGAGACCTGGGGATACTGGTTGACAGCCAGCTGAATATGAGCCAGCAGTGTGCCCAGGTGGCCAAGAAGGCCAATGGCATCCTGGTCTGCATCAAGAATAGTGTGACCAGCAGGAACAGGGAAGTCATTCTGCCCTGTACTCAGCACTGGTTAGGCTGCACCTTGAGTACTGTGTTCAGTTCTGGGCCCCTCAGTTTAAGAAGGACATTGAGATACTTGAACGTGTCCAGAGAAGGGCAACCAGGCTGGTGAGAGGCCACAAACCCTATGAGGAGAGGCTGAAGGAGCTGGGATTTTTTAGCCTGGAGAAGAGGAGGCTCAGGGGTGACCTCATTGCTGTCTACAACTGCCTGAAGGGAGGTTGTAGCCAGGAGGGGTTTGGTCTCTTCTCCCCTGCAACCAGTGGCAGAACAAGAGGACACAGTCTCAAGCTGCGCCAGGGGAGGTTTAGGCTTGAGGTGAGGAGGAAGTTCTTCACAGAGAGAGTTGTTAGATGTTGGAGTGTGCTGCCCAGGGAGGTGGTGGAGTCACCATGCCTGGAGGTGTTTGAGAGGGGTTTGGACGTGGCACTTGGTGACATGGATTAGTGGTCATGAGGTCTTGGGTGACAGGTTGGACTTTGATGATCCTTGAGGTCTTTTGCAACCTTATTGATTCTGATTCTGATTCTGAATAAATGTTTTATCAGATATGTTTTCCAGCACTGGTCTTGTGAGCACTTTAAGCTCACAGTCATGTCATAGCTCTGTGTAAGATCATGCCTGGACACATGTCCACTACTGACACAGAACAGTTCACACCTCAGACTGCAGACACAAAAGGGAGGTGGTGTATGACTACTCCTTTGCAGTGAACGTATCATGAACAATTTTATTACAACCACTGTAGCAACTGATGGCATTACTTTGTGCATTCTCAAAAACAATCACAAAGATTTTGTCATTTCTTTTCTTACCAAGTTGCTCTGCTAAATGTTTGCCTCTCTCTGTGAAGATTACTCGTTCGTCTTCCATGTCACATTTGTTACCAACCAAAATAACCTGGGCATTATCCCAAGAGTATGTTTTGATTTGAGTTGACCTTAAAAAAAAAAAAGAGAAAGAAGTCAAAGCAAAGCAAATTCCCCTTGAATCAATTTCAAACAGAACTGTAGCAAGACATAGGAGACAGTACTAATTTTGACATCTAGGATAACATGATTCTGTTTAAGCATTATCTGTCAGGAATTATTATTACAGAAATAATATCAATGCAGGTTTTCATTTTGTTTGTTAAAAAAAGAGTATTTTAATGTTTTCTCCTGCCGTCAATATTCCTCCTGTATTTTTAGAAAGAAGTGGTGACACTTTCTCCCACACAATTAAAACGTATTTTCATATTTTAATACAAATTTCATAATTTAAAACCAGAGCTTTGAAGCAAAATCAACAACTCATTCATTTCTTATCTTTAACCCTTTAAATCAGGACCTAAATTTATCATTCTGTCTTCCATCTGTTGGTTCTCTCCAGTACATTCCACCATAGGTCTTTTACCTACTAGGATGACAGTAATATTTATATCATGCATTAAGCCATGGATAGGACCTGAGTCTGAGTTTTGATTTACCTTCCATTTAAATTATATAACCCCTGACCATGACTACAGTTTCACTGTAGTATCTAAAGCTTTGAAACACTATGTGATCTTGAGTGCTGGTTTTGAATCAGCTTGCCCTCCAAAGCTTTCTTCTGCAACTTGAATGGGATACAGCTGATGGGCAACTTGGGAGTATATTCATAACAACTCAGCTGCTGGCCATCAACATTCTGCTATACTCAAACCTGCTCTGTAGTGAGGAAAGCCTCACATCCTGGCTTCAGGCTTAGCCAGGAATGACATTATTTGCTACCACCTTCTAACTGAGAGCAGTACCTACCCTTGAAGGTAATGAAGGGTGCAGGAAGCTTAGTCTAAGCACTTAGCCTTTGCCTTGGACTTGTGACTGTGTGACTTGTGGCTTTAGGCTCTGAGTAAAGTGCTTGGGAGGATATTAATACCTATTCTGTCCCCACATGTTCAATGGAGAGAGAAAAAGATGTAGACCATCTCTCCCTCTCTTCCCCTCCTTTCCTTTCTTCCTGATTAATACAGGATGATTAGGAAAACTGCATTGGAATAGAAACTAAACTGCTTAATTAGACATTTAGGAGTGGACACTCTGGAAGGGAATCCTGTTGTATATCAGGGCCCTAAGTCTCTGAGGTGAAAGATGAAATAACTTAAAAAACCTGTCATCTTAGTGTTTTGGAAGCTGATCCATGTAGGTGATAGTTCACTAGTGACCCCTTCTCATAACACAGCTGTTACCTCTACATATTCAGATTCCTGCTGCAAAATGTTCTGTGTGAAAAAAAGATCATAATGCCGTTTGACAACCACTTCTAATGAAAGACAGAAAATGGGTCAAATCTCTCCAGCTGGCTTTGTTTGTTGCAAGACCAGAGGCATGGACATGGGAAAAAAAGTGCTACAGCTATCATTGTAAGCCTGGATCCAATGCCATTGCCCACAGACATAAGCCAAAGCACCTTTAAGCCATGTGTGATGGGCTTGCAGCACCAGGCAGAGGAATTTAATGAGAAGAATCACACTGCCTTTAGGGTTATTCCACTTCATCATAATAACCAAAAAGAAGTTGAAATAAGCCCCAGGCATTTTGTGCTACAGATTGTTCCTTTGGACCTGTCCTCATCTTTCCGTCAAGAAATGGACACTGTAATGTTTTAAATCTGTTGTACAGTAATTGGAGTAGGTGATTGCAAGGTACTGTGACCAAAGCAGAGGTCAAACTCCCCTGTACTCTTGCATTTTAGTAAAGCTACAATTGCTCAGAGAGAAAAGGGCACCATGCATTCATTTAGGTAGAAACATTCTTTTGGTAGAAACATTCTTTTGGAACCATGCTAAGTTCTTCTGGAATTTGTGGTTAAATAAAATAGAACATTTTAGCCAGAATATATTTGTCACCATAGCAACTTTTCAAATACTAGTAGCTCAAACGTCAGAGGACATTAGTCCATTAAGGATTTAAAAGAGCATAGCTTTGAACAGTTATGAGTTCGGGGTCAATTTATTCCTCTTTTGTCTGCAGGAAAATGAAGATGTTTCAAAAGCAATATATACATTAAAAATACTAAGAAATACAGAATAATATCTGCATACACTGAAAAAGTGAAATATAAGAAATTGGTAATGAAGAAATACAACCTGGAGAAATATCGTTGCACCAGTGTAAAAAGAATTCATTTAGCCTTGCAACCATTGGCTCCAGAGCCTTACATGAGTTTGCAACCCCATTCATTCTACTGCAGCCAGACATGATTTTTCATTCTATGAACTATGAACCTGTGCATTCAAATGCCTCTCATTACCAAAGTGACTGATTTTATTCATAGACTTTTTCACCTGGTTTGTTTTATGTCTCGTCTTCTAGTTATAAAGAATTTTTTAAGCAACAAGAGATCTTGCTCTTGATAACAATTCCAAAGCCTTATGTTCTTCAAAAGACTCTATAGTGCAAAAATACAACTGACTGACTGTGAAAATCAATCAGACATATCCCCAGCAACCCCACATCAGTAGGAGCTTGGATTCAAAAAATATAATAGGCTTATCCAGTTGTTATGTTTCTTTCAGACACATATTTCCACTAATGGCTTCTACAGATTTTGATTCCCATAATTCTCCACAAAAGCCAACACACAAGTAGTTTAGAAAAGAGATTTTGCTGTTCTTTGCACACATGACCTTTCAAATGACTGAGGCTTCTGATTAATCAAAACCAGAAACCATCGTCCTTGTAAAGAACTTTAGCCTCAGAAAGACTAAAAGACATGAAAAGGCAGAACTCATATTTGTAGTAAGCTAGATAGAGCAATTCTTCTTCAGTCTCAGTGACCTGGTAGATGTCAATAGTAACTTAGTTTGTAAATCTTTCACATTCTGCAACGTTTCTGTTTTTATAATGCATAGACACCAGAGTGGCAGATTAATGCAGGAGTTCAACGATCCATTCCTTTCAGTGATCAATGCAAGACTTGTCTTCTCTTTACTACAATTCTGCCATATTCCCTGTCAGAAAAAAAACACTTGCTGAATGCTAACAAAAGGAAAGCTATTTGCTCATCTTAAAACATTTTCCACTACTGGTTCAAAATACTGTTACATCAAGAAATTTCAAAAATAGTTTTGGACTATTACACCAGTTCGGGTTATAACCAAGCATAGTGAAATGCACCTTCATGACAGAAGGGAAGGAAGCAGGAAAAGGTCTATATTGCAGTTCATTAACATTTGCGAAAAGATCAGGTATGAGCTACATTTATTCTCAGATGAGACTGTGTTTGAAGTCTATAAAAGAGTTAGTTCAGTAAAGAACTTGGTTTTATCAGGAAGACTGAAACCAACTATGAAAGCACAATACTTTCAAAGAATCAGAATATTAACCTTCACACAGCACTGTGATCTTGCACCTGTGAACATGCAACAACTTCAAGTAATTGTCCAGACAACAACAGTGAGATGTCTCTGTATGTATCCACAAAGGCACACACATAGAAGGTGAAGATCTCAGATAATATCCTGGCCCTGGCTGCTTCCAGGCCTCTCACAGGAGCCATCAGACTGACAAAGATCTACAAACTCAGAAAAGCACAGGGGCACAAAGTCAGCAGACAATACAAATTAAAGCCTCGGAAGAAGGGACACCACATCCAGGCCTCTTCCAGAGAGGCCTGTCCTAGGACAGTCTCAACCCCTCTGTCCAGGTGTGAAACTGTGGGTCAGCACTGGAGTGTTGTACATCTGGGTGCCAATAAATGGGGAGACTGGGATCCAGGTGCAGCTACTGGGGAGATCAAGTCTCAAGTGTATGTCCCCAGCTGATGGAGGGACACACAGTGGTACAAATGTCTACATAGATATATATTCTCACTAGTGGAATTCAGTGATGATCTGCCAGGGAGTGGGAGCAGGATGAAGCGGTTGGCACTGCTTGTGGGAGCATTCTGTGTGTCTATTTGTGATCTGTGTGGCTGGCCATGTATAAACATACATAGGTGTTGTACATGTGTGTGTGTTTGCACATGCCTTCAGCCTGACTAGTGGTTCGACCTGGGGCGTGGTCCAGCAGCGGCTTTGCCTCTCTCAAGCTGTCGGATACAGTGTGATATATTTTCCCCTAAGAGTTCAGAATTAATTTGGCTATGTCTGGGTAACACTGCATTACACCCTGAAGAAACTTCTACAGAAGGCAAACCTTCCATTTGTACTCAATGCATTTCAGGTTGCACCCATTGGTTGGAATAACTCAGAGCTCACTCTGAATATATATCCTGAGGATCACTTGTTAATAACTCACATCTAGAACAAACAATAAATCCTTGAACTCTACTATGTTCTCACCCAGAGACAGATATGCCCGTACAGTAAATACATCAGGAACCTTTTCTTTTTGGAAGTTATTGCTATGTTGAGTACACTTATTGATCCTCAGAGTTCTTACATCTCTCTCTATAGAATGGTGTCTTTGAAGTCCATTACTTGAACTGTTAAGGGTTACAGTGTAATCTAAGGTGGAGACTAGGTTATCTATTTTAAAACTTTTCCACTTTATTTAAGTATTTTAAGTGAGGGGGAGTGTCAGAGAAGCGGGTATGAGTTTGGAGATGTGCGCAAAGGCATTCATTGCCTCCAACTGAACTTCCTCTATTTGCAAGTGATTGTGCCGAAGGCCTGGCCACTTCTGAGCAAGAAGGCTTGCTTTCCAGCATTTTCAGGAGACATAATTTTCCACCTTCCCCAAGTCTCCATCTGATGATGTGGGATGTTATGGTACGGACCCCTCCAACCCTTAACAAATACTGGGATGATAAGGGGAGGGTCTGCCATTCCCATCTTTCCAGGGAAAGAGATAATGTCAGGAGCCCTTTTCCACCCTCCTTCTCTATGAAGAGCTCTGGCACTCTCCCCATTCAAGCTGTCTTTTCCACAGGGCAAGTCTGAGGTCACCCTCATACTACCAAGTGTCTTCTGTACCTCACTGTGTACCATAGACTCCACTCCATTCCCCATGACCTCCTTTATTACTTTCAAACTCTCAGCAGTCCTAATAAGTAGTGTGCCTTAGGAATGTCCCTGTACCTTGCAGTTTTCTTGTTTACTCTCTCTGCCCCACTCATCTTGATATATGATGAAGGTGGGTACTATATAGGATTACTAATTTTAAATGATTGCAATGCTCAATCTTGATGGCCATTTGGAAGCTGGCTCTGTACCAGCTGCTCTGCACTTGGTGCTCACACACTGCCACACAGAGAGCAGGGAGAGAGGTAGCCTGAGGCTTTCCATCTGTTCTCCAGTAAATAATCCATTGTTAGTGGAAGACAAGCCATTCAAAATGCATAACCCTATTAACCAGAAACCTCAACTCAACTTTCTCACAGGAGTTTTTAAGATAGTGCCAAGGTTAAAAATTTGAAGTACTTTGAGCAAAACAGGAAAGAAGAACCCTGGAGTACCTAAATACTAGTTTTCTGGGGGTCTTTTTGTGGCTTTTTCTTTGTTTGTTTCTGTTTTTTTTCTTTTGTTTTTGTTACCACAGTTGTACAAGTGCAACAAAAACAATTAATAATAACAGCGGTAATAAAAAATATAATAATAATATAATAATAAAAGAGGATCCTAACATTTTAGTTGAATTGATGGTAATGTGAGGGCATACAAAGTCCCATGAAACAGATTTGAGCTTTGAGAAACAGATCTGTATATTTCCTCCATTGCTGATGAGTAAGATCTGGATATTTGAAAATTTTGAACTCAAACTATTACTATTCATTTCATCATCCTGGCATGCTCCAGCTGAGGGCCACAGAAACTCAAGGACTATGGCTAATACAATTTTTTTTTAACTTTTGCATTCATGAACCCCTTTATAATTACTGAAGCAATTAATGAAAACCAATTAGTGAAATAATTATCAAAATAGAAAGCTGCAGTAGATGAATCTGTGACAGGAATGGGGAAATTGCACCTTGATCCTTCTCTTCAAGGATTTCAATCTAGTGGATGTCCTAGCCTCTCTACTTCTATTAGAACAGATGATTTGTACTGAATTTGTGATGCTTATTTTCAGTGATGGTATCAGCATCTATAGACTGCATGGGCATATTAACATATGAATGTGGGGAGGTAAAGAAGGGGAAAAAATTAACAAAATAAATTTCTTCTATTCTCATTATCACAAAACTGCAAGGGGAAAAGATCAAGGCAGCAGTGTATGTAAAAGCAAAAATGAGATATACTAACCACTTTCCTTTTCCAACAAACTGTAATATGTGAATATTGGCCAGGACTGACTGTTACTGATATGTCAGTTATTGTTTATACAATATTATGTTTTCTATTCAGATTGAAGGGCAAATGGATGGAAAAATGCCTTATGATTTTGAAATAAGCTGACATTGAAAAAGATAGAATACCAATGACTCACCATTTCCTTCTGGCAGGCTTTATCTTTGTCGTGCAGAGCAAAAGAGTGCACATCATGCTATGAAAGGGTACATGTTTAACCCTCCCTTGGAGGAAGATAAATCAGTAATGCAGAAGCTGCATGACAGGTGTGACACTAACAAATTTCTGGTTCATTTTCAGGCAGAAGGCTAGTCAAAACCCACACTATCAAGAGCATCACAGATTTTCATTGTTCTAGTAGGAATTACATCTACTTTAAGGAAAATAAATTTAGCTTTGCCAGTGAACAAAACACAAAAGCTACCTTTAACAGAAGACTGCGCTACAAGTTTCTGAGGCCCTAACTTCTTTTCAGAAAATCAAGCAGTATATTTCAGTTTTGAGAGATTGCAAAGAAAACCAAAATGAATCCAGTTCTTTTGGAGGGTAAAACTGAGGTGATCTTTAATATATGCATTTTTAAGAACATTATACAAGGAAATACAACATATGATTTTGCTAAAAGTTTAAAAAACGTCAGAGATATAAGAGCTGATACTCTGATGTTTATTCTTATGTATTTATCTCAGTGATAATCCATTACCATAACTGTAATGCAGAAATATATACTTGCTCAATAATGTCCCCTCTTGTGTGCCCTCTCGTGTGCCCTGGGTTTGCATTTAACGCAGTGCAATAAGAACCAACATGGCATTGATAACTATGGAGCTCTGTGTGGTACCTAAGTTAGGAGGTAGGCATCCCAGAGATTTATCAATCTGAATTTTCTTTCTTCCTAACCAACAATTTCTATCTGTCCTTACCTTGCATGCAAAGGTATTTTAACATTCAGAATACCTCTGCTGAGTACCTGATTGAGTTACATTCCATTTTTATTGAAATATACAAATGGTATTCTTAATAGTCCATGAATTAGCTTTGGTGCCTTTTCTGTACAAAATTGTTTCCAATAACAGTACTAAGTATCAGTTGTTCTCTGACACTAAAATGCAAACTCACTGGATAGCAATATACACTATCAAATTAATATATTGTAGGCAAAGGATGCTCATGCTCAAACTGTAATTTTTACATGTGTCCTTTTACTTGGAGTTACAATGATGGACCAGAAGGCTGCAGGGCATACTTAGTTTATATTAATCAGCTTGCAGATGACCTTAATTTTTACAACTTTGGCACAATTTCAGCATCCTGTTTTCTTCCCAGCTGTCAAATACACCTTGAAACTACTTTCCATACCAGTATAGAGGGATCTCAATTGTGCAATTAAACCTTTTTTTTTTTTTTAAGTAAGTTAGCACTATACACAGAATCCCTTCTCCCCAGTACTTCCTTTGCTCGACCTCCAATGTCCATCTCTTTAGAAGAAAAGCTCACCAGGTGAGTATTTTCCTGTAACTGCACAGCCAGCACAGCACAACACAGCTGGCACTTAAACAGCTGGCAGTAAGGCTAAGAGCAGCCTTATGCAGAGTATGGCCACGACACAGACTGTCACTCTGGAGGCATTTTTGTCATGGAGGCTGATGACAGAGTACTTGTATGCAACCTCCTAATCTAATCCTTGGCAAGGAGGACTTTGGCTGAAGGTGTACCAAATAAACAAAGGACAATTAATTCCCTGTCACAGTCAGACCTATTCCTTTCCTTTTCTAATATACTTATTTTCAAAGCTTTTTGTTCAGAAAACTTGAACAGATGTTCGCACAGACTTTGGAGAAGAGACAACAAATTCTGTGCTAGGTGTTAAGGGCAGAGAGAACTTCTAACCTACTTCCTTGTATTTTGTGTTATGATAAGACTATATAAAATACATTTCAATATTTAATCCTTATTCGCAGGAGTACAGAATTCTCTCCTACAACAAGGTTTACTTATGAGCAGAGCAACTAATGCAACACATTCTTCACAGTGGAGCACAGTAACGACCTGTGTTAATGAAGAGTTTTTGTGTTGTGTACAATGCTGCAAGCTGTGTCATACTGTGGGAAGTAATTTAGCAGTTCGCCACACAGACAAAAGGCTGTAGGCTTTCATTTTCTCCCCACAGAGAAACTCACCATTAGATTATCATCCTTCAAAGCTTCTAATACACATGCATAGATAGCACATAGAATCATAAAAAATTAGAGCTTGAAAGGAGATGGAAAAATGTATTTAAGGGAAAACAATATTCATAGGAACAACGAAAGGCGAAATACAGTCTGCACTTGCATGTCTTTTGACCATCCCCAAGGTTCCATGTTCCAGATGCTTCCAAATAAATGATTCTGTTTATCACCAATTTATGTTGATTGCACAGACTGTCACTGGAACTCTTGAGTAATGATGCTAATCAATACAGCTGATCCTACTCTGGTATTTGAAAACTGGCAAACAAGGGAGTACTGAAGTAATTTACTAAAGCATCTGCTTGAGTATATGACACTTCTAAGTAAATGGACAATTTGTCATTTTGTATTCATATATGACAGAATGGTAGGGGCTGGAAAGGACCTCTGGAGACCATCTAGTCCATTACATATATAAGATATAGGTGTCCTTACATTTGCTATCCTTCTTACTCACAGTGATGTGCTTTAGATACTTATTTTCTTTAAGCAATCACACAATACTGATGCTGAGCAAGTCCCTGCTGTCCTACATGCTTATATCTAATACTTTCATCTTCACCCTGTCAGCAACAGTCTGGGCTGTTCTACTCTACCAAAGAACCTTTCTACCACTTCTGGGGTTACCTATTAGCCTCTCACTTCTGTAATAGTAACAGAACTGATATAAATTCCATCACAATTTTGTCTTTAAAAGTATTGATTATCTTCTGGAAGCAGATCAAAGAAAGTATACTTGAACCCTAGGCATAAAAATATGATTCCATCATTTTGCTCTTGTACCAGTATGTCTTTGGAAGTATTTTCCCGGTGTGGCTGTTCATTTGCATGCACAAGAGACCCGAGGTCTGAAATTCTGAGTTAGAACACATGTGGCCTAGTTTTGATCTGAACACTTGGGCTTTGCTCTTTTTTTTTTTCCACAGACCCCTGAAACTGATAAAAATACATTTTGTGAGGGATGCAAGGAGCTAGAGACAACAGTAAAAGCCATTTCAATGTCTCTTGCCTGGCACTGGATCGTCTTGCTGACTCATCCTCCAAGCAAGTAAACTGCAGGTTTATTTCTGCTGACTCACAGAGGATGACACGAGGCATTAGACTTTAGATTTTATTTCTAGGATTACAATGAAAGCATGAAAAAAGTTGTTGTTATGGGTTGAAAATTCCCCTCCTAACATTAAATTTGCCAGACCAGCTCCGTTGGAAGGAAATGAAAGCTGTATTTACAAGCAAAACTACACTCTACAATGGAATGCAATGAATATGTACAAAATACACAATACTTACATGTATTTACAATTAATAAACAGCACAAGGACCCCTCTGGCCAAAGACCAGGGGAAGCTAATAGATTCTCCCTTCCCTGCCTCCTCTCCTACCCACCCTACACAAAAACGACAAGAGACAAAAGCAGAGAAGTTAATACCAGGCACAACAGGGGCAGTGCAGCCAAGGTCAAGCAGAGGCAAGTTATTCTCTCCCCGAGTGAAGAAGTGAGAAGGAGAGAGGTTGTTTCAGTACAACTATTTTAAGTCCCTTATCTCTTCCAATGGGATTGTTTAGAACTATCATTATTTTCCTTTTTACAGCCAATAGTGATTTATTTACATTTTTACCACTTTCTGTTCAAGATCTGTGAAACTTTTTAAAGGCATAGCCTAAAACTACCACAGTTGTAAAGAACTGAAAAAGTTGCATATTCATTCAGAATGCCAATAGTGTTTGCTATGTGATTATACTCACACGTATATATATGTGTATTTATATACATGTATATACACACACAATATAGATATATATCACATATGAAATACATATATATTTGCAATTCTAGCCCCACCTATTATGTATTGGAATTTTGTTCCCCATAACAATTCTGAAAATAAAAATATAATGTTTTTTTCTGATCCCAGAAACCATATTTAAATGCAAATCCAGGTGGAAGCTGTCAGCAATGTATGAACACATCTTTTTAGTAAAAAACTTAGATGTTAGATTTAAAACTGTCTAACACTTTTGAAAACTGAACATAGTGGCATTTCAATATGAAACATCCTCCCCTCTGGGGAGGGACTTTTTAGGCTTTATTCCATTCCCCCTAGTCCTAGTGATAGTGATAGGACTAGGGGGAATGGAATAAAGCTGGAGGTGGGGAGATTGAGGCTGGACGTGAGGAAGAAGTTCTTCCCCATGAGAGTGGTGAGAGCCTGGAATGGGTGGTCCAGGGAGGTGGTTGAGGCCCCATCCCTGGAGATGTTTAAGGCCAGGCTGAATGAGGCTCTGGCCAGCCTGATCTAGTGTGAGGTGTCCCTGGCCATGGCAGGGGGGTTGGAACTAGATGATCCTTGTGGTGCCTTCCAACCCTGACTGATTCTATGATTCTTCTAGGGCTCATGATGAACCTTCATAAATTAAAGTTTATCTCACTTTTCCTGTGAGCACTTCAAAACATACTGTCCAAGCCATGTTAGCTAACACATTTTTTAAGATTATAGCTTCTCTCTGGTAATAAGAAGTGTTTAATATGGTCTTATTGACACTTTGTCACTCACATCAGTGGGTAGGGACGCCTCTTGGGAGGACGTAACTGTGTACATGAAACAGGTGCTTGGGTAGACAGTAATTGTTGAATGGAAATCTTATGGGGGAAAAGATCACAAAATCAAAAGTTCATCAGTTAAATCACGCTGTTTCCCCTGAGTAGCACAGGGAAGCAATGGATTGCAAAAATGAGAGAATAAAACATATCCTATGCACTGTCCCAGAAAGGATTGCAAACAAATAAGTGGCCAAACTTGGACAGCGAGTTTTTATAAAGCATGGAGTACCAGAAAGTGTTTCCAATGAACTTGGAAGTATATTAACAAAAACTGCATTTTGCCCAGGAATGTAATAAACTATCCTGTTTGTGTGTATTACAGAGCTGCAGAAGGGTTACTGTCTGAAGCAAGACAGTACCATCTCCTGCTATCTCCTTTCCCCCTTTCCTTTACAGTCTCCACCATATGATCTCTCTCTCAGGAGCAGAGGAACCCTTCTCCTGCATCTCTGAGGTGGACAGAGTATTATTATTCTCCCATTCCTGCATACATTTTCAGACTAAACCAAGCATCCATGTTTATTAGGCTGAGCAGAGAAGCAATGCCAATGTGACACTCTTTTGTCACACGGAAATGCTATGGATACCATCCTGTCCCTTAAGTGAGTTACATTTTCCTCATCATTAAACAGAGTAGAAACCCCAGCCTGGAGACAGCACAGTGGGTGCAGAGAATTACACTTTCCACAGACCAGGTGTTAGGGACTCAGACTTAATTAAGAAAAATGAGATTCTGTGGATCACTTAAAATCAGCAAGAATTCCTTGTGAGAATCCTAAATGCTGCAGCAATTAGCTCTGTACAAACCACTTAACTATGTCCAGAATGAGCTGTAAAATACGCAGTAAACACACTCAAATGTAATTACATGTATTTAAAGAGAAGGCAAGCTTTCTTTTTTTTTTTTCAAAGCACAGAACTAACCCAACTGTCACAAAACAGACCCAAAAAAAAAAAAAAGAAAAAAAAAAACAGAAGAAAAAACCCCAGAATATACTGAGGTTAGAAACCTTATTTCTTCCCTTGAGTTTATTTCAGCTATATCAAGTCTGTGATCACTGCTCAAGATACAGTAACTCTGCTCCTTGGTTCTGAAGATATAGTTTTCTATGCAGAAGCTCAGCATTCATTATTTTCTTAAAAAGGTAGAACACCAGTCATTCTCATTGTTAAAACTCCTGACAACAAAAGGTAAAAGCAATGCTACTGCTTGCATACAGAAGGAATCAGAAGCTCAGGTGCTACTAATAGTCTCACTCACTGCAGCTGCCTATTAGAAAGTACATGGGAAAGAGAATTCCTCATCTGACCTCTGGAAATGACACCACATTGAATTGTGAGTGTATCTGGAAGATAACTATATTTCCCTATTCTGATTATCAGAGATAGGAAAAACTAAAAGGGGAGAGTGATGTATCCCAGGGATCAGTACTGGGCCCAGTTGTATTCAACGTTTTTACTGGATGAGTTGGATGTGGGGATCGAGTCTACCATTAGTAAATTCATGGATGACACCAAGTTTGGGGGGGAGTGTTGATCTGCTGGAAGGTAGGAAGACACTTCAGAGAGACCTGGACTGGCTGGGTCGATGGGCTGAGGCCAATGGTAAGAGGCCAAGTGCAGGGTCCTACTCTTTGGCCACAACAACCCTATGCAGCGCTACAGACTGGGGGATGAGTGGCTGGAGGGCAGCCTGGTAGAGAGGGACCTGGCAGTGCTGGTTGACAGAAACATCACCTAGCCCTTTTTGTCTTAGCAATGTGTGCTTCTGTGGACTCATTTTACCCTGCAGGCAACAGAGCTTCAGGTCAGAGTCACAAACATAATTTAAGAGCTTAGTTCCTAGCTCTGACAGATTTTATTATGGTCTGGGTGTTGATTATTTTTTTCAAGATTTGCCCAGGACACCTGTCCTGGTTTGAGTTAGAACAGAGCTAATTCTGTTCAGTGATTTTAGCTAAGTCTCTTCCAAGTAACAGCAATTTTTGAAACTGACAGCATGTTTCCATGACAGTGTCTTCTTGTAGTGATAACGTTTCTAGTTAGTACCATGGTATGCATGGCAAGTTCACTGCTAAATCTTGTGTACTGTGTTGGGGGCTGCAGAATAAAAGGCCACACCTCTGGTGAGGAGTGGACAGGACAGGTGACTCTAAATTGACCAACTAGGTATTTCATTGCACATAGGTCATATTCAGTATAATGCTGAGAGATCACAAGGGTCAACTCTCCCGTGGCCAGCATCTGAGAAGGACTCTATCCATCCTGCCTTTAATTACAGTCTCCATGCTCCTGAATCTAGTTCCATAATCCAGCTCCTGAATCTAGTTCCTGGCTGCTGCTGAGTCCAGTCTGAAACTTCCCCACTGACCGCACACAGCAACAGTGATGATGGTTACTAATTACCATCTGGGGTGTTGGGTTCCCTATTGGTTTTGTATGTATTTCATTTTATTGCTATTACTTTAATTAAAGGTGTTTCAATTTTGTTTTACAGCCCATAAATCTCTCCCCCTATTCCCTTTGTCTTCCACTTTGGAAGGGATGGAGTTCATGGAATCATAGAATCAACAAGGTTGGAAGATATCTCAGAGATCATCAAGTCCAATTGTTACCTAATACCTAACACCTCCTGACAACTAAATCATGGATCCAATCTTTTTTTGAACACCTCCAGGGACGGTGACTCCACCACCTCCTTGGGCAGCCCATTCCAATGAACTTTCTCCTCACATTGAGTTTGAGACTGTGTCTTCTTGTCTTCTTGTTGCTGGTTGCCTGGGAGAAGAGACCAACCCCCTCCTGGCTACAACCTCCTTTCAGGTAGTTGTAGGCAGCAATGAGGTCTCCCCAGAGCCCCTTCTTCTCCAGGCTAAACAACCCCAGCTCCCTCAACCTCTCCTCATAGGGCTTGTGCTCCAGACCTCTCACCAGCCTCGTTGCCCTTCTCTGGACATGTTCAAGTATCTCAATGTCCTTCTTACACTGAGGAGCCCAGAACTGGACACAGTACTCAAGGTGTGGTCTAACCAGTGGTGAGTTCAGGGGCACACTGACTTCCCTGCTCCTGCTGGCCACACTATGCCTGATGCAGGCCAGGATGCCATTGGCCTTCTTGGCCACCTGGGCACACTGCTGGCTCATGTTCAGGCGGCTGTCAACCAGTACCCCCAGGTCCCTTTCCACCTGGCTGCTCTCCAGCCACTCTGACCCCAGCCTGTAGCACTGCATGGGTTTGTTGTGGCCAAAGTGCAGCACCCAGCACTTGGACTTGTTGCATGCCATCCTGTTGGACTCTGCCCAACTGTCCAGCCTGTCAAGGTCCCTCTGCAGAGCCCTCCTACCCTCCAACAGAGGGTTAATAATATCTTTTATTGTTTAGTGGCTGGCTGAAACATTATCTCAAGATTGTTATCTAACATGAGAACTTTATTAACAGCCCTGTTCACAGACAGCAATTGTCTTCTGTAAGTAGGATTTTGTACTATGGATTATGGATTCACAGACTGGAGAACTGCTAGTGGGAACCATCAAGTGGTAAAAAGATGTCAGTGCTATTCTATTAATAAAAAAATATTTAAAAAAAATAAAAAAAGAGAAATAGTGAGCAGGTGATTCAGTGTCATCAGGGCTTGTGTTCAAAGGCATACACGATGACTACCTCTCACATAGTCCATAGAAAGTAATGTATTCAATCCAAGGTCACCCTGAAGCACAGATGTGGGAGGTTTGGGAAGGGAAGCAGAATGAACTGCAGTGCAATTGAACTGCTCTCTTTTCTTGAGGGCAACTGAGTCCTTGGGGAACATGCAGAGACCATCCAGAGAAACAGGGTTTGTCCTATGGACCTAGTGCTTTCCCTGGCAGTCCTATGAACTCCAGGTGACCATCAACAGCTTCAGTCTTCAACACAGAAGTCAAGAAGAAAACACAGACTAAAAGGTTTTACTCTATATTCTCTTTTCCCATTTGTCACAGCAGTGCTGAGCATATTAGTAATTTCATTAAAAAAAAATTAACTTCTGCCCTCTGGACATCTGTCAGGGTAAGAACGTTGAATGGAGGAGAGAATGTGACTGAGAAAGAAATTACAAGTTATTTGAAAACAGTCCTAACTGGTAAAGTAGGGTATTCATGAACAGATGCTAACGTTTGTGAAATATGATCTCTGAAGGGTGTGTTTAAGCAATTTAGAACAAAAAATTAAAAATAGAGATCACTGAAAGTGACACAAAGGCTTCTACTTATTTGTTGCAAATTGTATG
This sequence comes from Indicator indicator, assembly GCF_027791375.1. Lineage (NCBI taxonomy): Eukaryota > Metazoa > Chordata > Aves > Piciformes > Indicatoridae > Indicator > Indicator indicator. The sequence continues at coordinate 28,657,713 of NC_072053.1, read as the reverse complement.
TTACGCATTGATATATCATGCATGAATGAGTGAGAGAAAAACAAATCACTCTAATCTTACTAAAGCCAGAACAAATACGCTATATTTTTGTTAATATAATATTATTACTAAATCAGAAAATCTCTCCTCCTTCTCCTCAATTTTGCCTTGAAGGCTTTTCTAAAATTGCACAGCATTGGAAAGCCCTCATTGGATTCTAAACAATGGCTGCTTAATGATGAATAATCAGTATTAAACAAAAAGAGATGTCTAAGGACAAAGGCTATAAATCCTTAATACAATCAAAACTCAGCTTGCTGATTCACTTTCCACTTAGTCATGCAGAGCAAAAATAAATATTTAAAAGCAAGACAAATTAGAATATGCTTTCAGTCAGTGTGAAAAATCACCTTGAATATAAAAAACTCACCTGAAGAGAAGAGATGTATGAGAAGGAGATAGCTGCTACACTGCACACTGAAAAGAAGTTGGGCCTATAGCATACATAAGCAATATGCACAAAGCCATCTTTGGCTTCTTTCAGAAGAGAGGCAGGGGTGCTGCAGGAAGATACCACAGAATCCTTATATGGAAAGAAGACAGTGTGGTGCAGCATGCAAAGCAGGATGAATTAAATGTGCTGATTAAATGAACAGCTTGCTTTTTGTACTTGAGTGAAGTTCAAAGCATTATGGCCAACCATTTTAAGTATACCTAGCAATCAAATAAATTACTTATGTTAGATAACCTCCATGCAGGGAAACAATAGGCAATGTAGAATTCATCTCTGGCTGTCATCTTTGTTTAGGACTTAAAAAAGAAAACCAAACCAAACCAAACCTCACCCCCCCACACCCTTTTGACCTTTTTAATGCAGTTATAAATGCTGAAGGATGATGGAGAGACTCTCCACTATAACACTGCAGAAAGAAGGTGACCCCTGAAAAACTGTGCAAACAGGTTTCCTCAGAATCGTACCTCAGGCATGCTGTATGAAATTCCTTGTGTGCATATCTTTAGGTAAGGAATTTGTGGTAAAATAGTCTATGTTGCTTGCCCTGTTAGATGGATGTCTCTAAGCAGCTGGGCTCTAATCCTGACTGTAACAGCCTTACTGCTGACTGTATTTCCATAGCAGAGAGTAAGGTGACAGAGGAGGTCCTGAAGAGTCACTGTGAAGAGCAAGAGAACTGACGCTTTTGAATAGCAAGGAAAAAGGAAAAGAAAACACACTCCAACTTTTCATTCTCAGACGGAGGACAAGAGGAAGTATTTTTGCTTGTAACCTGAAGTATTTCATGATATAACACCTCAAAGCTGATGACAACAATTTTCAGAGAAAGGATATCTGAAAATATGAAATTTGGAATCGTGCTGTCCTGACCTTTTTGAGTGCTGATTTTTACTAAACCAGGTTGATTGCTCAAGTGCCTTCAGAGGTACTTACAAGTCTGTTCTGGGACGGTCAACTAGAACAGCCACAGGATGCTTAGAGCTCTTGACCTCTCACGGATCCACCAAATGGATGACAACACTAAATGTCCCTCTTTCTGAGTGTGCTCACAAGCCACAGCAGAGTTGCAAGTGTCTTGTTTTCAATGCTTCTTCAGTGTCTCCAGTACAGTGTGTGGTAATTGGATATCAGACATCCACACATTTGGCCTTGAGGTGATCTTGACATGATCTAGCTCATTCTTTCAGTAACAAAGAAAACAAATGAATGAAAGCTACTGTTCTTTGTCTCAAATTCCAGATTACTGCTTCTGGCTGGAGTACTTCTGTAAAAATCCCTCACATTTCCTGTGTTTCATGATGCCAACAAACCTCACCTGTGCTTTACTGATAAACCTAGCTGAGACGGCCAATGTGTTTCATTATTCTAATAGTAACCTTCATCCATTCTCCCAAGCTGTTCTTTCCAGAAAGCAGTATGATGTTATTCCTCTCTGCTGAAAATCAACCTGTGTAGTGATGTCTCTGTTTAATGACTAGCTAGCTGGGATGCCATGAATGAAGTTATTAAGATAATTACATTATACTAATTCCCACTGTTTGGATCATAATCTGTGTTTGTTTTGCTTTATATCCTTATTCTTTATGCTTCTGCTTTACTCATACTTTTCTGGTCAGCAATTTTTATTTATTCTTTAAAAAAGAAATCTGCTGGATTAACAAAGTGGTATTATATACACTCCCTCAGATTTGACAATAACAAAGAGATCTGCAAACACTGAAGGATAAGCCCAAAGACTAAGCCAGGCAGCCGGTCAGAGCAAAGCACACGGAATTACAATATAGTATTAGCCTGTAGCTGTCTCATTCTTGGGGCCAAAGCAGAGCCAAGTTGCAAGTGCATGGCTTCCTGTTTCTTTCATTCTGCAAAACAGAGATTACTGAGCAAAATATCCACTGCTCCACATATATCCTGTAACTGTAAATGTGTAAACGTATGGATTTTCATAATTCATAGATTCATAGAATGGTTCAGGTTGGAATGGACTTTGAAGATCATCTAGTTCAAACCCCCACTGCCATGGAGAGGGACACCTTCTACAGGCAGGGACACATTCCACTAGACCAGATTGCTCAAATCCTCATCCATCCTGGCCTGGAATGCCTTCAGGTAGGGGGCATCCATGACCTCCCTCAGCAAGCTATTCCAATGTCTCACTACCCTTACTGTAAAGAATTTCTTCTTAAAATTCAGTCTAAATCTACTCTCCTCAAGCTTCAATCCATTCCCTCTTGTCCTATCACTACAAGCCCTCGTATGAAGACCCTTTCTGGCTTTCTTGTAGGCCTCCTTCAGGTACTGGAAGGCTGCTCTAAGGTCTCTCTGAAATCTTGTTTTCTCCAGGCTGAACAGCCCCAATTGTTGCAGCCTGTCTCCATAGGGGAGGTTCTCCAGCCCTCTGATTATCTTTGTGGTCCTCCTCTGGACCCGCTCCAGCAGTTTGATGTCCCTCTTATGCTGGAGGCACCAGAACTGGATGCAGCACTCAAGGTGGGGTCTCACAAGAGTATCACCTCCTGTGCTCTGCTAGTCACAGTTCTTTTGATATAGCCCAAGGTATGTTTGGCCTTCTGGGCTGCAAGCACACATTGTCAGCTCATGTTGCATTTTTGGCCAACTGATACTCCCAAGTCCTTCTCAAGACTGCTCTCAAGCCACTCCTCAGGCAATCTATATTTGTGCTTGGGACTGACCTGATCCAGGTGTAGGACCTTGCACTTGGCTTTGTTGAACTTCATTGGGTTGACTTGGGCCCACCTCTCAATCAAGCCTGTCCAAGCGCCTCTGGATGGCACCCCTTCCCTTCAGCATGTCAAGTGGACCACAGTTTGGTGTCATCCACAAACCTGCACTCAATTCCACTGTCCATATCACTGACAATGATGTTAAACAACACTGGTCCCAGTACCAACCCCTGAGGGACACGACTTGAAGAGTAGTTACCTATAGCTGAGACAGGGAAAGTAATACAGGAACTACTGACCTGTCAGTCTCACCTCTGTGCCTGGCAAGATCATGGAACAAATCATCCTAGAAGCCATGCTAAGGCATATGGAGGACAGGGAGGTGATTCAACACAGCCAGCATGGCTTCACCAATGGTAAGTCCTGCCTAACAACCTAGTGGCCTTCTGTGATAGAGTGATTACATCAATGAACAAGGGAACAGCTAGGGATGTCATCTGTCTGGACTTCTGTAAAGCCTTTGACACAATGACCTGAAACATCTTTTTCGCTAGGTTGGAGAGATATGGATTTGATGGGTGGACTGTTTGGTGGATAAGGTATTAGTTAGTCACATTCAGAAGGAAGTGGTTCAAAATCCAGATGGAAATCTGTGGGTGACAAGTGCCGTCCATCAGGGGTCCATAGTGGGATCAATGCTATTTAATGTCACCATCAATGATGCAGAGAGTGGGATCAAGTGCACCCTCAGCAAGTTTGCAGGTCACACTAAGCATTCAGGGTCAGAGTGAATGGGACTCTGAGCAGCCTGATCTCATCCCTGCTCACTGCAGAGGGGTTAGACATGAATACCTTTAAAGGTCCCTTCCAACCTAAAGCATGGCATGATTCTATGTCAGGCTGTTGCAGCAGTAAACACAAGTCATTCAGTGTAGTACAAGCACTAAGTGTCATCACAGAAAAAAAAATAATAGAAGGCACATGACAAAGAAGGAGAGAAATCCAGCATTTCATTTGGTGAAAAAAGAGCAGGAATGGCTCCAAATTTTGTGAAACAGTAGAAATAACATTTTGAAAGACAAGGTACAATAAAAATATATGGACAAATCTGTGTTAGGATAGTGAGGATGGAAGATGACTGAAAAATGTATGCAGGAGTAAAAGATTCTAAATGAATGGATGGAGTCATGACTATTAAAATTTAGTGATGATAAATTTAAAACCTGCACATAATCTGTACTACTCATCCTCTCTAATAAAATCTAAATTACTGACAATCACTTAGGGAAAACCTTAAGTGCCATGGCAAGCTGCTTAATGAAAACCAGTACTCAATATGCTGCAATGTAGCAAAATCCTGGCTACATGCATAAAATGTCTGAGGAGAATATAAAAAAATGTCTTCTTACCCAAGGCAATTCACCAAATGTAGGGGTTTGTAGGCAGGGTTCTTTTAATTTTTTATTTTACTTTTTTATTAGTTTTTGTAGGAGAGCATCATAGAAATCTTTGATGTGGTTTTCTTACACACCAAAAGTGTGCTCAAAGCTGAGGTCATCATAGAAATTAAAAGGGAAGCAGTAATTTTTCTCAGTGTTCCCAAATCTCATAAAACCAGCCTGTTCCCCAAAGAAATCCCTGCACAAAGAACTCCCTGCATCTTGGAGGAGCACATTTCCTTTTTGGTTTTTTTTACCCCCTTGGCTGTTTCTCTGCATTCTGCCTTTAAATATATAGAATAGGCTTCACCTTACCTAACCTGAGACATTTAGAGTGTTAGTGTCCATGACAGCAGTTCAGTCTCTGCTGACTCCCTCACTGGAGAGAGAAAGGCACTTTTAAACCTCAGATCATACAACCAGCTTTAGATGTCTGCCTTAGGAGAAGACAAATTATGATACAAAATTCCCCAATTCTCTGCACTGACTGTACAGTGAGCCTAAAATAACCAGCACAGGGCAGATGTTCATAGAATCATAGAATCAACCAGGCTGGAAGAGACCTCCAAGATCATCCAGTCCAACCTATCACCCAGCCCAACCTATCACCCAGCCCTATCCAATCAACTAGACCATGGCACTAAATGCCTCATCCAGTCTTCTCTTGAACATCTGCAGGGTCAGCGACTCCACCACCTCCCTGGGCAGCCCATTCCAATGGGCAATCACTCTCTCTGTGAAGAACTTCCTCCTAATATCCAACCTAAACCTCCCCTGGCACAGCTTGAGACTGTGTCCCCTCGTTCTACTGCTGGTTGCCTGGGAGAAGAGACCAACCCCCACCTGCCTACAACCTCCCCTCAGGTAGTTGTAGACAGCAATGAGGTCACCCCTGAGCCTCCTCTTCTCCAGGTTAAACACCCCCAGCTCCCTCAGCCTCTCCTCATAAAGTTTGTGTTCCAGGCCCCTCACCAGCTTCGTTGCCCTTCTCTGGACACGTCCCAGTACCTTTGCAGGTGAATTCTAGTATTACAGATCACCAAGATCTCACAATCCCAGCTCAACCATTTGTTTTTTTTTTCTTTTAATTTTTTTTCTCCCCAAAAAGAGACATTTTATTTATTGCACAGTTTCACCTGACCTTCATCATAAAAACATTTCAATAACTACAATACAGAAATGGTTTGCAGAACCTTGTTTGGAACATGATGGTCAGTTCTAGACACTCAAACCCAGAAATGCATAAATAAAACCAGCCTTGAAGCTAGAAACATGTCCTGAGAAAAGGCATTCTGTATGATATGAAAATTGGATTTTTTATGTCCTACGAACTGTGACTGGTTCAGGCAAGCGAATTTATTAGTTTCACTGACAGAAGCCTGCCATATTCATTCTTCACAGCTGTTCAGTTATTTTTGAAATTAAAAAAATAAAAGAGTATTAAAATTGTTCTGTCTTATTAAAGAGGACTCACTAACCAAGTAGACTACGGCTGTCTGGTACTTGGATGAAAGTCTGTCCTGGGACTTCAGATGTCTTAGCTGCAAGCCAGAGTTACAATCAATTTAGGACACACAAACACAGGAAGCTGGAAGTTATCATCCAGTTTGTTTTAACTGAAATATGGAAATAATAATAAAAAATGAATCTTTATTTAATATGAAGGCAAACAACACTAATTTTCTCCAAGAAAAGCATATAAAACAAAATTGTAGGCCTCAATAAAAGAGTACCTCAGTGTAGTTTTTTTCAGACTTCAGCCTTCTACATGAAATTAATTCTATTCTTCATGATCAACATCTGATTTTTCCAATTACATTCAAGAAATTGCCATGCACAAAGTGGAGACGTCTCCTTGGGCACAGCATTAAGTAAACAAAGACCTTCTGATAAGTACAGATAATAGAGATGCTTTTAACTCCCTCCCAGCCATGAGCTGTTACAAAAAATAAAGCAGGGAAAGGACAAGTTTGCAAATAATTGCAGATTAGTAGATTAGACTTTTTAAAAATCTTTTAATCCATACCTAGCAGAAACCTCACATTCTCTGAAAATGTTAGAAAGGAGAGCTTGAACAGCTTGTCATGATTAAAGAGCTAGAGGGCATGAAGCTAGTCAGTGCTCTTTATACCTGTCTCATGTAGATAGCTATGGGAGTAAGAAAAGCACCATGAAATACATCCTGCAAGGACTTTTTCAGTACCAGAATATTTTTAGGATAGTTTACAGAAAATAAATTACACACTGGGACAAGGTCCTTTGGATTGAACGTTTGCATAGAGAAAGTATAGCTTGTGGTTTGTTTTTTTTCAGCCTGCCAACCCTTCCTGTTAAACTTTCTTTAAACAATATTGTGTATTTTGAACATATTTATTTGTATCCTGCTTTACTATGGACTGACTTTAGAGTGATCTGAGGCAATGCAAAGCCTTCTTTGTAATTTTCAAATACACTAAGTAGCTTAATAAAATTACTACCTTCACATATTGATGACTCTCTGTTTATGTCTTAAGAGAATCACAACAGTTGCACCATTCCCTGTGATTGCTGGAAATGTTGTATTTGATTTGTTTGCAAAAATGAATGACTTGCTCAGACCTCCCTGTTTTTCAGTTTTGACACCAGTGTTTCTCCTGTTTATGCGAGGAATTAGGGGACAGACAAATGCATAAATAAACCAGATCATCTGTAGGAGGAGTAAGACATTTTGAAATTAGTATTTCCATGTAACATATAGTAGTGGTTTGAAACATACTAATATTCCTCTCTGTCAGAAATCATGAATTTATGACTGCATGTTACTACTGTAGGGCTTTACCATCCTGGACAGGAGATTCTAGGTCTTTTGCTCTCTTGCTTTCTGGGTTTTGAGTGAGCAGGTGCATCTTTCACTTGTTTTTGGGATTCCAGACGGTATTTTTTCCTTTCCCATTCTTTCTGTTTCATATATATGTATCTCTACATATATATATATATGTACAGTGTATATATATATACTGATGTAATCTGATACTTTCACAGTGAAGGAGTAAAATACTCTGTGTAAATCAACTAAGAAAACGCTCCCTGCCTTTTTTTCCTCCCTGTTTGGTCTCTTGGTAAGAGGGGAGGGAGGAGGCAGGAGGGGGAAGGGGAGGAGGTAGGGGAGTTTTCTTTTATTCTCGCACTAAAACATAACACATATGTGGTCTCTTTTTCCAAAATTATTTCTGTGTAGGTTATGGCATTCCTACAAAGAGAAACTTGGGGAGGTAGAACTTTTAGGTTGGACGAAGCAAGACATGGCACCAATTTCAGTTCTGCCCAGCGCAACAAACTGAATCATAACCCTGGACTTAAGAAAGGCTAACTTTGGCCTCTTCAAGGAACTGCTCAGAGAAATCCAATGAGATAGGGCACTAGAAGGTAAAGAACCCCAAGAGATTTGGTTAATATTCAAGTACAATTTGCTCCTAGCTCAAGAATGGAGCATCATGAAGAGTAAGAAATAAAAAGTAAGGGAGGCAGAAGACCTGTATGACTGAGCAGGGAGTTTACTGAATAAACTCAAATAAAAGGAGGAAGTTTATATAGAACATTGAAGAAGGGGATGACCACTTGGGAAGAGTACCTGAATGTTGTTAGAGATATAATGAGGAAAGCTAAGGCCTCCTTATCACTAAACCTGGCAAGGGAGGTCAAGGACAAGAAGAAAGACTTCTTTAAGTGCATTGGAGGCAAACAATTCACATAAATTTAACCTGTTCACATTTTCCCATGAAGAATATCTGCAAATAAAAAACACAAGAGTCTGTGGATATGGCCATTTTACAGAAAAAATGTGTATTGAATTACAAAACAACAAAGTAGGTAACCCTGTTACTCAGAGTTTTAAGGGCAAATGCTGCCTGACAAACCTGGTGGCCTTCTATGACAAGGTCATAACATTAATAGATAGGGGACAAGCAACTGACATCATTTACCTGGACCTGAGCAAAGCCTTTGACATCCTGGTCTCCAAGCTGGTAAAGTCTGGGTTTGATGGATGGACCATTCAGTGGATAAAGAACTGGCTTGATGACCACACCCAAAGAGTGGCTGTCAATGGCTCCATGTCCCAGTGGAGGCCAGTGACAAGTGGAGTTCCTCTGGGATCCACTTGAAGGCATTTTTGCAAGTGCAGTTTTTTTTGGTACTCTGGAAAGCATGTTGGGGACCTTAGCACTTTTATTAAGCTGCACCAGAATCCCCATTTTCAGATTTCTATCCTCCTCAGATGAAGAAACTTTCAAAACCGTTCCTTAGTCAAGTCATGTTAGAATTGAATGCAACAAAATCAGCTTTTATTGGACCAAATAATACAGCTGGAATAAAGAGACAAGTCTTTAGGCTTCCCCCTGATGACTTAAAGAAGGGGATATGCAGCTTAAAGGTTTTCTGTTTTCTTAGCTCTGTCACTTGGCCTAACAAAATATATTACCTCCTTGGGCAATCTCCCTGTATGTGCTGACATTCTGTAGACACTCTCCTCATACAGATGGTTAGAAGTTTTTTTCATCTAGATTTTACTCCACAGGGGCAAAATAGTTTTCTGATGGAAAATGCTGGATCTAAGCTTCTTACAGACCTCCAGGAAGAGACTCAAACAGATCTAGTCTTTCCTTCCAAAGCATATCTACTGGAACCTTAGTCAAAGAATAGCTGTGATGCACTACCTAGATCAATGTCAAACTTACATCTTCAGAGTACAGATGCCAGCTGGGTGAATGAGGAATTCTGTTTGACTGGTCAACCTAGAATCATAGAATCATGGAATTGTTAGGATTGGAAGGGCACTCAAGGATCATCTAGTTCCAACCCCCCTGCCATGGACAGGGACACCTCACACTAGATCAGGCTGCTCACAGACACATCCAGCCTGGCCTTAAAAACTTCCAGGGATGGGGCTTCTACCACCTCCCTGGGCAACCTGTTCCAGTGTTTCACCATCCTCACGGTGTAAAACTTCTTCCTAACATCCAATCTGAGTCTACCCACTTCTAGTTTTGCTCTATTCCCCCTAGTCCTATCACTACCTGACATCCTAAAAAGTCCCTCCCCAGCTTTCTTGTAGGCCCCCTTCAGATACTGGAAGGCCACAATAAAGTCTCCTTGGAGCCTTCTCTTCTCCAGACTGAGCAGCCTCAACTCTTTCAGTCTGTCCTCATAGGAGAGGTGCTCCAGCCCTCTGATCATCCTCATGACCCTTCTTTGGACACGTTCCAGCACCCCTAGATCCTTTCTGTAATAGAGGCTCCAGAACTGGATGCAGTACTCCAGGTGGGGTCTCACCAGAGCGGCGTAGAGGGAGAGAATCACCTCCCTTGACTTGCTGGCTATGCTTCTCTTGATGCAGCCCAGGATCTGGTTGGCTTTCTGGGCTGCAAGCGCACACTGGCGGCTCATGTTGAGCTTCTCATCCACCAGGACTCCCAAGTCGTTTTCTTTAGGGCTGCTTTCCAGCCAGTCACTGCCCAGCCTATATTGGTGCTTGGGATTGCCCCAACCCAGATGCAGGACCTTGCATTTGGTCTTGTTGAACCTCATGAGGTTGTCATGGATCCACATCTCCAGCCTGTCAAGGTCCCTCTGGATGCCATCCCTTCCCTCCAGCATGTCTGCTGCACCACACAGCTTGGTGTCATCAGCAAACTTGCTGAGGGTGCACTCAATGCCACTGTCCATGTCGCCCACAAAGATGTTGAACAAGACTGCTCCCAGCACTGATCCCTGAGAGACTCTGGGAGAGAAATTGAACAAAATCAAAATCTGCTCTCAGATTAGTTATGAAAGATTCACTGTCAAGCTAGAAAGGCACTCTGAACATGGGCTGCCTGTGCATTTGTGCTTGCTGCTGCAGTAATGACTTGGGTGACTGAATAAGGATCACTGATCAAGTCTGAAGACAGCAAGCTGGAGGGAAGTATTTGCAGGTGCTTCAGAGAATGAGATTAGAGAGTTTTGAGTAGTATTGATAGACTAATGGGGCAATCCAGAATCAGTGAAATGAAATTTAATACAGACAAGTGGAAAGTGCTGCCTTTTGGAAGAAGAGGAAAAATGCATAAATACGAGCTTTAAAATAACTGACTAGAAGGTGTTTCTAAAGAAAAGGAATTTGGGGCTGCAATGACCAGAAGCTGAGTACAGGTAACACAGTGATAAGTCTTGGAAGACTTAAAGAGGTGTTATAAAAAACAACAGTTATTCACTTTACTCAGCATTTGCAGGACTTTTGTTCTGTTTTGCTACACGTTAAGACAAATTAGGACAATTACAGAGAAGACAGATTGTAAATAAATATTAAAGGATTATAATTTTAATTCAGAAAGGATGGTAGAAGAAATGACATAACTCTTAACACTTAAAAAAACCCCCAAAGCAACAAAACAAAACAACAGGTACAAAGGAAATTATTAATCTCAGCTGGAGACATGTTGGATCGCCCATGAGAAACTGAGCATGGACAGTGGCCCATGGGGAATATCTACCATAGAGCAATGAACTAGACACTAATCTGAGGCTCCCACAGTTCCCACCAGCTGAGAGCATTTTGACTTCATGCCCACATCTTTATTAGTGTTGTAGCTGACAAGCTTGGCTTACTATGGCTTTGAATACCTTTTCCAATGGCAAATCAGTATGCTGCACTTCTTATCAAAGTCGCCCAGGCATACATCAGCGCTTCTCTTTGTGCTTTGCAGATGTGCTGTGTACACTTAATTCCAGAGAAAATTCCTTTATACACTTTACAGTATCACATTTGAAAGCACAATGGGTCTCCTATCTCCCAAACTGTCAGAATCTCTTTCTTATAAAATTCTAGCAGAAGATAAAATCAAAATTTTTGACACAAATTGAGGTCCACACTCCAACAACAGAGTTATGTGTTAGAAGTGAGTGAAACAGCCCTGTGCCCCAAGATCCATTCAAAATGTCTTTATCCAGGAACAGCTTCTAAATAAATACTTGTTTAGCTAGCTAGTTAAATACCATGTTCTGACATTTCAATCATGAAGGCCCACAGTATTTTCACAGGATTTCTTCATGGAACAGTGATCAATCTTAAGTCCAAACACAACGTATAGCAAGACTGGGATTCAGCACTTTTATCTTCAGCCTCTGAAAGCCTAGGCGTCCACTCTAAGTCAGTTGCTTTGGCTCCTTCCATAGTCAAAGCAAAGTCACAGGATCTGGCAGAGAGTTCATTCCACTGTACAATTGAAGTTTCACAGACAAATTTCTCCTCACAAATTCTTATTTCTTTTCTCTGATTATAAATAGAGCCTCAGTGATGGTCTTAGATTAACACCTAATTTAAAGTTAGGAGAGATTCTAGTACAATTTATTAGATTCTATTACAACTAAATGACCATATTGCTTAATCTTTTATATTTACACAGATCTGAAAGGTCAAAGACCATTGATTAATATGCAATACATATAGAAAGTAAGCAGACTTTTAAGAGGTTGAAGATGTCAAGCGTAAAGAAATAGAGGAAAATAGCTTTGTACTAGAAGTATAATGGCAAAAAAAAAAAAAAATACCCAGCAGTGTCCTGAGAAATTACTGAGACAAACATTTATTGACAAGTTACAAAGCTTCCCTGAAGTAGGAATTTACTGAACATGAAGTACACGTTACACAACTTCTTTATGATCACCATAATAAGCAGTTTTTAAAATAACACAATAGGTCTTGTGACCGAATTGTTAAAGGATATTAAACAAGACTTTAACAGGACAAAGATAGATCAACACCCATAATTGAGGAATATTTTAAAATAAATAAGCCCATGTACAAAGGATGTATTTTGCTTTCCTGCTGATGCAGGTAGAAATGATCTATGACACGTTTCATATTGATTGGTTGTTAGAGAAAAAGTGATGACTTTCCTAAAAGAAACACAAATTCATTTCACTACACTGAGACTCTGAAGAATGTCCATTAAGACAGAAACACTTCTAAAAGTAGTCTTTACTGGAGTTACCCAAAGCAATTATAAGCCTTGAAGTTTACCATGACATTGGCTTTCTTCTTCCTATTTTACCAAGAGAAGACTGATTACAGTGCCCTCTCAAACTAAAGTTTAATATGATCCTTTAAGCAAATATATTGTGAATTACTTAAGGCATTCTTTGATTAATGCTAGTCAATATAATTAATCGATCAGCATTGTATATGATTAGAAAGTCTACTATTAAAAGTGAGCTATAGCAGAAATTGCTTTGTTTTATTTTCCTTGGAGACCCATTTAGAAAATTCTAAATTGCCTGTATGGTCAATATTTAAATAAACCAAAACTAAAATAAATTCTAATTGGACATGCTTTCTATAAAACACTGGTGACATTCAGAATGTCCTTAAGGATACTAAGCTTGCCCTTAATGTCCATAGTTTTGTAAGGGTTTTTTTTCATTGCTTCCCCCAGCTTTGTACTCTTCTATGTTCTCTACATTTTGCGTACAAACCACCCCAAAGGCTTGCTGTTTCAATAGAAAAGAATAATTTTAAGAAAAAAAGAGAATGAACTTTCATATCTTTTACAGAAAATATTTTACTGTGTGTAGAAGTGTTCTGCTTTTATATGTTATTATCAGGTGTTGAGCAATTACCTAAAGCAACAGTGAAGATGGCAATTTATGCATTAAATGGCATTACTGAATATAATTTTCCTCTAGTGACACATCCTCATTACTCTCTGTAAAATAACAGTATCCTTCCTAGCCTGTGTAGAGAGCAGAGAACAGAGGAGACTACCAGTGACCTGACATCCAGGAACCCATCCAAAATTAATCTCCCTTTCCTGTAAGAGCTATTTGTTCAAGTGCTGCTTGGCATCATCTACAATACCTCTAAAAATGTGCTACTGAGACACCTGCATTACCAAGTTTAAATATTAACCACCTTCTATTTACTTTTATTGTCTCCTTTGTCGCAGTGGAAAGAAGGTAGCATGTGGTGTACGTGTTTCTGTGTGTGTGCGTGTTAAAGTTCAAACTATATCTCAGGAAATGAAAAAAGCATTCTGCTTCACAAAACAGGTGGAGGCAGGGCAAAGATTTATAGAGGATGGGATTGGTTACCGTGGAAACAGGTCTGAATTCTTTCATCAAACAATAATATGCTCAGTGTCGACCTATTTCCAACTTCCGTTTATGGATTTAAGGTGGAACTTTTTGCAAAATTTATATAAAAAATGTTTTCCTAGCAGATCTGTTTGTGTACTGCTTAAATGTATTTTTTTTCCTCTGCACTTCTAAGCGTTTAAAGTGAGAAAGATATTTGAGAACAGAAAACCGAAAGTGTATAAGGATGTGATAATCTTGACAAGAACTTGTTTCGAACTTTTTTTTTAAGTATTTTTGAACATTAATAAAGTTTTATTCAGTATTACTACCTTCTTTGCAGTAATGATTATGGGTAAACAATTGTTTATGGAAACAAGCCACTTCTTATCCCATTACAGAAGGTACAAACCTGAGGTAAAGTTCACCAGGCATTTATGAATATTTGATTTTTCACAACCTCACTTCCAAAGGTTTGTTTTATTTTTGTATGAACTGACATTTTGCATGGCATTTTTTCATAAAGCCTACTACAACTAGCACTCAATTCTGATGCAGTGCATTAACAATAGAAGGGTAACTGTGACTAAATAAATCTACCTTTCTCATCATAGTCCATTAAAATTCAGGGTACAGGAAAGAGAAAACAGAAAGGATTGTTACATCCACACGCAAATACAGATGGAGAGCACCATGTGTTACTAATTTAGGGATTCTCCCAGGTAGTGTGGACGTCTAAGTGATAAAACGCAACACAGCATTGCGTGAAGATATGACAAGGTATGTGTCAGGTTGCCTGCTTGGTGTATATACCACTTATCATCTGTTTGGTGAAATTGGGTGAATTTTCTCTCTGTTCCTTGGCATTATAGAAAGCCCAGGCTGGGGAATGAGCAGAAAGAGAGGAAAGCAAAAATCTCACCAACTGAAAGCCAGCTGTGGTTCTAAAAGCCATTCTTAAGGTCATTGTATGTATCATCTTTTCTGAAGCCATCCATTTTAAAGTAATTTGCATGGAGAATTGATGTATTTGTTTGTCATATAATACATTTCTTGCAAGCAAAATCCTGCTATTGCAAATGTCAAGATTTTGTTTCTCAGATTTCTTATAGAACTTGGCATTTTCTTTGAAATATCAGCTCCTGAGATTGCGATATTACATGTAATTTTTTTAAAAACAAAGATTATTGGCCCTTATGGTCCTTGGTACAAAAACATTTAAAACACTTCCCCCTTCCCCCCCCCAAAAAAAGGTGTAAAGACACCTCAGAACTTCAATTATTGAGGATTTCATTCTAGGTCCTTCCTCAGTGCATACTGTGTTCAGATCAGATAATTACTGACACTGTTACAATAAATTTTAAAAATTTGTCATAAAAATAATTCTTATAGATAAAATGTCACAATTAGTCTATTACCTCTTTGCCATTGACAATGCATCAAAAGTCCAACTGTCTGCTTTTCCTGTTATGTATTGACATACAAATTAAGTTACATATTTTATAGACCTCTTTCTCCTATCCTTTCATTATTCTAATCAACTCTGTCTGGTTGAAGATTAATAACTTCTTACAAAGACATCTGTCAATGGTGTATCATCACAGATCACATGTTACCTAAAGCAAAAATCTTTTACAAGTTAATATTTTTATGGGTTTTTTTGGTCATAGCTCAGTACAGATCAGCAGCATTACAGATCTGGTTGAAATATACATAGCAAAACTGACATTGGACAGGCTTGCTCATCAACAATGCAGTTGACAAAGCTAATAAACCTGAAACTCAACTATTTTTTAAACTCTGAATATTGAAAAATGGAATTCTACTGGTAGATCTTCCAAGTACTCCCTTAACAGAATTACAGTTTTGAAAATGAAAATAATGCACTCTGGGTGTATAACCATGTGAGGTATAGCCAAAATAATTAAACAATATCAATGCTGCTCTGTAAATAACATACTTTAAGTTTTAATTTTCTTAAGTGGCGATCTCGTTTTAATCACCATGAGAACCAACACCCTGGTTTAAGAGCTTTTATATACTTTAAAACCAAGTGTCTCCATCTTGTTCAATGTGTACAAGACACTGGATGTGCTTTGTTGTTTCTAGTTTATAGTATATTTGCTAACTGCTCACTCATATAAGCTACAGATATATGATTACATAGTGTTGTGTTTAAATAACTAGATATTATGCACTTTCCTAGAGAGGTGGTGGAAGCCCCATCCCTGGATGTTTTGAAACCAGGCTGGATGTGGCTCTAAGCAAGCTGATCTAGTGTGAGGTGTCCCTGCCCATGGCAGGGGAATTGGAAGTAGATGATTTCTGAGGTCCCTTCTAACCTTAACAATTCTGTGATTCTGTCATTAGCAGCTACAATTAATTAATAAAGAAGTAAAACAATAGATGTGTGGAAACAGAAATAAGTTCATTTTCAGTGTATTTTTTTTTTATAATTTTTTTCACTTCCACAGTTTTATATATGTCAGGTGGCATATATTTTCTCATTTTTACTCTGAACATGACATTTGGTCTTAGAATCTGTCTGGAATTTGTTTAAAACTGGATAGGCTTATATTCTTGCACCCCATCTCACAGAGGTCTAAAGCTGTGCTGACTACGTCAAGGATGATGGTGCTCCAGGAATCTTAGCCAGCCCTGTCATGTGTTCTGGGTGAGCAGACAGACTCCTGCTGCTACTGAATGAAATAATTTGCGTAGCTTTAAATGGCTCCTAGCCTGGAGGCGGAGCAACACTGCTCTTTTGTGTCATGGTGAACTAGCACGTTTGCGGCTTGTTAAGACATCAGTGAAGACATGGGGAGTTCCACAAAACAGAAAATGGCTGGAATGAGTATAGCTGATGCTGCTGACCTCATGAAAGCCCATCAAAACCATTTTATTTTTCAATTATCTTTCTTCAAAATAAGTGAAAAGAGTCTAACTATTTTTTTTTTTTTTGCTGTCCTTCTTAAACACGGTTCTCACTATTCAGAGTCTTAAGCCCTTGTATTCTTACAGTCATTTAATTTTGGTGGTTTATTTTGCACTCATGCTTTTTTCTTCTTTACTATACAGTAATTTCCCCAAAAGTCAAAGCTCCCCCAAAATAATAATCTCCATCCTCCCCCCCAATATCATAATTTAAAGCTTTATGTGCAGAGAACAAGCACAACAAAACAATTAATCACCTCATTTAGCAAAAGAAATTTCTTCTAATTTCTTTCACATCTTTTTCTTCTTTCCCCCCTGTCTAAATCCTAAGTGAAACTGAGAGACATTCCCAGCAGACTTTATTGCTAAGGCTCAGAAGGAAACAATGTACTGCATGGTAAGGCATGTATACACTATTATGGAAATTCTCTCTTTCCACTCCTACTTTCCTCTTTTTTTTTAATGAATGCAGAATTAAATTTTTAACAAAACAACAAAAAACAAGAACAAAAAAACCCCCAACCCAAACAAACAAACCAACAATAACAAAACCAAAAACCAAAGCAAACCCCCAAAACCCACCCAAACAAACAAACAAAAAAAAAAAACCACAAGACAAAAATAAACGAAAAAACCCCCCACACACAAAACCCCCCACACTAAAACAGGAAATGGTAATCAAATGAAATGCTAAAAATGCTGATTAGCTGCTGAACATTAATTAAGCAATACTTGAAGGATTCATACTTTTCAGGCACTTAATTAGGAACAATTGGTTGATTGCATCCTTGACGGTCTTAGCTATAGATGAAAATGAGAGAGTAAAATACATTTAAACCTTGATTTTAATAGTATGGAGGACTACAGCGCTCTGCATCAGGTTCTTCTGGTCATGAAAGTGGCCATGGCTGTAAAAATGGGAAAAAAAACCCAAGTATACCAACCAATGTAATAAATCAATAGTTTTCAATTAAGTACACCTAAGAAAGTGTGATAATGCCTTCATCATAAGCAAAAAAATCCCAAAAGCAATACAGTAAAAGTGAAGGTAATGAAATCTGTATTGACTGATTGATTTAATAATGCTTAAAAATGAATCCAAACACTTGTGTTCATGAGTGCTTCTCTCCCTAGGATTCTCATGCAGAATGTATTGAGTTTGTTTCTCTTTTCAGATGTTTCCACCTAAGAAAGAAATGCTGCATTTCCTGGCCTTTTTAATTATTAGTCATGTCAGTGATGTTTAATAAAACCAACAAATATACTCAAATATCAAAATAGTTACATATGATATTATTCACCTCCTTATGACTTTTCCTATAAGGAGAAGAATTTTTCTTGAAAACTGAAATCAAGATCTTTAGCCCAAGTCAGTCCAAGCCAAAGAGAGATCAGCATTGACTCCACTCCAAGAAAGCCCTATTAACAGGCTGAAGAATCATAGGAAATGTGGAAACAAATTGGATGTATTCATACATCATGGAACAAGACACTGTCAAGGATTAAGGCTGGGCTGGGCATTAGACTAGTGACAGATACTTTCTATTAACCCTTCTCCCTTCCCAAAGTGGAAGAGAATGGGAATAAGGGAGAGAGACTTATGGGCTGGAAATGAAATTAAACAGAAACTAAAAGTGAGAACCTCCTCAGCCCTCCTCACCTACCCAGCTGCAATTGCACAACAGGTATGGGGCTTTGGGACTTGACAGCCAAGAGAATGAAGATGGAGATAAGGACGGCTACAGTGCTATGCAAGGGAAACTGGACAACGGCAAGGATGATTGTTCTTCCTGCTTAAAGAAGTCACCGAAGTCTAGCCAGACTGCCCCTGCATTAAAACCTCCTCTGTATGGAGTAAGACAGGTCATCGTCATTGGTGACTCACTGCTTAAGCGAGCAGAAGGCCTGATATGCAGACTGGATCTGCTACGCAGGGAGGTCTGCTGCCTCCCAGGGGCCTGCGTTAAAGATGTAAGGGAGAAGCTCCTGTCCCTAGTACGGCCCTCAAATTATTATCCCCTCTTGTTGTTCCAAGTAGGCAGTGATGAACTAGGAAGAACTCCTCCAAGGACAATGAAGAAGGACTGGATGAGGATCTTAGAGCCATGGTTTAGCTGATTAGATGGTGCTGGGTGATAGGTTGGACTTGATGATCTCAAAGGTCTTTTCCAACCTGGTTAATTCTGTGATTTCTGAGCCTTGGGTTAAAGGATTGGGAGCACATGTTGTGTTCTCCTCCATCTCTCCAGTTGTGGGGAATAATGGAGGGATTAGGCAGGATATGCCAGCAGATTAATACCTGGCTCCAAGCCTGCTGTAAACAGCAGAGGTTTGGTCTTTTTGATCATGGCTTGATTTATAAGAGGCCAGGCCTGTTGGCAACTGATGGGAATAGGCTATCCCACAGGGGGAAAATGGTTTTAGGAAGGGAGATAGCAGGGCTCATTGACAGGGCTTTAAACCACACTTGAAGGGGGAAGGGGACAAAAGCAGTCTCTGCAGACAGGAGACTGAGGGTGGTACACAGGAGTTGGGTGAAACCAGCAGCCCAACTGAAGTGCATGTACACTAATGTAGCAGTATGGCTAATAAACAAGAGGAGCTGGAAGCCTTGGTGCAGCAGGAAAACTGTCATGTAGTCACCATCACAGAAACATGGTGGGATTACTCAAATGACTAGAGTGCAGCAATTGATGGCTACAGGCTCTTCAGGAGAGACAGGTGATGGAGAAGGGGTGGAGGGGTGGCCCTGGACATTAGGGAGGCTCTAGACACCATTGAACTGGAGATTAAGGATGGTCAGATCGAGTGCCTGCTGGTGAGAATTAGAGGGAAGGCCAACAAGGCTGACATCCTAGCTGGAGTCTGTTGTAGATCACCGAACCAGGATGAAGAGGTTGGTGAATTAGTCTATAAGCAGCTAGAGGCTGTCTCAAGATCACCAGACCTTGTTCTTATATGCAAATTTAACCTGCCAGATATCTGCTGGGAACTCAACACAGTAGACAGGAGGCAGTCTAGAAGGTTCTTGGAGTGTGTGGAGAATAGCTTCTTATCACAGCTGCTGTGTGAGCCTACCAGGGGAGAGGCTTTACTTGACCTTCTTTCAACAAATAGAGAAAGGCTGGTAGGAGATGTGGTGGTTGGAGGCTGCCTGGGGACCAGTGACCATGAAATAATTGAGTTTTCAATATGCAGTCAGACTAAGAGGGACATCAACAAAATCTCCACTCTGGACTTCCAGAGGGCAGACTCTAGATTACTTAAGGAACTAACTCAGAAGGTACCTTGGGAAACAGCCCTTGAAAACAAAGGGGTCCAGGAGGGCTGGACCTACTTCAAGAGAGAAATCTTGAAGGCAGACGGAGAGGCTGTCCCAATGTGCTGGAAGAGGAGCTGATGGGGTAGACAGCTGGCCTGGATGGGCAATGAGCTTCTCAATGAATTAAGGGAAAAAAGAGGGTGCACCGCCTTTGGGAAAAAAAAGAGGAGGTAACCCAGGAAATATTTAAGGAGGTTGCTAGGTCATGTAGTGTGGTGGGTTGAAAATTCCCCCCCAACATTAAATTTGCCAGACCAGTTCAGTTGGAAGGAAATGAAAGCTGTATTTACAAGCAAAACTACAATCTACAATGAAATGCAATGAATATGGACAAAATATACAGTATTCATACAATATTTACAGGTATTCACAATTCATAAACAGCACATGGACCCCCATGGCCAAAGACCAGGGGAAGCTAATAGCTTCTCTTTCCTTGGCCCCCCTTGCTCCCTTGTACACAAAAGAGACAAGAGAAATGAGCAGAGAGGTATTTTGTTAGCCTTAGCCAAAACAATGCAGCCAAGGTCAAGCAGAGTCCAACGGCATGAGATTTAACAAGTCTAAATGCTGGGTTCTACACTTTGACCACAACAACTCCATGCAGCGCTACAGGCTGGGGACAGAGTGGCTGGAGAGCAGCCAGAAAGGGACCTGGGGGTGCTGGTTGACAGTAGGCTGAACATGAGCCAGCAGTGTGCCCAGGTGGTCAGGAAGGCCAACAGCATCTTGTCCTGGATCTGGAATAGTGTGGCCAGCAGGAGCAGGGAAATCTTTCTGTCCCTTTACTCAGCACTGGTTAGGCCACACCTTGAGTACTGTGTCCAGTTCTGGGCCCCTCGGTATAAGAAGGACATTGAGATGCTTGAATGTGTCCAGAGAAGGGCAACGAGGCTGGTGAGAGGTCTGGAGCACAAGCCCTGTGAGTGAGTTGAGGGTGTTTAGCCTGGAGAAGAGGAGGCTCAGGGAAGTCCTTATTGCTCTCTACAACTCCCTGAAGGGAGGATGTAGCCAGGTGGGGGTTGGTCTCTTCTCCCAGGCAACCAATGACAGAATTGGAGGACACAGTCTCAAGCTGCGCCAGGGGAGTTTTAGGATGTTAGGAAGAAATTCTTCCCAGAAAGAGTGATTGGCCATTGGAACGGGCTGCCCAGGGAGGTGGTGGAGTCACATCCCTTAAGTGTTTAAAATAAGACTGGATGAGCCACTTAGTGCCATGGTTTAGTTGATTAGATGGTGTTGGGTGATAGGTTGGACTTTTCCAACCTGGTTAATTCTGTGATTCTGTAATAATAACAATGAAATATATACAAATGTGCACAAACCCAGTATTGAACCCAACCCTCCTGCAATTAATATACTGTCACCACTGATGTACTGGGAAAGCCTCAGACTGGCAGATGGGAACCAGATTTATGAGATGGATTATGCAGCTAGATTCAGGAACACACAGATTGGGATATGAGACAAAATGGACAGAGTCCTCCTTAGATGCCATCCATTGAGGAAGAGAGCTTGACCCTTGTGATCCTTCAGCTTTATATATATATATATATACTGTGATACTGTGATATTGAGTGTGACATACATGGAATAAACACTCAGCTGATCAAAATAGGTTCACCTTTACTATATGTTCCTCCTTGAAGGTGCAGCCTTTTAATTTCTGCAGCCTTAACGTGGCACATGGGGACCTTAGTCTCCATAAGAGGAAGTATAAGCAGAAGCCTTTCTGGACACCAGTCCTTAGCAGTAACTATAAACATGGAGTGTTTTCACTTCCAGAAGGAGACACTGTCTGTGAAAACACTTCAGAAAGTAAAGCTGCTTAGAAGAGACTGAGCTGAAAAGTAAAATCATCAAACAAAACTCTTTCCATTCTAACTCATCCAGGGCAGATGCCTAATGATTCTTGTATTCTGTGAATCATTATAATTTGCCTCCACAAATAAGTTTGCAAAGCTTATTTTTTATTAATTTTCTCCAACATCTTTATTAATGAAAATAAAATCCAAGAATTGGTTTCAATGTACTGTATTTTGGTGAGACTGCTGCACAGCAGAAGACCTTTGCCTTTAAATAGGCAAAACCACCTACATGTAATGTAGTGGAGTCCCCCAGGGATCAGTGCTGGGGCTGGTCCTGTTCAACATCTTTATCACTGATATTGATGAGGGGACAGTGTCTACTCAGCAGGTTTGCTGATGATACCAAACTGGGAGGCTTGGCTGATCCAGCTGAATGCTGTGCAGTCATTCAGTGAGCCCTGGACAGACTGGGGAGCTAGGCAGAGAGGAACCAAATAAGGTTCAACAAGGATAAGTGCAGAGTCCTGCACCTGGGAAGAAGTAATAAACTGCACCAGTAGAGATTAGGAGGTGATCTGCTAGAGAGCAGCCCTGTGGAGAAGGACCCGCGAGTCCTGGTGGATAACAAGTTATCCATGGGACAGCAATCCGCCCTTGTGGCCAAGAGAGCCAATGGGATCCTGGGGTGCATTAGGAGGAGTGTGTCCAGCAGATCGAGGGAGGTTCTCTTCCCCCTCTAGGAGGGTCTTAGGGTTAGGGCCCTGGTGAGACCACACCTACAATATTGTATTCGGTTTTGGGCTTCCCAGTTCAAGAGGGACAGGAGTCTGCTGGAGAGAGTCCAATGGAAAGCTACCAGGATGACTGGGGGACTGGAGCATGTGCCTTACAAGGAGAGGCTGAGGAACCTGGGGCTGTTTAGTCTGGAGAAGACTGAGAGGGGATTTAATAAATGTTTATAAATATCTGAGGGCCGGGTGTCAAGAGGGAGGGGACAGGCTCTTCTCCATTGCACCCTGTGATAGGACGAGGACTAATGGATATAAACTACAGCACAGCAGGTTCCACCTCAACATGAGGGGGAACTTCTTCACTGTGAGGGTCACAGAGCACTGGAACAGGCTGCCCAGGGAAGTTGTGGGGTCTCCTTCTTTGGAGACTTTCAAGACCCATCTGGGTGGGTTCCTGTGCAAACTGTGCTAGATTCTATGGTCCTACTCTGGCAGAGGGGTTGGTCTTGACGATCTTTGGAAATCCCTTCCAACCCCTAATATTCTATGAACCTGGGATCCTGTAATAATGCTGTGACAGGGATCCATGAAATTCATGAGCTTCCACAATAATCCAACATGCAGATAGAGTGCAGCTTTACACTTCACAATGCTCCCTCAGTTCTGGCTGACTGGGGCTAGCAAGGTCAGTCCATGGCTGAGGAATAAGCTGGCTGCTTAGCAGGCAGCTTTGGAAGCCATATAGCAAACTTAGGCACTTCCTCTGCATATGATAATAGGACAGAGGAGCATGTGAACAGTTTCTAGCTGTCCTCATTTTGCACACTTCATGGAAATATGAACCACTTTACCCTAACCAGTTATTTAATGTAAGCCTTTACTTTCATCACCTTTCTGTAACTCATAGGATGAATTCTAGTACTTGAAATTCTTCCTTCAGAAAGCAGTGTGGGTTACCAGCCATGCTCAGGTTTCATAGAATTAACCAGGTTGGAAAAGACTTTTGAGATATCAAGTCCAACCTAGGTAGAAGAGATGACTGTGTTCTTACAGCAGGGTGCTGCTCATACAAGTGGGGATAACTGTGCTTCTTCAAGCCATTCCAGCACTTCTTGAATAGCACTGTTCTTTGATTTTTAAAGATGATCATGTTTTAAAAGTGCATTCTAGTCCTTAGTACTCAAACAGTTATTCTGTGGAGAAAGGCCTGTCATGACCAGCTTCAGTTTTGTGCCATGAATATACCAAATCAATATTGAAACACTCGTTTGGTCTTTTACCGCACAGTTCTCAAGATAACCTTTGTTGTTAAAAAGTTATCTTCAAGAGTTTGTTACATAAAATGAGACCAAAATGCAAAAGAGAATTTTCAGAGAATTTCCAGCAATTTGTATGTGTTCACATACATACTGAACATTTCACTTAGGGCTCCGGAAGAACCTAAAGTAAAAGTAAAACCATTCCAAGACTTTTAAAAATATATTTACAAACCTCATTCTATTTTATGAAGTGCTCTCAGTCTGCAACATTCTCCTCCTTTCTAGCAATTCTTTTTCCTTCATCTTCTATCCCTTCCCATGAAATCTTTCACCAGTTAAGGGAAGAGAAGATAAACCCCATTTTTGGAAAAGGAATCTCAAAAAGATACTGGTATTCTGGACTTGGAAGAAAAACTAACAGCACCAATGAAAATTAAAATAATTGGATAAAGGTTATGGAGAGTAGTGAGAAATTCTTTTTAAAGAGCTGCAGTGGAGACTAGGGAGAGAACTCAGCATGAGGTAAATGAAGATCAGCACCAGAAATACTAAATAAAGATAAAACTTCCAGCAGCACTTCTCCAGTGAGTTTGGTGTGTGAGCCTTCCTGCTCCATCCAGTCACAGTTTGAAGATAGTCCCCCCAGTTCAAGCTGTGCAGTGCTACAGGCTGGGGTCAGAGTGGCTGGAGAGCAGCCAGACAAAAAGGGACCTGGGGGTACTGGTTGACAGTAGGCTGAACATGAGCCAGCAGTGTGCCCAGGTGGCCAAGAAGGCCAA
This sequence comes from Indicator indicator, assembly GCF_027791375.1. NCBI lineage: Eukaryota > Metazoa > Chordata > Aves > Piciformes > Indicatoridae > Indicator > Indicator indicator. The sequence continues at coordinate 28,633,177 of NC_072053.1, read as the reverse complement.
TGGCATCCTGGCCTGTATCAGGAATAGTGTAGCCAGCAGGAACAGGGAAGTCATTCTGCCCCTGTACTCCTTGAGTACTGTGTCCAGTTCTGGGCCCCTCAATTTAGAAGGACACTGAGATACTTGAACGTGTCCAGAGAAGGGCAACGAGGCTGGTGAGAGGCCTTGAACACAAGCCCTATGAGGAGAGGCTGAGGGAGCTGGGACTGTTTAGCCTGGAGAAGAGGAGGCTCAGGGGAGACCTCATTGCTGTCTACAACTACCTGAGGGGAGGTTGTAGCCAGGAGGGGTTTGGTCTCTTCTCCCAGGCAACCAGCACCAGAACAAGAGGACACAGTCTCAAGCTGCACCAGGGGAGGTTTAGGCTGGAGGTGAGGAGAAAGTTCTTCACGGAGAGAGTTGTTAGACGTTGGAATGTGCTGCCCAGGGAGGTGGTGGAGTCACCATCCCTGGAGGTGTTCAAGAGGGGTTTGGATGTGGCATTTGGTGACATGGTTTAGTAGTCATGAGGTCTTGGGTGACAGGCTGGACTTTGATGATCCTTGAGGTCTTTTCCAACCGTATTGATTCTGTGAAAATAGTAACAGGGCCTCAGATCATTTGCTCTCTCGTCTCACACTCCCTGTTTGCTGTGTAGGACAGCGACAGCACTTCTGGTCTCTTTAAGAGAGACACACTTTTGTAACCCTCCTTGCACAATCCCTTTCTGATTCCTGGGACATTTCATGTTAAGCTGGTAGGACAGCTCTTGTAAGCTCTGACTGGATTTCCATTGAATCACTTTGTTGAGAAAGAGAACTGGAAATAAAACAAATTAAGATTGAGCTCAAGGCTTGCAGTTTAGATAGTCTTTATAAAAAAGCTTATAACATATCCCAAATTTCTTGAAAATATGAGCCCTGGAATTTCTCTCCTTTGGGAAGGCAAAAAATTGAAGACACTTAAATAACAATTTAGATTTTAAAACCTTCACTTAAATACTAGGAAAAGAATAGGTTTTGTTTTCTTAGTAACACAATGCATCCAGAAGACTCTTTTGCTGTGGTAGATAGTATGAAAAGGTCTTTAACAACCTTGCATAAACCCAGACTTCCCCTCTAGCCATTGTACCTACGCTTTTGTTTACGTATCTAAGCTTTGACTGCAGTAACTAACCTAGCGAAGAGTCTCCATGGAGACTGAAAAGGCATTTAAAACATCCATAACTTTCAGGATATAAATCTCTCTTAACAGGTATTGTATGAATTTTCAGTTAGAGGCAATATTTCCTGTTCATTTTCTGTTACTTTTAAAAAATTTAGATTTCTGTCCAGTCACCTAAATATACAAATAGACAATAAAAAATCTTTGAAGGTTATAAAAAAATAATACATGTTTGTATTTAGATGAGCTATCAATGTATTTAGATGAACTATCAATATTTTCCATGCTCTGTGAAGGAAATGTCTTTAAATTTCCTTAGAAAGATGCAAAGTGCGATGTAAAGTCTTGAGCATTTTTATTTTAAAAGCTCTGGAAAATTTCAAATTATAAAGGCTGTACTAAATAGAGACATTAATTTCAATTTGTGCATCTAAAAATATAAATACAAGAGTTATATTTATTATTTCTCCCAACTTTTCCACATCTCCCACACATGGAGTTTTTATCTATTTTTTTGAGGTTTTTTTAATTGTTTGTTTTTTTCTTTTTTTCCAATTCTATTGCAGCTGCAGGTTTCTTGTGGGTAACTTATCACTGAGTCTTAATAACGTGCATGCCAGCTCTCCTTCAGCAAGTCAGACTGAAAGGACTGTTATTAAATATTACAACAAAGGAAGGTTTTCATCCTTTCTGACTGGTTCATATTTTGTTCTCTACTTTTCTCCCAGAGGTTATAACATTCAGTTATTATCTGCTAGTTTGTAGCAAGAGAGCTGTAATATGCAGGGTACTCTGACTAGCAGCAGAACCTGCTAGAGTCCTGTTTTCCCTTCTGTTTCAAAACAGAATTTATTTGATTTATTTTCTTTATTTTTGCTTTCTTTAGTACACTTTGCTTTTTCCAATGTATGCACATAGTAAGTGCAAATTTTACAGATTTTCTATAGAGTTTTTCCCTCCAGAAAACCCAGGAAAAAACCCATCACACATGACAGAGGCTAGTATTGTTGCTCAGTTCATGTGTGAAAGCAAGAGTTTAAAATGTAGGTACAAAAAACCTGGGGATCTCCTGCAGATCTGTCTCTGTCAAAATGGGCCTGAAACCAGTTTTGTCAGCAGTATAGCTTTACAAGGGAGCTATTCTCTACCTTTTTTTTTTTTTAATTGATATAACACTTTCTTTTCATTTGCTGTAAACAAAACACTGTAGAGATCTATAGTCCAAATGACAGGAGGCTGTTTGTGAGAAAATAGATTGATTCATTCTTCCCTTTGGAGTATGGTCCTTTTATGGTACGAACTCATGGCAGACCTTGTTTGCTACAAACAGAGGGGAGGAGAGAGCTGATGAAAACCTTCCCTACTGTGAACATTGGACAGCTACAACTCTTCTGATGATTTCCTGTGTGAATCGATGTTTAGCTGCCTTTTTTTCAACAGCCCAATTGCAACAAGAAAGAGGAAAGGATGGAGTGAGGTCTCTATTTAACCCTTGCAGACTTAGTGCTGATCTGATATGTAGCAATATCTGTTTTTTTCACTCTTTACTCAATGTTTCCAAGAGTTATGCACTGACCCAGTGTGTTTCAATTCTGTTTCTCCAACTCCACTGAAACCATAGTCCACAAGCTATTGTTGAGGTGCTAATGTACAGATGAAACACTTGTCATTTTATCACTGAGTCACTGCCTGACTACTTAAAAGAAAATACCTGAATTTCTGAGGCTATGAGTGCTGGGGTTTTGTCACAAGGAAAACTAAAACGACTTTGCAGGAACAATATGTATTTAAAGTCTGTACTATGTGAGCTAAGCACTGCATAGTGATATCCATGTTTGAGTGGAGCAAATTATCTTAAAATGCCATTAAACCAGAATCTCGTTGGGGCATTTCAGTTAGGTTGCATCTTTATGTGCAGACTGCATTATACAGCAAAGGCAAAAGCAATTGAGATGGTCCTCAAATTATTGGTGACCAGAACAGAGGATTAAAGCAGAAAGATGGTTCCTCCTCTGGCCCTTCTGGGGAGTTTTATAAGCAGCTTGTGACCTCCAAAGGCTCATTGTTTTCACTGCTAGTTCTTCAATAGTATCAGACAATGTCTGGAGAAATTAGATGATGTCAAAGTGTATTTTCCTAAAGCCTTTTAAATAAACACACAAAACCTTGGCCCAAATAGAAGACAGACTTTTTCTGTCCTACTTACTCTCCTGGAAGACAAAAGTCCTAGTGCCTCCTGATTATGGGAAACATTAGTGAATCACAGAATCACAGAATGTTAGGGGCTGGAAGGGACCTTGAGAGATCATCTAATCCAACACCCCTGCCAGAGCAGGATCACCTATACCAGATCACACAGGAATGCATTCAGGCAGGTTTTGAATATATCCAGAGAGGGAGACTCCACAACCTCCCTGGGTAGCCTGTTCCAGTGTTTCAGCACTACCACTGTGGAAAAATTTTTCCTCATGTTTCCATGGAACTTCCTATGCATCACCTTCCACCCATTGCTGCTTGTCCTGTCATTGGGCATCTCTGAGTAGAGCCTAGTTCCATCCTCTTGGCACTCACCCTTCACAAATTCATAAACACCTCAGTCTTCTCCAAACTAAAGAGCCCCAGCTGCCTCAGTCTCTCCTTGCAAGGAAGATGTTCCACTCCTTGAATCATTTTTGTGGCTCTGCACTGGACTGTTTCAAGCAGTTCCCTGTCCTTGAACTGAGGGGCCCAGAACTGGACAAAATATTCCAGATGCAGCCTCACCAAGTCAGAGTAGAGGGGGAGGAGAATCTCTCTTGATCTACTGACCACACCCCTTCTAATACAACCCAGGATACCATTGGCTTTCTTGGCCACAAGAGAACATTGCTGGCTCATAGTCAACCTTCCATCAGTAAGGATCCCCAGCTCCTTTTCCCCTTCACTGCTCTCCAGCAGGTCAGTCCCAAACCCATACTGATACATGGAATTGTTCTTTCCCAGATGCAAGACTCTACACTTGCCCTTGTTGAACTTCAACAAATTTCTCCCTGCCCAGCTCTCCACCTGTCCAAGTCTCACTGAATGGCAGCACAACCTTCTGGTGTGTCAGCAGCTCCACCCAGGTTTGTGTCATCAGCAAACTTGCTGGCAGTGCACTCTGTGCCCTCATCCAGGTCATTGATGAGTACATTGAATAGTAGTGGTCTCAGTATTGACCCCTGAGGGACTCCACTACATACAGGCCTCCAACTAGACTCTGTCCCATTGACCACAACTCTCTAACTTCTTTCCTTCAACCAGTTCACAATCCACCTCACTGAGCACTGAATAAAAATAGAATCTCTAATTTGGATTAACAAGATACTTTTCCTCATTTTTCCTTATTTTATAGTAACTCTATATTCCTAAATCTAGGAGTTCAGAAATGTTTATTTGATTTTAACATGCTGTCACCCAACACTTAAAGGAACAGACCAGTTCTTTCAGGGCTCTTTGGCAGAATGATGATGCCTCTAAATCATAGCTGCAATTAGATCTTTGTTGTCCCAACCAAATTTTATGAACAGTATAGCAAGGAATTTGTAATTAGAATGACACAGGATTTCTACAAACTGAATAAATGTAGTGCAATCTATAGCCACCATAATAGCATACTACAGAATTTATATTACAACTTAAGATTTCTAATCACTTAGACCTTAAGTTAATGTATGATTTCGAAACACTCAGGCACTCTGCAGACTGGATCAAGTCTTAATGCATGATTTGCTGTATCAATATAACCATCATAATCTAGACTCAAGAATCATATAAAAGAAGAAAAGTCCCTCAATCCTCAGGGGATGCAGCTGATGGTGGAGGTGTCTCTGGCCACTAAAGCAGCATTGCCTACCCAGGTTCCCCCTTTAGGACTTGTAACAGGTTAACTTTACAGACAGTACCCTGGGTGCTGTTATGCTTCCCTGTTCTGGGACTTTCAAATTTTGTGAGGAAGGTACTAATTAGTCTGGTGCCCACAAATGTTGAGACCATGAGGGATTGCTTCATTTGCATGCCACACCTAAATAGCATTAAGTTATGCTTTGAATATATGCTTTGAAAATAACCACAATTAGTAGGTTACAGGTCATGTCACTTTGTAGTTTGGGTTTAAATATAAAAACATTGACAGCACTTTTCCTAATTGCTCAGAGGATTCAATTCCAGTAAAATTTGTTGTACTTATCTACATACAGCCTGTTTCTCACATATTTATGACCATTTAAAACTGACAGTGCTTGACATTCTAAACAAGCTATGCTGAAATCAAATGCAGAGGAAAAGAGGAATTAAAAGCAGAGGAGCCAAAAGGAGAACGGAAGTGGCCCAAGGGGTGTAGAGGCAAAGAAGGTCCTCTGCTGTGAGGATAGGCTGAGGGAGCTGGGGTTGTTCAACTTGGAGAAGAGAAGGCTATGGGGGGACCTTGTAGCTGTGTTCCCATACCTGAAGGGATCCTGCAGGAAAGCTGGAGAGTTTTCCTAAGGGTTTCTAGCTATAGGACATGGAGGAATGGTTTTAAGCTGAGGAAGAGTTTGATTAGGCTGGATCTTAGGAAGAAGTTCTTCAGTACAAGGGTGGTGAGACACTGGAACATGTTGCCCAGGGAGGTTGTGGATGCTTCCTCCCTGGAGGTGTTTGAGGCCAGGTTGGATGATGCCTTGAGCAATGTGATCTAGCTGAGTGGTGTCCCTGCCCATGGCAGGGGGTTTGGAGTAGATGATCTCTAAGGTCCCTTCCAACCTAAGCCATTCTATGATTCTAAGGTTATAAGCAAGAGGGAACTCAGTTAAAACTCTTCAGACTACCCACAAGGTTGTACACTGCTCTGCTGCTCTCTTCCATGTTCTCAATTCTGTTGGGTTGTTGAACAAATAACCTCCAGGCTGCACAAATGAAACTTTAGTGATGCTGAATACATCACAATCCACAGAAGATAACTGCAGATCTGAAATCCTCCAAAGGAAATGATCCTTCAAAAAACATCAAGGTTTGAGTTTGGTGCAGGGGCCATCACATTCACCTGAAGAGTATCAGATTAGAGTACAGAGAAATGTAAGTCTTCTGCAACCTGAGGTTAGAATGGGAACTGTGTAGGCACATTACTGAGCCACTGATAAAGACTCACATGTTGGCTGGCAGCAGACCTTTCATTTGGAAACACTGAGTGACACTGTAACTTTGTCAACATGCACAGTTACAGGGAGATAAAAAGAGTATATTAATTACAATGCAGCAAATAAAAATATGATTGCTATATGATTTTATGATGCTTCTTACTAACAAAAATAAATATGGTATTGATAACTTGCCACATTTTATTTCTTTTGTGGATGACTTTGTCTCTCTAAAATAAAGAGACAGACTAAACTAAATATTGGAATCACCCATATCTTTTAGCATACAGTTGTATTACTGTTATTAAGTTTGCTTATCTCCCTGGTAAACTGCATCAGCTCATCACTGGCCTCTCAGAGGCATTTTCCACTTTAACCTTTCGAAAAACAAAAGCATTATCATATGAAAGAGCAGGCAAAACTTAAAATCTCATTAAGAACATCTTAGTACAGTCTAATTAATGGGTGGCAGCTCGGCATGGCAGCATTTGGATGTTAATCTGATAATCTGGTTTGCTTTCATCTACTTCTGTGTTACCCTCAGTGTGGTAGTTTTAGGCTGTACCTTTAAAATTTTCCACAGATCTTGAACAGAAAGTGGTAAAATGTAAATAAATCACTGTTGGGTGTAAAAAGGAAAATAATGATAGTTCTAAACAATCTCATTGGAGAAGATAATGGACTTGAACTAGTTGTGCAAAGCAATCTTTCTCTCTTTTCGCTTCTTCAGTCTGGGAGAGACTGGCTTCTGCTTGACCTCGGCTGCACTGCTTTGTTGTGACCGGTATTAACAACAACTTCTTTCTACTCTCTTTTCTCTTGCCCCTTTTTTGTGTACAGAGGGGTAAAGAGGGGATAGCGAGTGGAGAAGCTGCTGCAGCTCCCCTGGTCTTTGGCCAGGGAAGTTCTTGTGCAGTTTATCAACTGTAAATACCTGTAAATATTGTAAATACTGTATATTTTGTACCTATTCATTGCATTTCATTGTAGATTGTAGTTTGGCTTGTGAAGACAGCTCCATTTGCTTCCAACTGAGCTGGTCTGGCAAATTTAATGTTGGGGGGAATTTTCAGACCACCACACTTGGTGACCATATCTGAATAAAGAGGAGGATTTAATATAGAACAAAAGACAACTCCTTAACAACAGTTATCTGTATAGCTGGGTATCTATATTTCCTCATCAGATATGCAATGAAACTCCACTATGAAATTTCCAGTATATCAAAACAAGTTTAAGTTTACATTGTCACATCTGCACTATTATTAATTATTGATGTTCTGTTCAGTTACTACCTGAGCGATTGCAGGCAACATTCTGTTTCTTGGTGCATGACCATAAAGAACGATGCATAGAAACTCAGTACCTAGAAGATAATTCTGCCACACATGTTCCTGGGAATTAGAACTGAAGTATAGTGACATCTGAGACAGACCACTCTTCTTGTTAGGTGTAAATAGGAACCAGGCATGATCTCTTAGTTTCTCATGTTTTTGCAAAGAAAATATTATGGTGGTTTTTGTATCAGACGAGACTGCCACATTTTTATGAGTGAGATTAAAAAGTGTCTAGGAAAGGAGTGATGCACAGAAGAGAAGAAATTAATTGCTAGAACTGCATCTCTAATCTATAGATGTGGAGGCTGTAGAGCAAGCCATGATGTAGTCTGCAGCCAGTGCCAACAGTACCAATCCATGATGCTGCAATAAGTCATGTCTAGTTATGGCAAAGACAAGTCCTAATCAACTGTCATGTAAGCTGAAACTAAAAAACTAAATAAAAAATTAACAATAAATAAATAAAATAAAAGTACAGAAAGCTATTTAAGCCACTCAGTGGCTTAATAGGAGAGCTAGGTCTAGTGGAAGTCAATGGTGACTTAATCTTGTTGGTGAATTTCTTAAGTATATTTCTGAGATAAGCAACACTGAAGAGCTCCACTCAGCCACCAGTGACTGAAGAGGATCTGGGTGAGTGATTGCTGTTAACAGCTTCATGGCTGTGCTGTCTAGTCTCAGATTTGAAAGAAAACAAAGACAGCCTGAAAGAATTCTATCCTGCAGTATTTACTTCCTTTTTTTATTAGACTCCCCACTGGCAGCATTAATGTGGTTTGATGTCACTGAGGACAGCTGAATGAACACCTTGATAGCAGAAGGCTGCCTAGTATCTAAGAAAATAGCACAGAAGAGAAGAAAGTTCAAAGGAGGTGTAGAACCTTCTGCAGAAGTGCTCAGTGTCCCACAGCAAAAATGAGTGAAAGGTGCACAAGGCAGTAGGGCCAATATTAGGACTGAGAACCACACGTGGGCAATTTCAGTTCCACAGCAGTGCTTCTTACTATGGTTTAAGAACATAGGAAAGAATGAAAAATGTCATGAAAACTTAACAGTTGTCTTTTCTGATTCGCTGCTACAATGCACAAAACTTTTTTTTTTTGACAGTAGAGTTCTGACATGGTTTGAACTTATAAATCAAAGGTTTATTATTTCCAAGACAAACCCCACTTAAATAAGATTTGCATAAATTTCCATATGTAATATGCATATTTAAATTCAATGCTTAGCAGAAAGGAAAAGATAAGAAAATATCTTAATCAAAGCAATGCAGTTTCAGGTTAGTGTGCTGTTTAAGCCTAACATTAGGTATGTTGCCAGGAAGAGGATATAAAAAAAAACAAACCAGGAGTATGTTTTTTTTTTTTTTTGTCAGGGAGAGTTTTCCAGGCAAACCATGTATTTGGTAATGTCAGTGATGAGAGACTAGTAAGTTATCTTCTGGTACATCCAAAACTTAGAGCAACAAATAAACAGTTCTGGTGACATTGGATATTTTCTGTTGGTCTGTCATGAGTGATCTGCTCAAAAGTACAGAAACCTGTATTGAAAAACATAGAGCTACCTATTTGCAACACTTTCCTTTTATCATTGATAGTTTGGGTGGTGTTTTGTTTGGGGTTTTTTTTTTAGTTTTTTTGGGGGTTGGGGCTTTTTTGGGTTTTTTGTTTGTTTGGTTTGGTTTTGGTTTTGTTTTCCTTAGGAAGACTCATTTGCAGTATATCCTTCAATCTCTAGGGATATAACTAAGAGCATGCCTTGACCCGGGATTCCTGATGGAGAAGTCAACCATGAGCCAAGAGGGTGCTTTTGCAGTCAAGAAAGACGATGGTATCCTGGGGTACATTAAGAAGAGTGTAACCATCATGCTGAAGGATGTTCTCACTTCACTCTAGTCTGCCCTGGTGAGACCACACATGAGGTATTGTGTCCAGTTCTGGGCTGCCCAGTTCAACAGAAGCTGGGAACTACTGGAAACAATCCAACAGAGGGCTACAAAGATGATAAGAGGACTGGAGCATTTCTCTGTTAAGGAATCATGAGAGAGCTGGGGCTGCTTAGCTCGGAGAAGAAAAGACTGAGAGAGAATTCTATCAAATCTATAAAAAGTGGGGGTGAAGAGGATGGGGCCAGACCCTTTTCAATAGTTGCCAGTAGCAGGATAAGGGGAATGAGCACAAACTAGAATCCAGGAAGTTTCACCTAAACATAAAGAAGAACTTTATTACTTTTGAGGGTGACAGAGCACTAGAAGAGGCTGCCAAGAAAGGCTGTGGAGTCTCTTCTCTGTAGAGATTCAAAACTTGACTGGACAAGTTGCTGTGCAACTTGATCTATGTGTGCCTGCATTAGCAGGGGAATTGGACTAGGTGATCTCCAGAGGTCCCTTCCAAATCATACTAATCTGTGATTCTGTGGTTCTGTGACATGGCCTGCCCTTGGGTTTGAAATATGGAGATACTCTCTTTCTTTGGCTATGCTGGGAGAAATGTTGTTGAAGACTCTGGAGTAGGTTTGTGAAATTAGAAACCATGTAGGTCGTTTGAGATAGCATCAGTTTAGTATTTGTGAACCAAAGTTTGATAGACTTTTCAGACAAAATACAAGATGTCATCTCAGAGAATGAAGGTTTCTGCAGGCAACTTAGAATCATAGAATCAGTCAGGGTTGGAAGGGACCACAAGGATCATCTAGTTCCAACCCTCCCTGCCATGGGCAGGGACACCTCACACTACATCAGGCTGACCAGAGCCTCATCCAGCCTGGCCTTAAACACCTCCAGGGATGGGGCCCCAACCACCTCCCTGGACAACCCATTCCAGGCTCTCACCACTCTCATGGAGAAGAAATTCTTCCTCACGTCCAGCCTGAATCTCCCCACTTCCACCTTTATTCCATTCCCCCTAGTCCTGTCACCACCTGATATCCTAAAGAGTTCCTCCCCAGCTTTCTTGTAGGCCCCCTTCAGATACTGGAAGGCCACAATAAGGTCACCTCGGAGCCTTCTCTTCTCCAGACTGAACAGCCTCAACTCTTTCAGTCTGTCCTCACAGACTCAGCTCCAGCCCTCTGATCATCCTGGTGGCCCTTCTCTGGACACCTTCCAGCATGTCCATATCCCTCTTGTAATAGAGGCTCCAGAACTGGACACAGTACTCCAGGTGGGGTCTCACCAGAGCTGAGTAGAAGGGGAGAATCACCTCCCTTGACCTGCTGGCCACACTTCTTCTGATGCAGCCCAGGATCTGGTTGGCTTTCTGGGCTGCAAGTGCACACTGACAGCTCATGTTGAGCTTCTCGTCCACCAGCACCCCCAAGTCCCTCTCCTCAGGGCTGCTTTCCAGCCACTCACTGCCCAGCCTGGATTTGTGCTTGGGATTGCCTCAACCCAGATGCAGGACCCTGCACTTGGTCTTGTTGAACCTCATGAGGTTGGCTTGTGCCCACCTCTCCAGCCTGTCAAGGTCCCTCTGGATGCCATCCCTTCCCTCCAGCCTGTCTGCTGCACCACACAGCTTGGTGTCATCAGCAAACTTGCTGAGGGTGCACTCAATGCCACTGTCCATGTCACCAACAAAGATGTTGAACAAGACTGCTCCCAGCACTGATCCCTGAGGGACTCTGCTTGTCACTGGCCTCCACTGGGACATGGAGCCATTGACAGCCACTCTTTGGGTGCGGCCATCAAGCCAGTTCTTTATCCATCTAGTGGTCCTACTACCTCAGGAGTTTCATACCAAACTATGGGTGAAAAACAGCTAAGCAAACTCACCTGGGATTCAGAGTTTTTTAAAATATTTTAAAACAAATTTGCTCCACCTAGAATAACTTTTTGCCAAATTTCTTGATACTGATTTGAGCAAGATTTTTTTTTTAAATAAATGTCCGATTTGTCACTGGCTTTAGGACTTATGGGAATAAAAAGTGAAAGGAAAAGAAAAAGTTAAAAGAATTTTACTGATATTTTGTGTATAGCAAAAGCCCATTTCTAATAGTGAACATTAAAAGGGATACTGTACACATCATGAAATTAAAACCAAAACATTTCAAATGGTAAAATGTCACTTTTCCTAGTTTTGTTTGTAAAGAATACAAGTTCCCTTTCCCTTTATGTTTACCCACTGTGCAGAAACAGATGCAAATGAAAAAAAACCAAAACAAAACAAAACAAAGCCAAAAACACCAAAGAGAGATTCTTTTGAAATATTCATCTTTCAGTTTCACTCTGTTCTTTTCACAGAATATAATTTGAACAATATCTGTGTTTTGTTTTAAACAGGAGAACCATAGAATGGTCCAGGCTGGAAGGAACCTCCAAAGGTCATCTGGTCCAACATCCTCTGCAGTCAGCAGGGGCATCCTCAACTAGATCAGGCTGCCTGGAACCCTTTTGACCCCCACTTTAAATATCCCCAGGGAAGGGGCCCCAACAACCTCCCCAGGCAACCTGTTCCAATGTTTCATCACCCTCATAGTAAAGAACCCATTCTTAACATCCAATCTAAATCTGCTCTTCTCCACTTTGAAGCCATTGCCCCTTGTCCTGTCACTCCAGGACAGACTCTCTCCCTTCTTCTTGTAGGCCCCCTTCAGGTACTGAAAGGCTGCTATTAGATCTCCCCAGAGCCTCCTCTTCTCCAGGCTGAACAACCCCTGTTCCCTCAGCCTGTCTTAGTAGCAGAGGTGCTCCAATCCCCTGATCATGTTTTTGGTCCTCCTCTGGAGCTGCTCCATCAGGTCCATGTCCTTCCTACATTGAGGGCTCCAGACCTGGATGCAGTACTCCAGGTGAGGTCTCCCTACAGCAAAGTGGCAGAATCACCTCTCTGGATCTACTGGCAACACATCTTTTGGTGCATTCAAGGACATGGTTTACCTTCTGAGCTGCAAGCAGACACTCTCTGCTCATGTCCAGCTTCTCATCTGTCAGCACTCCCAAGTCCTTTTCCTCAGGACTGCTTTCTATCACCTCATCCCCCAGTCTGTATTGACAGTGAGGATTGTTCTGGCCCAGGTGCAGAACCCTGCCCTTGCTCTTGTTGAACATCGTGAGGTTCGCTAGAGCCCACAATGACATGAAACTATCCATCAATGCACAACTTCTTGCATCTGCTTGCCTGAAACTGTACGTCGAAAATACAATGAAGCTACTTACATCTCTTTCCATATCTAGCCCAAGTTAATACATCTAATATTGGCGTGCTCCATTAGAATACTTTTCCAGTCAGCACTAAGCTGCATTGCTGTGTGGAGGTTGCTATTAGCTGCTTGGCAGACTCCCTGTGCATGCATCACCTGTGGACACAATGCAGCTTGTGTCTGGACACAAGGTCCTGGGGACACGTGCTGCAAATGATGTTTATGGCTTGTGTTTGCACTCCGTGCAACCGAACTGCACAAATTATGCTGCATGTCAGATTGTACATTTTGGCAAAGAGAGATGGAGGCTAAATTTACCTAGAAGCGTTTTCTAAATTTGATCCATGATACACAGCAAATAATGGATTTTTTCTTAAATGATAGAACTAAGTTCAATATTGAGAGGTAATATAAAAATAGCCTGTCTGTAGAACAAACGTGCTAAACATCAACATTAGGCAGAAATTGTAGAGGTGCAAGCCAAAAGAAGGTATTATTTAGAACATATGCCCTTCAGAAGTGCATGTAGTAGTGCTGACATTAACTTAATGGGCTTAATTTGCTTTGAGGACTTTTTAGATTCACCCATTAACATACTAATGCATTTTCAATTTTTTCCCTCTTAATTACAATTCAAGAAATGCCACCATGTCCTTTATTACAAGAGAGACATGACAGAGGACAGAAGATAAAATCTCTAGAGCACTACAGCTGTGGCTTCTAACTTACAGTTTGCTTGAGGTGCTAAAAGGAAAGAAAAAGCTAATAGTTTAAAGAAACAACACAATTTTTTTTTTCACAGTGGTGTCCAGAATGACAACATGTACTGGCATGTCTAGTAAATCTGTCTGCAAAGCACATGTTGTAGTGAATTCTTATATTTTTAAAGTTTTAATTATTAATATTATCTTGAATTACAGAATCACAGAATATATCTGGTTGGAAGAGACTTCAAAGACCATCCAGTCTAACCCTTGACCCAGCACTGAAGGGTCAACACTAAACTATGTCCCTAAGCGCCAAGTTCACATGTTGCTTGAACACCTCCAGGGATGGTGACTCCACCACTGCCCTGGGCAGACCATTCCAGTGTTTGATTACAATTTCAGTGAAGTACTTCCTAATACCTGCCTAAATCTCCCCTGGTGCAGTTTGTAACCATTTCCAATTGATTGAAGTATAGTCACTCTTTAAAATTCCACTTTAAAACAATCTCAAATGACACCTTGAAGAATTTAATTCAAGCCAGGTATATTATAGGGAAAAAAATCTCACATTTCTGGTGATGGCTGAACTCACATCACACAGCTCAGGATCCGTGCTGGTCTTCTGATGGCTGCTGTTTCATTTCTCTTGTCTTTGCCCGGACTCAACTCCTAATAACCATCTCCCATGTGTTATGGGCACAGATGAAGGACACACAGTTTTAAATTAATTTAATTTTCATCTGTCCCAAGGGTATACTAGTCAGTACTAAATTCTGCAAATAGTTCCTACAGAAATAAAGAAGTAAACACAGCACAACATAGTTCTTAAAATCACAAATTGCCTGTTCTGTCCTAAGCCTCTGTCTCCTTCATAAAGTAAGAAGATTATGTACCTTCTGTCAGCCAGTTTCTTCTCAAACTTGATGAGTCTGAGCAGACTGATAAGGAGGAGCTGTTTAAATGACACCAGGTGAAAAAGCAAGAGAAATAGGAAAGAGAAGTATCTTTCATGGAAGACACTCTGAATTTTTAAGAAAATTTATAATCATAATCCATCTTAAAATTTTGATAAATACTTTTTTTTAACATGAAGGCAATGAAAGTTTTTCCTAGAATGCTGTCTTTCCTGCCAAAAAAGCAAGAACCAATTCTGTAGATCTTGACATGCATAGAAAGCACAGAATGTCTGAAGACTTCAGTGATTCAAAACCTCCCAGGCTCCTTCAGCCTTGTGTGACTCCCAAGAAAACATCATTGAAGCTGAGACTTGTGCAATGTGGAATTTTCCATTTTTTAATTCTTCATGCAGTGCCTTCAGCAGTCACCAGACAATGACAAAGACATATCCCAACAAACACTTTAAGCTGTGACAGTGTTTTCAGGTGCAGAGGGGCAACTGAAATTGAGTGTTAACACCTATACACAACATGCGTTTTGTCTCTCTCTAGCATCTCAGCTTAGCAAATGGACTTCCACTCCAATTAAGTCATTCTAATAAATCTAGAAAAGTTGTATTTGTAAAAACGGGTTTGACTTCAACTCAGAGGTATCTGTTTTCCTGGTACTTCTATAGAACTCAACGTACTGCAAAGATAGTACAAAGCCTTCATCCATACCATAAGGTATCACTGCTGTAAAACTAACACCTTATGTGGACTGAACCTCTAGAAGGAAAGGGGACGTAACAGCTCCTTCTGAAATGTAATGATGAAAAAGGCTGACAAATATAAATGCTGCAGGTGGTAGTATAAAAGAGAAATTAATGCAACCACCGTGGTGCTATAACTGAACTAAGACAAGAATGCATTGAAGTGGCATTAAGCCACACTCAACATTCATGTATTTTCCCTTCAGATCTAATAAGAATAAATTGTTAAAGCAAAACAGATTACAGTAGGACAACTACTTGAAATTTGTGGATGCTGACTAAAGAATTCAGCAAAAAGATGGTTTTGGTTATTCCTTGTTTCCAATTTAGATCTTGGCCAGGCAAAAAACAATGCCTTACAAGTGGTTCTTATTTATGAGAAATAAATCTCTTCCCCAAATCTCCATTTTTTTCAGGCTAGCCTGCCCAATACACATTAAGTGACTGCAAGTGACTACTCATCTTGAACGTGAAGCATCAGCTACATTTCTGAAGGAAAAAGCTTCCTGGAAAAGGCAGCTTCAAAACCTCAGCAGAGCTTCATAAGGAGAACTGCTGAGTCAAAGCATGTTTGATTTGCTGTTTCTGCCAGCAGACAGATTTTCAGCACACATTCACTCTCCCTGAATAAAAACAGAATCTGTTGATCCTTGTGAACTTCTGAAAATCTGTATCTATAAAGGAGAATACTGTTCAGTTATATGACTACTGATGCTGGCATTTTTGTCAGAGGCAACATGTTCAGAAACTGACATGAAATTGAAATGAAATACCCTTCAATTATTTTATCAAAGCATTTTTTAGCATTTAGACTAACTACTAATAAAGTCCATAGGTGATATGAAAAATGTCCAAATGGTAAAAAAATTTTTAAAGGTCTATCAATTTTGTGAGACAGTCTAAACTGTGTGCAAGCTAGGCTAATCTAAACAGCATCTATTGCAGCACATGTGAAACTATACTGGGACACAGCTATTCAGAAAACACAGGTCAGCTGAATGTACTGTAGAAGGAAGAATTTCTCAAGATTCCTCATGCCAAAAATCTTTGAATCTCACAATAAATCTTTATTTAGCTTACAGCTTCTGGTGCTACCATATTTGCTATCTTTAAAGTTTTTTATTGTAATTAAGGAGGGTAAGTTATGAACGTTTTCTAGAGTGTCTGCATTATAGTTGAAATTTATTGGGCTTTCAAGTTGTTTGGCTAAGCTTTTAGAAAAAACCCTGTCTCAGCCTCACAGAGCTGTATGCTTAGTTACTATGTTGTTGCTTATATTGGTGCTTATATGTTTACATAAAATTACAGATACTGGTTTTTTTTATGTACAATGTCAATTGTAAAATTAGATATAGAATTTCTCACATCTGAACAGATTCACACTAAGCTAGGCATGGTGTACAAAAGTATAACTATCTATCTGTTATTATAAAAGAAAAATGTCAGGCACACTTCAGATTGAAAAGAAGGCTTTCCATTTGAGGATATCTAGGGTGCAGCATTGGAGTTTTCAATATGCAGGGAAACAAGGAGGAGCAACAACAAAACCCTCACTTCAGACTTCCAGAGGGCAGACTTCAGCTTATTCACAGAATCACAGAATCAACCAGGTTGGAAAAGACCTCAGAGATCATCAAGTCCAACCTAGTACCTAATACCTAACACCTCCTGACAACTAAACCATGGCTCCAGGTGCCACATCCCATCTTTTTACGAACACCAGGGACGGTGACTCCACCACCTCACTGAGCAGCCCATTCCACTGGCCAATTACTGTTCTGTGAAGAACTTTATCTCTGGCCAGGCCCAGAGAGTGGTGGTGAATGGTGTCACTTCCAGCTGGCAGCCAGTCACTAGTGGTGTCCCCTGATTATATCAGTGTTGGGCCCGATCCTGTTCAATATCTTTATTGATAATCGGGATAAGGAGATAAGAGTCCACCATTAGTAAGTTTGCAGACAACACCAAGTTGTGGGCAGGTGTTGATCTGTTGGAGGGCAGAAGGGCTCTCCAAAGGGACCTTGACAGACTGGACAGATGGGCAGAGTCCAAGAGGATGGCATTTAACAAGTCCAAGTGCTGGGTGCTGCACAACCCCATGCAGCACTACAGGCTGGGGTCGGAGTTGCTGGAGAGCAGACAGACAGAAAGGGACCTGGGGGTACTGATTGACAGCCGGCTGAACATGAGCCAGCAGTGTGCCCAGGTGGCCAAGAAGGCCAATGGCATCCTGGCCTGGATCAGGAATAGCGTGACCAGCAGGAGCAGGGAAGTCATCATGTACACAGCACTGGTTAGACTACACCTTGAATACTGTGTCCAGTTCTGGGCCCCTCAATCTAAGAAGGACACTGAGATACTTGAACATGTTCAGAGAAGGGCAACGAGGCTGGTGAGAGATCTGGAGCACAAGCCCTATGAGAAGATGTTGAGGGAGCTGGGGCTGTTTAGCCTGGAGAGGAGGAGTCTCAGGGGAGACCTTATTGTTCTCTACAACTCCCTGAAGGGAGGCCGTAGCCAGGTGGGGGTTGGTCTCTTCTCCCAGGCAACCAGTGGCAGAACAAGAGGACACAGTCTCAAGCTGTGCCAGGGGAAGTTTAGGCTCGAGGTGAGGAGAAAGTTCTTCACAGAAGAGTAATTGGCTATTGGAATGGGCTGCTCAGTGAGGTGGTGGAGTCACCGTCCCTGGAGGTGTTCAGAAAAAGATTGGATGTGGCACTTGGAGGCATGGTTTATTTGTCAGGAGGTGTTAAGGTTGTACATGATGATCTCTGAGGTCTTTTCCAAACTGGCTGATTCTGTGGAGTACAACTGCTTTGAACTAACTGCTTTTAAAGAACCATCCCAACACACATTTTAAACCAAACCCAAAAGGCACCTGTAGATTCATCGTCCTGTGTGCAGACAGGATAAAGCTTTGAAACTTGGTGATTCAAGCTTGGATTTGGTCCATTGTGCAGGCATATGAAATGGCATCACTCCCTTCAGAGGCACATTTATCAAAGGTAAAAGGCATTTTAAGTCCCAGGGAGGCTTAAAAGCTTCCCTTCCTTTCTCCAATGCCTTTCACAAATGCAGACACATCCACATAGCCATGCTTGCTTTTTCTGCAGAATTGGAAATTGTGAGTTGTCTTTAGTTTCTCCCATTCTGAAGCAAGCTGTAGTTTCGTAACTGTCCCCAAAACTGGGGCATGGGCTATTGAAAATCAATTATCAGCTGTGAGATGGGAGGAATAAAACAGAGGAAGAAAAGCAGGGCAGAAAATGTGCTTACGAAATTCAAAATAAAAATAAGCAAGTCCACATTTCATCCTGACAAGTGAGGCACTTTGCCTCTGTCATCCTCTTCATCATGCAGATGCACTTGTCACAATCATACACTCCCTCCTCTCCACTAAATTTCTATAGTAGATGCCAACTATTTGTATAGCTTCTGGATAAAAATGATGGAAAAAAATCCATATTTCACAAACCATTTAAGAACTCTAGCTTTTAAATATTTTCTTGTTTCATTTTACAGGGCACTTTTTTTTAGTTAACATGTAGTCTAGTTACTTTTCACCAGGAGACAGAGTACCAATAATACCAGATCTAGGAGGCTAGAAAACAAACAGGTGGGGAAATGAATAAGTGCTCATGTTTGTTTACACTTGCTATAAAGAAGCAGTTTTGTCCAAGGAAGCTAGATAATACATGGTATGCCATCTGGTTTGCAATGAGATGGGGCAATGATATTTGCAGATTACAGCTGGTCCTAGATAGCCATTATCACCTAGTTAACCCAGATGTTAGACAAAATCCACACATGGACAAAGAACTGCAGAGGAAAAGAAAGAAAGAGCTTCAGGAGGCAGTGATGCTGGCAGCCACAACTTTGGGTTCAGATGGAAGGTTGGGTGTACTACAATTCACTGATTTTGCTAACTGTTCACAGCAGCACCTATGAATAACACTTTCAGCAATCTCCTGTTAGGCAGGAGATTCTGCATCATGCTTTTGAATCGCGCACTACTCACAGATGTGCAACAGCAAGCACTCAGCATGATATCTCCAGCTTGAACAAAACTGGCGAAACATTCCTTTGGCATAACAAGTCACAGTGAGGAAACGTGTCTTTCTCTTTGAGTGTCAAGCAGAGACTCCTCTCAGATACATTCCACTTTCCAAAAGCTAGTTATCTTGTTCTATACTAGTCATATTATCTTATTTATTCTCTGGTAAATGCTAAATGCAAAGAGATGCTTGTAAGAGTAATTCTGTGTGGGGTCATACAGATAATTGACGGAGAGGAGAACACCCCCTGGAGTTGCCCCTTTATGACCATGGAGGAGTGCCAGTGCTTAGACTACTAGAGTTTACACAAGAAATATTAGGCCACACAAGATCCTGTTTCTTGTGGAGCAGAATCAAGATTCTCACTTCTCATTTTCAGGGTGGTGAATGAACAGGCTTAGCATATACAGACCAAGGTGTACACCCCAGGTATAAAGAGAGAAGATGCCCAGTAAGACTTTCTACAACAACAGTAAGTCAAAGACTGTAAAAAAACCAAAGTACATCGTAGTGCATATCTTAAAATAATTTTTTTAAAAGCCACTATTAAAATCACACAAACTGAACAAAATCCTCTTTCAAACACAGCTCTCCCATAGGAACAGCATGTGAAAGAGCATGGGGGACACACATGGCATATGCTCTTGAAAACACTCAGAGCACCAGCTCTCAGATTCAAAATAACTTGTAAAGCTATCACTCAGATTAACTATAGCCTGCCTTTGCAGTCAGTTCTACTTAAAATGCCTTAAACTGTTTGGCTCCTGACTAATCAATGCCTGATTAAAATGACACACTTATGTGGAGGCATTTTGATACTCACAAAATACAAGGTGCCAACTATTTTAGGTTCTGCTATTAAGTTTTCTCATCACTTTTACATTTGAGTCACAAGATTGAGAGTATAATGTATAACCAACTACAGTTAAAAACAACATGATGAAAAATTAAATTAAAAGCTATCCTACATATATGGTATCTCTTTTTTTCCCCTATGAAATATGGAAGCACTTTCTGGTATCTTAGCACTTAGCCTCCACACTAGCATGTTGCTGGTTTCAGCAGTATAAATTACATTAGCAGAAATCATAGAAAACACAGTGGATGCAATAAATTACATGCAAAACATTTTAAAGTATTCAGTCTCTTCTGAGAAAAACCTCCACCACGTGCTTCAGTATAGGAATGCTTGGGCATTGCACTTAGAAATAAGTTTTCCAAAATAATCTACACTGTCACAACAGGTTAGTGGTATCAAATAATCTTTGTGCTAATTAATATGAATTCCAAGTTTTACTTACCAATCCTGCACAGCATTGAAAGATTCTTCATTTGTGATGTCATACATTAAAATGAAGCCCATTGCACCCCGGTAGTAAGCTGTAGTAATTGTTCTGTACCTCTCTTGACCTGCTGTGTCCTAAAACAATAACAAAAAATTTTTACATGTTGCAAATAAATTGACAGATGATTTTTTTAATAGTAAGAAAACTCTGACGAGTTACTGCACGACTCTGCAAACCTACTCATAAAACTAATTAAGGGAAAGAAAACTGAGAATAGCAGAAAGAGGAGATCACAACAGGAGAGGCACATCCATTCTGTCATAAGGTGAGAGTGGAAGGAAGCAGAAGGACATGGCCTTCTGTCAGGTCATGTATTCTGAGCCATTCACTGATTCAAGACAAGACAGGAATCATAGAATTGTTTGGGTTGGAAGGGACCTTTAATGGTCATCCTTGACATCCCCAACTAGATTAGGCTGCTCATCATCAAACCTGCCCTTGAATATCCCAGAGGTGGGGGCTCCACCACCTCCCTGGGCAAGCTATTCCAGTGTTCCACCACCCTCACAGTAAAGAACTTGTTCCTAATGTCCAGTCTAAGTCTGCCCTTCTCTAGTTTAAAACCGTTGCCCCTTCTCCTAGTGCTACATGCCCTTATAAACAGTCCCTCCCCAGCTTTCTTGCAGGCCACCTCAGGTACTGGAAGGCCAGTGTAAGGTCTCCTTAAGGCCACCTCTTCTCTGGGCTGAACAACCCTAACTCAGCCTGTCTTCTTAGGAGAGGTGCTCCAGCCCTCTGATTATTTTTATCCCTTAACAATCTTGTGTCCTTCTCTGTATTTGTACCTTCCCAGTTTGACAGAGGGGACAGGCAAATTCACATGTGCTGGATAAAATACTGTAACAAAATAACGTCCTTAAGAGCTTAATTATAAGATCAGGATCATTCCTGAAATACGGAAACATTCTAAACAAAAAGGCAAAATCTAACCATTCTATTCTTATGTTTTTAAGCACCAATACAGATCTGTGCTCACAAAACAAAACCTGGAGGGCAGTGCTTCTAAAAGAAGCATGCTCTCCCCAACTCTCTCTCTCTCTTTTTCCGTCTTTCTCTCTCTCTCTCAATCTCTTTCTCTCTCACACACACACAAAGTGTGTTAGTAGTCCCTTGCCTCAAATCAGTTTTGTTGTTCATTCTCTGTATCTCATTCCATTTTTTTTTAAAGTAAAAAATTTAAGTCTTCTTTTCTCCTTCTGCTTGCTTTCCTTATTTCCACTAAAAAATTTCAGGGTAGTAACTATTTGATACTACATATACATAAATGCAACTTCTAGCATGTGTATACTAAGATTGTGAGACAACAGCAATAACTAAAATACTAGAAATGCATAACTATTTCCATTTCCAGCATATCATTTTAATAATTTAAACCATAAACCTTAAAAGCTTTAGGAGAGACCTATGTAGCATTTCAGTACAATCCTGTAACTGTCTAATGGTTCGTCTGCATGTGTTCAGTTTTAGCAAACTTTGTAACTTAATGTTATTAATTCGCATTTTTTTGGGGTGGATAAGAAATAGTTTAATTTACAATATAGAGAAATCTATTTAATGTGTCTTCTTATAGACGGAGAAGAATTACCAGTGATAAATGATGTTTTACTTGGTGTGTTTTCTGAAATGGTGCCTGGACTAGCACTACTGCTGTGTGGATAAGAGAAAAATAGATTAAGTGGACCTCCTTCTTTACACATATATCATTCATCTCATAAAGAAGTAGATTGTACATACATCAGAATCCACTTACAGAATAAGAAAAATAACCAACACAGTTACTGAAACTGAACACAGTCCTAGGCAAAATACATGGATTCTATAGTTCCAGTGATTCCAGATGGAAAGCTAATGTAGAAGTTAGACTCTTAACAGGTCTTGCAAGAAATTAGGTTGCATGTTTGACAGACAGGTCAAACAGGCATAAACATTTTCTGCTTACACTCTGAGCTGGTTAAGCCTATAACAGCTGTGTTTTGGAGGCTGGATAGATTCTTCCAAATTTTCTGGTAGTATTAATGAATATTAAGGTATTAAGACTCTTGCATATTTTAATACTTAGTTCTTTCTCAGTAGGTCATAATCTGTCAATGAGATGAAAGTACCATTGAAATACTGACTAATATAATTTATTAGAAGAAGAAGAAATATCATCTCTCATCATTTAAAATAATTTCTCTCTATGTCTTTTATGGAACAAGGTTTACTCTTACATGTTTTGCTAGCTTCATTTAGTTGATTTGATATAAGATAAAGAAATGGAAAGGATAGAAGGAAAATAAGGCCCATATCAAGCCTGTAGACTTTTGCTTGTCAAACAAGCTTTGTCAATCTCCATCTGCTTGTTTGTCAGAGACATATATGGTTGGAAATACAATGGTCTGATAAGGAGGAGCCCACTGCTACAGAAGCAAATCTAAGTGATTCTGCCCTGGCAAGGGAGTGGGATGGACTAGATGATCTTTTGAGGTCCCTTCCAACCCCTAATGTTCTGTGACTCCATGATTCTGTAATTTGCTGCAGGCGATTTCCACTGAAGCCTGTCTGCAGGTATAAGTGAACAGCTCTAGAAATAAAGCCATAACTCAATGAGGAGGCTTCCTACTCAAGACAGCAACTGTTTTCTGCACAATGTTAAAGGTAGCTAGTGTGGGATTAGGAACTCTTGAATACAGAGGACAAAAAAGGAGCGTAAAGGAAGAAAAATCAAGATAAAACTTCTTAAATAAAGAGAAATGAACACCGACTGACTTTATGATAGGTGATGCTCTTATGGACAAGGCATCTGAAAAGTCATGACAGTCAGATGAAGTCCCTAGTCCTGACTGGAAGAAAGGAAAAAATGCACCCATTTTAAAAACAGTTAAAAAGAAGACCCTGAGAACTACTGACATGTCAGCCTCACCTCTATGTCTGGGAAGACCATGGAACAGATTCCCCTAAAGGTTATGCCAAAGCATATGGAGGACAGGGAGGTGATTCAACACAGCCAGCACATCTTCACCTAGCTATCTTCAGTGGAATATGAAGGACCTATGGATGTCATTGATCTGGACTTACATAAGGCATCTGACACAGCCTTCCACAACATTCTTCACTCTGTATTGGAAAGATAAGGATTTGATGGGTGGACTGTTAGTTGGATAAGGTATTAGATGGTCACATCCAGAGGGTAGTGGTCAATGGCTCAATGACCAGGTGGAAATTGGTGACAAACAGCAACCCTCAAGGGTCAGTACAGGGACTAGTGCTATTTAATATCTTCATCAGTGATAAACAGCAGGATTAGTGCACCCTCAGCAAGTTTGCAGGATGACACCAAGCTGAGTGATGCAGCTGATGCACCAGAGGAATGGGACATCATTCACAGGGAGCTGGATAAGCTTGAGAAGTGGACCCATTTGAATCTCTTGAGGTACAGCATGGCCAAGAGCAAGGTCCTGCAAATGGGTCAGGGCAACCTCTAGTATCAGTATAGGCTGGGGGATGAAGGGATTGAGACCATCCCTGCAGAAAAGCACTTGGAAGGAAAAACTGACAATGAGTGCTTACAGGCCAGGAGTTTAATAAGCACTCTGGGCTGCATCAAAAGTAGTGTGGACAGCAGGTCAAGGCAAGTGATTCTCCCCCTTTACTCCTTTGAGATCTCATCTGGAGTACTGAGTCCAACCCTGGAATCTTCAGCACAAGAAAAACATGGACCTGTTGGAGTGGGTTCAGAGGAGGGTCACAAAAATCATCAGAGGTTTGGAACTCCTTTTCTGTGAAGAAAGGCTGAGATAATTGGAGTTGCTCAGCTTGCAGAAGAGAAAGCTGCAGGAGGACCTTACTGTGGACTTTCAACACTTAAAGGAGCCGTATAAAAAAGATGGGGACAAACTTTTTACAAGGAACTGTTGCAACAGGACAAGGTATAATGAAGGACAGGTTCAGTCTAGATATAAGGAGGACTTTTTTTTCTGATGAGGGATGTGAAACACGGGAAAAAGTTGCCCAAAGAGGTGGTAGCTGACCTGTGCCTGGAAACATTGAGGGTCAGGTTGGACAGGGCTCTGAGCAGCCTGATCTAGTTGAAGTGGTCCATTCTCACTGCAGAGGGATCAGACGGGATGACCTTTAAAGGTCTCTTCCAACTGAAAGCATTCTATGATTTGATTTGGGTCAGTCTGGGAAGGAAGCAGGTATTTGGGATTGTTCTCAATACAGGCATCAGATATGTGCCTGAAGCCACTTGTGTGTCAGTATGACAACAAAAGAGAAGGTTGTCTAAAGAGGTATGTCCATGTAAGCATAGTTGGTTTCTGACATCAATATTCACAATCCTTTCAGCATTATTTTCTATTCGTTTGCAATAAGGAAGCAACTGAAATGTTAATTGGCCTAATGTACAAATTATATAGAGGTGTGTTTATGATCATGTAGGAAACCAACCCAAATATCAGTAATCAATGTTGCCAGAACTTCTGTGTTCCACTCATTCATATGCATCTCCTTTGTATGCTGACTAGAATATATTCATCAATGTCTTAAAAACAGTTCCTTTTGTATGACTAAGTAACTCAAACATAATTTGTTAGTAGGAATAGCACATTACAAACGTCAAATAATATTATATAATATTACAGTGAAGGAATTTATTTCAAACAGAAAAAGCTGGAAGTGGGAAGATTCAGGCTGGACGTGAGGAAGAAGTTCTTCCCCATGAGAGTGGTGAGAGCCTGGAATGGGTTGTCCAGGGAGGTGGTTGAGGCCCCATCCCTGGAGGTGTTTAAGGCCAGGCTGGATGAGGCTCTGGCCAGCCTGATGTAGTGTGAGCTGTCCCTGCCCATGGCAGGGGGGTTGGAACTCAATGATCCTTGTGGTCCCTTCCAACCCTGACTGATTCTATGATTCTATGATTCTATGATTCTATGATTCTAAAACCTCTGACAGCAGCAATGTAAATAGCATTTCTCTTGGTTTATTAGATTTTATTCATATGGAAGAATTGAGTAGAAAAGAACTAATTTCCATATCATGTTTATACTTGTAAATCAGTATGATTTTATCCACATGTGCTGTTTTGTACTTGTGCTTGAAGAAAACTGTTTGCAGTCCAGGTACAGTAACTATTTGTAACAGATGCTGCTATGTTTTCTTAAGACTTTTTTGCAAGACCATGAAATTCATGTGATGATCATCTCTTAGGTTTAAAATGTGAAATGTAACATCTATATTTTGCATTGATTGATGCTTATTTCTAAGGAAACTTAATAAAATATGCCTGAGGAAGAAGACTGTCTTTTTTAAGCAAGTATAATAAAATATATTTATATATTTTACTATTTAATGTATTTGGCAGAGGTATCTTCAGCTACTGCCACAACTCATTCACAAAGTGTATGTACAGGTTGTGAGCAATATTTCACATGTGAAGACAGTCAAATGATTTAAGCACAAATTTGGCAATTTCCAATGCAGCTGATGCACCAGAGGAATGGGACATCATTCACAGGGAGCTAGATGAGCTTGAGAAATGGACCCATTTGAATCTCTTGAGGTTCAGCACGGCCAAGAGCAAGGTCCTGCAAATGGGTCAGGGCAACCTGGCTTAGGGTGAAGACAGCAATCTGCTATGTGTTTGGCCAGCTCTCCTTTGTCACGTATCTTAAATGGTATAGAGACAGATAATTCTAGATTACCTTGGCTGTTCATTTGAGTTAAACTTAAAGCTGTGAAACTGACAGTACAGTAAAGCTTTAAGTGAACATATGTTAATTACTTTTACAGCAACCACATGAACCAGGTACTGTCCTGTGTCCCTCCCTTGAAATAACCCTTTAATAATGTGTCATGGATCAAAACTGGCTGGCAGCTGAGCATCATGCAACATTTGCTCACCTTCCCCCAGTCCAGGAACAGTATTTCCAAGTAGAGTTGATCATTATTAATGCAGACAGATTTGAAGGTGAAAGCAACAGAATTTGACAGCAAGAATTTTTAATGATCCTGTCATGAAGGAATTATAGCGGCCTTCCAGTACCTGAAGGGGGCCTACAGGAAGATGGAGGGTGTATTTATGAAGGCATTTGGTGACAGGATAAGGGGCAATAGTTTTAAACTAGAGAAAAGTAGATTTAGTTTGGACATTAGGAAGTTCTTCTTGTCTATCAGGGTGGTAAGTCACTGGAAAGGGTTGCCCAAAGAAGTTGTGAATGTCTCATACCTGGAAGTGTTTAAGACCAGGCTGGATGAGGTTTTGAGCAGCCCGGTCTGGTAGGAGATATCCCTGACCACAGCTATGGAACTATAGGATTGTTAATGGCCCTTCCAACTCAAGACATGCTATGATTCTATGACCCTATGAATTCAGTCTGCAAAACACACAGTCATTTTGTAGAACACTTGAATGAGACTGTGCCTCTTTCTATCCTGTGTGCTAAATATACAAATATCTTCTTAGATCCACTTCCCCACACTACAAGTTTTACTTGTATCACAGTACAGCTCATATGATGTGTCAAAAAATTGGCAGCAATAGAAGAGAAATTCCCAAGTGGTGTTTATATCTCCACTGCACATCCACAACATTTGAAGACAAAGCACACAGAAAAATAAAATAAAAAAATCTGAATTGGATGAATTCTAACTTTTCAAGTGAAGATATTATGTTAAGATAAACAAAATTGGCATAGCAATCAAGAACTGATGCTCCTGTATGAGTTCCATGTTTCATTCTTACTGTAGTATCCCAAAGGTCATTTATATACTTCATCCAAGACAATCTGTATTTCTCTGATTTCTCCTAGTGATACATAAAGGGACTTGAGACAGCAAGTGAAGGAAAATCTAAACTGGGTCTTTCTAGAGCAGCACAAAAGAGGTCTCTGATATTTCTGCAGAGATCATGGGAAGAAAGGATAAAAAGTAAGAAAAACCCCACAAAACAAGCACAAACAAGCAAACAAAAAATCTTAAACACCAAACAAAACAAAACAAAAAAAAAAAAACCAAAACCCACCACAAAACCCAAAGAGTAACAGAGCTTTCAGGGAGTGACAAGAGACAATCTCTGCAAAAATCCTCTTGAGATAGGGAGCAGACAGCAGTAAATCCACTTGAAGTCTGCTGCTAACCACTGAGGAAGAGCAAAGGCAACTTGCCATGGCAGAAGGAAATGATAGGGAGAAAAACTGCTGGAACAGGAGAACCTTACTATCCTGGAAGCACCATGTCTCAACAAACAGCACTTCCAATAGAAGTTTTAGGCACACATCAAAAAAAAGACACATGAACATCTACAACTAGGAATGGAAAAACACAGTTCAAAACACTTTCTTTAGCTGATCACAAAATCATAGAATTGTTTGGGTTGGAAGGGACGCTTAAAGGTCATCTAGTCCAAACCTTGCTGCTGTCAGCAGAGACATCTTCACCTAGAGCAGGTTGCTCAGAGTCCCAGACAACTTGACTTGGCATGTTTCCAGGGACAAGCCATCTACCACCTCACCTCTCTGGGCAACCTCAGCCAGCATCTCACTACCCTCTAATGTGTGCACAAGACATGTAACACTGTATAGTGACAACTCAGTACTTGCTTACATAGGTATCTCCTGTCAACAGCTCTTTCCAGACTTCTTATGGCTTTGCTCTCCCAGGAATACTGTCTTCTATATACATGTGTTTGTGACTGGATGGTGACATTTCTATTCAACATCTTTACAGATGACTTGGAGGAGGGGATCAAGTCTACCGTTAGTAAATTCTCAGATGACACCAAATCGGGAGGCAGTGTCAATCTGCTGAAAGATAAGAAGACACTTCAGAGAGACCTGGATAGGCTGGGTCGATGGGCTGAAGCCAATGGTATGAGGTTTAACAAGGCCAAGTGCAGGGTCCAACTCTTTGGCCACAGCTCTACAGACTGGAGGATGAGTGGCAGAGAGAGACCTGGGAGTGCTGGTTGACAACCAGCTGACCAAGAGCCAGTAGTGTGCCCAGGTGGCATGGAAGGCCAATGGCATCTTGGCTTGTATCAACAATAGTTTGGCCATCAAGACTAGGGATGTAATTCTGCCCCTGAACTCAGCACTGGTGAGGCCTCACCTCAAGTACTGTGTGCAGTTCTGGGCCCTCACTTCAAGAAAGGTATAGAGGTGCTGGAGTGGGTCCAGAGGAGAGAGGTGAGACTGGTGAAGGGACTGGAGGGGAAGTCTTATGAGGAGAATCTGAGGGAGCTGGGATTGTTTTGCTTGGACGAGACTCAGGGGGGACCTTATCACACTCTACAACTACCTGATGGGAAGATGTAGTAAGGTGGGGGTTGGGTTCTTCTCCCAGGCAACTTGTGACAAGATGAGAGGGCATGGCCTGAAGCTGTGCCAGAGGAGGTTTAGGTTGGATGTTAGGAAGCACTTCCTCATGGAAAGGGTAATTAGACACTGGAGTGGATTGCCCAGGGAGGTGGTGAAGTCACTATCCTTGGAGGTGTTTAAGGAAAGATTGCACGTGGCACTTAGTGACATGGTCTAGTCACTGTGGTGGTGTTAGGTCAGAGGTTGGACCTAATGACCTCAGAGGTCTATTCCAGCCTCAATAATTCTGCGATTTTTGTGATTCTGTGATTTAAAGAGATGCAGCCAATATCTCAAGGTCCAAGTAGTGGCATTCTTTAGGAGTTGATACTGAGATCAGTGCTTTTAATGTGCTTGTCAGAGATGTGGACAGAGATTGAGTGCACCCTCAGCAAGTTTGCTGACAACACCAAGCTGTGTGGTACATTGGCATGCTGAAGGAAATGAATGCCATCCACTGGGACCTTCACAGGTGGGCCCCTAGAGAAATGGGCCCCTGCCAACCTCATGAAGTTCAACAAGGTCAAGTGAAAGGTCCTACACAGGGGTCAGGGCAATCCAAAGTGCAAATACAGGCTGGGTGATATGTGACTTGAGAGCAGCCCAGGCTTCCAGAGAAGGACCTGGGCATGTTGGTGGATGAAAAACTGTATGTGAGCCAGCAATGTACACTTGCAGCCCAGAAAGACATTTTGATTACATAAATCAAAATCTTTTGGATTAACTATTTTTCTCTAGAACTTGCTTTTCAGGAAGTAAGAATAATAAGCTTTCAGCTTTCTCTCTCCCTTGTCATTCTGCCCTATTGTGCATCTTGAATACAGCTTTCTCTATTAACATTCATTACTCATATTTAATTTGCACTTATTATTCAGGATGAGGTGAGATCCATGGGTAGAGAAAAGTTTCAACAACCATTTTGATAACAGCTTGATGGCTCTCTGCATTGAACAAATCTGCATAATTTGACACTATTATGCAAACCCTTGTCCACTGATTAGCTAACAGTGCCACTTAGCTATTGAGATCTGTGAACATTGAGCTTAGCACATTTTTGTTCCAGGTCTTTCTTAGAAGCACAGTTTTGTAACTCTCCACCTCTAAGAGAAAAACAAATTAGTGGTACAAAGGACTCATTAGAGCTATAAACCAAACACTCTTGCCAGAAACTCTCTCATTACCTCTGCTTTACCTTGTAATATACCCCTCTGTTTAAATGTGCATCCAAGTTCTTAATTTGAAACAATTTATAGGAATGTTCCTATTAAATATTAATAACCTTCCAAGCCTTTTCTTTCTATGCAGAATATTAAGTTTAAAAAAACATGTTTAAGGGCTCACTAGAATTACTATCAATGTACACTGTTCATGTTAAAATGTTTTAAATCTCTACAACACAGAACAAGACACATCTTACCCATTTTAAGCAAGAAACTTTAAATGCAGTATTTCTGGAAGGGTTCTTCCATGGATTAAATCCAAACCCATTCAGAACTCCCACAAGGGCTGGTAAAAGGCACAGCTTAGTGCTTTAGAAAACATGCAGAACAAAAGTAGTAGACTACAGTGTGGTCTGTGCTAAAACAGTTTCCTTCTGCCTTGGCCACATAATACTGCTTTAGACCAGTCTGGAAGATTTCTTGTACCAAGATCTGTAGGTAACTTCTGCATCCTCTATCTATGACTGTGGCAGGCACTGGCTTTTGGGGCAGACATCAAAGATATCAAAAGAAATTCTGGCAGCTGTTTGTATATCATACGTTAGGCAGGTGTGTCAAGTGTGAGCTGAAATTTCCCCCCCACAGACAATAACCAGGCTAGCCCAGTCTGGAAGCAAATGAAGGCTGTATTTACAAAGCAGAATCTACAATCTATGATGAAATGCAATGAATATGTACAAATATACAAAATTCACAACATTCACAAATATATACAATCAACAGACAAGCACAACCAATCTCCTTTTGCTTCCCCCCAAAGGGGACCCTTCCCAAAGGGGCCTCCCTCTCCAAGGAGCTTCCCCCCAGACTCCCCTTGGACAGAAAGCAGAGTTAGTTAGAGGAGAAAGTTGTTAACTTAGCTGCCGAGGTCAGTGTGTTATCTTCAGCCAGAAGAGAAGAAGAAGAAAACAGCAGCCAGACAGCCCAGCAACTGCCCCGACTGCAGAATGCAGAATGTGCAGAGTGCCCCACTTTGTTTTGGGTAATAGTTCTTAAACATTTCTATCTATCCAATGGAAGTGTTTAGAACAATCGTTATTTTGCTTTCTTACACCCAATAGTGACTTATTTACATTCTTTCACTTTCTCTGTTTTGAACTTTGCAAGGAAAAAATAAAAAGACTGTTTCAAACCATCACAGCAGGTATCTTACGATTCTAAGGCTTAGCTGAAAAAGCACCTGGTGATTCCTGGAGGACATTATCAGTGATGTATCAAAGGCACAGAACACTACCACATTTTCTGCACTAGCAACACAGCCCCTTCACATCTTTCAGAAAGATGATCCCTCATCTGACACAGAACTATCAAGACCTGTGTTTGCAGGACAGTTTGCACTAAATTCTCCTTTCTTCCACTTTTAACTCCTTTTCCCTGCAACAGTCTGCTACCACCAAACACTCCTGTAATATGTGACTGTGAGATCTTTGAATTCCTCTTCATCTTAGATTTTTTTTTGTTGTTCTGAACATAGTGGTTAGCAATTTAGGTTTACAGTTGTGGGTATTATGCAGTAAGGTCAGCTGAACATCCGGTTCCAGGTCAGGTTTTTTTTTTTTTTTTTCTTCCCAACACATTCAGATGAACCTGTTCAAACTGCTTCTGTGTTAAAGGGAAAGATGGAGAAAGGACTGTGTCATCTATCACACGCTGGAAGGGTTTTTTAAAGAATGGGAGTCCACTGCTGCATCCAGACAGCTTGTGACGCAAAGGTGATTCATGAAAAACCAAGGACCTGTATCCAAGACTTTTAGAGTTTGAATTATTTGCATTTCCTTGTGAAAAAATTAAGAGGGCACATCCTTTATAACAAAAGATACCTTTGTTATCAACATGATGCTAGAATTATATCCACCTCAATAGGACGTGTTTATTAATTTGGGGAATCTTTGAATTGCACTGAATTCACAAAGAAAAAAGTCTCATCAAAACAAGATGAAATTTTTAGATGCACCATAAGCACTGTTAAAAATCTTCATAAAGGAAAGAAAGGTTAAAGATGCCAAACAGAAACAACAGTATAATGTACTGTATGATTTGCGGTGGACTTTCATCCAGAAAATATATTATTTAAACTGAAGGCCTCTCTACTCTCTTGGTGGTCAATAAATACCTATCCTGCCCTGGGGAGACCACACCTAGAATACTGTGCTCAGTTTTGGGCTCCCCAGTTCAAGAAAGACAGAGAACTGCTGGAGACAATCCAATAGAGAGCAAGGAGGATGATTAGGGGACTTGAGCATCTCCCCTATGAAGAGAGACTGAGATCCCTGGGGTGGTTTAGTCTTGAGAAGACTGAGAGGGGATCTCATCAATGTCTATAAATATCTGAGAGGCGGTGTGATGGTTTTAAGACTATGTCTTTGATTTTTCTCACAAAGTTCAAGAAAAAGTGAAAGAACATAAATAAATCACTACTGGGCATAGGAAAGCAAATAATGATTATTCTAAACACTTCCATTGGAGAGATAGAAATGTTTAACAGTCAGCACTCAAAACAAAATACAGGCAGTCGGGCAGTCCATCTTCTCTCAGTCTGTCTGCCTGCTTTTTCTCTCTCCTGGCTGAAGATAACTCACACTTGCATACTGACCTTGACAGGTTAAGTCTAATGAACCTCTCCCTGTTTCTTGGCTTTCTTCCCTTTTGCCTGCTCTGGGAGGGGGGAGGAAAAGAAGCAGGGCCCCTCTCTTTTGAGAGGCTCAAGGGGCTTGCTTGTGCTTTTCTGTTGATTGTACATATTTGTAAATGTTGTGAATAGTGTATATTTGTACATATTCATTGCGTTTCATCATAGATTGTAGTTTTGCCTGTAAATACAGCTTCATTTGCTTCTGGACTGAGCTAGCCTGGTCATTGTCAGTGTGGGAGGGGGATTCCAAGCTCTTCACTGTAACAGGTCGGTGTCAAGGAGAGGGGGCCAAGCTGTTTTCAGTGGTGCACAGTAATAAGAAACAATGGGTTCAAGCTTGAACATAGAAGATTTCACCTCAACATGAGAAGAAACTTCTTTACAGTGAGGGTGACGGAGCAATGGAACAGGCTGCCCAGGGAGGTGGTGGAATCTCCTTCTCTGGAGACTTTCAAACCCCACCTGGATGCATTCCTGTGTGGACTACCCTAAGTGATCCTGCTTTGGCAGAGGGGGTTGGACTCGATGATCCCTTGAGGTCCCTTCCACCTCTAATGTACTGTGATAATGTGATAATGTGGCAGATATCATAAAGTTTTTACCTAAAACAGCTCTTTCATGTACTGGATGAGAGAAATATAATTTAAGAGAGCATTTACCCTGAAAATGTCTCAGCTGCTGATGCAGTTTAATGCATATCAACCAATCATGACCTTTATGTTGCTCTATTTAGAGACTGTAAATTATTAAAGAAAGAGTTGCACAAAGAAGTTAAATATGTCAGGTATGATTAATCTTGAATTCAATTACAGTGCCTTTATCCTTGCATTCTCTTCTGTGGAGTTCTGGAGCAAAGTGGCATAATCAATTTCAGCTACATTGCATTGGTCTCTGGTCTCTCTTCTTAGCTCAGGCTGGTTAAGAGCTACGTGATTAGTATACATATGATCGTATTTAGCAATTCAGATGACCTCCTTGTAATTTTAAACTCAAACTTTTGAGAAAAACAGTCTCACCAGAAAGCATAATTGTTAGATATATTAGAACTGAATTGACCAGTTGGAAGGGACCTACCATGACCATCTAGTCCAACTGCTTGACCACTTCAGGGCTGAAGTAGTCAAAACAAAAGTTAAAGCATGTTATTAAGGGCATTGCCCATAGGGTGACGCACTCTGAAGAAAATATCTGGAAGTCCCCTTGCAAGGAAGTAACTTCTGAATGGAATTCAAGCTTTCAGGTGCTTTGCTGGATGAGGATTAGAATGGTAATCTCGTTCTGGGATCAAATCTTAGATAAACAAACTTTACTTCTTGGACCTTTAAGGATATCTAGTTTTTCAGGTCTAGGTGAAGAAGGAGAGACAAGGGTTAAAGTAATTTGTATAACCCATACTTTATGTTTAGAAATTGAGAAAAACAATGTGAAACTGCTGACACTATAATTTAGAACTGATGACCATTTTTACATGTTGCATATGAATAACAGTTTGCTGATTACACTCTGACAATAAATAACTGACCCTATGTGGAAAAAAAGTCCTAAATACAACGACTTATTTACTCACTAAGATACTCATTATTTCAGTGCTAAATTAGTTGAAGAAATAAAACTGCCACTTTGGATTTTTGATGTAATGGTATTTCACTAGAAAATGCTGAATTCTCCAAATGAACATTTGCTGGTGTTTATGTGAATAATTTCATTACAGTAGGTAATTGGATCAAATCCAATTCATCCAAAAATCACTGGCCAAAACCATAAAATAACTCCCAGTAGAAAGAGAGGCTAGGTCGTAAGTTGTAGACTTTCATGGAGTCTACTATTTGAAATAGACTGTTTGAATACTATTTGAAAGAGACTGTTGGATATGATAGGCCTGATTACCACAGGCCATTTTCCAGCTCACATTGACGTGCTCATAAAGCAGATCAGACCCAAAGGCACAAGAGATGCCATATCCATTTACACCTGACAATTTATGCAATTATTTTGAAGATTCACTTATGTCACCCAAATGCAACAGATTCAAGCAGATAAGATTTTTCAGTTTTCTGAGGAACTCATAAATTTTCTAATTTTACATTGCTGATTGTATTTCCCTTCGGCTTACTTTTTAGGCAAGTGAATCGGATCAAATAACACGCATTTTTTAAGCAGAGTACAGTTAAAGAAAAACTTCTTCTTGGTTATGTAGTCACAACAGTTCACAGAATCACAAGATGTTAGGGTTTGGAATTGACCTCTAAAGATCAAGTCAAAAACTCCTAAGGCAGAGTTTTGAAATTCTCCAGAGGAGACTCCATGACTTCTTTGGGAATCTTGTTCCAGTGCTCCATCACCCTCACTGTAAAGAAGTGTCTCCTTATGTTGTAATAGTTACATCACATCCAGTGTTTTTCTTTCAAATATGTTTAAAGACAGAAAACTTAGACCAATTAATTGATAAATGAATTAGCCTTTAAGGAAGATTCAAACTCATTTATGCTGATGAAGTAATAAAGGATAATTCCATCAGTCTTGAAACAGCAATGTCATCACAAGAAGTCAAATCAAGTACCAAAGTAAAATGGAATTAAAATATTTTGACAGGTTAAGGTAGAAGATCTGATTGAAATGCACCTTTCTTTCTAAAGACATCCTGTAATTCTTATATGTATTACCAGCTGGAATGATTGCAATAGGTTATTTGAGCAAGTTTTGAATGTAAAATTTTCAATAAAATAAAACATGCTGTTACAAATATTTTATGAAGGTAAGATTTAGGTCACAGATGATGTACTATAATTATTGTTATTCTTCAGCTGTGATTTTCAAACTAAAGGTATTTTTCCAATTGTCATAGTTATTCTGTTTTAATGCAATATAAGGGAATAGGAAATTACTGTCTAATGGAAGCAGAAAAATGGCCAGCTGTGAACTTTGTAGCAAGTATAATTATAATCAGAGCTACATTAAAGCTCTAGCTACTACAAAACCAGACACTGGGCTCATACACAGTCAAAGATTCATCTAAAAATAAATTGATTGTAAATAACTTTCTAAGGGTTTCACTGCCTACAGTGCAGCACTGATTACATTAAAGCAGTGTCACAATCTGCTATTTATTTTTTAATTTAAAAAAATTGATAAAACCAAGACACAGCTTCCTGAAAGTCATCACATTCTACTATAGCTCTAATCCATTCCTTCCCAGTCTCCTGTCACATACTTGTTTTATAGCAGCAGTGTAAGTCCTTAATGTGGAAGCAATGTAATCACAGATGTGCATGTTTCTGTGTACATATGTATATTTATACATAATATGACCACAAGTATCCAACATAAATAAAAAAAAATATATTCCATTATTCCTATTGTAATATGAAGGCTTTTTTTCTAAACTTGTCAAAATAATGTACAAATTATATATTTATGTCAGGAATCAAGAAAGCAAATTTGTGCCTACAGTCAGAATTCTGACTGACCTTATCAAAGCCTGAGTATATATATATAAATATATCTATAAATATATCTATATCTATAAATATACCTATTTATAATTGCTCTCATTTGCACTTTATTTTTCTTAATTATAAACAAGAAGAGTTACCCTACAGAAGACTTAAAACTCAGGAGTATGAATTAGAAATGCAAGCATACTACGACTTTGCAATTATTTCAGATTCATATGTTATTTACCAAAGAAAATCAAGTACAAAGCTAAATGTAAATGACAGCCTGTCAGATTAATCTTTTTCAATTACAGACTAAATAAATTAATTTCAAAAGCCAGGTTAAGAAATCCCTTGATAGAGCAGCTGCACAGAAGAGAGTTAACATAACTCATGTTCCTTAACTATGCCTCACCAGGCCTCTTTCTGCAAAAGACACCTTCCAGGGTGGACATGTATTTCTCCTGCAAGAAATCTCTGCCTTTGGATGCTGCAACTTGAACAGAAACCCCAGTAATCTTTTCACTGGATGTAACACTGACCAGCATATTAACCTCAAATCACATTATTAGACATTCAACCATGTGGTTTATGATCCTAGATAAAAATGGAATATTATTTCTACTCTGATATGATTAAATTCTTTGACTTGTTCTCTCACTGTGCAGATGTAACTGGATCAGCATCCATCAGCTGACAAAATGCTAGTGTGATGGACAAGCGAGACAGACTGCCAAAGAGGAGAATTGAATAAAGATATTTTTTTCAGATATACTTTCTAATGCAGAACCACAGAATCACAGAACACCAGGCTGGAACAATCCAAGGATCATCTGGTCCAACCTTTCTAGCTGACAGTGTAGTTTAAATGAGATGGTCCAGCACCCTATCAGGCTAGTCTCAAAACTGACCAATGTACAGGAATCTGCTACTTGGGAGATTATTCCAGTGTCTAACTGTTCTCATTGTGAATTCAGCTTTTTTTTTTATGGATTCCAATCAGAATCTCCCCAGGAGTAACTTGTACCCATTATTCCTTGTCTTTTCCATCTGAATCCTTTTAAAAACAGAGTCTCCATCCTCCTGGCAGCCACCCTTTATGTACTGTAAATGGGTAATAACGTCTCCCCTAAGCCTTTTCTTTCCAAGGCTGATCAAACTCAGTTCTCAGCTTTTCCTCACATGGCTAGTGTTCCAGCCCTGGAGGATAATTATTGTGAAACCACAAACAAACAAACAAACAAACAAAACCCCCAAAACCAAACAACAACACACACAAAAAATCCACCACAAACAAATACAAATAAAACGAACCAACACTGGAATTCTGATCATTTCACATGTAAGCATGTTCAAAGATGCTGCTCCAAAAAAAGTAAGAAGGACGACAATTGTTTGTCAGAGCTATTTATTAGTCAGTTCCTCATAGGCTCTCAGGGGGTTGTGTTTCAGCCCACAGCACAGAAGTTTTTGATTTTGCAAAATCTAACTGATGTTAATGGGGTGAGGAGACAGGGGAATCAGCCCTTTCCAAACATCTGCCATCACAAACAGCAACTTTAAAAGATGTCACAACTCACTACTTAAACCTGGAAATTATAGTCAGTTCTAGAAGTATTGAAATGAACTTTGGCTTTCAAAGTTGCTTTTACTGATGAGCAGAGGCATCAGTAAAGAAAAGCATTGTATGTGGGGAACATACAATTTTCCTACCATTTTTTTTCCTTTTAATCTTCAGTATGATGGGAATGTCATTTGTATGATGCATGATTTGGACTAAGATGGATATACTACAATTCTTTGTTTTCTACTGCAAGTGCAAAAGTTCTTGGATGCTGCACAAAGTCACGTTATCCAAACTTAAGAAAACTTAAACTTCTGTACTATACAGACGTTTCTGAGTACTTCAGGTACCCAGTCTTTAAAACTGTGCATAAGGACAGCTCCACAGCACAGCATTAGGTGCTTGAGAAGGCTGTGGATACAACTGACACTAAAGAAATGGCAGTGATTAATATGATTTGAAATATAAAAGGAAGAAGTTTCAATTGTGTCCTTAGTTACATAAACTAAACAAGCATATATAGCTCAGTGAAATCCAGACTGATATAAATCAATGTGAAGAGCAACCTTCCTAAGTGAGAGAACTGTAATTTGGGGTAATTTAATCCTACCAACATTGTTTTCACCATAACATTTACTTTTAAATATAATCCTGAGATGTGTTTATCTGTTTCTATGTTACATTAACTTCTAAGTACTTCCTAAAGAAAAATTATGTGGGTTTGGGGTTTGGTTTATTTTAAAAAAGGCTATTTTGTTGTTAGAACATTTCCAGAGCAGATATACCATCTCAAGTACTTATGGAAACATTATACAAACTCATTGCCAGCTACTATGTAGTAAAAGTTCGAGTGGTTCCTAAGTGGGTAGTTCATAAGTGAGCATGACATGTACTTGGCAATGTAATATGGGGAAACAGCAGATTCAATCTCTAACTATTTAATGCTTTTGAATCACAATTCTAAGGAAAACACACCCAATGTACTCATTTCATATACCCAAGAAAGATCTTAAAATTCTCCAGCACAATTTAACTGATCTTGGAGCAAAATTGCTAACCACAAAAATGATTCTCTGATCTCAAATCTTTTATTAGACTTACCATATGCTTATCTAAAATAGAAAAACTGGAATGTCAGAGTCACCCTATAGTTTTTCAGAACATGCTGTAAATTAAGAGGTCTTTGGAAAAACTGCTGAAAATAAGCTGTTAATCATTTCAATAACGTTTAGCACAAAACTCCACTGAAACAAATGTATATTTTATAAAAAATAAAATTATACAGGTTTGAACATAAAATTGTCAATTCCATTTTTATGCAGGATAATTTAGGCTAATTTTTACCAAAAAGGGAGATAGGAGAGAAATACGGTATCTCAGGTAGGTGGTATACTTTCAGCCTGTGAGGTTCAGACAAATATTTATCTGTTCTCATCACCCTTCTAGGATCCATGTAGTATGATTAGGCCTAGTGAAGTCTGAATTG
Organism: Indicator indicator; assembly: GCF_027791375.1. Lineage (NCBI taxonomy): Eukaryota > Metazoa > Chordata > Aves > Piciformes > Indicatoridae > Indicator > Indicator indicator. Next base: position 28,594,001 of record NC_072053.1, on the reverse strand, counting down.
AGTGAAGCATGGCATGAAGTATGGACAAGGGTGCAGGTCATGAGACACCAGTGACAATAAATGCAGCATGGGTCCTGACTAATCATAGAATAATTATCAATGCATTCAAGGAACCTTCTGGACTGCTGATGCATGTTGGTCCTCCAACAGGTATCAGGGTGGTTGAAGTCCCCCATGAGGATACAAATGAAGTTCCTGTCTATAGAGGGCCTTATCCACTTGGTCTTCCTGATCAGATGGTCTGTAGCAGATCCCCACTATGATATAACTTGCCCCTGCCTTCCCCTTAACCCTGACTCATGAGTTTTTAGAGAGTTCTTCATCCTTCCCCCCTAATTAAGGATCACAACATTGCAGAGCTATCATTTCCCACAGTTCCTACTGCTGTTTTACAAATACAAGCCTTTCACTTTAGGCACCACCCAGCTGCTTTAAGTTCTGATCCTAAGTGTCCATCTACCTGTATGCAGAAATGCAGTTTTCCAATTTAGATTTCTAGATCACATGACTTCCATTCTGTCTGGGGACCATGCCTCCAGAAAAGGTCTTGGCACATCTAAATCACTTCTAATGACTACAAAAATGACAGATCAAAATCTCCAGGCTGCAAAGGCTGCACATTTGTGCTACGAAGAAACAATAAAAAAAAAAAAAAAAAGGCATGTGTAATAAATTCATATAAATACAAATATTAAACAAAGTAATGATACACCTCTTTTCTGTAAATCCGCATAGCATTTGGCATCATCTATATGCTGGAGGATAGCCATGGAGATGCAGACAGATTTCTTTCATAACCATTATACGACATTGGCAACATTTTCCCTATACCTGACACTTGCCAATGGTCCATGGTTATTTAAATTTAGAATAGAAGTAGAACGAATCTAATTTCATCAGGAAAAAGCAGACTACAGCTTGATTTTTTTTGACAGTGATACCGACTTACAACAACAAAAAAAAGCATTTAAAAGGAGATCAAGATTTTAAGAGTTTACTAAGACATGAACTACCAGGCCTAGAACTTCCATTTTTTTTAACTAGATATTTGATTTGCTAGTTCTGGGCAAGTATTGAAGGTCATGGTTTATCCTTTACACAGACTAAAATTCAGAGGTGAAGCTCACTGCAAATTGGAGGAACATGAATAGCTCATAAAATACCTATTTGATTTGTAATTCTAGTGACTGAAGTGAGCAATCATCCTCATGTTTCTGCGCTAAACTTTTGCTAAACGGTATGCTATCTCTTAAAGGTAAAATAAAATGCTATTCAGAAAATGTTATTTAAAGCTCTTTAAATATCAAGAAACAAAACAGAAAATTAAGGAGAGATTATTGACAATAGAGAACTGTGTGCACATTATTTCCACATGAAACCCAGCCACAGCTACAGGAACTGCACATACTCTTAGTAGGAAAGGCTTTGCACAGAACTCTGATATCATTCACAATCCCCCAATCCTTTTCATTTGCTGTTGGCAGGTCTGCAACTTACACTGATGCTGTGAGGTCAGGAAGTACTGGTTCCTAGGGCCATTAGCTGCTAAATCATCCCTTCCATCCTCATTCATTATTAGCTTTGTACTATTGAGTGCAAACAAATTAAATACCATGCAGGCGAAACAGCATTTTTCAGACTGAGGGACAGTCACAAACCATGGCTCTCTTGTTACTGAAAGTTAAGCTCTCTATAAAGCACTTGCAGCTGCCTCTTAAGTGCAATACGTTGTCTTAAGATGATGTATTACAAAACAAATGGGAACAACACAACTAAGTTGCAAAAACATGGAATTTAAACATGTAGTTATTACATAAAGCCCATAACAATCTCCATGATTAATCTGGATTTATATTTTTACTAGAGTGCTGGATCCAAAAAATGGACTCTGAACTTCAAAGACAGAGGGGTTGTTTCACAGATACACTGTTAACAGGTGTATTAGTCTTGATCAGTATCAGTTTTTCTTAAGGTAAATACAGATCTGTTCTTTGAGTGGTTTAACTCATGTTTTTCTGTCATTCAATAGGCCTTTCTGTGGAGGGTCAGACCATTCTTTTTGGAGCTTTCTGATTGTTTGTTTTAAAATTGTTCTTTTATGTTTGTAAACATAGTACAGCTAGGCTGATCAGTAGTATTTAAAGTGTTTCCCTCTTTTACATCTTCTGTTTGCTTCTTCTCACGAGGTATTGCAAGGCTTGAATTTCTAGCAAGACTTATCTTCAAGCCTATTCTTCAAGCCTGCTGAAATAGATGAGTCAGTTCATAAAGTCTCCAGAATTAGGCTTATAGCACCTTTAGGATGATTTTAATTCTGCCAAATTAAAGCAATACCAATTCCTTTGCAATTTTTTCTTTTCTTTTAGAAGTTTGTCTTCTTGTTTCCTCAAAGAAGGTATCAAATGAATGTGAATTTTAATTGTTTTCTTTCCTAATGATTTTTTTTGTATGGAGCTGCATAACATCATTTCCATTACTGACATTCACCTACTTATTTAATTTGACAAAAGTATAATGTATTTACTGCCTCTGTGTAAATCACTACAAATCATAAGAAAAAAAGAAAGCACTGTTGCAGAAAGAGATTAATTTATCTGTTTTCTGAACTCTCCCAATAAGGTACAGCCTGTTTTGCAAAATTTTCTTAATATGAGGCCGTTTACATTACAATAGCAATTTTTTTTAAGACAGAGGTATTCCTGAATTTGCACAAATAACTTTTCAGGGTGAAAGATTGATTTCTTCATGCTGCAATATATCTATGCCTGACTTCCTACTCAGGGAGAGGAAATCTTTTAGACAGTCTCCATTAAATGTGGGTGATTTATTAAAATTCAGTACCTCCAGAAAAGCTCTTCTGTAAAATCTAAAACGTGTTTCAGTTTCCTGAAAAACACATCTACATAACTCTCAGCTAAATGTTAAAGCTACTCCACTGAAATACTGAAGTTCCATGTTTCCATTTATGACTTAAATCTATATCTAAAAAAAAATCAAGACAATAATATTCACTTGAAGTTTTCAGTTGGTTAGTTAGTGTTTTAAGGAAAACTGATGAACTTGTTAATAGCATTACACTTCAATATGATAAATATTCATTTTCTCCACATCTGTCCATGTCTCAAGGATAATTACAAATTAATGTCTTTCCATTGCTTTCCTCAATGATCTTAAGACTACAAAGGCAGTCTTCCAGCATATTAAAGATGGATGTTTATATAAGTTCTATTTCACTGAGACTTATGAAATATACCTGCAGTTTACACAACAACTGGATTCTGTGAGAAATTATGTCTTTTTAAACCACAGTTTAGGAACTTCTGAGTTATCTGATAATTACATTTATATGGAGACACGTAAATGCTACATAAATGTATACAGAAACACACTGAAGTATAAACTGGATCTAGATCCAGAACAGGCAGTCTGGCACATTTTTACTGAATTACTCAGAATGCACTCTTATATGAATTGACATCGTGATTGTATATAATTTGAACAATAACAGACATTACTGACTTAATGTAAGGTTAGAGTGACTCAGGTAAATATGACATAAAACTGTCTCATGCAATGGGATTACAAACATTTGTCAACAGGATTTGATCCTACAAAAGCATATAGAAGATCAGTGGTTTCTGTACACAATAGTGTGGTGAAACAGTCATTCAGTACTCAGTCCTCTACATCTGGCATAGTTTTCTCATAAAACCACAGTTTATCCTGAGAAAAGAGTGGAATCTGATAATTTTATCATCTCTTAGCCTGGAGCATTTCCCCACTTTAGCATAATCAGAATTTGTATTTAATCTTGATCAAAAATAAACTCTGAAGTGGACAGAAAATGGTCAGAGTTTGTTCATGTTAAAAGTCTGTTTTGTACAGATCCTGTTGGGTCTGAAAACAAAAGGTAGAAAAAAATACTGAGAATAACTATGGGCTTGCTGCTATGAAAACAGAAATGGTATGAAGCAGATCTGGAGAGTAACTAGTCAATTCATAGATAGATGCCTATAAACAGTCCTTCACACAAATTTTCTCAACTTCTTTCTGAGTCTTTCTTTTCTGAGATTCATCCTCAGTTACTGTCGGAGTTGGGATTTGAAGGCTAACTGACAACACAGACTCAATTAGCAAATTAAACTAGCGGGGTGGGAAACCAAGCGTCAGTGTGCTCCAACTTGAATGTAAGACCTACACAAGGAGAAGGAACAAAAGCGTGTGCAAATCAGAAAGGAAAGATAAAAGGTCAAGCAAAATAGTTATTAGACGCTTGGCTAAGGTGCACTAAGAGATGTGTACACATGGTGCAAGTCCAGACACAGTTTGAAGGCAGGTAAAAGGTGAGGAATGCCAACTACAGAGTAATGCAGGGTCCACAGCTAGAAACAAGCATGCCAGAAGAAAGGATAAGAAAGTCAGGTAGAATATCACCAGCATCATGAGAGGAAACAAGATAAGGAACAAGGAAGAGGGACTAAGTGGGTTGGAAGAATACAGTGCCAAAACTGATGTACAGATCATGACAGAGAAAAAGACAAAAGACAATAAAATAACATCTGAAGACACTATAATTCATAAACTGGCTGAATAGCAATGGGTAACTATTGAAATTCCCTTACATGTTAGCAGGGATATAAGGTGTGTAGGCCAGTCTTCAACTGGTAGGGATTTGCTAGGCTGCCAGCTGCTAAGGATGCTAACTGAAGCTAAATGAAAGGAGGTATTCAGTAATATATTCATATGTTAATTAAAAGATTAAGACTTTCCTCAGTTGCTAATTACTGAGGAGAAGATATAGAACAATAGTCATTCACAAAAAATTAAACTGAATCCAGCGAGAATGCAAATGCTTCGGTTCTCGTTGCACTGCCTTTTCCACAAATGCCCACCAACAATTTTTTCTTGGGAAAGAAATGTCACTGCTGTCAATGCATTGCCATGTGAATATGTGTGAGGATAGCATACTCATGTACAAAACTGCTTGCTCAGCTAGCTTTGTGCATTCAGACATGTTCTTACTGCAAAACCATTTGGGGACCACAGAACTTTACCAGCACCTCTGAAAAAAAAAAAAAAAGACAACAACAAAAAAAAGACAAAATCAAACATTAACCCTGAAGGAGGGAATATGTACACAGAATTACTGATTTTAAGCATTGATCTTGACAGACTGGCTCAATTGACCAACAACAGTTGAACAAGATTTAACAAGTCAGGTCCTGCACTTGCGTCAAAGCAACTCCATGCAATGCTTCAGGCTTGGGGATAAGTGGCTGGAAAGATGCTTGACAGAAAAGGACCTAGGTGTGTCGGTCAACAGACAGCTGAATATGAGCCAGTAGTATGCCCAGGTGGCCAAGAACGTCAACAGCATCCTGGCCTGTATCAGAAGTACTACTTAGGGAAGTAGAACTATTAGGGCTAGGGGAGTGATCATCTTCCTGTACTCAGTGGTGGTGAGACTGCACTTTGAACACTGTATTAAGTTTTGGGCCCCTCTCTACAGGAAGGACATTGAAGTGCTGAAGCACGTTCAAATGTCAAAAGAACTACACAAGTCTCATGAGGAGCAGCTCAGTGAACCAGGGTTGTTTAGCTTGAGGAAAAGACAGATGAGGGGAGACCTTACTGTTCTTTACAGGTACTTGAAAGAAGTTTGTATGAGGTGGAACCAGTCTCTTCTTCCAGGTAACAAGTGATATGACACGAGGAAACAGCTTCGAGTTGCACCAGGGGAGATTTAGATGGGATATTGGGAAAAGTTTCTTCACTGAAAGTGTTGTAAAGTACTGGAACAGAGTGCCCAGGGAGGTGGTGGAGTCACCATCCTTGGAGTTATTTAAAAGATGTGCAGATGTGGCACTTTGGGACATGATTTAGTGGTGGACTTAGCAGTGCTTGGTCTACAGTTGGACTCAATGATCCTAAGGGTCTTTTCTAACCTAAATGATTCTATGATGCTATGAGCAAAGCCAGGAACCAAATGAGCAGTTACCTAAGAATTCAAATCCACTTTGCAGTGGATTTTTCAGCAGTGATGCCTAATGGGATGATGTTTGCCAAACAGAAAGTGGAGGTCACTGAGGATAAACCTGAGCTGTTTGAAAAGCAGACAGCATCAATCAAAAAATTAGGTTTACTGTAGCCCACAGCATGTTTCCACTCACAGTGAATTACGAACATCAATTTCACTAATTATCCAGAATGCTTTCCATTTATTTAAGAATGGGGCTTGTGTAGAATATATTTCTGGCTCAGAAAAACAGATACAAAGTGTACCTTTCGAAAGATAAGTTCTGTGTTGTTAATGTTCCTGTAAGCATTCACTATATGAAGCACTGGAATAATACTGGGGATTCACCTTCTGTCCCCAAACAACATTTTCTATAGAGCCATCCGCAAGAAAGAGCACATCTACAGGGACAGACACAGAAGTAAGATTGTTCTCCAGTGCTATACCTAACAAATGTATCCTAGCTCTTAATCTGACTCAATAAGCATATATCCTTAGTCACTTTTCTCCACTACACCAAAGGACTACTAGTACTCTGAAGTAGGAAAATACCATATCAGAGCTCCTTTACATGGACACTACACTTAATAAACCAAGGGACTTATCTGCTGGGGAATCTATTCCAAAGGAATACTCCCCATATAGCACAGCTATACCGAAGACAAGGACACTGATGTCAACTGAGAGCATGATAATGAATACTTACATTCTCACCCAACTGAACTACATTAGCAAAGTGTGGGAGAACAGAAAGTATCTATGAATGGCTTCAGAACAAGAAAGAACAGCAGGCTGCTAATAATAGAAGAATGACCTGATGGTAAGAGGAGCTGACTGCAGTAAACAACTTGAATGTGAGATAGGACAACATTTACCTACACGCAAAATCAGCTCAACCTGATATGGGAAGAAGACAAGAATGGACAGCTACACGTCAAAGAAGAAACTCAGTTAGCAACAGGGGTAAAACCATGTTGGGTTATTGTTCAGCCTGCTCGATTTTTCCTATATAAACTGCTTTTTCAATGCCAATAAAGGGATTCCTGCTACACCTACTTGGAGTTTGTGCATCCTTTCCAACAGCAAAGTTTTATAAGTTATAGTCAAGTGTAAAATACAAGAGTATAACTCCACTTACAATTTTACATACATTTATTGCAAAATTTAAGAAGAATTTAAATCCCACTGTAGCAAATATTTTACAGTAAATCATGGCTGCAGACTAATCAGTTAGGCAGTTCTCTCTCATGGTTAGCTGTAGTGCCATACAACATTTCAGACTGGAAGGCATTTTGGAAGGTCATCTAATCCAGCTCTCAGTTCCATGCAGCAGGTCAGCTATACAATCTGACAAGGTTGTTTAGAGCTTTATCCAGCTGGATCCTGAAAACGTTGAAATCTGATATTGCACAAGCTCTCAGGACAATTTGTTTCACTACTTTACTGTTTTTATGGCAAAAACCCTTTTCCTTAGATTAGACCTGATACTGCCTTATAGAAATAAGAAGGCTGCTCTGAAGTCCCTCTGAAACTTTCTCTTCTCCAAGCTGAGCAAGCCCAGGTCCCTCAGTCTCTCCTCACAGGGCAAAAGCTTCAGCTCCTTGGCATCTTGGTGACCCTCTGCTGAACTTGCTCCAGTATGTTGGTACCATTCTTGTCAAAGGGAGGAAATTGGGGAGAACTCAATACAGTATCATGGATGCAGTGTAATGAGGAGAAGTATGCTCCAGCTTACAGAATCCCTACTGTTACAGAGTTCTTTTGCAAATTTGCCAGAAGCACCAAGGGTGAATTTCTGTTTATGTGTATTATTTGAGAACACACAAGATGTAAGCATATACACAGGAATTGTATACATTAATTTGAGTTAACCAGTTACAATTATTTTCAGATGTTAAAAGACACAGTAACTTCAAGATGACTGAGTAACCCAGATTCTCTTGAACCCCTAAAGACTTCCATGGCATCTTTAAAAGACAAACCCAGACTGGATGAGGTTCATTCATCAGTGTACTCAAAAACATTATCCCTTGAGTTTGCTCTCTTCACTCTGTGCACTCTGTATGAGAGTGACACAAACACCCTCTGATCTAGTTTTAGATTGGTTTGACTTTTATTCTTACCTCCACTTTTTTTTTTTTTTTTTTTTAAATCTACTCCAGGCCATCAACATTAATCCTCAGCATTATGCAATTAGCAGAAATGATGTGGTGGAGGTACCATATGCCCAGAACCATGCCCCAAATACTGGAAAATTTGTCCCAACCCTCCTTTCTGGAAAGGGGGAAGGGCCCAGGTGCTAGCCTGTTTCCTACATGCACCCATCGCACGGCATGCTCATGCTTCTTCTATTTCAGGGCATAGTTCTAGCTTCAGGTTTTCTATAGGCTAAAGCAAGTTGTTGATAAGTGTGCCCATTGGCCAGATCCAGCCTTGAGAAACCTATAAGTATTACCCCACTTGTAAACAAGTTGCTTTCTCCTTTTGTTCTCTCCAGAGCTTTGCAGCTCTCTCCTTTTGTTCAAGCAAAGGACTGCATTGTAACCTTAAACAGGAAGCAGTCGCTGAAAACAATCGGCATTGACAGCTACCTTTGAGCCACGGGGAACCAGCGCTCCGCATGGCTGCACCCCTTCCCCGAAGCCCATTGTCAGGATTGGAGAGACCTGATTCCGCCTACCAGGAACCGTCACCTCGCCCCACTTGCGAGCCGACCCCAAAGCACCCGGCCCCACTTCGCAGGACCACTCCCCTAGGACTGGCCCTGCCAGCCCCAGGCTCCCGCAGCTGCGCCATGGGATCACCTTGCGAAGGGAGGCCGCCAATCGGCGAGGAAAGTCACCGACACCATCCGGAGGGAAGCCCCCCACCGCAGCCCGTCAGCGACTCAGCCACAGCCTCAGCCCCGGGAGCCTTCCCCAGTCCAGAACGGACCAGCCATGGGCAGACAGTAAGCAGACAGCGAGCAGCCAGCTTAACGCAGCAACTTGCTTCGCTACAAAGACACTGTGTATCTTTTCACGTGTGCAACACTCCCTAGCTTTCAGTTCAAAGCACCCGCGCCCAGCCGCGTGATATTCTAGCCTGAATTGCCTTTGATAGCATTGTAAATTTTCCTCTGTATATAGTTAAAGCCACCAAGCGTCTTGTCGAGTCGCTATCCGGTGGACAAGCGGCGGAACTACACCCTTCCTTCCCTCAATTAGAAATTCTGTAACTATTCCAATTGGGTCATACTAAACCAGTTATGGGGTTTGTTTTCACAACCGTGCACTAGAATCTCTCTCTATAAAATAGTGATTAATCGGTTATTAATAATTTTAATAATAAAATTAATTTCCATAATTCATATTTAATAATTCATAAATTAATAACCTCTTCATCACAAATTGTTGCTCTCCATTATTACCTGGGTACACCTCTCATTGATCAAAACAGGTCCATCCCTGTAGTAACTGGCAAAACTAAAGTCTGAATGTTTCACATTTAATATGGAAAGAAAATACGTAACTTTGAACAAGTCACTCTGATTCCAGCAAATGACAGAGAGAAGTATTTTAAAGTCACCTACAACAGTTTAACAGGAGCAAATTTCAATGAACCTGTCTCTAAGAGCAATGTCAATGCACAGACAAGACAAAAATCACTCTTACCTTTCAATATTAGCCCACTCTTGGGGCAGGACCTGTGTTACAGTGCAAACCAACTTGCTGTCCATGGTAATGCATACCTGATCACCAAAATAATCACACCAGAAATTTTGTTGAAGACTGTCATCATTGTGGTCTCAAGGCTGTCAGCACACAGAATCAGAGACTGTAGTGTTTGTCAGTCACACTTAAGACTGACCAGTGAAGACAGAAACAAGTGCTAAACATCCCACAAAACAGAGTGATTTAAATCTATGTAAGAAGTGAGATCTTTCAGTATATTATTAATATGACAAATTTACCTTGTCCTTGTTTTACTAATACAATTTGAACTAGTGAGCAATTCCTTCTTCTCATGACAATTGTGTGGCTTTTTCTTCAATCTAATAATTATGTCTAACATAAAATGGCCCTTCAGAAAGTCTATCTGAAGCTGAAGCTGCTATCTGCATAAATAACACAAATTGCTCCTTCAGACAGAAGCATCAAATTTTAATGTTCACAGGTTTTGGAATTACTCATAGGTAATGAAGAACAAGAATATTGTTTTCAAGCATATTAACTGATGTGTTAATTGGTACTCGCTTAGATCCTGTGCTCATTTATGTCAGGGTAGTTCCAGAAAGAAGCAGCAAAACAGATTTATTTCAGATGTTCATTTAACAAACTACACTAAAAATGCATGTTGCATAAAATAAAAAAGCATTCCCAATTCACCTCACATTTGGACAACTGATGAAAGCATTTGGAAACATCAATTTAAAAAAAGTATAATGGAGCTGTAACTAAAATGCCTTGAAAAAAGAGCAAGGTGGGACAGACTTGGTAGTATTTGGGTTGCACCCCCAAACCAGTTGTAGCTCTGTGTGTATAATGGGTAATTCCTTTGAAAGAGTAAGCAGTGCCACACTGCCACCAATGCCACACTGACTATCAAAAAGTTTGCAACCAATCCATGATGCCACAGGGACTTCAGTATGTGTCTCTTACCTATCCTATAGAAAAGGGATATTTGTTTATATCAGATGATAAAAATATCTCTTTCTGAGCTGTCAGCAACTTTGTGCTAATCTCTGCATATTGATGTTGCAGGCTCAAGAGTGCCATAAACATGTCCTGAGGCACCAGGACCTGAAGCCTTTGCACACTAGGCTTGTTTCAGTTGCTGACTCCTTGAAGAAAATACAAACAAAAATGTACCTGTGCAATTCACAGTTCACACAAACCACCTCTCCTTATCCCAGTGATGCAGAGACTTTACAGTAAGACCAAAGAAAGCTGTACTTAAAAACTGAGGTAATTTTAAAATGAACAGTTACGACCTTTTATCTGTGCTAGGTTCTCTATTTAAAATCTAATTGCTGCAAACACAGAGATCCAATGAAGATCAAAACAATGATAGGAGGAACCTAATGAGCTAATTACTGAAAATGGAGCAGACTAAATCAGTTACTGCCAGTATCCATACAAGAGGAATTATTAGTGCTGTTAGCTCCACTTAATTCCTACCACTGTGGAGCTCAATCTTTAAGATGAAAGAACACAAGGAACCAACAATCATGTTTAGTTTGCAATGAACACACCAAACTAAACTGAATCACTCACTAAGAGGTCCTGAAGGCAACAGGGAAAGAAACAGAGGGAAACAAAGCAGAACGTATGAATGCAGCAGTATTTTCTGAAGTAAAAACACTATTTTCCAGTTTCCTTGCTTCCCTTTTTCTAAATTACTGACAGATGTGAAAATTTGTTGGTTATTTTGTTGTTTGTTTGTTTGTTTTTAGCATGAAAACAGCTCAATTACTTTTGCTATTCTACAGGAAATCTTTGGGAATTTAGCTAGAAATTCTTCTCTCTAATATTTAAATAGTCCCATATGCACACTGTTCAGGCACACCTAACTTTTATAGGATCTATTACTTTACTGTTAGGATTGTCATCTAACATGTTCTCTACAGCCAAGGCCTGGGGAAAAACAGTGCTTTAAGTAAAAGTTATCAAACTCCTCTAACAACCTAAGTACTCCCAGCTCCTGAATTCTCTATTTCGAAATACTAGAGAATAACACTACAAAGTTATTAAGTCATATCTCCTTAAAAAGTGGGTAACGTGTGCTGTAGCCTTTAATAAGATCATTAACGATCACACAGGAAGATCATATGCTGATTACTTCACAGATGTTCTGAGAAATCAATGGCAATGTGTTGAAACAGTATCATAGAGCAAGAGGAAAGCTGAGGAATGACAACTTTGCTTTGTAATCCTGGGCAAACTGTGACAATCTTCTGTGCTTCAGTTCCTTTTCCAAAATTGTGACAAAGGAGCCCCTATTTACCTTCATGCCAAAAGCTGGTTCCCAGCAACTAGAAAGATATTCCAAAAGGTTCATTAATATTTGTTCTAAGAGTGGAAAAGTCATGCTGATTCCATGTTTCATATCTGCTTTTTGCCGAAAATACCCTCTCCTTACCCACTGTAACATGAGGCATTCACAGAAAGGAACACTAATGAGAGGAGACACTTTAATATTTGAAAATATTTCAAGACAGGAAAGACTACTATAGCATATTTCTGCTCCTCAACATCATTTATTTTCTCTTATTTTACCCTACCTAGTTGCTATTCTGACTTTCTCTATCTCTTTTTCTGGGGAAAAAAGAAATAGTCCCACCCTAGGCCTTCTCTATGTGAGCAGGTGATGTAGAAGACTAACATGTCCTGAAGATGTGACAGTTTGCTGTGAAAAGCAGATTTCTTGAGTCTGTAAAAGAACCCCTCAGCTAATATAATTTTTCTTCCTTCCTTCCACAAAAACTTAGTGTAGAACCCAAAGAGCATTAGGCATTATTCTTCTTCACAGAGTAGAAAGCAGATGCTTTCTTTCTCCATATTAATTGTTATGACTTGTCTCTGTGCAGACCCAATACCACACAGATCATACTAAGTGGTCAATGTAACCAAGCACAGGTAGCCCTGTATATAATTAATGAGAGCCTGAAAGTGGTTGGACTCTAATAACATTTTCAGGTCCTTTGTCGTAATTAACTACATGTGTTACAGACATGTGGGTACACAATATGATTTAAGAACAGGCAGCTGCTACCAGGAGTTAGTCATTACTAGGTACAAATATGTTTAGCCATGACTCAAATGAGATAAGTAAAATTTGAAGCTGAATGACTGCAAATACAGACCTCTGAGGAATAGTTAATACGGACATGGTCTTTCAGTATTTACTTGCCTGAGTAGCTTCTTTATTTGCAGTAGCCTAAATCATGTGACTCAGAATCACTCACGAGGAGGCTGCACAACTGAAATCTATGACTGACAGTTATGTATTTCTCTTGCAAGTGATTTCAGCTCTGGAAGATGTAAGGGGCAATTAAATTATGGCACCGATAATTAACAGTAAGAAGAATAGCATCAGGCATTACACAGTGTTATCTGTCAAATATAAACAAATAAGAAAACAGATTGGTTAGCAGAGTTCATCACTGAGAGAATTAATTATGGATCTTTTTCCTAAGCTATGGTTATGAGGTACAGGTTCCTGCACTCTCCACAGACAACAGAACAAAACAAATTCTTGCCAGAGCATTTTAAAGTTCTTTATTGATCTCAATTTTATTGTCCCAGGAATCTTTTGGCTGCCTGTCCCATGTCCCATTGGATAAGTCTCTGTGACCCTATTCCAAGCGTGAAAACATCCCCACTTGTAGAAGATTTTGGGGAAAGAAGACAACTCTTAGAAGCAGTTTTTAAAATAACCATTTATGAATTTGTGTTTGAGACACACAAAGGGAGCTGGCAAATTTGCTTTGGACAGTGACAGCACTAAGCCGATAGATATATTGGATGAACATGTGTCCATTATTGCTAATAAAGACAGCCTCTAACATGTCTCCAAAACATGTTCCAAATATAGAAAATTCCTTATGTGAACCTAACCACTCTTCCCTGAAATCTTCTCCCACTCTTATGAAGGAAGTTTACATATTTACTTATTCTTTTATACACCAAGAGAAGAAGAGTCATACAATTCTATTTCACTTCCTAGCTGGCAACAAAAATGGAAAATACCAAAGAATTAAGTTCCCAGGGCTGTGCTGTTGTCAGAGTGAACTCCATAGTTTATACAAAAGAAGAAGAAGAAGGAAGAAGAAACTGAGACTCAAGAGAGAATGATTTTTCCAAATCAGGTAGGAGACAGTTATGTTTCTGTGTTTTTAGAGGGGAAAATAGGGCCTTCTAATTCAAGGTTACTCAACTTCTTTTTCAGAGATGCCTTATAAAAGTTTTTATTTCTAGGCAAATACATGTTGGAGTAATAATGTAAATTACTGATTCCCCCTCATTTTATTTCCTTGATACATGTGTATCAATGTTCTGGGGTGTTTTTTAACCTGCAGTCATTTCATAGATCATGTCTAGCTGTCCTACAAGCCACCAGGGCCCCAGATATAAACAGCTAAAAATTACTGTGGTGGGGAATTCAGAAGGAAATAGACTGTGATACTGATGATTAAAAAGAAGGAAAAAAAAATATAATTTAGCGAAAGAAAGATAGTAGGTGGGTAGAAACTGCAAGATAATTATACCAAGTTTAGCTTCTTAGCAATTCTTCAAAAAAGAGAATCAAAGCAAAAGTATTACCACAAGACTTCCTGATATTCACCCAGTTCTTGACCCTGCATCCTTCACCATGATGAAACAAGAAGATTTCTGTCCTGCCATGCCTCACCTCCAACCTTTTCTGTAATTACTCCTGTACACAACAGCTCTCAGAAAGCCTTGTTGTAAGAGACAGGGAGGTAAAATCTCTGTTTTCCCAGGTTCTGGCTTTTTCTGAGTATTCAGGATCATTTGCATATGACAGAGGCCTGAGTATTAAACTGGCTGACTGAATTTTCTTGCACTTTTCTAGCTAGCTAATATAGTTTCATAAAATGCAGGTAAGCTTTTCCTGTTAGAAGGCAAATAAACATTCATGTATGACAAGTCTTGCCAGTTCAGGTTCAAATGTATCCAGTGAGTATCCTCTGTAACAGTGTTGATGATTTAATGCTTTAAGAAAACTAACACTATGGTGGATACACACTATGGTTCTTTTTAACAGAGATGAGCTGAGAAGAATCTCATGAGGTACAATAACACAGAGTGCAAGGTCCTGCACCTAGGTCAGGGCAATTCTTGATATCAGTACAGGCTAGGGGATAATGAAATCAAACGTAGCCCTGCAGAAAAGGACTTGGGGGTACTGATGGACAAGAAGCAGGACGTGAGCCAACAACATGCACTTGCAGCCCAGGAGGCAAATCACATCCATAATCCACTGCAATAAACAGGATTACTGTTTAATTACTCAGTAAACTCAATTACAAAAAAAAAAAAAAAAAAAAAAAAAAAAAAAAAAAAAGAATTTTGCCCAGCTCTGGGACACAAAAAAAACCTCAGAGACATGGACCTGCTACAGTGGATCCAGAGAAGAGCCACAAAGATGATCAGAGACCTGGAGCACCTCTCCTATGAAGACAGGATGAAAGAATTGGGGCTGTTCAGCCTGGAGAGGAGAAGGCTCTGAGGAGGCATTTCAATATATGATGGGGATCTACAAGAAGACTGGGGAGGGACTGCAATCTTTTAAATGCCTTGATAGTTTTTATATTCTCTGCCACACGGAAACAGACATGTTAACACTCAGATGCTCTTTAGTGCCTTTGTCAGACTCATCACATCCAATGACCAAACTGATTTCCTATTGATCACCCTTGAACAATTTTTCTGCTAGGATTCTTCCTACCTGCCACCAGCCCTTTCTTACGTGATATATCCGGCTAAGAACACTGTTTTAATGCCCCTCATTTACACAACCTGTCTGCAGCAGAGTGCTGTGAAAAAAAATCATTCTTAGGACCTTCATGGATGGATTTTCCAAAAGCAATTTAGCCTAAATAAGAAGAGGAAGAAGGAGAGTGGCTCACGAACATGAAGCAGGGCAGATACTTCAGTCCTTGAGGTACTGGAACTAAGACCACTGCCATAGTCAAAATATCATACTAGCATTAATTTCCACTGTATGTTTGGAGGGGGAGCAATGGGAAGCATTAAGAACAGTGCATTTAGAAATGTGTCATTTGTCAGCCCAAGTCTATACATGAATTCTAACACAATTCAGAAATGTCTCAGTCTATTATGCAGATCATCACTGCATAGCCTGTTTATTTGTTACAGGGTTCTTCTCACAGCACACTGATGTCACGTAAATATCAGGACTGCCTCCATGTTTTTCCCATCCAAACTATTTCTGAGAGGAAGACTGTGTTTTGGACATAATTAAGTATACCTATTGAGGAAAAAAAAATAATATCAACCTTCATCAATACTCTTGTTTTTTAGAGTAAAAAAGCTATCCTTCTAGTTTCCTTCTATTTTCTTTTTATTTCTCTACTCATTACAATAGAATTTTTCTGCACCTGTTTTCTGTCTGAGTTCCTTTCTCCACATGAAGTATCTCCTGTGCAGTAGATAATGGAATGGTCATATTTCCTATGGAAATACTTCATGAGCATATGCAAGAATCATATTAATAATTTTTAATAGAATAGTTGGTAAGGATCCTTCCTCTTTCCTGTATATTCAGGTTGCACCTTTCTTTAGTGGCCATGAACTGAGCAACTTTTAGTTTATAAAATAATTTATTATTGCTGTTCTCAAAGTGATCATTTTGATACTGTTATATTAAATTTCTACTGTTTGACACTTGAAAGTCACTTCTTGTTATTTTTTGGTATGGTTTGGTTTGGTTTCCCCCCTGTGTGCTACACTGATCCTTTATAGCCTAGTAACACTTCACATCTTCCCATTAGCATATACCTACTAAATTTACTAACTACTTGATTCCTAAAAACTTTCCATAATGCATTCCATGTTTTATGTCATCCCCTTTCAAGGCAGATTGACAGTAGTCCCTTACCTGCCCTCCTTTTCATTATTAAACTCTATCTTCTCCAGGAAATGTCCTTGATTCCTTTAATTTATAGAATTAAATTGTCATTCATATGCAGCCAACCAGGATGCTTCCACACTTCACTCTTGTGTTTTAGTCACACTTAGCATAGGAGAAACCATCTCATGTGTTATTATATACACTAAAGTCTAGAAACCCTAATTATGGAAGTAACTTATCCAAAGAAATTATAGTTGAAGTAAATTAGGCTTATTGATGTTCAGAAGTCTAATATGATGGCCAAAAGTTGAATGTCTTTTGCAGAGGAGGTCAGAAATAAGCAGTCCCAGAAGATTTCAGGGCACAGCAGAAAATATGAGTCTTAATCGTAGGTGGAAACAGAATTATAAAATATTAGACTTCCAGGGGTTTTTTTTGTTTGTTTGGTTGGTTGGTTTTTTTTAGCTGAGATTATTCTAGAATGATTCATTAGGCTAAACAAATACAGGCCTTGCTGGTCAGTGTGACAGATTAAACCATCTAGAAAGAAAAACTAGAAACTCCTATAGGAGGTTATCTCATATTTCTTTCTGCAGGGCTGGCTTTATTTCCAAATAAGGCAAAGTCAACAGTATACTCTCTATGTGGGCCAAAAATGTCTACCAAAGTATAATTCTAACTGTCAGAACAGAAAAATTGATTTTCCAAGGAAGACCTAAATTATTTTTTCTTTTTATAAATATACCTAAATAATAACCTGATGGTCAGAAAATCAAGAACTCTCTGTACCATTCTAATTTTAGAGTAAACAAGTTGGCTAAATTAAACCATTGAAAACTTTCACCTGAGTTGCTGACTGAATTCATTGAGGAAGAATTCCCTTTATTTCTCAAACTACAGTTACCAGATAAATAAAGCTGTAACAAATAAAAACTCTGGAAATAATTTGTTTGTGAGCAATGAGAAATAAAAAAAAAAAAAAAAAATCATGCTTAAACCAGAAAATACCTAGATGATTACAGAAGAACAATATATTTATTCAGGAAAGACTGAAGACTGAAGAAGATTAGCCTTCGGCTACCCTTAAAGGAAAAGTAGAAAAAAACAGCTTTTCTATTAGGAAAAATATGCAACCAATACTTTAATAGATTTTTCTTAGCTGACCAAGAGAAAACAATGTAAATCTTCCAGGGATGCTGTTTTGCTTGATGTCATCATTTCACACACAAAAGTGGGGTGCATTGCCCATAATGTGTTAGCTATTACCAACACTTATCCTGACGTGACACAGAGCCCTTATGGCTCTGCCTTCTTACAAAATGCACTTATGCTCACTTTCAGAATATAATGCAAATTGGGTAGTGTTAAATAAAAATGAGGTGCTTTTGTGTGACCTCTAACCTTCCTGAGTCACTGGAGCCTCCATCAACCTAGTATAATTTCAGAATGAGTTCAAGCTGTTCTAACACAGTACAGGGAAACAGCTTCCACTGAGCAGCATAAGGCAAAAATGAGCTTTAAATACTGTTTCTACACTCCCCTTTTCATGGAATTTACATTATGGCTCCCATCCAAGGATCTGGTACTCTGATTTCAAAGCAACAACTGCACAGCAAGAGTGCAATGTTTTGCTCTAATCTATGACACGAATCTTATTAAAATGCAGAGAAGAGCCTATATGTTGGAGGATTTTTCCCTTTTTGGATTCACTGCAGCTGCAGAGATGTCTCAAATGTGCCACTAAAATGTTTCACAGGACATGACATAACAGTTCATTTCACTTTAAGGAATTCTGTCAATAATTTCATTTTAAAAACAAACATTCTTAATTCTTAAAATGACAGCTTATTAACTTGCATCTCACACTTTATACTGTCAGATTTCTCTGGATTTTATTGAGCTGAAACAATTAAAATAGCTTAGTTGTTTTCCAACATTAGCCCAAGGTTATTGTGCTTGCTTCAGACCCCCATCACAAAAAAGTTATTCCATTCCCTTTTTTATTTCTGTCCTGACTCCCCACTTTAAGCAAAATCAAAGATCTTGGTATTCAGGCACACACGTGTGAAAGACTTTCCTATCTTTGCTTTCCTTTTCATATCACCAAAGAGCCTATGGTAGCATCTATATGATACTTGCATACACAAAGCATGGGTCCATGACAGTTTCACTGGTATACACTTCCCTATATGGGAACAGCCGATGACTTACAAATCATGATGTGGAAAGCAAAGGCAACTGAAACAAATGTTACATCAGACTGCCTGTTCATAGGTTAGGGGGAGTTGCAATTACTTTGGGTCTTGCAGGATGACGATTTGTTGGCCTAAACAATAACATAATGTATTTTCCCTGGAGTTTATTGAAGAAATCTGCCTAAGACACACTCTACAGAAAAATGCCCTAGAAAGTTTCTTAAGCTATCTTAGTTTCTCTTAAAGAATTTCTATGGATATTTCCACTTCCACAGCAAGATAAACCTTTTTAAAGGCATTTTAAATTTTGCCAAATTCTACCTTATTTTTCCTATTAAACCTTGCCTTTGAATACCTACATTAGCTATTTCTCCTCCCCATCTGCTCATTCCCACTTGACTGGCTAAAAGTGAATTATTTGATCATTTTTTTCTTGGCTGTTTACCTACAACAATGGAAACCTGAGATTAATTGGACCCAAGGCCAAAACTTTGATATAAACAGAACAGGTACAAGAAACAGAATACATAATAAACAGGGTAAGGTAAAGAGAGCACTAAGAATTCCTGAATTAAGGAAAACATACAACTTCGGGAAGTAACTAAGATCCCCAAGCTATAGAAAGATTAAAAACTTTCAGCAGTTCTCTGATTTGAACTCTGTAGCACAGTCAGTATTGGGTTTTCCCTTGGCTGTGCAAATCTTTAATTTTGTTAAAAACTCCAGATGCTACAAAAATGGGGGGAGGATAATAATTTGGGGGAGGGGGGGGAGGAATAATTATGAAAAATAATGATTAAAGAATGCCAGTATTTCCGAGAAACAAATTTTACCAAATATGACTTGCACGTAAGTGGAAGAGCTCTCAATGAAGATCTAAGAGGTGCTGCATGAAATAATATAGCAATATGAAAACAGGATCCTACTCCAAAACTTTCAGGTAAATATTTTTCATGGGTCTTCAACAATATGCATTGTTTTGAAATAAACAAGTTGAGGAAAAAAGAGGGGGAATATTTGAGGCCAGTAATATTCAGCCATAATTTGGATACCATTCACGTACTGGAGGAAAGCTTAGACTAAAACAAAAGGTGCTAGAATTTCACCTTGTTTCAGCTAACAGGGTAAGAACAAGTAGAGAAGGAATTTGTGTTCTGGCCATCACAACTACATTTTTTATTAACCACCTTTTCCCAGGAGTGGTACTTTTGGAGCAACCTGACAGAACATTTGTGAACACATTGCATTGCTTATCACCACAGACAGATTCACCTAACCCACAGCTGGCTGGAACTGCTGTTCTTTCATGCCATGCCTTTAAAAGCAAATTAAGTTGCACCAGAAAGCATTTCAAATGCATGGAATTTGTCTATAGCATGAAACTGGCAGCATGCTTTCTGGCATGGTTTTAACCCAGGCCTGGTAGCACTCTGCCAAACAGTTCCTGGGCAAGCCTAGCACAGAATATAGACCTTTCCCACTACAAAACCTGAATGCGTCCATCCTCTTTCAGAGTTTAAATTTATAGACAAAAGCTATTCTGTGCCACCTGAGCTCAGTGCCAAAGGACTGTCCTGGTATGTTTAAGTTACTAGTAGTGATGAATTCAGAGAAATCTCAGATTCCTGCAGTTTTCAGCCTTCTACACTGCTGTCTTAAAATCAGTACTAGATCTACTCTAAAAAGTCTGTGTATTCAAAGCAGCAGATATACATTGCAACCAGCACCTGCAAAAGGAATCATGAAATAAACACTGATGTGGCTATCATATAGGCTAAAAACACTCAGATGAGTCATATGTGACAAAATCAGGCCCTGAAATTTCTATGATGAAACATTTGGTATATTTGCTATCCTTTGTCTCCACGTGCTACTGTTAGCTCCCCTTTTATTACTTTAGGTTTCACTGCCTTTCATCTGAAACAATGTATTTAGTGATTCTTGCTCTTACGCTACAGCCTTAGTCACTGTTAGAGGATATTTCTGTAATATTGCACTGTTTCCACAGTGGCAAGTTGCTGTAGGATACCCATTAAGGACTGCAATGCCAAGGCAATTTTTGTCCATACCAGTACTTTCACAGACCCCTGTAACACACAGACACACAAAACACAACCCCAAAACTGCTGCTCAGTTTAACTGAACTTCTTCTACTACTGAAGCAATGTTAAAAAGAATGTAGAGCAAAAAATACAGGTGTATAACTTTTTTTCTTTCTTTTTTAAGAGCTACTGTAAGTTTCAATTATTGAATTATGATACTGGATTTTCTCATTCAGTTTATAAAACCTAGTCCTCACTTAGACCCTGTGATGGTTTTAGGGCTATGCCTTTAAAATTTCTCACAGATCTTGAGCAAAAAGTAATAAGAATGTAAATAGACCACTATTGGATGTAAAAAAGAAAAATAATGATTATTCTAAATGATTCCATCAGAGGGACAGTACCCTTTAAGATTCAGTTCTCAAAACAAAGTTCAGTCTGGTGTGTGTTTCTGCTGGGCAGCATAGCAGGGTGCTTCTGCATTTCTCTTCTTGCTTTCTTCACTGAAGAAGATAACGTACTGACGTTGAACGCTAAGTCTAACGTAAGTCTCTGCTTCTTCTCTCTCTTTCCTTTGGCCGGGGGGTCTGGGGAAGGCAAGGAAGGGGCAGGCAGAGAGACAGCTTTCCTGGCTTTGGCCAGAAGGGTTTTTGTGCTGGTTTTGTTAATTGTACATTTCTGTAAATATTGTAAATACTGTATATTTTGTATATATTCATTGCATTCCATTGTAAACTGTAGCTTTTGCTTGTAAATACAGCTTCATTGGCTTCCAAACTGAGCTAGTCTGGTGTGGTTAATGTGGGAGGGAAATTTCAACCCACCACAGACCCTAAGCCCTAATAAAGTACAGACAACAGTTGGTGTAAAGACAACATTTTGCTTATTCAATGACATTATCACACATAGTTCTAAGAGGGATATTCTGACACAAGCAGCTCTTACTGTCTTCTCTAGGAGGACATCTTTTATTTGTGTGTGATCGTTGTACCTACCCCATTAGCCCCATGGCTAATCCCACAGAAAAACTGTCTGAAGGCAGTGCAGCATTCGTATTTGATATTTGCACTAAAGTGCTGCAATCAGATAGAAATGATGCAAATATTGGTGCTGGAATGCAATTAGAATATTTCGGTTTAATAAACAGATCTAAAAAGGAAAAAATAATGCTTTATTCCTCAAACAAAATCTGTACTTTCATCAGTTATAAATCACTGAGAGCTCTGATAAAGCATAAGCTAAAGATGAAGTATGAATACACTGACAGGTAAATAAACATGTTGGCCTGTCTTTGTAGCTCTTTGTTTTCTAGGAATCAATATCTGCAATTTTTTTCTCCCTCTCTACTATAATGATTTATTTTGGCTTTTACAAAAGTGATGCAAACACTTATGGCACCACAGCTACCAGGTATACTGAATGCAGTATACATTCATCTGTACAGTGAACGCAGTGATAGATTCATAAGGTAAAACTTAAATTTTATTTTCTGATTTGCACCTCTGATCTTTTAATAACTTTTAGTGTGTAATTTTGTCAGAACTAGTATTGGCAAGTCTCTACTTTTTTTTTCTTTTTTCTTTTATTTTTTCAATTCAGCAGAATTTGAATCCAGCAGTTTGAAAATGAATCTTACAGCTTTGCAATCCAATCCCTTTTGATAGTCCTAGCTCAAACCAAATGGAGAAAAAAATGCACTAATGTTTTACATCTGACACTGTAAAATATCTTAAAGCCCTCTGATGGGCTTTTATTCTCTACACATGTGCTGCATACAGACACAACACATTTACAACATTTCTCACATTTTTTATTGAGAAATCAATACCTTTATAGGCAAAATGCCTTTCTTTTCTTTTTTTTTTTTTTTTTTTTTTTTTTGGTTAATGGATTTCTCTGCTTCAAAAGGTAAAAATCCTGTTATTATGCTGTTTTCATAACATTCATACCAGGGCTGTCACATTTATAATTTGCTGTGCAACAAAATTTCAGGGACAGCTGGTGGTCTTAGGACAAGGTAATGTGCTATAACAAATGAATATAGCACTTGAACTCTGAACCTCACTCAATTCCAGTAAGAAACACTGTGGAAAGGTGGTTGGCTCAGAAAGGAAAAAAATCAAATGTTAGTGTTGCCAGCAGGCTCTTTCTGGCCATATGAAAAAGATACAAAAGTAAGTACTAGAGAATGCCTCATCCTTCCTGTCTTAAACAGTAAGAGAAGACAATTCAATTCGGGTCCTTTGAACGCAGGAATAAGACATTGCCTCAAAGCAAGAAGAAACCTCAGACAAACAGAAGACCTGCCGTGCATCCCTATTGCTGTAAGACAGCACCTACTTGAATATGTTAACCCTTGCTGGTTCACCTGTGAAAAAGCACACAGTGAATTTTACTAACAAATAGTGACTCTGCTTCCTTAGTGCCCACATGCTGACTTTCAAACAAACCTGTACCCTTCACTGGTAAGCATATGAGAACCTTTTTCTGAGGAAATTAGTGTTCCCAACATATTGAACACAAAGTATGCCGGAAGTTTAAATGCTTACCCAAGCAGAATAGGTACAAAATTGTAAGAGGACACATGTTGGATTAGTTGAATCTCTAGCTAGGGAATTTTTGTGACTTAACAGCATTACAATTTACACATTTCTGCATCTTATTACCAGGAAGGGACAGCAGAGCAGTTGCATTCCAAGTATATCTTAACTGCAGTAGGTGGCATAGGAATTCAGTTCTCACCTCGTCATTCAGCATACATTTTAAAGTTGCAGTTTCTGTTTCTTCTGGCTCTTCAAACCTGTGAGATTTTTTTGGGTTTTTTTCAGTTTTTCATTACATATGCTGAACATAATTTATCACATGATGTCAACAACAATTTTGTCAGTGATTTTGAATGAAGTCTTATAACCTTATGCATGCTTCTACTCAGAATTAACATCAGATTACCCTCTCCATGATTCATTCAATTTTATATATTTAACCTAATATAATGAGTCTTTCATAAATGAAGTTTGAAATAGAAATGGATATTGCAGAACTACTAGTCATTTTGGAAAAGTATTTGCATAATCAAAGAAAAGTAATAAAGTATAATATATAATATTGACAGATGTTACACATGCAGACACTGTATATCCAGAACAGTATGACTGTTGATGTAGCTTGCAAGATAGGGTAATAGTGCTCTATTTCAGATTTTGTGCACTAGAACATCTTTCTGAGATACTTAGCTGACTTTATTTAGGTCCCAGAGGCGCAACTGTCAACTAGCAAGCTAAACTGCAGAATACTTCATCTAAAAAGTGGAAACAGCGATAGCAAACTGCTGCAGTAACAAGGCCTTTTAAGAACTGTCATTCAAACTTTAATAAAGAAAAAAACCAAAACAACACTACCAAACAACAAACTAAGATGCACTGGTGACAAGTGTAAAAAACTTCACAGTATGGAAAGTTCATTCTGCAGTCTCTAACTCTATGTCTTGGTAGGTCACTTTAGGAAGGTCTCTTCCATGCTCTTAGCCTCTATCCCCCTTTTTCCTAAGGGACATTGAGCCCTTGTGTTTGTTTCACACATTGCAATTGTATGTTTTTTCATCTAGAACTATCATGAATCCATTTGGACTCTGCATATTACTGCCATGCAATGAAAAATAAAATGTTCACTTTGCTAGAAACGGAATTTTATTCCAGATGGAAAGAATACAGTTGCTATGTCCTCCTATGCCATGGATAGCCCAGAACACATTTAGATTAGTGGACTGCTTTGAGCTAAGCACATATTTGTAGTCTGCCATGAAGAGCCATGATGAGAAATATATTGATGTCAAACTAATCACATTAATACATTGTAAACTAACTAATGTATTGTACATTAATACATTGTAAACTAACATTGTTGCTTTTGCTAGGAGAGATATGAAAAATAAAATCTATTGCAGAGGATCCTTGGTGATTAAAAGAACTGTGACAAAACTATAATTTGAACACAGTATTATTGCTCCATTATAAAAAAATTATAAGGTTATGTCAGTGTGAGCTACCATGTGATCTTCAACATTAAAGTACAACAACAGAACCAGCAAATTACTGAAAGCATGCCCATGACCATATCCATGCACATACTAGTCACCTAGAATGGAGGCACTGCTACACACATGATAATAGCAAGAATCAAAGCTTAAAAAGGTGGAGAAGTTGAGAGACAAAGAGTCTATGTTCCAGTTCCTACAGGGCACAGAACAACAAGTGCTTTGGAATATTAAGGGCTGAAGTGTACCTAAAAATATATTAATGAGACACAACCTAGGAAACCCTGGGAAATTCACCTTTGTGTCATATTAAAAAGATATTCAATTTATCTACAGTTCAAAACATATTAGACGAACTAGTGATATTTGGTTCAAGGTTTCCTGAGATTCAATGTTTGTCAACCATTAAATATTTTTTTTATTACTTGTATTCAAAAAATCACTATGGTTGGAAAAGACTTTTAAGAACAAGTCCAACCATTGTCTAGCTCTACCAGGGCCAACACTACACCATATCCTTGAGCACCATATCTAGATGGATTTTCAATACATCCAGGGACGGTGATTCAACCACCTCCCTGGGCTGCCTGTTCCAGTCTTTGATAACCCTTTTATATGGAACTTTTTCCTAATGTCTAACCTAAACTTCCCCTGGCATAACTTGATGTCATTTCCTCTCATCCTATCAAGTTGTGACTTGTAAGAAGAGATCAACATCCACCTTTCTTCAACTTCTTTTCAGGTAGTTGTAGAAAGTGAGAAGGTCTCCCCTCAGCTTCCTTTTCTTCAGGCTAAGCAATCCCAGCTCTCTCAGCTGTTCCTCATAAGACTTATTCTCAAGACCTTTCTTTATTGCCCTTCTATGGACACTGTCCAGCACCTTGATGCCTCTCTTATACTGTAGCACCCAAATCTGAACAAAGCACTCAATGTATGTCCTCACCAGTGCTGATTACAAGGGGACTATCACCTCTCTCACCCTGCTGGCCACACTATTCCTGACACAGGCCAGGATGCTGCTGACCCTATTAGCCACCCAGGCACACTGCTGGCTCATGTTCAGCCAGCCTTTCATCAACACCCCCAGGTTCCTTTCTGCTTATCAGTTTTTCCAGATACTCAGGCTCAAGCCTGTAACATTGCATGGAGTTGTTGTGGCCCATGTGCAGGACCTGGCACTCAGCCTTGTTGAAGACCATATGGCTGGTCTCAGCCCATTGATCCAGCCTGTCCGGGTCCTTCTGTTGAGCCTTCCTACCCTCCAGCAGATCAACACTCCCACTTAATTTGGTGTCATCTGCAAACTCAAGCTTCTCATCCAGATCATTGATAAAGACATGAAACAGGAGCAGCCCCAGCACTGATCCAGCTGGATTTAACTCTATTCACCACCACTCTCTGGGCCCAGCTGTCCAGCCAGTGTTTGATCTAGCAGAGTGTATGTCTGTCCAAGTCTAAGGCAGACAGTATTTTTATGAGGATGCTGTGGGGAGCAGTATCAAAGAGTTTACTGAAGCCAAAGTAGGCAACACCCACAGCCTTTCCCTCATCCACCAACTGGGTCATCTTGTAATAGAAAGAGATAATATTCAATAAGCAGGACCTGCCCTTCATGAACCTGTGCTGACTGGGCCTGATTGCTTGATTGTCCTGTAAATAGTGTGTTAGGGCACCTAAGACTGTTCTGTGACCTTCCCTGGCACCACAATTCCTAATCTCCAGTCTGTTGGGTCAAAAAGATAAAATCTTGATTAATAAGGCTGTTACAAATATCTCACAAAGGAAACATTGCTCAAAATCTTCAAAGACCCAACATAGATGGCAAAGACCTGAATCTTTAACTCCAGGTCCCACACTGTTAGATGTTCTGCTATCCTCCCTCTTCTTTAAGTAGTATTATTATCATCCAAGAATTAGGACATGTGAGTATCTGTACCTCCTGCAGAAGTATATTTCCACTATCCTTTCTTTCTAAGTAAAATTTGCAGAAAGGAACACCTATTCCTTGGCATAACATTTTTCTATATTTGGCATATTCTTACCACTTCTAAGCTTTAGGTGAGGGATGAGAGCAACAGAGCTGTTACGCTCTGAATTTCCATGGTTCCTTCCTCAGCAGAAGAAGGAAGATATTTCAGGTGATGAAGATGACAACCATAACTAACAGAGCAAAAAATTATGCCTTCTGTTTTGGATCCATTATGATAGCTCCGACATTAAGAAGAAACCAGATCCTAATTGATATTTCAAGGTACCTTTTAATAACACGTATCACTTTCAATAGCCTATATATTGCACAGTTGTTAATACCTCACTGCACAGGTATCAATATGTGTCAAACTCCATTATATCTTAATAGAATTTAATTCAGAATATATGCTCTGCTGTACTTCAATACCTCAAAAATACTGTCTACACTCTATTATTCAAGACAGAAAAATGATGCAGGAAACAATTAAGGGCTTTTTCATTACTGTGCCATATATATATATAAAGGTTATGACATTCAGTGCAAACCTACAATAGCTTAAATGCTACGTATCAAACAGCTACAGCTTCCTTAGCATATGGAGTTACTATTTTTGGCTTACCCAAATCTGTAGCTTAATTCTTTTTTCATTTTTGAAAACTGTTTTTACTTTGAAATCAATCCCAACTGTGCTTACGAATGCAGATGTAAAGGAATCATCAGCGTAACGGAACAAAAATGAGGTTTTCCCAACACTGCTGTTGCCGATAATGAGCAGTTTGAACATGTAATCAAAGTTCTGGTCAGATGTATCTTTCTGGCCATATCTGGAATCTTGAGCAGATGCCATCTGTAATGAGAGAAAGGGAAAAAAAAATAAAAAGGAAAAGTTTATTGTCTCTTGTATCATAAAAAACTGGAAACATTTACATTTTATTGGAGTTTTTGATAACAAATATGCATGAACTCAAAAGGAAGTTCACAGAGGTCTAACTCTTTTGTATGGGTCTTATATCTGTGGTAATAGTTCCAGCTGCAAAAGAGGGCTAATGTTATGATATTCTGTTTCCAAGAAATCAAACCCCTTACCTTTATTTTGACAAAGTTCTCTTCTCAAACGATGTGGCTATATTAAACAAGCACCTCTTTCAGTGAAAAACATTGAGTTTTCTCTTCAGTAAAATTTTGTCTTTATCTAGTAAAATGGATTACTGTCTTTTTCTTCAGAATCCCTATACTTATCAGGATGTTAACACCAAAAGTAGTTTCAGGCCACCTCCTAGAGGACTCAGGACAGATTTGAGGGTTCACTGACAAATCTAGGCTTAGGACAGTGGTAAGACCTACAGTCAGGAGTTTTCATGTGCCTGCTCCTTATCAAAACTGGGAGAATGTATGTCCCCAGCCTGAATGTGGTCCAAAACCAAAAAAGGATGGGTTTGCATGCTTCCCTGCTTACAGCACATCTTTAAACTCCTTACTGTGGATATAGGCAAGTTTAATCCTTAAGCAGAATTTCCTGTATCAGACTCAGGCACTTTTCAAGTCTCAAATTCAAATTTTTCCTTGACCCCACAAGGCAGAGTTAAGAACAAATGTATTAAAATGTGTGTGTTTGCTTGCCACCTTCAGGATAATAACAAAACACTTGGCTACAATATACTTTATTGCCTTGAAGGACCTCATCCTTTGACAAAGTAATTTGAAAAGCTTTCTCACTTAAGCAGATAAGTATGCCATGACCTCCCTAAACTGCACATCACGTCAGTTTGCACTTATATGTGCACTCCACTCTGGATGTCTGATGCAGTATGAAATACCCTTCAAAAATATGATGCAAAAGGCAAGAAAACCCTCTCTTACTTTTGGTGTATTCTCAATGAATACAGCAACACTCACAGATGCAAACCACAGCCAATTCTCACAAATCCTTACCATCTAATTTTGAATTGACCAATTAATAAGACTTAACAGAGTTCAATGGTCAATACACTAGCCATTTATTTGGAATTTATGGATTGTCAGCCATCTGCAGATCACAGTTTGTGAACTAATATATTTGGCAGCATCAGAAGAAGCTTAGCTTGTTCAAGGTATTATGAGGTTAGATTCATTGATGTGTGTAAACATACCATAATCCAGTGTGAGAGGTGTAGTTACAAAGTGCAATTTTTTTTTTAATAAGAGGAATACTGAAAGGTAGTTTGAGGAATATCAGGAAGATACAGAAAGGTGGGAGTCTAAAAGAAGCTTTATCAGCAATAGTATATACATTGTCACAGTGCTGGCAGCTGCCCAGGACAGCAGAATGCAAGGTACAACAAAGAATATTCTGGCAACTCCCTAGCAATAGTTGTGGTGAACTAGTTCATTATCCCTTATTTGTCTTTCATTAATCTAAGTTTACCTTCTCCACAAAATGGGTATCTTTAAGATAACATATTCTCAGTTGCCACTGCAGGTAGTATGGCAAAATCCCCTTCTTCAAATAGTGGCAAAAACAGAAGTCCTGAGTGGATTAGTCTAACAGAGGATGTCAAGAAGCCACCAAAACAGCACAGCTCTGAAAAGGGAAAAATACAAGCTGTGTCATGCAGCAGAAATAAATTAGGATGTACCAGTGTGTACAGCCCTCTGCCATTTGCCTTATTTAGTACAGCACTCAGGGTCATGAGACTAGCAAAGACTGTGCAGCTTCTCAATTGCCAGAGCAGTTGCACCAGGCCAAGAGACAAATGGAAATACTAATGCCACTGTCTCAGGCACCGGTAAGATGCTATTAGTAACAATCCTAGTCAAGCATGTTTATGAACACTGAGTTCAAAATGGAAAGTACAGAAAAAGATTAATAGGGAGATCAAAAGAATAAAGACTTTATCTTATATGAGAAATCTTAAAACAGACAAAACCCCCAAAAAATCCCATACCACAAAACACTGTAAAAAGTGAGCCTGTGTTTCTAGATAGTAATCTGGAGTGAGCATTAGGGAATCAGAACTATTTAGACTGATGCAGCAAACTCATGTCGCACACATTACATGAAGTGAGCAGAAACTAGCTCTGAGTGTCTCTGAGATAGAGTTTGGAAAGCATCTAATCAGACAGGAAGCAAGCGTCCACAGTACACTTCCAAAAAGAGGTAGTGACAGAAAGAAGACTACTGACTTTAAATGCAGCTTGATCAGTAAGAAAAAGGTGTATATAGTTTGCTCTGTGGATCCAGTGGCTTGGAAGGCTCTTCTACTCCACTGCTTCCATTCTGAACTAAGACTGATATTTCTAACAATTTTGCTGAGTGACAGGAGACAAACTGCCAT
The DNA here is from genome assembly GCF_027791375.1 of Indicator indicator. Classification (NCBI taxonomy): domain Eukaryota; kingdom Metazoa; phylum Chordata; class Aves; order Piciformes; family Indicatoridae; genus Indicator; species Indicator indicator. The sequence continues at coordinate 28,563,833 of NC_072053.1, read as the reverse complement.
GTTAACCAGTCTAATAGCTTTGATTTTTGTGGCATTTTTTCCATCATAATTTATAATAAATTAAATTTCTGGAAGCAGCTCTCTTGCTTCTTCTTGCCCTTCTTTATGGTGTTTGGATGTGTCTGTTAGAAACTTACTTTGCCTGGGCATAACCACTGCCAGTGATAACTAGATATAAAGAGCTAAGGAGAAAATGTTCTTATTTATTTCCTTGGCAAAGCAGATTATTTACAAACATTTTCCCACTTCCTAGTGTTCCCTCACCTCTATAGCCTCAGTCATCTTTGAAATGATCTGATGCCCTGGCAAGTGAAAAAGAGGGTCTCTAGACACATACCATTTTCTACAAACTACCACCATTGCCACAAACATACACTCTGATAAATACTAAGAACAAGTTGTCTAAATTACATTTCAACTTTTCCAATTTTGCAAAGCAGTCATGAGAGAAATCTGCATACTATAACCAGATAAAGAGTTCACACCAGTGTATGAATCACTGAGAATTTCTCACTGAATCTTCACTTTTGAAAGATACACAGACATTTCAACTAATTCAGATCTATTCTTAAAAAAAAAAAACCAAAACAAAACAAAACAAAAACATTCAGAAACCATAGAGACTTCCACATTTCTCAGAAAAGAGAATCCATTGCTTTTGACTTCTAAACCAGTGGCCATAATCACTACTAAGATTTATCTGCTCTTTGAAAACATGGATAGGAAAATGAAAAGTACTCACAAATTCTGACCCACATTCAATTACATCTGTTAGATGACAAGAGTAAACTTTTACATTAGACAGCTCCTTCTCTGGAAGGAGTGTTTGGGATGCCTTTCTAGAAATTGGTGGCCCTTCCTGTCTGAGTTGTTTTTTTCATGATCAAAACACATACACTTAAATCACTCTTTCTATTGCTCTAAAATTCTAAAAAGCTCTGTAACAGAGTGTACCATAAATTTGTTTTGTGCGAAGAAGTAACTACATTTGTTTCATGTAATAGCAAATCAAGTAGCTAAAAGACATAAATCAAGCAATTAGTTCAGCCAGTCTAAACCACATTCGAATGGAGACCAACAATACAAGCCCGAAGTTGGAAAACAAAAGAAATCTTAGGAAAAAGAATCCAGTTTTACTGGAAACTGAGCATATGCTGGAAATAGTGTAAGTATAAGAAATAAAATTTAAAAAAAAAGAAAACCCACAAACCCCAAAACAAACAGAAACTACAAGCAAGAATCAAACCTCATCTGCTAGACTGCATTTTTGTATCTTGGAAAAATCCAGATGCAATTATAATTTTGCATGAGATACGCTTAAAACAGACACTATATGACCACCTCACTAGTTGTGGAAAAGTGTCTGTTGTGTTTCTGTACTAACAGTGTGATTTCTGATGACTTTTATTCAATTATACTTAACAATAATTCCATTTGTATTGATAATCATATGAAAAAACAAAAAGCTGCTTTCTGATACATGCCAAGCACATATTTTTAAATATATCTGGACTCTCCTTTCTTTAGATTTTATTTCAAAGTATATCACTATGTCGTTTCCACAACAATTTAATGTCAGTGAATTCAACACCTGTCAAAAATGACAAATGCAATAATGGCCCATCTGTAGCTGAAATCCTTAACTAGTGAAATTTGCTTTTAATGAAAATGCTCTCCAAAGCAAATACATATCCAATGACTTCAGTAACTCTACAAGGATGAAACATTTCCAACACATGTATGTCGCATGCAGAGCTAGGTGTTTTAAACAACATTCTAATTATTCCTATTCCTCAATCAGAAAACACAAAGATACTCTTACTGAAGAATGGCCTATTTCTAGAGCACCTCTTTGGTTGAAAGGTTTCAGCATGTGACATCTGAGAAACTGCTTTGCAAATGATTTATGAGATTATCAGTCTTTGTCCAAAGTCAAGCAAATTCAACTCTGTATCAGTGTAATTTAGGATTAGTCTGCACCCCCCAAAGCTTCTGCATTAGGTTATAAATAGGCAATAATTAATAACTGAAGTACAGTTCACCACCATAAACTGATTTGAATCAAGAACCTAGGAACTGCTACAAACTCTGCATAATGTACCTAATATCTGTATAACATCTGTTTCTCCTGTGCTAAGGGACATTATATTTTTTCATATATAAAAACTGATGAAAAGGAGCCACCTCTTTGCTACCCCCAGTTTTATGAATGTGTCATCACGCACTGGCGCAGATGGATGAGGTGGAGATACCAAGCCGACCTCCTGCACATCCAGGTAGGACCTCGTTCCATCTCTTCACCCAACAACTTACCTCCATTCCCTCCTTGGGGAGCAGTGACCAACATTCAAAGGGCAATATCCGCAAAAGACCGTTCAGGTCGACCGAAGGCGACCCGAAACCCACCGCAGTCAAGGCGGCGGGGTGGCAGCCACCGCATGGCCGTGCTGCCAGCCTCCTGCTCCGGCTGACCCCGGCCCGGGAAGCCGCGCTGCGAGAGGTACGGCTTCAGTCGCCCCCCCGCCCGCCGAGACCGCCCGCCGGAGACCCCGTTCACAGGGAGACTGCCCTTTCACACGCACCACGGGCCCCCTTACACAAGGGGCTTCCTCACACCCTTCCTCCTCACACACCCGGCCACTAGCGGCAAAGCCGGGCCCGGCAGCCCCGCCATGCCGCTGCAGGGCGGAGAGGCTCCTGCCCCGTCCCGCGGGCTCTCGGCTCTCGGCCACACTGCGCTGGCCGCCTCCCTCGTCCCTCGCGCAGCTCCGGCCAGGAGACCGACCTGCATGGGGGCTTCGTGCCTCATCGCGGGCGCGGCCCGCCGGTCTCTCCGCTGCCGCTCGCTCGCGCACGCCACTAGTCGCCGCCGCCTGCCCCGGGCTCTGCCGACAAACCCGCGTCGGGATCAGCACCGGAGCTGTCCCCGCTCCTCCCCCGGCACCACCCCTCCCTCCAGCGCACCCCCGGGAATTGTAGTCCTCTCTATCCCTCGCCCTAGCGCTCATGCCAGCCAGAGCGGAGAAGAAGAACTACCACTCCCGGGAAGCTTTGCGTGTTGCGACCCACCGCCGCCAAGGCAGCGCGGGCGGAGGCGGTGCAGCTAGCGCGGAGCTTTGCAAACTCGCCTCTGCGCAGCGGAGGTCGATAGGTCTCCCTAGAGCCAGGGCACACTGGCGGGTGGGCACCGCGCGAATTGCCCTTAGTGAGGCTGAATGCAGGGAGGGAGCTAGCGAACCTTGGCACCAGGGGCCCGAACTGAGTGCCGTCAGTCACGAAGGAGCAGCGCCAGGACGAGAGAGCGAGATCAGTGGCGGGCAAGGAAGGCGGCGGATCTCGTGTGGGCTGCGGGGAGTCTTTCGGCGGAATATGGCAGGCAGACAGCACTCCCATGCCCTGTCGCAGCTCGGTGCTGCCATTTCACGTCCCTTTTTCCTTGTACCCATAGCCGGGATGGTCCCGCTCCGCCCTGTCGGCAGGGGGAGCCGGCACTACGGGTCCCGCCCCTGTGAGGCTCTGGCCTGGGCTCCCTGCAAGATCTGCTGCGGAGCCTCCGGTATCCACTGGACACCCGAGGGCTGAGTGTGCGGCTGCTGTGGTCTCGCACTCACGGGGTGCTCGCAGAGCCCACAGTACAGCGAGCCCATGCCTGCCTCCCTCCACGCTCCTCAAAGCTGTCCCTGGAGCTGAGCAACGCTGAGCACCCTTCGGCACGGCAACTGCCGGTTAATGCCCTTAGCGTTGTGTACAGTCCCTACTTGCACCGTGGCTTCTCCTCTTCATCATGTCTCTTTGTCGCTCTTTCCTCACGTGGATTTTCTCTGGCTTTAGGCAAACATCATCAGGCACATGCAGGGCTGTGCTGCTGTATGATGACAGTGGCCCTGTGTGAACATGGCATTGTTGCTTCTGGGTAGTGATGCTTGGTATTGATGACAATATCGAAGTCATCATGAGGGAATGACAATAAAACACCAGAAAAGCACCACACCTTATGCATGTGTTCTCAATGCTGTTTTATGTTGTCCAAGAAGATGTTTTAAAAGCGTGTCTCATCGTTTATTGCATAGTCTATACTTATCTCAGGCCCAAATAAACTGTCTGTAAGAGAACTGGCCAAAGTGTAAATTATGTATTCAGATTTAACATTTGCTGTGTCCTCTACTGAACAGGTGAAGATGAACCATGGGTGTGAGCGGCAAAGGTGACTCAATCTGAGGATGTCTGCCTAACGCTTGAGAGCTGTACATTGTCCAGCCACATTGTCCAGGCAGAGAGGGAAGGGCAGGAGCTGTGGTGGTTGAGGCAGAATGCCTGCCATGTGAACTATACCCTCTTGTTATGTATTGTGTCAATCTCCTAAAGGAACTATAACAGGCAAATTGTGTAACTGAGACATGAATATGGATTAAAACATGTCAGAAGTAATTTCGTTCTAGCTCTGCAGGTTTTCGTAGTCATTTACAGCTATGTAAAACTACGTCACTATGACATGAAAATAGGCATGGACATTTTCAAATACGTGATGTATGCCATCATGTGTTTTTGCCGGTGATTATTCTTTCCTGCATGAAACACTGGATGTTAATGTTTCTGCCAGTGAGGGCACACAGACATCAAGAATTTCTTCAGCACTTTAGGCAATCTGTATGTGTGCATGCGTACATGAGAATGCTAAGAGTTTGGCTGAGGGATTTTTTTAATCCATGTGATTTATTTTGCTGTTTATTTTAGGTGAATACTGCCGAAAAGTCATGAGTAACAAGTCATTTCCCTCTGAAAACAGGGAACATTTTACTGGTTTACAACTGCAATTAGGGAAAATGAGAGAGATTCATCCCCTACTGTTTTATGAAGTTTTGGGTTTAATAAATCATTATATATTAGTCACGGATTTGTTAACCTGTAGCTTTCCACAAAACAGTTCATATTTGGAATGCCATTTTAAATCTTAGCTGAATAGATATTTGAAACAATTAAAGTGTGCAGAGAAGCTTTTGATGGTATAGAAAGTAGATATTCTGGATTTATTATTCTATTAAACTTTTAAAGTAGATTTAGTAAAGATGCTGTATTAGAAATTAGAAGAATTAAATTATGCTGGGTTCCCACACGTAATCCAAGACAATTTTTTTCCATATCTTTTTATTATATCGGCATTCATCTCAGCACTGACATCTCTAAGACATCTCTAACCTAAAACCTCCATACAGGGAACTGCATAAAGCAGGATTAAACAAGGTTACTTTTTAGATTGTTACATGGCCTTCTTGAAAGTATGGGATCATACAATACTTTTCTCTCTTTTGTGTTCAATTTTTGAAAGGCAGATAAATGCAAGGAGTAACACTGAGATTTTGCTTTGTGTGTTGGTTGCAGAGATGATACTTTTTTATTATTTGTCAGTAACTTTTTGTCTCCTTCAGAGGTTTTTGAAGATGGTATGGAAAGAAGTAGACCAGAGTTAGACAGTCTAATGCTAGACACAACCAATGTTTTGTACCTCAAGCACTTTAGTCAAGTAGCATGCTGTGACAATACTCCTGCATGCTGTTGTCCCTGGAGTACAGTTTTCATTGGGCAAGAATTTCTTATGCGTACTGATCACTGTATAACAATAGGTTAACATGTTCAGAACATGGCACACTTAAGATCTCCTTTGTAGATACTTACTGTGACCCAATTTAGTGAAATACCTAATTTTTTTAAATGGGAATATTAGAAACACTGCAGAAGTAATCATGAACATCAGTTCAGATTTTAAACTATATTGATTATCCTACCTCCTTTGTATTTGCTAATATTCATAGGAGTGGTTTTTCATTTTGTGGTGGTTTGAAACTGTCTTTTTAATTTTTCTTCACAAAGTTCAAGCAGAGAAGGTTAAGGAATGTAAATCACTACTGGGTGTAGGAAAGCAAAATAATGATTGTTCTAAACACTCCCATTGGAGAGAGAGAAATGTTTAAGAGTCTCTGCTCAAAACAAAGTTGGGGGCAGTCAGAGTCTGAGTTCACAGCTTGCTGGGCTTCTGTCTAGCTGCTTCTTTTTCCTTTCTGGCTGAAGATAACATACTGACCTTGATGAGCCAAGTCTAACAGCCTCTCTGATTCTTAACTCTCTGCCTTCTACCGGGGGGGTCTGGGGATTCCTTCTGGTCCTGGGGGGAGAGGCCCCTTGGGAGGCCCCCTCTTTGGGAGAAGCAAAGGGATCTTGCTTGTGCTTTTCTGTTGATTGTATATATTTGTAAATGTTGTGAATTGTGTATATTTGTACATATTCATTGCATTTCATCATAGATTGTAGATTTTCTTGTAAATACAGCTTTCATTTGCTTCCAGACTGAGCTAGCCTGGTTATTGTTGGTGGGGGGGATTTCAGCTCTCACACTGTTACACATTTGTTTGGTGTTTTTTTGTTGTCGTTGGTGGTTGGTTTGTTTGTTTGTTTATATTTTTTTTGTAATAGCAAACACTAGATCATGTTACACGTTAGTTATATGGTAATTTGGCCTAAAGAAAATAGAAGGAGAAATAGAAGGAGAAATTTTCATTTTCCTTAGGCAATGACAAGTAGTCATTCAAACAACACATTCTGTCAGAAAAGGTAGCCTAGAATGAGCATGCTGCTCATGAGATAGCCCGTACAGTCCATCTGGCTTATACAAATGTAGAACAGTGCAATTTAAGTCATTTTCCATCTCTGTTATGCTGGATTTTGCCCAAAACACTAATTTTACAGTACATAGCATGTAAACAATAACTTTCAGAACTGCATACTAAATATAAGAAAACTTGTATTTAACAAAGGCATCAGAAGACATCTGATTTGTACTCAAATGAGCTGTTTTGCATGGTGTCTGGAATGATGTACCCACAAACAAAAGTATTTATTAATTTCACAGTAGAGGACTACCTAAATAAAAATAATATAAATGCAATAGAACTTATTTCTCTGTTTCCATGCATGTATTTGGAGCAAATATTTTCTGTGCTTCCAAAACTTTCAAAGTCTAGGCCATGATGTGAAATTAACAAGTAAATAAGATTCAGAAGTAGAATAAGCCTGAGTTAAGAGGGAAAAGAATAAAGCAAAAATACTTAACTAATCATTGTCATTGCTGTCTTGTAATTGATTGGAATACAATTACAAAGTCCTTTTAGTTTTTGGTTTAAGAAAACAAAGGTTCTTGCTAGGTATTAAAAAAAAAAAAAAAAAGGGTTCTTGCTGGGTACAAAATGCCAGCCATTTAAAAATATCTGTACATCTTGACAATGCTTTATCTTGTTTTCTCTCCCTTAATGTCGAATAGGTTTCTTTTTTCTCCTGACCTTTTTAGAACACAGTGTTTCTTTTACTCCTGCATGCCATTTTATTTATCCTGGGATTGGACTTTGAAAGCACAGAAAAGAAAAGAAGCAGAGTCATGGGTCTTTCACTGAGCATTAAAGGTCATTCACCCTGACTCAGTCTGTCATGTCTGCAAGTCTTGCTTATGCTTATAAAGTGTAAATGTTGAGGTATGCCTTCTTTAGACTTCCCTTCTTCATTGCAAAAAACATAGATTATATAATCTCTGTATTTGACTAGGTAAACAGGAAGTGCGGAGAATAAGAAAACGGTGATTAAAGAAGGCAAATGTAAATTAATAAAATACAGTTCTGAAATGAAACTAGAAATTCTGTTGAGAGCAGACGTGGTACTGATAAAAGACAAAATCTGTTTCAAGCACGGATCTCACATACAACCCCCTAGAAAAAAAGATCTGTGGGGACTTCTCATCAAGCTAGAGGACAGATAAACTGCATAGAATCTTTTCATGGGGTAAACCATGGAAGTTATATTTGCAACAGATGAAGGTGCTTTACCCCTGCATAGCTGCTTGGTTTTATGACCTTGCCAGATTGTGCAGGTCCTTAAAATCCCAACAGATGAGATTCACACGTCAGGCCACATGACAGTACACTGCTGATGCACGAGATAGAGATGTCACAGTGGGGAATGAGAAGGCAATGGCTAAAAGAGCAAGTCTGACGCTCATCACATGAGACTTGACAGGTCCACATTACAATGAAAGACAAGTGAACTGTTCCTGTCTTGATTTGTTTTTCCCTTCTTCTAGTTCTGATAATAGAAGATACTGTTGGTCTCTTCCCTGTTAAATTTTGCAACCAGTAGAACTGTAACACAGAAATGCAGCTTTTATTTTTTGGATGAGTAGTGTAAATCACTATAGTTCTGCCATTGATGGAATGAATACTGGGGTAATCTGTCTTTGCACTGTTGTTGCCATGGCTACTGGGTCACAGCATTGGATACAGTGTCACATTTACTGCATACTCATATTCTACATGCAGTGGTTTCATTGGCATATAAAAAAGGGAAAACTTGCTCTATATTTTAAATTTTCTGTTCCAAAGCACACTGTTGTACCTGTAGAATACTTATCCAAGCCTGTGGAGATCAAACATTTCATCCATCTCCCTCTGCAGCCATCTCCCTTTGCTACATGTCCTGGGGCTGATATAAAAAGTCTCTTACTCTTGACCCCAGTCATCACCTAATCTGAGCACTTACACCATTATTCATCTGCCTGTCCAATGAATTCTGCAGGCAAGGGACAAAGTCCTCTGACACAGTTTTTTATACAAAATGTAACTTTGAAAAACTTCCTCAGCTGTTTTCTGAAGAATAGTTTTACTTACCATTCCAAGAGGAAGACCAATGCAGTGTATATTCATCATTATGGGTAAGCTATAAATATATAAGTAATGGAACTAAAATTCATGCTTGGAATTGTGTATATATATCTGTACAGATGTTTAGTAGCAGGTTGTGCCTTATCAAAGCAAAAAGTGCACTTAAATTTCAGATTAAATGAATTGCTTATGCAATGGTTTTGCAACAAGATTTCCATTTGTGGTGTACATCAGAAGAATAGTTCTTTTAGAGTCCGTGCATTTCTATAGCATTAATCACAAGATCCATCCTAGACAAGAGGAAGTTCTCATGGTAGAAAAGAGCATGAATTAATTTCTATCAAGCATGGAAATTTTTTAAACATCACAAACAAACCAGAGTTTTGTTGGATCCATGGCATACCATGTCACAGTTCTGGATGGTCATTTCATGACATGAATGGCTTAATGCTGACAACAGCTCAGATCAATTGAATGACCTAGAGAGAGAGTTTATGGGGCTACTGCTCTGGTAGGACTTTTCACACAGTTCCTCCTGTCAAATCATTTGTGCACTGACAAAATAGTTAAAACAGCAAATATCATTAATAAATTCAGCTGTGTTAAGTTCTGCAGGGCAGCCAAGGGAAACAGGAGCTGTAAATAGGGTTTAGGCTCTCATACCAAGCAAGCTGGTTTGTTGCTTTGGATTTTTTTTTTTTTCAACTCTGGGTGAAAGGCTAGTTGATTAAAGAAATAACCTTTCTGATTTTGTCTGATATACATACAGTCAGACATACAGAGGTCTTGTGTTCATTCGTTTTGCATCTGGCTTGTCCATCTTCTCTCAGGATGTTGTTAGCATAAAGCTTCCAAAAATTAATGGAAACGACAGTGACAAATACTGCCACTGTTCATTAGATTTCCATTTGAAAGTTTGTGCTACAGGAACTATATACTTTAATTATTAAAAAAAAAAGGCAAAAAATGGAAACATTAAATTAAAAAAAAATAGCATGTTGTCAGATGCACATGTTTCAGCCAAAAATGTAAAAATTAGTGAGGAAATAAATATATCCACATTTAGCTCTAATATAATTTAGTTTTACTTGCTTTTTCTCATCTAATAAGTATATCAAGATAGAAACACAGTTGCTGCTAATGATATCATGGTGATTTTATCAAGTACTTCCCGTGCAGACTCTGCAGCTGTGTTAGAGGAGGCTGTTGTGGCAGGAAACAACTTAACAGCTATTTTTGGGTCTCTTATCTATGCATGACTCGGGAAGAAAAAGAATCATTACTTGATTTTCTATTCTGCATAGGTACTTATAACCCCAATCACCAGGCCTACTCAGACATCAGTCCTTTTTCACCAGGGAGATGAAGAATAAGTCTGTGGAGCTCAAGTGTGAGGATGTAATTCTGTGAGATTCTGATCCCCTGTAGATCTCATTAGCTTTAAGTTAGAGGCACCCACATTCTCTCCAGTCTGAGATCTTAGGATGAAATTCAAAACTAAGGAAGGAACCTTAATCTGGCCTTAAATGTCACATTGATTTCATAAGTATTATTTAGAGTCAGTAATTTTTTTCAACAGAGCAGAGACATTGAGTGGTTGGCAGATTTCATACATGGTTAATGACATATTGTCTGCCTACATTTTACTCCTTTCTCCCAAGTTAAATGCTTCCACATATCTTCATTTTTATACATGCAGTACATGAGAGCTGGCAGTAGCCCCCAGCACTGGGTCACCATTATTTGCCATCAAAATATAGCTTTTTAACTGTCTCTGAGAAATCATCATATCCTATTTCTGTTATCTTCAGCTGTCTCATAATCTGTTTGAATAAAGCATTTAGGGACTTCGGTCTCATGTGAGTTTGTCTGTATTTTGAATGTATGTTTTCTTCTCCTGCTTTTGCTCATTTCAAAAAATAATGACATCACCAAAATAATAACTGAACTCTTTTTTTCCTTTTTCTTTCTTAAAAAATATATTTCTCAAAGTCTTGGTGGTAGCTTTGAATAGCAGAAGGAGAACAAAAGTCTCCATGGCATACACAGTTCCAAAATTATCCACTGATATATTCCAGTTAGTTTTTATCAGGGCCTGGTGGTTTGTGTTTAAAATGTGTTCTAATTTATGAATCATTCTTTATGTTCTTGGAATAGGTACATTCAGAAGGAAGGATGTGTTTTAAGCTTTTTAAGCTTATCTGCTTCCTCAGATTTTAGTACATTATTATTTTCATCTGTTTAAAAACACAAAGCAAGGTCATATGGTCTAGTTTCAAGAATATGAATTGTAGATCTGTGGTTGTTAATGTCATTTGTCACTAGGATTGCCTTTATAATTACTCAGCCATCAGCCTTGTAAAGCAGAAATATATGCACTGTGGTGATGTCAACCTCTTTGTATTCACCCAGTGTCCCAGTTCATTCCAGCTCTGTGACAGCTACTGAAATATATGACAAGTTCAGTCAATCAACGATGGCAATGAACACTCTGCTTAACGACATGTAGCCAAAGCATTACATCAAGAGCTCTACTATTCAAATATATATATATATTTTTAGGGTGGCCAGAGTGTCAGACATCAGTAAAGAGATATAAAAATGCATTCATCTGAGAAACACATACTGTACCTTTCATGCATGGATCTTTTGGCATCACACTTCTGAAATCTTAATAGCTTGCAGGAAGCCAGGACAAAGAGTTTCTTTGAACTGAGTTAAGAAGTCAGCTATAAGGAACTTGATGACAAAGCTGTAGTGTAACTAAGGAGATTACTTGTTTTCCATGTATTTTTAAACCTTTAAACTTAATTATTTCTGCAAATAATGAGAAGACTGAACCTATTTTTCCCCTTGAGACCTGCTTGTATGTGTATGCTATTATGGGTGCTTACTGAATTTTGCAGCATGTCCCTTTCAAATAGGAATAGTTTCACTGCATGAGCAATTTGGTTTACATAGAAAATAAACACAACATTGCTTCCTAAAAGGAATGAGTCAGGAATTGAAGACAAAAGCCAGCAAGATCTTCAGTTGTACAGAGGAAACACAGATGTATTGATCAATATGCTCTATGTATGTGTGTATTAATCAATATGCTCTATGTATGTACAGCTTTTGGGATAGCCATGCTAAATGGCATTCAGTAGGTTGGCTTCCCTGGCTTCAGAGCCAAGCTTTGTTACAGAGATAGTACCTGCTCCTATTCTTCAGTAGAAAACTGCTGCTTATTCTTTTCAATTTACAGCAAGAATATTTACCAAAAGAAAAAGGTATGTCATAGGGAAGGGTTTCAAGAAGACCATCAGAGTTGCCTCCACAACTCAAGAAAGTACACTGATGCAGTGCCTGGCTCTGAATGGAAAGGAGAATGAGACACACATTTCAACAGCACATATAATTGTAGCAGTCAGAGTCACCATTTATAATTGTATCCGTATTGTTCTTCTCATAGGCTGCGTGTTATGGTGTTTCCAGGTGACACCAAGACGAGACGACTGTTATTGTGAAAGGTAAAAGCATTTATTGCCCATGTAACTAAGCAAAGTACTAAGCACAAGGGAAAACAAAAGCTGAAGTATAAGTCTAAGCCAAAAGCCAAAGCCTAAAGCCTACTCCTCTGTTGCATAGTCAACTTACATACTCTTCTAATACAGAGCTGTCACATCCCAATCGGCTATCCTTTCACTGACATGGGTCCAAGCAAAGCATACAATAGGTTAATACTGACAAACAAGCTTCTCAACATATCCAGTCAACTTCTGCCTGGTCTTTTTTCTTCAGTTACGAGGTGTTTACATTCTTTCTAACTCAAACACAAAACATAGCCTTCTCAAAAGTTGTTTAAAGGTTTGCTATCTTCCTACAGATATGAACAAATGAAGCACTGGAAATTCATGTAAGTGTGGATGCTCATGGGAAATCGATTTTCTGCAGTGACTTTATGCAGCAGTTGATTGTGTTTACATTTTTGTATGGGAGTAGGAGCTGAAAGGATATGACAAAAGAAAAAATACTGCCCAGAGTCTGGAGTCATGTTGCTGAAAGAGGGAAGCACAGAAGCACAGAATGATGGGTGCTGGAAGGAACCTATGGAGATCATCAAGTCCAACTCCCTTAAAGACCTTTAAGGTCCTACAAACATTTAGTGACCCCAGGATTTTTCTTTAAAAGAATCTTTCATACTTTCTGGGGAAAAAAAATAAAAATAAAGATCAGCTGGTGCTGAGAACAAACATAATTTGTTAGTGTCACATATAATTAGCAAAAACATCCCAGATTTATACCCAAATACTTACAAAAATGCCATCTACTTTGCAACACTTTTCCACAAGAGAGTAAATCTGGTTACTCACCATGCACGTTTGTGGGGTTTTTTTGTTTGTTTGTTGTTTGTTTTTGGCCCTGCAGATTTTAGCTATTGGAAGCAATCTATTTTTTTGCCAGGTCTCTTGCTCTGAACTATGAGACTTGCAGATGTAGTTTTTGGCAATATTTCAGGCTCTGAGCAGTGTAGATAATCTTGTGGAGTGTATCTAGTAATAAAGGACACTTACTAATGCAGCATACTAGGCAATGGGAGAAAGAGTGACTACTGTGCACCAGCAGCTTTGACCTGTATGTTTTTAGACTTCAGCCATGATCTCTAAGTTTTCTTTGTTATTTTCTCTAGGTTATCTCTCCCTACTAACCACAGTCAAACAATGAAAATAAACAGAATTAAGCTCTGAAGGCATCATCAATGTGGGAAATTTTTGTCTCTGTTAACCATAATTGCACTTAGATCACACATACATTATTCTGAACATGCACAGAGGACGTTTTAGTTTAGATTCATTTTGCATATCTGTATATTGTAATTTCAGTTTAAGTAAGGAATGTAAGACTTGACAGCTATTATACTGTACTGATAGCTGTGCTGTACTTATTCTGCAGTAGGTTGTAGCATCCATTCCAAAATGGGAAGTAAAAAAATGAGTTCATAACATTTAACTGTTAATAGCTTTTCAATTTCCTGTATGATAATATTATAGTGTCATGGCATGGCCCAATACAAACCCAGACAGGCCTTAAGATGTTTAGACAAGGTCCCTTTCTCTCCCTCCCTTCCCACAGAAAGACAGGACAACATGGGAAAAAGAACAAAGGGAACAGGACTCCTGCCTGTCTGGTAAACAAGCTATTTATCTGGGATAAGAGCACGTAAGCTAACCTCTGCTCCCCCAGAAACAAGGTCTTTGTTTCTGCCTTTTATGGTTATAGCCTGGCAGAATGCCTTTCCATTGGGCAGATACACGTTAGCTTCATATATATATATCTATATATATATATCTAGATAGATAGATATGTATAGGTTGACCTGGTAGTCACCTTTGCCTTGCCCAAACTTTGCTTCAAACCTTGCCTTAAGCCTTGCTTCAAGCCTTGCCCTGCTTAAGCCTTGCTTTCAAGCATACTTGGACCCATCTTGTAGAACCTGCCTCGAGTTGCCCTGCCCTGCCTCAGGTGCCTGGTCCAGAGCCTGGGATAAAGCCACGAGCCATATATAGCAAGCCGGAAAAGCCACAAGCCTAGAAGCTGGATCTGCCAAGCCTGCTTCCCCTTACCACTAGAATCATGCCGTGCCTCAGGAACCCCAGGAACCAAGAAAGTGCCTGTCACAAGAAGCGTCGTTAACTGCCCACCATCTGCTGAAGTCAGATCAGCCTTGGATCATGCGGCAAAATAACTCCTTGCTGGTAATGTGCCGTGCCAGCACCGTACAAGAGTACCCCAAAGCTAACACACAGCAGCAGCAGCAGCAACCCCGTGTGGGTAAAACTAGCTGTGAGGAATTAATTCATTGCCCTGTGGGATTAAAGGTTCTCATTGAGCCTCCCCTTGTTGTGACTGGAAGCTATCTGCTCTTGGGGACCTTCTCTTTCCAAGTTATTCCCTCCTAATTTGCATATAATTGTTTGTATTTTGCCCTAAAACTGTATATTGCCATTGTAAATATATATTCCAACTGTACCACGATCCTATTTAACAAGTTTGGCAATTTTCATAATAAAAGGTTACCAATGTTTTTATTAATACCCATTTGCCATATCGGTTATTATTATTGTAAGGGTAATCAATAATCCCCTTCATGACATATAGCTATCTTGTATATCCATTACGATCTCCGTTGCTTGAAGACAAAAAAATCAAACTATTAAGAGCATCAAAAATCTCTGGCACACATAGAAATCAAGCATAAAGAACTCTGTGTTTCAAAGTAATAAATTAATGCTTATACCAGCTGAATAAAATGTTGATTACAATAAGTATCGAGTCAGCAGTATCATTACAAATAAATGCATAAGTGTCATAGGACATTTCTTATTTCTTGGCAGGAATTTTTGATCAATTAAACAAAGACAATATCATTAACTATGTATAATTTACACTGACTTCAATCTAAGGCAAGCCAATGTTTACAGTAATTTAATTTGCTTTACAATTACTTGGCTAAGACTGTAATTATAGATGATTGAGGAAAGGAGTGTTCATTTTGGGTGAGATTCAAGTCATTGCATTGTGATAAACACATAAGTGGCCTATTTTTACTTCCTCTTCTAGGATCCTGAACTCAGTGTTTAAGTGCTGTGTAATTGATTTTCAAATCTGAATTTGACACTGTGCTTTGTTTGCACCTTTCTACCCAAAGAATCCTGCCTGTGTAAACTGAGGGAATGCTTAGTTTAGAAAGACTAAGCTGAATTGCCTGAGCTACATAGTGCTGAAACGTGCAAACAGGTTGCCAAGAGAGGTGGTAGCTGCCCCATTACTGGAAACATTCATAGTCAGGCTGGATGGGGCTCTGAATAACCTGATCTCATTGGAGATGTCCCTGCTTATTGCAAGGAGATTGGACTAGATGACCTTTAAATGTCCCTTCCAACCCAAACTATTCAATAGTTCCACAAGTCTATAATCGGCTTATATAACTGTGCAGTTAAACACAGTATTCATAGGTGTGCAATTTGCAAGCTGACTGTATCACTGTGATGGTTAGTCTCCCATATTTAAATGGAGCAATGACTCTCCCTTCTCTTTTTCCCCCCTAAGCTAACTAGAACTTTAATTTGCCCTGTAACACATTTTGGGTAAGATTTGTCAGGATCTTAATCATCCATGTCAGTGGCTGAGGAGATACTTTTGGTGTAATTGGCCCCTTGACTTTTCATGTGCCTCAGTTCCCTTGGTACGTTTTTTGCATTGTACAGATCATTCCCTTAACAAGATGCATTAAAAAGCATATGGAATTCTGCTTTTCACATAGTAAAGAATAACTTCAGATGGGCAACTGAAATGCCAAAGTATTCTTCAGGTCAATAAAAGTCAATAGGTTTTCTGCTAATTCCCATGAGGTCAGCATGCTTTTGCTACTTAACAGCATCTTTTAAAATAGATTCAGTACTTGTTTTCTTTTACTTTTAATCAGCACTGCAGAATAGTATTATGGAAATAACCAATCTCTGTTCATGTTGCTTGCCCTTTGAAGCCACAGGGATCCGTTTCAAAAGATTCACTCTTCATATCTAACAGCCTCTGTGGTTTTACAGGGGTTAAATACTGTATAAAAATCCATGAATGCACAGAAAGGAAAAAACCACTCACCATAACCTCCAATTATATTTGACTCAATCTCATTATCTAACTTGTTTACATTGTTTCAGATTAAACACTTACTAAACGAAAGCCTAGTATCTCTGAAATAATATTCATGTATTTGCTACTCTTCACTGCATTTTTGCTACTCAGTGAATGTTCTTCTCTTGAAGATACAACTTCATTATACTTGAGTCTGATGACAAATAATACCAGCAGTAGCTTTATACCATTTGCACTTTCCTGCTGCCATATCTTACTTTCAAGTACTCATGACACTTTCGTCTTCAGAATATTCCTCAGTATTTATTTCAGAATGTTTCTCATTACTGTTATTCAGAGTTCTTCCTTGTGGGATAATGGTCTTTTCATTATTCCACATCACAGCCCACAAAAGATCATGGCACCACATCACATTTTAAATATATATCCAGGCAATTTTTAAAGTTTTCTTCTTGCAACAATTATCCTCTAAGCAAAATCTTCCCCCTCTCTCTCTTGATATACAACCAAGTAGAGATGAGAGGGCTGGACATCTGTGCCACTTGCATCTTCTGATCTCTTTGGCATGTTAACATTTCACCTGATATTATCATTTGTAGATGTTTTACTTCATGCTAAGTTTTCACCAGATAATTAAATTCAACTTTCAGATCCCATTAAATTTTAAGAGTTCTTAGTTTTGTGTACATTTCTGTGTCTTCTGACCAAATCACTGCTTTTCAGCTATTCTTCCCATAGCTATGTTACAGGGAATGAACGGGACCAAGAAAGGAATCTCAGTACAGAAATTTCATGTGTTTGGGAAAACAACCACATTAAACCCTGTCATGGATTAAGTTGAACCTGGTGCTGTTATTCATACCATGCTGCAGTCGTGTCAGCTTCAAAAAGTGAAAGTGCTAACTGGAGCACTAACAGGGGCTTGAAGTTTGGATGGCGACAGGAGAGGCTTCCTGTTCCGGTTGCTGCTTCTGGGTTCTGGTTTTCTTGGGTGTGGTCTCTTTTCTGCAGGCATGGAGGCAGAAAGAGTGGGAGTTGGGTAGCTGCTGGCTTTGATGTTCTGTTTTATGATGGATTTTTCCCCTGTGTATTTCACTGCACTTCTGCAAATAGGCTAAGCTAAGGTAATCATGTATTGCATTATTAGGTTAATTTGATTATTAACTAGGGGAATTATGCATTGTGCTTATTATATCTCATGTTACATTAAACTCTGATCTCTTTATCTCAACCCTGAGGTGTGTGTGTTACTATTCCTCTCACTTTTGTGTTGGGGAAGCATGCAGTTTAGCCCTTGTGCTAAAACATAAACCCAAACTATGAAAATATTTTTACATGTTAGCCAAGAGTACATTGGCAGGGATTTAGCTTTTCTTCATGTGTTTTTAAGTTTCTAGTTTTGCAGCAGCCTGATACCTAAGTAACTTTATGCTGTTTCTCCTCTTGCAGGCACTCTGGTGTCTCATTTCTCCTTTTTGTGTAATTACTGTTCTATTGAATCCTTAGTCAGAAGATGGATTTTTCATTACTCTATGAGCAAATATTTTCTGAGTTTTTTCCTTTCTTACTGTATCTATTAACTGATCTTCTGGATCAATTGCTAATAAAGAACTGAAGTTCAGCTTGGCATAACAGGCTCTTGGAGGAGAGTGCTTTTCACACCCTGATGTATGTATGCATGCTCTCACCCAGGGAGTTCTCCCTCCCATCACCATCATTTCTCTACAGACATGTGCCCAGTTTCTTTTCACCTAACACTGCTCTTTTCTGAGGTATTTTAATCAAGTTTTCTGGCAAGTTTTTGCAAAGAACTGAATCAAATAACTGTTAAAGTCCAGATATCATTGACTGAAATCACTCCTTCCATTTCTCAGGGCTGACCACATTCATCCAGCATCATTTATTATTTTTAGTGATGTTAAGTGTAACAGACTCTGACCACAGACATGACACAAATTCAGTTCCTTCCTGGTTGAGTTTTAGACGTGAGTCTTTAATTCTGCCCCACCCTTTTCCCTTTGTGACTCTCCCAGGCTCCAGAGTTGTGACTGAATTAACCACATTATCCAATGGTGTGAAATGCTGGAAAACTTCTGAATCATTTCTAACAGCAAGAAAATAGAGAAAATCCATTGCAGAGGGTTAGGAAAAATGAACAGTTTAATTTGTGGAAATTACTCTGTCAAACCAGAGTAGCATACACATGTGGGTGTATTAGATGCTATCATGTTCCATAGGACTATTAGATATTGCATGTTCTGAAGAACAGTTTTCTCTGAGGACATCACACAACTTGAAAAGGCTATTCTTTCTCATGTGCCAGATAATTATTTGATACCATTTGCAATTAGCACTTTCTAAAGTGGACTTTCCCACTTAGATAATAGAATAGTAGAATTAATGATAGTAGAATATAATAATCTAATAGTAAATTTAATAATAGAATTAGTAGAATCTAATAATTCCCTTAGATTGAAGGTCTGCACTTGACTTTCAAACCTGTGCTTACAATATTTGGGAGTTGTAGCTGTCTAGACATAGCTGCCTGTTTTAAAGTCCTATTACTATCCTCAGCCCTCTAAATTAGATAAGCAAGAAGTCTGAAGCAGAGCACAAAACAGACTGGAAAGCTCTTCTTGTACACTAACACAGACATCCAGTTCTGTGTCCAGTATTCAGGTTTTGCAAAGTATCTCCACCCACCAGAAGTCCTAAAAGTCCTTCCTGAAAGTGGCCTTGCACCTACACCTGACGTGATCTCATTCACCGATAAAGGTTGCTATTGCTGTGCTCATCTACGCTAGTACTTGCAATTGTAGCCTACTACAGGTGGTTTGCCCAGGTGCAGCTAAAAGAGAGTCTTTAAAAAAAGCCTGAATAACAGCAGGCTTAAACTTCCTCCAAGGCAACCTGACCTTCCACTAAACAATGATTAAGTGTTCTGCATACATACAAAGTTTTAAATGTAAAGGTGATCAGCTCTCTTTCCTGTGCATAATCCTAATTTTTTTCCCTTATGCTGATCAAGAATTTTTCACTTAAAACAAGGAATTTGCTTACTAAACAAAACCATGAACACTCCAGAATCTATAATTTTAGCAAGCCAAAAGATTTAGACAATTAAAATATAGGCTAAAAAGATTCCATATTCATCTGAGCTAAAATAATTTAGAACCAGCTCTTTTCATTCAATTTTTCAAAGCTCTTTTTTTCCACACCACCCATTGTCCCCAGCTTACTTCCTGGCAACAGCAAACACAACTTAGTTTACTTCATAGGTATTGTGGATTATTAGGGACTTTGCTTAACTGTTCGATTAAGATGATAGTTTTAACAGCAAAGATTAAGCATCATGTTATTGTTATTGAATGCAGGAATGCAGTTGTGTATCAAGCATTTCTCAGTAATTGTTTTGTATACATTTGAGCACTGGAGGAAAGTACATCAAAGTAACAATAATTTATTTAAAAAAAATACTTTAAAAGATCAGTTACCAAAGGTGGTATTTTCAAGAGATAAA
This sequence comes from Indicator indicator, assembly GCF_027791375.1. NCBI lineage: Eukaryota > Metazoa > Chordata > Aves > Piciformes > Indicatoridae > Indicator > Indicator indicator. The sequence continues at coordinate 28,543,976 of NC_072053.1, read as the reverse complement.
ACCTGGGAAACTGTAAATAAAAGCCTTTCCATTCCTATCTTCCCTGAAAGCCATGGATTTCACAAAAGGCAGGCAGTCTAAAGCAGAAGTTACCCAGAAAGATTCTGATGAAATTATAATAAAAAAAGAATCAATTTGTTATAATCAGAAACTTGAAAATTGTTTTCCTTTGTTTTTCTTTTTTTTTTCTTTTATAACAAGGGAAAAACCCCAAACCCACAAACAAACAAAAACCCTACAACCAACCCAATAAAGACATATAAATGAAGAAGCTATCCTTATTCTGCTTCACAGCAAGTCCTGCACTTGTAGTAAATAGGAACGAGAGCTTGACAGACATCCTCAATTTTAAAGACTGTTGTCAGCAGCTTCTAGTATTTGTGAAATTGTGCTGAAGTTTTCCATTTATATGGGTATAAAATATCTCAAAACAGTGTAACATCTTCCTCTTGAAAATGTAATTAAATATCAAGTTTCCACTATGACACCTTGATTTTGTTAAAGCTGAATGTTATCTAATCCATTATCTTCATGAATATAAAGGACTTGCTTAGCAGCAGCACTGAATCTAATCTAGAGGAAACTGTCTGGAGTCACTAGAACAGGACTCTGAGCATACTGAATATTGCTATTTTTCTTTAAACTACAGCTAAGAGATCTGGGGTTTGGCACACTACACAACTGGAATACTAAACTGTACCACTATTTTTCTATCTTTTTTTTTTTTTCATTAATAAAGTTTCTCAGGTAGACATAACATATCGAGGAGAACTGTTAATTTTCTCCTGCGTTTGTAGGAGAAAATTAATAGCATTGTCTTCAAAGCAGACTCTGACTTGTGGACAATGAGTATTAGATATAAGCTCACTAGTGGAGTGCTCCCTATACCTATCCTATGCAGAGACAGTAGAAAACCCACATACAACCTAAACTTGAGATTATCATAAATGCAGCCACACGAAGAGACTGAATTATATTGCACAGACAGCCTTAATTTTGTCATTTTAGGGTACTTGACATATTAATAATATTTTCTGGTACCAATTCCCATTTGGTTTGATATAAAGATTTTGTAGTTGTTGTCCATAATGATGGTCATGTAACTATTATTTGCTCAAGTGTTTACATGAGGTATTGGTCACATCTGTGCTAAGGAGGTCTTGTCAGAGCAAGACCTGTAGTTTTCCCAGTTCTTCTGCCCAGCACTGATGTGTCTCTTTGATGTTGTTTGTGAAGAACTTGGTGCTATTTTTCAGTGTGGTCTACCTGACCTACTTCTGTCCATAGCTCCACTTGTGCTGAAAAAGCAGAGTCCCAAAGGAAAAAGAGGTTTTGTCAAGACCTCAAGCACCTTTAAGTTTGTGGTTGTTCTTCCTAGGCTGGACTTATACAGACGCACTAAGTGCAGGGCCATAAGGACCTAATGGAAAGGATTGAAGAAAATTACATCCTTTCCTGGCATGGTGTCTGTAATGGAAAATCCTAGCGACGAAAAGTCAGAGACAGGTTTTATCATGACACAGGAAGAATGAAATAGTCTCTTCTGTTGCCTTGGGGCTTGAATTTTCATCAGGCCACATTAACTTGCTTTTTCCAGGAAAAATATCCCTCGGAAAGTAACAGCTAGATAAAACGAAGAACAAAGGCCAGAGCTGCCCTTGTCTTCATTGCAGTATGAACTCCAGGGCCTATCTGGGGATCCGCTGGCTTCTGTCCAGACACCAACATTTCTCAGCTCGCAACACATTTCATACAGAGGTCATACCACATCTAATTGTTAAAACTGGTATGCAACAGTGCCTGCACTAGGTGCTCATGGCCTTTATGTCACCTGGCAAGGCTGAGGCAGACATGCTAGTAAGTCTTTCAAGTCTTTCATGTCCTTTCTCCAGCTATGCTCTTAAGAGAGAAAACTTTGAGAGTAGCTCAAGCGTTTTTACAGATGTCTTACTTCTCCCTTCACAACTTCTTGCATGTAAAAGGAAGGAGGATAAAGGAAAGGGAAAAGAGATTAGAGGAGATTTACACTGTGTAAATGTATATTGTAGTGAAATCAGTGCTGAAACATATCCTTTGCCACACACTTTTTTAACTTTATGTATCTTTAGGAAGTTTAAAATAGCGCAAACTTCTTTTTTCAGCTTTTTCCCCCCACCAGTTATGCCTTGTAACTTGTAATCTACTTTCTGCTCAGAGGGTGAGTATTTCTGGGCAAGTCATACCCCCTTCTACTGCTTCTATTTTCTTCTTACCACTCTGTTCAGAAAAGTAGGAAATAGCCTAGAAAATATTATTCCTTGCTAATTGGTGTAATATTAACAGCCAGGTACAAGAAAAAGGTCTTATTAAAATATATTCTTTTGAAAAGCATAAAGAAGGAATATGGACTAAAGAAAAACACACCCATCACAGAACAGTTTGATTTTTTTGTTATAAAGCTCTAAAAATGGTAATCAGCCCTTCATATTAATCATGTTGTTTACAGCTTACAGTCTGTCCACCTCAAACAGGATTGTTGACTCAGTATAACTTTTCAGTGTTATTAAGCAATGTGTTTCCTACCCTGCTGAAGCTTAGTGTCCTTCCATCACACAGATCTGCTTTCTTTTGTGGTGGTGTTAGATGAGTGATGAATGGCTTCACCCCACTTATGATTCAACATTCCCAAAAGCACATAGCTCTTCTGCTTCCTATTGTTAACCTGAGCAGTTCAAGGAATCTTTTGATCTTACCAGCCTTTCAAAGTTTTGCTGGGCCATTTCAAAGGGTTATTTTGATTCTGATCAAGGTGTGAATAATTAAAAAAAAAAAATCCCAAACTCTTCTCACTTCACTACAATCTTGAAAAGTCATTTAGTCTCCAACTGGGATCTTATTTTAGTTTCCGTATGAATATTATAACAACTCTAAAGACCACAACATTCATAATTAAATGTCATAGAGACAATACACCGTGAAAAAAAGAAAAATCAACAAAGCAGGTGAGACCTCAGAAGCTTTGGTTTTCCTCATCATCATTTCTGTGTGTTGTAAAAGAGATGGCACAGGTGGCTAGGCATCATTTCAGACATTCAGGAACTAGACTTGAAGAATATACTAGTCTTTTCTACATGGAAAAGGAGCTTTTTTTCCTTGCAACCACTTTTCTCAGTACATCCTAAGCCCTGCCCTCTGGATTTGAGAGCTGCACCAGAATTCACAAATTCACACAAATGCTATGGTTGGAAAAGACATTTAAGATCATCAAGTCCAACCATTGTCTAGTTCTACCAGGGCAAATACTACACCATATTCTTGAGCACCACATCTAGATGTTTTTTAAATACATCCAGTGATGGTAATTCAACCATTTCCCTGGACAGCCTTTTCCAGTCTTGGATAACCCTTTTCATATAGAATTTTTTCCTGATGTCTAACCTATACCTCCCCTGGTGCCATTTCATCTTCTTCTATCAGTTGTGGCTTGTGAGGAGAGATCAACACCCCCCTCACTTCAATGTCCTTTAAGTAGTTGTAGTGACTGAGAAGGTCTCCCCCCAGCTTCCTTTTCTTCAGACTAAACATCCTAGCACCCTCAGCTACTCCTCACAAGACTTAAGACTCTTCTTCACTGATCTTCTCTGGACATGCTCCAGCATCCTTGATGTCTTTCTTATACTGTGGTGCCCAAAACTGAACACAGCATTCAAGGTATACCCTCACCAGTGCTGATTACAGGGAGATGATCCCTTCTCCTGTTAGCCACACTGTTCCTGGTGTGAGCCAGGATGCTGTTGGCCTTCTTGGTTACCCAGACACACTGCTGGCTCATGTTCAAAAGGCTGTTGATCAACACCCCAGGTCTGTTTCTGCTGAGCAGTTTTCCAGGCTCAAGACTGTAGCTTTGCATGGAGTTGCGGCAGCCTAAGTGCAGTATCCTGCACTTGGCCTTGCTGAAGCCCATATGAGTGGCTTCAGCCCACTGATCCAGCCTGTCCAAGTCCCTCTGAAAAGCCTTTCTATCCTTCAGAAGATCAACACTTCCACCTAACTTGGTGTCATCTGCAAACTTACTGAGGATGCTTTCCTAATCAAGATCATTGATAAAAGGATATTAAACAGGAATGTCCCCAGCACCGAGCCCTGGGGATCACCACTTGTGACTGGCTGCCAAATAGATTTCATTCTATTCACTAGCACTCCCTGGGCCTGGACTTCCAAACAGTGTTTGACCCAGCAGAGTGTGTGCCTGTTCAGGCCTAGGGCAACCAGGTATTTTCATGAGGATGCTGTAGGAAACAGTATCAAAGATTTTACTGAAGTCAGATTAGGCAATATCCACAGCCTTTCCCTCATCCACAAAGTGGGTCACCTAGTCATAGAAGAAGATGAATCTCGTCAAGCAGGACCCACCCCTTGTGAACCTGTGCTGACTAGTGTGGATCACCTGATTGTCCTGTAAATTGTATGTTAGGGCACTCAAGATGATTTGTTTTCCTGGCACAGTGATTACACTGAAAGGTCTGTAGTCCCCTGGATCCTCCTTCCAGCCCTTCTCGTAGATGGGCATCACATTTGCTAATCTCCAATTTGTTGGGACCTCCCTGGTTAGCCAGGACTGCTCATAAATCAAGGAGAGTGGCTTGGTAAGCACATCTGCCAACTCCTTCAGTGCTTTTGGATATAATCCATCTGGCCCTGTAGACTTGTGTATGTCTAGGTGATTCAGCAGGTCACTCACCATTTTGTCTTGGATTATGGAGATCTCCTGTTCCCCACTCTTTCAGCTCAGGGGGCTGGCTAACCAGCAAACAACTAGTCCTGCTATCAAAGACTGGGGCAAAGAAGGCATTAAGCACCTCAACATAGTCATAGACCTTAGTCACTGTGTTTCCCCTGGCATCCAATAAAGGATGAAGATTCTCCCTAGTTTTCCTTTTGTTCTTAATGTATTTATGGAAGCATTTTTTATTATCTTTTATAGTAATAGCTAGACTGAGTTCTGGATGGGCTTTGCCTCTTCTATTTTTCTCCCTGCATAGCTTCCCTGCATCTTTGTAGTATTCCAGAGTGGCCCATCCCCTTTTCCAAAGGCCATAAACTCTTCTTTTGTTCCTGAGTTCCGGCTGAAGCTCTGCATTCAGGCACTCTTTCCTTCTTCCCTGATGGCTCATCTTTTGAGACATGAGGATGGCCTGTTCCTGTGCTTTTTAGATTTCCTTCTTGAAGAGTACCCAGCCTTACTCAACTCCTTTGTCCTTCAGGATGACGTCCCAAGAGAAACTGCCAGTCAATCTCCTGAACAAGCCAAAGCCTCCCCTACAGAAGATGACAGATCTGCTAACACCCCTCATTACTTCTCCAAGTATCAAAAACACTGTTATTTCATGATCACTAAGCCCAAAATGGTTTTTGATTGCTACATCTCCTACCTCTCCTACATCTACAGTCCAGTAAGGACTGCTACAAGTCCTTACCAGTCAATAAGCAGCAGGTCAAGGAGTGCAACTTGTCTAGTTGGCTCCTTCACCAGCTGCATCAGGAAGCTATTTTCCACACACTCCAAGAACCTCTGGGATTGTGCCCTCTCAGCTGCATTACATTTCCAGCACACAGGCAGAAAGTTGAAGTCCCCCAGGAGAACAAGAGCTAATGATTGCAAAACTTCTCCCAACTACATATAGTCTCATCATCCTAAATGGGTGGTGTGTAACAAGCTCACACCACAATTATCTACCTAGTTGGCCTTCCTTCTTGATTCTTACCCATAAACATTCAACCCTGTCACCTCCATCATGAAGTTGTAGACATTTATGCCCCTCACTCACGTAAAGGGTCATTCCACTGCCTTGCCTTCCTCACTTGACTCTTCTCAAAATTTGGTAGCCATGAATTGTAGCACTCCAGTCATGTCAGTCATCCCACCACATTACTGTGATTGCAGCTGTATCATAGTCGTCATTGCCCAGAGGCCTCCAGTTCTTCCAGCTTGTTGCCCATGCTGCACACATTGGTATGGATGCATTTCAGCTGGTCTAATGGTCCTGCCAGCTTCTTAGAATGACAAGCATACAGACAATTCTCAGATGCTTCAGTAGTTACAAGACTTTTAACTCTTGTGTCTTTATTGCCATATGGATCATCATTCCTCCCCCACCGCTCCACTGAGACAACCAACTCAAGACGTTACTACCACATTGTCCCACAGGTACTGTCATTCCCAGGCTCCTCTTGAGAAAGCTCAGTTTCATCCCCATCCCCCTTAAAGTCTAGCTGAAAGACCTTTTGTTGCCAACAGGCCTTGTAAAGCAGCCTGTGGTCAAAAATCCCCAAAATTTCACCATTGGCACCAGCCCCTGAGCCAGGTGTTAATCATGTGTGTTTTCCTGTTCCTGTCAGTATTCTTCCCTTCCACTGAAGTGACTGTGGAAAAAACTGCCTGTGCTCCTCATTGTGTGTTGACAATATGTGTGATTATTTGAAAAGCATCCAGCACAAAAACCCTAATTCAAATTGAAGCTCTGGCAGAGTAGTCCCATAAATAATAGTGATTCATCGTGAGTCCCCTTTCCCAAGAGCATATTGGGCCAAGTCATCAAATTACTTTTATGCTTCCACCTAAGCACTCATAATAAATATTTGCAGGTCTGAGTCCTCATTTTGTGACAGATCCAACCTGATTTAATTTGTTTGAACTGTGAAGGGACAAACAGCAATACTGTCTATTTGCCCTTATGCTGCTTGTTCCACCTGGGTCCCATGGTCCCTTTCTGCTTTATAGATAATGTTCATTGAGCACTAACATCAGAACAGTATAAAAGATCAGCATCCATGCTTTAGTTTAAGTGACTGAAGAAAGTGAGTCAAAGAGGGGAGATTGAAAAGATATGATTAAGTGAAAACAAAGTAATACCAGGATCAAATCCCATCGGATGTACCCTATGTGCCCTACACAGACACTCTGAGTGCTGCTTCTCAGTTACGTGTTTTATCATTTTAGTATTTCCCTGCTGGGTGCAGTAATCAACCAGACGGATATTCTGAAGTCTTGGGTCAGCTATCCCACTAGACAGGAAGGACCTCTAGTGGCTGTTGGGCTCATATTAAAAAAAGCTTTTAACTCAAGTTTCCAAAGCTCAAGCATCAGCAATACAATGTAATAGTTTCTCTCTGCCTATAGCCTTTTATACAGTTTTAATGTCCAAATAAACCTTTGGTAGAAGGATACTAAAGTCTAGGATACTGGTGTTATCCCACATGTGATTGTCTGATACGGAAGGTCAGGGACTGTCACATTACACATTGTTTCAGGCCAACAAAGAATTTTATATGCATGGGTCTCCCCTATATGGTCTTTCTGTATGCTTAATATCCCTTATCTGCATTGGAGTTAGAAGTCTTTTCAGAAATATTAAAAAAAAAAAAAAAAAAAAAGTGGGGTTTTTGTTTGTTTGGTGGGTTTTGGGGTTTGTTTGTTGGTTAGTTTTTGGGTTTTTGTTGTTTGTTTGTTTTTATTTTTTCCCCTCTGGTTTGTTTGTTGTGTTTTATTTTTCAGATAGCTGACAGTTGCCTAATTGATTTAGTTTATGAGAGAGGGTAAGAGATTATTGCATTCTGCAGATATGTCTAACAGACAACTGATGGTAGCACATTAGTTCAGTACAGCAGAGAAAAGCCAGATGTAAGAAGTTTGAAGCAATGCTTAAACTGGAAATTAACAGAAAGAACAATTAAACAGTTAAAGATAATAAAATAATAATAATAATAATATATTAAATTAATTAAAGATAGTATAATATCTCCATATTTAATGAGATAACATGATATAAAATTTTCAAGTGGTGGAAAACAAGCATTAACACTGGTTGACTTTCTAAAATAATTTAAACCCAGCAGTTCAAGCAAAAACTGATTAGGACTAAATGAAACATCACTAGGCAAAATTGTCTGGTTTATATCTTTCATATAGGACAGACTAAATGACATTTTTGGTGCTACAAATTATTGAACTGCCTACTTTTATCCGAAATATGAGATCAGTGGTGGGAAGAAAATAGTAAAACTTGAAAACAGCAAACACAAAATATTCAGAAACACTCAAATTAAAAGAAGCTGTGAAACCATAGATTTATTTATGTGAGAAAGGCTTTGGCAGGCGAACTGTCATTACTGGAAGGTAGACAATGTTATATAAAGGGATGATGATACTCACTTCTCTTGGGGGCTGCCCACAGAATTAATCATCTCAAGGCACAAAAGTAAGTGTATCTGATGTAACTGTCTTGTAGATTAAAGGGCATAATTAGAGCTCATCTCTAGCCATTATTGTTGACATTAAGGGAAACAAGTGCAGACTTTCACACATTATGATCATATTTGGCAAATGCTATGGGTAGCAGTTGAGCAAGGCACCCAAAAATTGTGCAAAAACCCCTGATACCCAAGAAGAAAACAGTAACCACCTCAGAGCCACCAGGCTCTTTCAGTCTAACCTTCTTTGAAATGTTCCTCCAGTTGCAAAACATTTTTAGTTAAAAGGTGAAGCTAATTTTAACCAGAACTTCCTTTTTCTGGTCAAATGTTTTGATCAAGCTATCTCAGGCCTATGCTGTTTAAACAGAGAAAGAATCTTGAAGAATACAGTAATTGTTAATAAAACCAGCATAAGCTTCACAAATTAATAAGGTACTATGGTAGCCAAGATGTGAAAACCTGAAGGCTTCAGTACGATTCTCTTATTCACAATTACTTCACAAAAAGCACTAGCAAAATGTTCCAAACGGTGCTTGACAAGACTAAATACGTAAGTCCAGACATTTAGGACTCACCTTCCTGTCTGTGTTCAGAGTACAAACATGAAGGATACATATGTATATACATATTTTAATACATGCTGGTTTTCCACTCTGAAAGCCCTGTTTGTCCTGATACTTTCATCATTTCAGCTTAGACTTTTGGTAGTTTTTTCTGCATTTCTGCTGAATTAAGTCTTTTCTATGGAAATTAAATTAGTATCATGAATTTTAGTGAGAGTGACAGCTATTGGCAAAGGATGGGAATGTAATAACCCTCTACCTGTTTCTGGGATTTAAATGGCTGATGGCTGCTAAATGTGCTGTTACAGCAAGTCTCTCTGGGCTAATTTAGTCACCTGCAAGTGCAAGGAACAGCATGTCCTGTAATAGTCCACTTTCAAGGCAAATGACGTTGAACCTTTAAATTGAATTGAGATGAAAACAGAGAGCTACTTGGTGCCATCATGTCGTAGGTCACTGCCAGCATTATCAATATCTGTGAACAGAATGGACAATAACCTGAAAGAAATAGTTTTGGTGTCACTGATTCACTTCCTTGTCACAACTGATTTCATTTCAATGTTACCAACTGCAGTTCTGCCATAAAGCACAAGTTTGAAATGGGCCCTAGAGATGGTGTCATGAATGCATATACACTAAAAATGGCACTATTTGTCTCCCTCGACCCTAATTTTATCCTTAGGGGCTATTTACAGCTTTCAGTAACCTAGAACAGGGAAAACCATTTCTCTGATTTATTTTTTAGGAGAGTGGCTTACCAGCTGAGGCTGGAAGGGAAGAGTTGCTAAGGCACAGTGTTCAACCAGGATTGTTCATCACATTGCAGAGGGTGCTGTGAAAAGTAAATTGCCATCTTCCAGCCTGGTCTTCAGACTGGAATGCCCCTTTCAGTGATTTTCATACTACATATATATTTACTGGAACCAGAAAATGAAGCTATAGGTTGTTATTTGGTTGTTCTTGTATTGTGATATGTAGAGGAAAGACTATAATTTCATACTTGCGTCTAGTAGTTAGCAAATTAAAAAAAAATTCACCAATCCCCATCTTCCTCTGTTGCTTTATTCTGTAGCATTATAATCCCTAATCTCTTGCTGAAATGCTTTCCTTTATAAGCTGGTTGGTACCATGAAAATGCCAATAAAAGGCTGGTATTTGGCAAAACAACGGTGGTGAGGAATGTTAGAAATAGGAATTGAAAGAGAGCCAAGGCATAGGAAAGGTTGAAGGGTTTTAGGAGAAGACTCAAGTGTCTCAAGTCCAAAACACATGTGCTCATGTGCTCTATCATTCACCTTTCCATTTAGACTCCTTTAATAAAAAGCATATATTTTGAAATAGAACAGGCTTCACAACCTTCTGTTGAATCTTTCTCTGATGACTTATCTTTTTTTTTTTCTTTAGTTGCATAGTACAGGTTTAAGTAAGGAACTTACTAATTTTGCTAGATGAAGCATAATGCATGACTGAAGTACACTGCATCTTGTATCTTGAGCAGATAATTGTGTTCTGTCACTGTGAGAGTGGTGCATCACTGGAACAGGTTGCCTACAGCAGTTGTGCATGTCCCATCCCTGGATGTGTTGAAGGCCTTGTTGGATGGTGGATGGTGGCCTAATGTTCTAGCTAGATTCCAAAGTGGGTCTGTCTGACCAGATCCATGGACAAAGGCACTCACACACACACTCAAATAAGGAAAGTGTACACTGTATCCCTTTATTAGTTCCCAGCAATTACTTACATGCTAACCCAAATGCAGAATCATAGAAGTAAAGATCCACGTGCTACTGCTTTTGCCTATTGTAGCTGCACTGGTTGGAGAATTCATAGGAGTGATGGTTCCTGCATATGCATCTGCTAGCTTTGAGGGGCTGCAGGCACTGGCAGGGGTCATCACTAAAGCCCCAGCTGTTGTTTCCCAAACAGCCTTGCATGCTTTCCTAATCAGCCTTGCCTCCAAGACTACCTCCTCTCAGTTCCTTATTTCGGAGCAGAATAAAATAGGAGGCTTGCTCCGAGGCATAGCATGTTCTGCCTATGGATTCAAAAATATTTGTGAGCCAACACAGACCATTTCCCAATCATCTGATATTAACCCATTCTAATATGTACCATGTTAACCTATCCTAATAGACACGGCCCATGGGAGGGAGGGGGAGTTGGCAGCAGATGGTCTTTTAGGTCCCTTCCAACCCAAACCATTCTGTGATTCTGTAATATTGAAGCCTTCATTAATAACCTTTCAAGTAGACTGGCTTTTGCCAAGCGAAGTTTTTTGCTTTGGAAGACTTTCTATTCCATAAGGGGAGGGCATTATAGACACAATACTTTGACACCTCTTGATCTATATTATTACTTACTGTAGAAGTCTGGCAAAATACTGAACTAACTTCAGAACACAAACCTGGCATCATACCCTACCTGAATAGCAGATTTGTTTTTCTACCCTATGGCTGCTTACCTGTCATGGTAGGGCCATGACATGGCCCAGTATGAACCCAGACAGGCCTTAAGATGTCTAAACAAGGTCCCTTTCTCTCTCCTCCTTCCCACAGAAAGACAGGGCAACGTGGGAAAAAGAACAAAGGGCACAGGACTCCTGCCTGTCTGGCAAACAAGTTGCTTAACTGGGTGAGAGCACGTAAGCTGACCTCTGCTTCCCCAGAAGCAAGGTCTTTATTTCTGCCTTTCATGGCTATAGCCTGGCAGAATGCCTTTCCATTGGGCAGCTACACATTAGCTTCAGTGCCCCATTGGACCAACAGATCTCTGGCCAGATGTATATATATGATGACTGCTCAACCTTTGCTTCAAGCCTTGCTCAAGCCTTCCTTCAAACTTTGCTTTAAGCCTTGCTTAAGCCTTTTTGCCTCAAGTTGCCCTGCCCTCCCTTGAGCACCTGGTCCAGAGCCTGGGATATAGCCATGAGCCATACACAGCAAGCTGGAGAAGCCACAAGCCTAGAAGCCGGATCCGCCAAGCCTGCTTCCCCTTGCAACCAGAATTGTGCTGTGCCTCAGTTTACCCAGAAACCAAGCAAACACCCATTGCAAAGAGCTTCATTAACTGCCCACCATCTGCTGAAGCCAGATCAGCCTGGGACCATGTGGTAAACTCTACTTGCTGGCAATCTGCTGTGCCAGCGCCAGACGAGAGCGCCGCAGAGCTAACATAGCAGCAGCAGCATCCCCCATGTGGGTAAAACCAGCTGTGAGTAATTAATTCATTGCCCTTTGGGTTTAGAGGTTCTTATCAAGCCTTACCCCGCTGTGATTGAGTGTTATCTGCTCTCGGGGACCTTCTCTTTCAAGTTATTACCTCCTAATTCACATAGAATTGTTTGTATTTTGTCCTAAGACTGTATACTTCCATTGTAAATATATATTCCAACCGTACCATGATCCTATTTAATGAGTTTTAGCAATCTTCATTAATAAAGGATTACTAATATTTTGTATTAATACCCATTTTCCATATCGTATATTATTGTTGTAAGGGTAATTAATAATTTCCCTTCAATTACCTGTGCAAAGAAAATAGTTGGGAGTAAGTCTGCACTAGATTTCCATGTAACAAAAATATTTGAAGGCTGCATGTGATGGATCCTTTCCCAGTTTGTGATCAAAATGTTAAATCATTTTAGGCTTGCTGGAAAAAAAGGTTTAGCTGCAGGTTAACTGCTGCTTTTTTAGCTTACAAAAACATCATAAGCATTATGATTTAAAATTACAAAACCAGTAATGAAACAATGTTCTTGTTATACCTGAAATATTATGTGGTATATGACATTTATTGGAAGGAGAAACAGTTTGATTTGGACACTGGTTTTAGCAAGTCTGTGTACAGTAAGAGACAATTCCTGAAAGGGTCTTTGTATCAGAAAGGTCAGAGAAAGATTTCTAATATATACACATCTCTTTCTTATCTAGCTTCAACTACAACATAAATTAATAGAACAAGTGGAACGAAACTCATGATTCACAATATAAGTTGTCTAATGCACAGGAAGAGAACTATGAAGACAAAGCACTAACCTGATATTTGGGAGATTAAAAAATCATGCTACATTTTTGTTACATGCTTTCTTCCCACAATTAGGCAACTCACATTCAGCGTGCCTTTTCAAACAAAAAGAGGCAAGAATGAATGGAATGTCATTATCTTTGGTATTGGTTGTTTGTTTCAGCTGTTTGTTTAAGTTGTTTTATTGTTGTTTTGTTTATTTGGTTGGTTTGGCTTTGGTTGGTTGGCTGGATGGTTTTGGTTGACTTTTTGAAAAAAGATTAAATACACTAAAAGGCATGGATTGCTCTGGACATAGTAGCATCTGCGGTTCAAAACATGGCAAGACATGTAGCACTAGGACAAGGACAACAGTTTTAAACTAGAGAAGGGCAAATTTGGGTTGGATATTAGAAAGAAGTGGAACACTGGAACGGGTTGCCTGAGGAAGTGGTGAAGGCTCCATCCCTGGGGCCATTCAAGATCAGGCTTTATGGGGCTCTGAGTAACCTGATCTAATTGAAGATGTCCCTGCTCATTGCATCAAAGTTAGCCTAGATCACTTTGAAGGTTTTTATGATTCTATGCCCACCTTTACCCTAACAAAGACACTATTAAAAAAGTTGTCCTTAGATTAGGCATCATCATCCAATGCAAGACTGATGCTATCTCTGTTGCTCCCAGCAATCCTGTGGAAAGTTTCTCAATAATATTTCCAACATGGCAATCTTGATGACAAAATAAGACCAGTACTGTAAACTCAAAGCTGTGTTTATATTCCCCTCACAATAAGATTAAATAGTTTCAAGCCTCTAGGTTCGTCCATGGGAGTGAAGTGCTGCCTGTTACAAGTTTCATCCTACTCTACTAGCTAAGCTTCTGGCTCCTGACAGATAGTCTTTTGTGAGAAGGCAGTAGGTAATCTAGTTTTGAAATATATAACTTTCCTGCAAACTAGCTGAAAAGTCTGCTTTTTTATCTTCACAGTCCTGCTTAGATGCTGGAAAGTCTTATACCTGTCCCTGTGAAATGTGTTTAGTACAATCTTATCATATATTTGATTTTTCTTACTGTTATCCTTAAAACAATCAACCCATATGACTTTGTTGTTATACTTAGGCCTTAACAGTCAAAACAATCAAGCTATTCTGAAACAGTAATTTATACAGCATGTATCTTTGTCTCTGTGCTTTCTTCATTACATCTAGTGTGTTCAGAGGAAGGGTAGAAGGCTTGTTTTACCTTGTTTATTCTCATGTCCAGTACACATAAACACTGTGAACACAAACATCATCTATTCCTAGAGGCTATGGGCAACTCCTGGTTCAAAAGACAAAAACATCTGAGGAGTTAGTAGCCACACATATTATGAGGAATAGGACACTTCAGAGAATTTTAGACTAGTATTTGAATCATAGAATCATAGAATCAACCAGGTTGGAAGATCATCCAGTCCAACCCATCACCCAGTCCTATCCAATCAACTAGACCATGGCACTAAGTGCCTCATCCGGTCTTTTCTTGAACATCTCCAGGGACAGCAACTCCACCACTTCCTTGGGCAGCGCATTCTAATGGAAAATCACTCTTTCTGTGAAGAGATAATTACATTAATCTGGTATTACATCTTATAGACCTAGAAGTTTTTGTTTGATGGTTGGTTTTGTTTTGTTTGTTTGTTTACTTTTTCTTTTGTCTTTTTCTCCAACCTTCACTTGCCTAATGAAAATAATACAATCTTTCTTTCCCGTCATGGTAGGGCCATGACATGGCCCAGTACAAACCCAGACAGGCCTCAAGATGTCAAGACAAGGTCCCTTTCTCTCCCCTCCTTCCTGCAGAAAGACAGGGTCAATGCGGGAAAAAGAACAAAGGGGACAGGTCTCCTGCCTGTCTGGCAAACCAGTTTTTTATCTGGGATAAGAGCACGTAAACTGACCACTGCTTCCCAAGAAAAAAGGTCTTTTTTTCTGCCTTTTATGGTAATAGCCCGGCAGAACATCTTTCCATTGGGCAGCTAAACATTAGCTTCAGTGCCCTATTGGACCAATAGATCGTTGGCCAGGTATATATGTAGGTTGACTTGGTAGTTGCCTTTGACTTGCTTCAAACCTTGCCTTAAGCCTTGCTTCAGACCTTGCTTTAAGCCTTGCTTAAGCCTTGTTGCCTCAAGTTGCCCTGCCCTGCCTTGAGTGCCTGGTCCAGAGCCTGGCTGTGGTGAAGGCACCCTATACCCAGAATTATGCCCCTAAATACCAGCAAATTTGTCCCAATATGTTTTGGGGAAGTCCTCTGTTCCACCCTCCTTTCTGGAGTGGGGAACAAAGGCCCAGGCACCAGCCTGTCTCCTAAGAGGTAAACAACTACATGCACCCATTGCATGGCATGCTCATGCTCTTTCCATCTAAGGGCATAATTCTAGCTTCACACTGTGTATAGGTTATAGCACGTTGTTGACAAGTGTGCCCATTGGCCAGATCCAGCCTCAAGAAATCTGTAAATACTACTTCCCTTTGTTTACAAGTTGCTCTCTCCTTTCCCTTTCTTTCGCTTTGCTCAAGCTACGTAAGCTCGCAGCACCTGTAAATCTGCTCACTCCCACGTGCAAGCATACTAGAGGCCTCTGCAATACAGAAAGCAGCCAGCTCTCTGAGCTGCCTGAGGAACCAGCAAAGGAGATCCCGTCGCTGAAGCTATGAAAGCCAGCGTCGTAAGCCCAGTCGCATCTCAACGAAGACTGGAACCCCAAGTGTAAGCTCTAGCCCAGAGGGGTAGGGACTACCCAAGCCCGGCAGTCCAACATCTGCTACAGCTATAAGCAGCTGTCGAAGCAGCCATGTATCCTGACTGACCCCCCTGTTTGCTTGAGATAAACAGAGCTTCACCGCTCCATGACCCTGACTCGTCAGGATAATGTAACCCAGGATTTCCTGAGAGAGAGAGAAAGACATCCTCTCCTTTGAGTCAAGCCAAGGACTGCATCATAACCTTAAATGGGAAGCAGTCACTGAGATCAGCATAGACAGCTCACTTTGAGCCAAGTGGGGGCAAGTGCCACTTTGCATAGCCACACCCCTTCCCTGAAGCCCATCTCCAGGATCAGAGATGGCAGAACCCACCTACCAGGAACCGTCACCCTGACACTGTGTAGGCCGACCCCAGAGGACCCGGCCCCGCTGCACAGGACCACTCCCAGCACCGGCCCTGCCAGCCCCTTGTCACCTCAGTTGCACCGTGGGACCACCCTGCCAAGGGAAGCCACCAATCAGCAGAAAGTCACCCTTCCCGCGGCCGCGGGAGCAGAAAGAAAGCCTCGCCTTTCCTGTGGAGGCCAGAGGAGAAGGAAAGTTACCATCCAGAGGAAAGCCCCACCGTGGCCTGCCAGCGACTCAGCCGCAGCCTCAGCCCCAGGAGCTTTCCTCTGCCCACCCCCAGACCAGCCCTGGGCAGACAGCGAGCAACCAGAATAACCCAGCAAGTTGCTTCACAACAAACAAAGACACAGTGTATCTTTTCACGTGTGCAACGCTCAGCAACATTCAGTTCAAAGCACCTGCACCTAGCCATGTGATATTCCAGCTTGAATTGCCTCTTGATAACATTGTAAATTTCTCTGTATAAAGTTACAGCCACCATGCGTCAAGTCACTATCTGTCGACAAGCGACAGAACTGCATCCTTCATTCCCTTAATTAGAAATTAATTCCGTAAATATTCTACTTTTTGGTCAAATTGTATATACCAAACCAGTTATAGAATATGTTTTCACAACCATGCATTAGAATCAATATAAAAAAGTGATGAATCAGTTCTTAATAAATTTTGATAATAAATAATAATTAATTTTCAGAATTCAAATTTCATATCTCATAAATTAGTAACTCTTTCACAACATTGGGATAAAGCCACGAGCCATACACAGCAAGCCGGAGAAGCCAAAATCCTAGAAGCTGGATCCACCTAGTCTGCTTCCCTTTGCCACCAGAATTGTTCCATGCCTCCGTTTACCCAGGAACCAAGCAAGGACCCATCACGAGAAGCGTCATTAACTTCCTGCAGTCCACTGAAGCCAGATCAGCCTGGGACCACGTGGTAAACTCTCCTTGCCAGCAATCTGCTGTGCCAACGCAGTATGAGAGCACCCCAAAGCCCCATTGCTGACGCAGCATCCCCCGTGTGGGTAAAGCCAGCTGTGAGTAGTTAATTCATTGCCCTTTAGGTTCTTACCCAGTCTCCCCCCATTGTGACTGAGTGCTATCTGCTCTCGGGGACCTTCTCTTTCCAAGTTATTGCCTCCTAATTTGCATATAATTGTTTGTGTTTTGCCCTAATACTGTATATTCCCATTGTAAATGTATATTCCAACTGTACAATGATCCTATTTAACAAGTTTTGACAATTTTCATTACTAATACTTTTATTAATACCCATTTTCCATATAGTTTATTGTTATTGTAAGGGTAATCAATAATCCCCTTCACAACACTTCCTTCTTCAAAGTTTTCATCTTAGATGCAACTCACACTACCCGAGACTACACATGCTGCTAAAGGAGTCAAAAAACCAGCTCTTTTGTTATTAGACCCTCCCCTATGACCCTCCCTTGAGAAAAACACAACCACCATCTAACCTATGCTCAACTCTGGTTTTCATGGATGTTACTAAGGTGCTTATCATAAAACACTAGTTGTGCTGACAAACATAGATTACTCTTAATAGTCTGCATATTGAGTTGCTACACCAGACAAACTTTGGTGGATATGTTTATGTTATTGCCAGACATTATATTTGCTCTGTAGTTAAACAAGAATATTTATCCCTAAATGAATAAAATTATTTTATTAAAAGTCAAGGTTCTAGTTTCAAAAGGCAAGTTTGTGTTTTTTAGCAGTCAGTCAGCAGAGAAACACAGGCAAACCTGGCAAGCCCAGGGACAACACCTACCTGAGCAGCTTCCTAAAGTCAGCATTCTGGGGCAACTGGCCAGGCATGCTTGTATTTGAAGTCTTTAATGTTTGAACAGAAAGTTCCTTGAGTTGACTGCTGTATAGAGAGAACACAGATTAGCTGTGTTGCATATACTCTTAATTCTGTAACTTGTTCTAAAGTGACTTTTCTTGCTGCAAATTACAACAGAATGAGATTTCTCTTTCATTCTTAATAAGGCAAGCTGTAGTCTTTTGTGAACAGACATGAGTCTGCCTTGGCCTATTTTATTTTTCATTTGTGCAGAAAAACAAGCTGATGAACATCATCAACAGCCATGCAATACAGGGTGAACACTATTAACAGGAGGGTGGCTGAGTGCTGCAAAGTACTCTTTGTACTATTAGGCATTTATTGCTTCCAGTTATCATTTACAATAGACAAATTTGGGAAGGAAAGAGTTGAGTAAACAAGCTGGGAAATGTTATTTTAAAATGCAGATACTAAACAATGTGAAGCCTGATAAGGAACAAACTGTACTATTCATATTACTCCGTCTCTTGCAACAACAGGTTCTCATGTCAGTGTCCAAATTATTGCCTGCTAAAAATAGTATCAGTTCTGCCTTAGCTTTATAATAACACAAAGGATGTTTTATCTTCTTTCTATTTTCCTTTTCTGCCACTGACGCAGACACCCACAGGTGTGCTATCCGGACTGGCTTTGTGCTGACTGCATCAGGTGCATATGGAGGTAAAGAAGGGGGTGGCACTTTCCAGAAAGTCCTGGCAGGTAGGGGCTGCTCTGCTCAGCCTCCTAGAGAAAACAGGATTCCCAATGGGTCTGTCAGGCTGGGATCAGCAGAAATCTTTTAAAATGGCACCACTTTTTGAGCAACATACGCACAAACACACACACGCGCACATGCACACACACAGACACACAAATAGAGTATTGGAGCGTTGAGTAATGTTTGTATAAGGAAAAATGTGGGATTCAATATCTCACCAAAACAGGGCATTCAAAAAACAAATGGTTATGCTTCAGACCACTTTCTCATTTACAATCCACTGCA
This sequence comes from Indicator indicator, assembly GCF_027791375.1. Taxonomy (NCBI): domain Eukaryota; kingdom Metazoa; phylum Chordata; class Aves; order Piciformes; family Indicatoridae; genus Indicator; species Indicator indicator. The sequence goes on along the minus strand of NC_072053.1, from coordinate 28,525,179 downwards.
ATAAACAGGAATATTGTTTAACTACTCAATAAGCAGGAATATTCTGTCCAGTTCTGGGACTCTCATAAAAAGAGAGACATGGACATGCTGCAGTGGGTCCAGAGGAAGATCACAAAGATGATCAGAGGGCTGGGGTACCTCTCCTATAAACACTGGCTGAAAGAATTAAGGCTGTTCAGCCTGTAGAAGAGAAGGCTGTGGGGAGACCTTGTAGCTACATTTCAATATCTGAAGGGGACTGTTTAGAAGGACTTGTAGAGACAAGACAAGGGGCAATGGTTTTAAACTGGAGCAGTGTAAATTTAGGCTGAACAAGGAAGATGCTCTTTACAATGAGCATGGCAAAATACTGGAACAGATTGCCCAGGGATGTGATTGAGGCCCTGTCCCTGGAGACACTCAAGGTCAGACTTGATGTGGCCCTGGGCAGCCTGATCTAGTTGGAGGTGTCTCTGCTCACTGCAGGGGGTTGGACAACATGATCTTTGAGGGTCCTTTCCAGCCCAGTGCAATCTGTGAATCTGGTGGCAGGACCTTTAGACCAACTGAAGCGCATTTACACTAATGCACACAGCATGGGAAAAAAATAAGAAGCCATTATACATCAGGAAAACTATGATGTAGTGGCTATCACAGAAATGTAGTGAGATGTCTCACAGGACTGAGTGTCACAATCAATGGCTACAAACTTTTCAGAAGTGACATGAGGAGAAACTTTACCGTGAGGGTGATGGAGCACTGGAACAGGCTCCCCAGGGGGGTTGTGGAGTCTCCTTCTCTGGAGCCTTTCAAAACCCACCTGGATGCTTTCCTGTGTGGACTACCCTAAGTGATCCTGCTCTGGCAGGGGGGTTGGACCTGATGATCTCTTGAGGTCCCTTCCAACCTCTGATATACTGTGATACTGTGATACTGTGACAGGCAAGGAAGGAGAGGCAGTGGGGTGCCCCCGTAGGTGAGGGATGTTTTGATTGTATTGAGGTTAATGATGGTGATGATAGACTTGAGTGTTCATGGGTGGGAATCAGGAGGAAGGCCAAGAAGGCAAATATCTGGGTAGGAATCTGTTGCAGGCCACCCAACGAGGATGAAGAGACAGATAAAATATTCTTTAGACATTTGCAAGAACTATTGTGGTGTCTGGCCTTTGCTCTTTTGGGAGACCTCAACTTCCCAGGTGTCTGTCAGAAATGCAACACAGCAGAGAGGGGACAGTCCCAGAGGTTCCTAGAGCATCTAGGTGATAACTTCCTGACACAGCTGATGAGGGAGCTGTCTAGGGAAGTTGCCTTGCTGGACCTGCTGCTTGTGAACAAAACAAGGACTTGTGAGTGACGTAACAACTTGGGGCTGTCTTGGGCACATCAGTTGTGAAATGATAGAGTTCTCAGGTGTTGGAGAAGTAAAGAGGGAGGTCAGCAGAACTGCCACCTGGGACTTCTAGCAGGCAGACTTTGGCTTGTCTTGGAGTCTGTAACTGGTTCAGTTCTATTGAGCATTTCCAAAATGACTTCTGTCATAGTAGTCCAGCAGACTTCAGGGATATAGGAATGTTTGAAAACACTGAACTCAATTGACACTGTCAGTTCTTAATGTTCTGCTTTAAATTGTGGTCAGTATATTGGAGCAGGAGTGTGATGCTAGCAGATAGGCTGCCTTTCTATGCCAGTGAAAGACAGAAATATCTCTGGCTGTGTTTACTAGGTGTCATGGATTGAATTGAACTTCCTGCTCTTATTCATAGCATGCTGCACGCATACCACCTTCAAAAATGAAAGTGCTAACTGGAGCAAAGTATTATGGGGCTTGAAGTTCAGATGGCAAAACAAGAGGGTTCCAGTTCCTGTTGCTGCTTCTGGGTTCTGGCTTCTTGTGTGTCACCTCTTTTTCTGCAGGGATGGTGGCAAGGTGTGTGGGAGTTGGGTAGAGCTGCCGGTTTTGGCTTTTCGTTGTATGCTGGGGTTTTCCTGTTTTTCACTCTGCTTCTTCTGCAAATAGGCTAAACTAAGGCAATCATGCCTTGTATTATTAGATTGGTTAGATTATTATCTAAGGTAAGTATGCATTGGGGGAGTAGGCAGGTTAGCCATTGCACTAAACCACTGTACTAGGAACTTGCTATTTGTAAAAAAATGGCACATCTTAAAGATACTTGAACAGTATAGTTGTGATTTGGAAATATTAAAAAGGGAAAACAGGAAAACAAATGTCTTCTATAAAGAAAATATGTAGAGTTACATACTGCAGGACAAAACTGCCTCTGTATCTTGAGTGACTGAATAAGCTGAAACCAGAAACAGATGTAATGTATACAACTTGGGACTAATGGCTAATAAATGCATGCAATATCTTTACATTTTTTGAAGCAAATACATGCATTCAAAATTGTACAACTAGTGGTCTCTTAATATGGGCATATTTGGATCTTGAGTGGTATTTGCAGAGAAAAACTCTAGTGATTCTTGAGGTGGTTTGAATCCTTTGGCTGGGGCCATTCTTGCTATGCACTGTCTTCTCCAAGTATGTCTAAGTATCAGTGAGTTTTTCCACAGGTAGGTGGAAGTGATAGCTTGCAGATATACAGTTTGAAATTGAACTGCAAATCATTTTGCTTGTAATAAAGTATGAACACTTCTTGCTAGTCAAAGTTATGGAAACATTTCTTGTTAGTCAAAGTTATGGGAACATGTCTTTGCTACTTTTTTATTAGGTAGTATCTCATGAACTAATCCCCTTAGGAAAAGTAATTTATCTATTATGAAATGTATTTCCTAATATCTGTGAAAGGTAGAATCTGGAAATATGCAGTTTCCACTGGTTTTAGTTTCCTGTTGTGTCTTCTCTTCCCTCTTTGTGCTCCAACTCTGCAGTGTCTTCTTGATGCTTACATTCTTCATTTAAATGTTGTGTCATGTCTCCTAATCTTTTTTTTCCTAGTTTAGCCTAAGCTAAGTTTGAGATTTATTTGAGCATTGGATGTGCTCAGACACACAGATATTCAAAATAGGACTGGGACTTACCACTCCTATTAACTTCTGCTTATTGGAAAGAAATGAGCTAAAATTGCATCTGTAACAGCAAGCTACAATTTTTAATCTTGCTGATAGTTAAAACTTATTTTAATCTTCTCTCAGGGTCCATATAAATATTACTGCCTAAGACAGTAAAACATTATATTGCTTTGGCTTCTATCAGTCATGGTTCACATAATTCATATAAGGAGATGGATAATAGCAGCTGATCTGCTTGGAGGCACTGAAATTAAAGAAGTATCTGACCTGTGGGCATTTGGCTTATTGATTGCATAAGCACAAGCCACTTGGTAAGGACAGAAGTATACCTTCACCCCTCAGACCTATCAGTATGTCCTGGAAGTACATACTTGTTGGAAGAGCACACAGTGTTCTGCCGCTTAGTGCAATGTTCCACTCCAACGCTGGGAGGCAGAGACGAGAAAATGTCAGGCTCAAGGCATTTATTCATGCCTTGAAATGAGTTTGAATTCAGAAGGTTGAAGATGCATGCCATAGAAATTTTTCAAAGCAGTGCATTGAAGACTGTCAGTGCTGAGTTTCAAATATCCCTAACCCTATACCTGAAGTCTGATGGACTGCCATAGTAAGACTTTAGCTTTCTGAGGAAGCCGGAAGGCCTTGCTCCAGTTCTGGACTGACAAATTGTTCACTTGTCTGTGATTCCCAGCAAGGAGAAGCAACGGGCCATATTTCAGAAAGAGGCAGTTGAAAATATTCAATTAAGCTGCTTACTTTATTATTTACTTTGCTGTTTCCAGGAACCAGAGAGTGAGAATGGACTCTGCCTTTCTTGTTCAAAGACAAGTGTTGAGAAATTTGTGGTGTTTTTACACTGGAAGTGCCTGCATTTCCTGATAACCTGCAGAAGGGGAGGGTGGGCTGACAGAGGTGTGCTTGACATCTATTTGTAATGTCTAATGGCAAGACAGCTCTTTTGCAATCCCTGAGAAAGGAGTTGCTCAAAATTTTCAGTAAGAGTACAAAGCAGGTGATACATTTTATTATCTCCTCTCCTCTGCACCTTACTTGAACACTAATGAACCAAATCTGTTGAGAGAATATGCAGTGGGTGAATATCTTCATAACTGTTTTTTGAAGAGTATTTCAACTCCCTCACAGGCACTGCTTTGGTCCCTGGATGCAAGGGCTCTATCATGTGGCACAGCATGATGGCCACGGCACAAGCACTCTTTCTAAAGCACTTGTAACTCCGTATATGCTGCTTGATACAGTATCTCAGGAAGGCTGTTGAATACATTGTTGCTTCTCAGAGAGTAGCAAGGGAAACTTCAGAAAGTTGTTAATCTTAACGTGCATCTAGTTTAGCTTTTGGCATCAACTTCTTGCAAAGCAACAATATCTAATGCAGCCTCTTGTCTTGATTTATTGCATTGTTTTATTCTTTCCATTAGTTATACAACCTGGTTACTTTCCCTTTCTCTCACCACACATTCCACACATTCTGTTTCCTGATGTTTCAAAAAGTTGGTTTTAAGCTTTTTCCTAAGACTACTGCTGAGTGTCTTTCTCTCCATTCGAAGATGCATCTTTTCAAGCTTTGTCCTGAAGTAAATTTAAAAAGTCAATGCAAATCGAAAGAGCCCCAGGCAGCTGCTGGAAAGGATTCAGCTTGCAGGGGGTCTGCGAGCTGCCAGAGACTCTGATTTGCGGAGGCCAGCTTACTTTAAGAAATTAATTCACCCCACTAAAAATCATAAGAATGGAACCATGACAAAGAGAGAGTAAGATTAAAAGCAGAAAAGAAAAGCAACCAACCAAAACAAAAAAACAACCAACCAACCAACCAAAAACCCCCCACCCTAAACCGATAAAAGAATAGTCACAGATGATGGAAGCAGAAAAGATTATGAGTCAGAATTTTTATTCCTGGAGTTTTCTATCAGTTCTAGAAAGAAGTCTATCTAAGTCTCTTTCTCAGGAATGAAAGTTCAATGCAAGTTCCAGATGTTCTTGCTTGCTTGCTTGCTTCCTTCCAAATTTCTTCTTTCCTTCCAAATCCCTTCCTTCCAAATTCCTTCTGAATTCCTTCTAAATTCTGAATTCCTTCTGAATTCCACATTCCTTCTGAATTCTGAATTCCTTCCTTCCAAATTCCTTCTTCCCATCCAAATTCCTTCCTCCCTTCCAAATTCCTTCCTTCTTTCCTTCTTTTTTCTTTTTTCTTTTCCCCAGCACAGAATACAAGATAGTCTGTTTTATCTCTTTTCTCGTCAGTGACAAGGCTGCAATAAGTTCACCACTATTCAAAGTCTGAGTTATCATGTGGTAATCAATAGGAAACAGTGATATAAGAAAATAAGAGTTTCTGATTTTGAATTAGTAGGCCTGTGCTTGTAAAGCTGAAGTAAGTCCTTCAGTATCTACTAAACATTGTCAGGCATGAGAAGGCCTATGTAGGAGAAAAAAAATCTGCTAGCAGACTCATGTGACAAATATTTCCTACGCACTGAGTTGACAAGAGAGAAAAGTGTGATAAATCTGGGTCTAATGCAATCTGTAGTCCTCTGTGTACACAGACATGGACCTCTGCACTTCTTGATCAGAGATGTTGTTTAGCAGCTTGGCTGCTTTGTTTCTTTCTGCACATTTTGGGGACCAGTTTAAATGAACTTGGGATAGATCTAGAGCGGGTTTTTTGGTGCAGTGCTTTCTGTGTCACTGACGTGTGTTTGGAAACATTTGTTCCAACCACAAATGGTCATGTATATTTAATGTCACCTTACCTCTTTCTAAGGTAGTTACAAAATAACACTCACCACATTGTTTTCCAATTGGGTGACCATTTCCTGTTTGTTGCAAAGCACATACAAGAGTGAACAGCTTGACCACCTGCTGAAAGGGCAGGAACCAGAGTTTCTCATCACTGGACTTCTGAAAGCTGTTCACCTCCTTTCTGCCCTTCTCAGTCAGTACTGTTCTTCTAGAAGCAGTGTTTCCTTAAGCACTGTCTAACCAGAAATGCTATCACCAAGAAGTCAAAGGACAGGAAAATAAGGATACCATTGTTAAAAGTAGTTATATATTGTGCAAGTGAGTATTGGAGAATTCCCTTCATACATTTTTCTTAACAATTGGGTATTACTTGGAACCCTAACTATAAGTCCCTGCCACCATTGGACAGATGATTGAAAGCTAGCTTTGTCTCTTAGAGTCAGAAGTCTGCTGATTCCACGATTCTCAGATTTGTCATTTAAGGCTACAGTAATGAGCTACTTAACTATGAAAAAATAAACATGCCATGAGAATTTAGAGATACAAACCAGACAAGGAATAGGCAGTATTTTCTTGTTTACTCAGGCTGATGTTATCTGAAAATAGAGACAAGACTTTCAGTGTGCCAGCTCTCCTAGAAGTCTAAAATAGAAACAGGAACTTTTAAAGATAAATGCAGACTTCAGAAGGAGAAACCTCACAATTTGCTGTGAAGGTCATTGCTACTGTTTTACTGGAGGAAGCAACCTGCTTTAATTGAAACAGGAGCTAAAATTAGCTCCCAAAAGTCCAATAATCCATGTTGTGGGATGAGCTATCACATCCTGTCGCTAAACCTGATTTGCACTATTTTACTTCTTTTCTCAAGGCTTGCTTTTTGCTAGGTACCACAGCTTCTCTTGGCATCACAGAGCCATGATAATGATTTGTGTTGGTGTTTTTTACCTTGTTGTAAGTTCAATTGAGTTATCTTTCTGCACTGTTTTGCGTTTGATGTGAGTTATGACTGTGCACTTTATACATGAAACTGAGATGTGCTAGTTACACAATAAATTTGGTACAGTTGAACTGAACCAATAGTAAATGCTCTCAAAACTTGAAAAACAACAGCCACATTTTAACTAATATACAACATTAAAGGCCAACTGAAAGCCCACAACCCAAACCTGCTTAAAATATCAATCTGAAGTAGAGCTAAAGGTTAAACAGAACTATGCTCCACAAAGTTCCTCTATTTCCTGCAATGTCCCCTATGCTGGTTGAAATGCCTGGGTCATTTTGTAGCTGTAGAACTGAGTTTTCATCTTCTCCTTTGGTACCCCTGACTTTCTCATAATGTAGGTGTGCAAAAAACATCAACTATGGTACTGGAGGGCATACATATTTTTTTTTTTTTTTTTAATTCCCCAGCATGTGTGATCAGTGATTGCATCCAAACAGATTTTCTGTGTTCAGCACCCTTCTGGCTAGTGGATTTGATAGTTTTATCAGCAGGTTTTCAGTCATAGTTCTGGCTTTCTTTTTACTCAACAAATACTTTCCCCTGTTTTTTTTTTGCTTTGCACTGATGAAGAGCTTTATTCAAGGTACTAGCTTTCCCAGCTAAAAAATCCCAATGTCCAATAAGTGCCCAAGGTCATCGGACATTGGTGGACTGTGCAGCTAAGCTCAAGAAGAAGAAAGTACCACACTGGCCTACATATCTTCCCTGGGTGGCTGATGCTAATAATAGCTTTAATCAGAAAAGGATGCTAGAAAGAAAACATCAAAGCAAGTTGTTGGAAAAAATCTAGTGGGGATTTTCACTTTCACACCTAGCTATTTAGGGCATGATTTTTGTTCATCTTTTATCTATCCTGTCTTAACCACCACCTGCTCTCATTTCTATTCTTAAAGAGGCCAGCAGGCTGGATTTTATTTTTCTCTGTTTCCTTGATAACTTTTATTAGAGACCATTTTTTGTGCATGATTTTGGGATGGGGGTGCTTGTTTTTTTGGGTTTGGGCATTTTGTTTCTTTGGTTGGTTGGCTGTTTTTTGTACACTGACTTTACTGTCCTACTTCAACTCTTTATTTTAACTGTCAGGACAAATGTAGCTTCAATGAAGCAAATGTAGTGCCTCTCACCTTTAAATACTTATGTAAATACAGAAAGTAATTTTTACCTGGAAATCTGCAGTGATCAATGTATAAAACAAAATGGAAGTAAGAAAAACTTACAAAAACTTCTAATGTATGCAGGATAGAAAACAGCTTATTGAAAAGCATGGTTCTAAGATGATTTCCCAGAATCTCTGAGCATTTAAACCTCTGTTGTGTCATGTCTAAATAATGACTGTGGTAACATACGGTGCTAACTCTCTTTGCTACATGCTTTTGTTTAAGCCTGTTGCTTTGATATTAGAGTGGTGGATAAAGGAAATACAGAAAAGGCAATAAAAGCTAGCAGGGTTTAACCTGATCTGAAAAAGCACAGACAATGCTGTTGCTTCGCTTGGCTCTGACAGGGCCTTCAGCCCACTTTTACTTCCTGAGCAGACTATCTCTTCTGCATGTTCATAACTGCTTCTGGTGCATCTTGCTTGGGTAGCGAAGAGCCTCTGTAGTACCTGCAGTGGTGAAAGGAAATGTTTGCTTGTATCTAATTATACGTAATTCAGTTTTCTGTAAATTCTCAACTCTTCTACCTTTTAACTCTAACTTCCCAGAGTTCCTCTGCATGAGACATACATCACTGTCTGTCTGATTTTGAATGTTAGATGCAACTGTTGAGGATTAGGAATAATGGCTTGTACTCCTATCTGCAGAACATGTAGTTCTTTATATCTGCTTTATTCTACAAAGCATAATTACTTGTAGGCAATAAGGTGACAAATGCTTTCAGTCTCCTCAATACTTGTCCTCCTCTGTGCTTCATGTTTATAATATACAGTCAGAAGTGGCCTGTGTGTGTCTAGTTACTGGCAATGTGCATGGCAACTACACATGGTTGTTCTTGAGAGAAAGGAGTGTCATGGAGACAGATAACCTGTGATATGGGCTTTTACCCCATATATCTCAGAACTCTGTTCCTGTGTTTTCTGTTATCTGAGTAGCAGTAACACTGAATTCTGTTTTGTAGATTCAGGAAACTGTTTTCCTAGCCATAGAAAGAAAATAAATGCTTAGCTTAATCAGTAGGAAACTGTCTCCTGCCATGTGTCCTGCAGTAGCTCAAGACTGAAATTGGAAAGGGGAAGGGAGAGCAGGAAGAGAAACAAACCGACAAAAGTAGTGAACTCTTTGTTCTGTTTAGAGGATTTTGACTACCTTCTGGCATTATTTCTTTAACAAGGAGGTTTTATGTTTAAGGTATTTGGGCACTGAGAAGGGCTACTGAAAAAAAAAAAAGAGGCAATATAATATAGACAGTTCTTTTAGGGCACAAAACACTGCTCTAATTGTTCCTCAGGTTTGAAGTTAAGTGTCTCTAATACTGGGCATGATGCTTTATCATCACACAGATCTTTGTTCCTTCTGTGTGATTGATGCAGATGTATAATGGACCTAGCAGTTCTTTGTATGGGAGGCTGGGTGATTCTGTATATCGTCACTGTATCTCAGTATCTTAAATCCTGGTCTTGTGAAGTTCCAAGTGCCTTCAACAGTGTACTCAAAATCACTTGTGCTTCGCGAGAAGCAGTAGCAGCATCTGGAAAAAGCTCTTGCTGGCAGAATAGGTACCCAGGGTGCCAGGATGTCTTATTAAATATCTTGTGGGCAGATACTCTTTGAATAAGCGAGCACTAGGCACATTGCAGGCAGAGGTGGAGTGGGTGTGATTCCTGCAGAAGACTGCGTGAAGTATTTGTGTGTCCTTGTGGTCATTAGGTTAAACTGTTTCTTATGGATGGCTAATACACTTTGCCATCTTGGTTTTCCACTGTGCATTGCAAGGGTCGGGGGGAGGAAGGGAGGGGCAAACAGAGGTGACAGAATTTAATTGAAGGAAATGGCAAAGTTTAAAATAACAGTTTTGACCAACATTTAAAGGTAAAGGTAAAAGGTTTGGAGCCTTTATTTTTGCAGTACTGTTAACTTTGAGGTTAGTATAATCCTTTTTTTTTTTTTTTTTTGGTCTGGGTTGTACAAGAAAAACAAATCAAGCTACAAAAAAATTAAATGAGAAAAATACCACAATGTGCAAAGACATACTCCGATCTCAGTCTTAGAATTAGGTGCTATGTGAGGGTGTTACTGCATTTCCTGAGTGTAGAGGCTAGTGCTTGAAATCAGGCTGTGAGATGTTACTCAACCCAGACAGCACAAGGAACAAGTGTGAGCAGTGAGGGATAAGAGAAATCCAAGTCTCTGACACTGTTTTCACTCGACACTGGCACATAATTTGAGCTAGATTATTTCCCGTACTTGATCTTTGCATTGTGGGAACACCTTTCAGGGCCAGCCAGCCTTTCTGACCATATAGGTATTCATCAGACTCCAGGAAATAGAGTTTTCTGTCCTTGGGAACCCCATATAGGATCCTATAAACCACTGCAACTACATCCTTGCCTCCCTGCTGGCCGTAGGGAACCCACATCAGGCTAGCAGAATGGGAACAGACCTTGGCACTCAGAAGAAACCAAAATTAGCATGAGCCTATGAGTCAACTGGGCTAAGCGCCCCTTTTCCTGGAGAGTTTTCTGGGAAAACATGATTGCCTTACACTCTTGGTAGCCTGCCTGCTTTTCCATTAGCAGATCACGTCAAATGAAGCTGCAAAGGAATTCAGGTCTTTGAAAACTTTGCCAAGTTTCAAACAAAGGAAATGAAAATACATGAATTTTAGCAGAAGCAAGTGCTTTGCACTAGCTCTGCAGTGAATTAGGGAGGACAAATTATACCACACTTGTGTTTGAGGATGATCTGTGAGCATAAAATCCTGCAAGGGAAGTAGCACACTGAAATTTTGTGGCACCATCAGAGCACATGTTTAGTTCTGCATCCAGTTCAGCTTCTGTGTGTTTTATACTTTATATGGTGAGGCTATTAAATGAGCAATTTACTGGAAGCACCACAGCAAATGTTCTGGAGAACAGGGAACACAAAAGCAGAGCATGTACAGAGTCATGTAAGCAGTGGCAAAAAGTGTATTGGTGTGGAGCAATGGGGTAAAAAAGGTTAAACCACAAAACAAAATTCAAGGGATAAGCTAGAGAAGAAGTCAAGAGGAGAAATGAGGCTTAGGCAGTCACTAAAATACAGTAAGATTAGCAACAGTTTCTCCAGACATAACTACTCTCTGACAAATCACAAAGAATCATGAATCACAATTTTAATAACAGTTTCTGTAGGGTGATGTTCTAGAAATAAACTGTGCAGTTCCTATCACTTGTATATGTTGTTACGTACTCCAGTGACAATGCCATTCTTGGGGCTCTTTAATTTGTCCTGTTTTTAAGTAGAATTCACTTATTTTCAGACAAACTGTCATAACTTAATTTCAGCAGATGAGGGCACTCCATGACTGGCTAACTGGAAAACAGTCCTACTGACAGCTAAACAGAGGCAGGAAAACAGAAGCTTTGATAGCAGAAAGCGAGTGATAGTGCCTGCTGGGTAAAAGGCCAGCTTTGCCTGCCAAACCAGTGTGGGCGGCCACTTAAGCGCAGTATGGATTACAGGGCTATTGGTGCGTGTGACTGCAAGAACATCATGAATTGGCTCATATTGGCATACTGGGGATGGGAACGCATATTAGTTGCACCCCAGGAAGGAAGTTCAGTTGTGAGACAGTGTCAAGGCCAGGTATATGATGTTGATACAAATTTCAGATAAGGACTTGATTGTCCTGGCAAATTTATGGCCATAAACACAGTGTCATAGGTGGATGTACAGGGCTTAATGCACTTCCTTCTGGAAATGTAAGTCTTCAAATGACATTTTCCCAATGCTACAGTAAGACCAAGTTGTTTCTGCCAATTCTTTCTTCTCACAGTCCTGTAACTAGGCCACTTATGATTCTGTCAAATTCCCATTCCTCATTTGACCCAGGGATTTATGCATGCCCAGGCTTCCCAGATCCTTGATAATCAGGCTTTTAGGAACAATCTGTACATTTGTGTCAAAATCAGCCATAGGGGATAAGGGATTCCATTCTTTTTTTTTTTCTTTCTTATTTTTTTCCCCCTGGAGCTGGAGACAGAAGCCACGTCTGAAGCCTGAATCTGGACTACATTTGTCCTGTTTCTTGGCAGGGTAACTGCTAAGTGCTGCATACTGATCTGGCTACAGAGCTGTTGCTATCTTAGCTAGCTTCCAAATGAGCTTCTTGTGCAGTCTGCAGGTACACATGAGCACTCTGCTGATGTAGTTTGGAAGACAAAGTGGGCAATTACAGAGTGCTGGCTAGGATAGCTTTTCTCTTGCAAGATACGACAGGGTCAGTTTCAAGCCTTTGCATTAATATTACTTTATTCAAAAGAACAGCTTTAGAAGGCAAAAGTGAAATATGTTGATTGCAAAATATTCACAGAAGCTAAGAAATCTGAGTAATATATACACATAAGTAATGTAAGTGCCAGCACAAAAATCTTATATATTTGTATTAAATACTGAAGTATTCAATTTAGGATTGAACTTAGTACCTACAGCTAGTTACCTGATGAGTTATGTATGTTTGGATTTAGAAAGTAAGGCAGTACTTGTAAGACATTGAAAAGACTGGAGAAGAAGAAAGACGAAGGTGCAAATTTCAGAGGCAGAAAGGGCAGAATGGTAAAACAAATGATTATTCTGCAACAGCATTTTCTTTGCAAAACCTTACAGTGAACAGCATGGTAAACCAGACACCTTGAGATGTTAAGTAAATGCTACCTGTGCTAAAATGGGAGAAGCAATCAGAATAATGGAACAGGCTGTACAGAGCAGCCCAACAGCCTTTTGGCCTCTTGTAATTCAGAGTGAATACAGATTAAAGGCTTTGCTGCATCACAGTATGTGAGAATAAACAGTTTTAGACTTGCTTAGCAGACCACTTTGTATATAGAGCTTTAACCATGTGCTTGTCGTCTTGAAGTCAAGTTTAACAATCTCCAGTAAACCGCTACGAGACGAAGCCTCTTTTCCTTAAATTCTTTTTACCGTGAGTAGTACCACTTCTTTCCAGTGGAGGGAGAATGTGTACATCTATCCTGTTTGCTTTCCCCCTTTCCCATAGACCTTTCAGCACACCAGAACAAAGCTGCTTACTGATAGAAAACAAAGCATTCAGAGATCACATTTATATTAACTGACCTGTTTTGTAATAACGGATGCTAATCTGGAGAAAGTTAAATTGTGTGAGGGAAACAATATTCACCTGGGAAGCCAATGCTTGTAAGGCTAAGGGGTGAATGGGTACAGAACTGTTTCTCTCACATTTTCTCCTCGCTTTTAACCTCAGTCCCTATGATTACTCACTAGTAATACTAACACGACTTGACTAGACTTCGCAAAGTGAAGCAGGAGGCAAGACACCTGCATGCAGGATTGCATGACCAGTGTGCATGACCAGTAAAGCTCTGGATGTTTAGAAGTAGAGTGTATGCAATCCAATATGATACTTGAGCACCAGTATCTTCATAAAGTAATACCTATGGATGGAAACTTAAATATTGGTTTTCTGTACTTCTGCTATTTGGGTTGTGGGTTGAGTGTGTCTGATAAAGCCTGCTACCCTGTAAAACAACTGAATTTTGCTGTTAAGATCTGAAATGAGGGACATTCAGAGGCTGACACTTAAGTAATGTGTACAGTCATATGCTTTGAGAATAATCTGTATTATAATAATTAGATTTTGATTTTTACCAGCAATGAAAGTGAGTAGTGTGTAGCAACAAGCAAATAATGTGCATAAATGTGCAACAAGACAAAAAAATGAGCTTCCATTTGTTGTTTTTGGTTTTTTGTTTTTTTTTTGTCTTCAGAATGGGAGAAATGCAAAACTGTTTCACATTTCAAAACTTTTCTTCTATACACAAACTTCATTCTTTAACAATTGTACCTACTCAAACACCTCAGCCAGAGGCCCTGGGCTACAGGGGCTTTCAGAAATTCTTCAAAATTAACTTACACGCATTTGGGATGTTTAAGAAAATGTTTCTGCTTGTGAAAAGATTTTAGAGCATACTGTTGTCAGGTCGGCGATGTGTGTCACTCTAAGCATGGGTTCTCCATGCAAAAGGAGAGGGGCAGCTCCTTGGCACAAGGCATGCACCTAAATGCGTTGTCTGAGCAAGTCTGCGAGCCTCAGCTTCGTGCTGAAGTGAAAACCAGGATCTGGCTCTCTGCTGTAATGCAGATGCTTAGGCATAAGTAGGGGAAACACCGTTCTCATGTGCAGCAACAGACACTTGGTAGGAGCTGCACTTACAGGCCACAGTAAAGATCGTCTTTCAGAAATGGTGCTCCACCAGCAGTAAGTGGGATGAAATTCCACTTGCGAGATCCTCCCGGTGGGCGGCAGTGGGCAAAGCAGCAACTGCAGCAGGAGCGCTCAGCAGGCGACCGCAGAGGCGCCCGGCGCTGCTGCCCCAGGATTCGAGTGGGTCCCGTCAGGCTGCTCCGCTCTCGCTGTGCTCATCCCCAAAGCAGAGCAGGGCGGCCGCTGCAACCAGCTCCCCTCGGGCGGCCCCGGGGCCGGGCCAAATCGGGCGGGAAGAGCCGGGCCCCGACGGGGGCCATCCTGCGGCGTCAGGGCGGAGCCACAGTACGCTATATAAAGGACGAACCGAGAGTTTGCTTGGTGTTGGGAGCGTGTCAGCAGTAGGGTGGGAGGGTGGCGAACGCAAAGCAAGACAAGACAGGGCGAACTGCAGGACAGAGTTGGTGAGGCGCAGTAATGGAGCTGCTGCGGACCATTGCTTACCCGCCGGGTGGCGGCGGCGCCAAGTGCTGCGAGGTGTCGCAGAGCAGAGCGGTCGGCGGCGAGTCACGGAGGAAGAAGGCAGAGGAGCAGCCGCACCAGCACGCCCACCCCGTCGCCGAGGTTTCTCGGATTATAACCGATCCCACGACGGGGAAGCGCTACTGCCGCGGCAAGGTGCTCGGAAAGGTAATGGCCACGGCGGGCTCTGCGACCTCCCGGGCGGTGGCCGATGTGCTCCGGCCCGGCCGCCTTCCCTCCTCAATGAAGCGCGGTGCGGTTGCAGAGCGGCTGACCGGGGTCTGTGTGTGTGTGCACGGGGTGGGCGCTGCCTCAGGGGGGCTGTTTTCCTCCGGGAGAATGCCGCCTCTGTCCCCCGGAGCGGGATCTGCTTTCTGATCCAGACGCAGAGGGTCCGAACACCCTTCTGTCCCCAGTTCATCTCTGCCCATCCCTTGCATGTGGAATCGTGTCTTCGGCGCGGTGAAGGCTACAGAAAGGAGTTTGCTGTAGCACGCGGGGCGGGGGAACCGGAGGTGAGGGGGCAGTAAGCCGTAAAAGCGAAGCTTCACATGGGCGAAGAATTTAAGACATGTCTTCTACCGAATTCCTCTGCAAAGGAAGTTGCGCTCCTTGACTAATACCTGAGCTGGTGAATGACTAAGTGTGGGACTTCTTTCGTACCTGCTGTAATTGCCTTTTTCTCGTGTGTCTCTCTAGGGTGGTTTTGCCAAATGTTATGAGATGACAGATTTGACAACAAATAAGGTTTATGCTGCAAAAATCATTCCTCACAGCAGAGTAGCAAAACCTCATCAAAGGGAAAAGGTGTGTTCATGAATTACTTTTTTTTTTTTTTAACTCCTCAGACTGTCTTTGTGTGCTAGGCTGCCCATCCCTTTTCCTGAAATAGTTCTGGCAGAGCTGGAAGCTCAGTTTTGTGGATGCAAGGCTAATAACACTTTCCCCCTCCCCTCTTTTCTCTTCAGATTGATAAAGAGATTGAGCTGCACAGAATGCTTAATCATAGACACGTTGTGCAGTTTTACCATTACTTTGAAGACAGAGAGAATATTTACATTCTTCTGGAGTACTGCAGTAGAAGGGTGAGCATCAACTGGGAGAAATCCAGTATTTACTTACCTGGAATCTGCAACTAATTTAAATGTGTGATGTAGAAAAGGTATTTTTTTTTTGTGGCTCCTTTAGTTGTCTTTGTTCGTACATTGGTTTACTTTAGTTTGAGGTCAATCCTGTGTGTGAATGTTCAGTGACGTTTCTTTGTTTTTTCCTCTGCAGTCAATGGCTCACATCTTAAAAGCGAGGAAGGTATTGACAGAACCAGAAGTACGATACTACCTCAGGCAAATTGTGTCAGGGCTGAAGTATCTTCATGAACAGGAAATCTTGCACAGGGATCTTAAACTAGGTAAATTGTTCACCTTGCTGAGTTCAAAACACCTTCAGCCCTGTCAGTATTGTGCTAATTTACACTTCTGTGATAACTTGGTTAAAAGAATCATCTGAGTCTTGTCTTCACAGTGAAGACTTACAGTGCTTAAAGAATGATACTATGCATTCCTGTTCCCCCCCCCCCCCCCCCCAAAAAAAAAAATCTTGACTAGCTTCTGGCTTCGAGCAAAGTATAACTCTGCAACTGTGGCAAATGCATTCCTACACTGCAAGAAAAGGACTAACTGGAAATTCTTTGTCTGCTAGGTAACTTCTTCATTAACGAGAACATGGAACTGAAACTGGGTGACTTTGGCTTGGCAGCTAGGCTGGAACCGCTGGAGCATAGGAGAAGGTAGGAGTGTAAAAAAAAAAAAAATTGAAGTCTAGTAGTAAATGAAAACCAATTCATTTAAACATAAGAAACACTGTTCTATAGCAGAAACTAATTGCTTCTGTGATTAAGATTCTCCTAGAAAAAGAAAGGCTTATGTGCTTTGACTCCTAGCATTTGAATAATAACAAATACCAGTGGCAGGGTACCTGACTGAAAAATGGTGCAGATACAGTAGTCTGCTGTTTCTGTATCATGAAGACAGCATGAAACACATCTATAGTATTAATGTTCATACTGCTTCTGTTTAGGAGTCTCTAAGTTCTTGTCCAAACTTGAGAGGAAAACCAGCCCTCTGAAAATAGCTTCTCTTCTTTCTATCTGAAATACTAACAAGCTCTGTGGTCTCTTTGATTTGCAGAACAATATGTGGAACACCAAATTACCTCTCTCCAGAAGTGCTCAACAAACAAGGGCATGGCTGTGAATCTGACATCTGGGCCTTAGGCTGTGTAATGTAAGTACTTCACTTGCCTTTGAAATGAAATATTTCTGTCACTGGCTTAGGCTTTCAAGAGTTCAAAGGGGATGTAGTACAGCATCAGTTTGCAGCCCTTTATACACATGTATCCCAGGTCTAGAAATTCTCTGTGTTAGGAGACAGCCTTTTCAGTAGTGTAGATAAGTATTGTGGGTTTGCAAAAATAAATTTTTTTTTTTTTGCTTTTAAACAGGTACACAATGCTGTTGGGAAGACCTCCATTTGAGACCACAAATCTTAAAGAAACGTACAGATGTATAAGGGAAGCAAGATACAGCCTGCCTTCATCTCTCTTAGCACCTGCAAAACACTTAATAGCTAGCATGTTGTCAAAAAATCCTGAAGATCGGCCCAGTTTAGATGAAATAATTAGACATGAATTTTTCTTACAGGTATGTATTGTCAAGTATTCTGGCTGAAAAACTTTCCACCCCAAGAATGCACTTTCCACCCTAAGAACTCACTCTGTGGTCTAAAAATTGGTATTTACATCTTGTTTCCACAGGGCTTTACACCCGACAGACTTTCTGCTAGCTGTTGTCACACTGTTCCTGATTTTCATTTGTCAAGTCCAGCTAAAAATTTCTTCAAAAAAGCAGCTGCTGCTCTCTTTGGTGGTAAAAAGGATAAAGCCAGATACTTCGACACACATAGTAAGTGGACCATAGCTACACTTGAAACTTATCTTTGTCATCATGGTATGCTAGTAACATAGAGCTATGAGAAAGCATTTGTTTGTCTGAGAACTCTCTCATGTTAGTTTTGGCTTTTTCAATAAGGA
The DNA here is from genome assembly GCF_027791375.1 of Indicator indicator. Lineage (NCBI taxonomy): Eukaryota > Metazoa > Chordata > Aves > Piciformes > Indicatoridae > Indicator > Indicator indicator. Next base: position 28,507,419 of record NC_072053.1, on the reverse strand, counting down.
ACCTGCAACCTATGTCAGCTTACATAAGTAGATGTTTCATATGGCATACTGGAAACCTAGAGTTGAGTCTTAAAGGTCTGTATAATGGCACTTCTGTTCTGAGAGACTGACAGGTTTAGATGTTACTAGATGGAGACAGCGTGCTTTCTGCAGCTAACTTGTTAGGCTTTCTGTAATTGAGCAGCACTTCCTGATGAAGTGTTCAATGTTTTAGTTTCGTTTTTTTCTGTATTACAGACAGACTAGCTAAAGAAGATGAAGAAATCTACAAGCTCAGGCATGATTTGAAGAAGACATCGATAACCCAGCAGCCCCACAAACAGAGAACAGATGAGGTAAATACAAGTACAGTTCAATAGAAATTCAGTGAAGTAGCTGTAATCAAATTATATTTAACTTGGATATCAGAGCTAAGGCTGTACACAGCATCACCAAGCTTAAACGGTTATCAGAGATGCTTTAATAGGGCTTAACCAAGCTTCACCAAGGTATGGTAGCATTTGTAGGGAGACTATCAATTTTGGCTTTTGAGTAATTACAGTATCTGCCTAGACTCCATTGTCATCTGTGTGGTAACTTGTCTGCCAGGTGCTCTTTCCCAATACTCCAAATACATGGTTTCACTTTGTGATTAACTAGGACTTCTTAAAGAATATATTGCTGAGAACTAACTTACCATTTGGTGTTCAGACCTGCACCCATCTGTTCCCTTGGTAGGGCGGGATTGCAGAGGACTGATTAATAACATGTAAGATGCAAATTGAAGATCTAAAGAATGGAAAGACATGGCATTCTTCTTTATGCTTAATATAACAGCAGCTCCCTGGACTTGCTGGAAACATTAGTACCTGTTTCCCTGGACTTGCTGGAAACATTAATACCTGTTTCCCTGGAATTATCATTTGTTGAGGAACAGGAGAGCCATGCAAAACTTGTGCATAAGCCTTGGCTCATTATGTTTGATATTTACATGTTTGACATCTCTTGTAGGAGATCCAGCCTCTTATCACAGCAGTAGCAAAGCCGGGAACGTTGCCAGAAACTAAGCAGTCTGGAGACTCTATTCGAATGATAGTCAGAGGAACTTTGGGAAGCTGCAGCAGTAGCAGTGAATGTAAGTGCAGCAAACTGTCGTCTTGAATTCTAAATCTCATCTTTACTTTCTTCATGTCTTACAAGCTTGAAGTGAACAGCTGCTTTCTTGCCCACCTCCTATTTTTCAGTGCTCTAAATTTTCCAAGAATTGTTTTGCAAAAGTTAAAACTGGAAAGCTTGATGGCTGAGCTTCTTAAAACTGCAGTCTTAGATAACTGAAAAATTTAGAATGAAAGCCTAATAATCCTTCTCTTTCAGGCCTGGAAGACAGTACCATGGGAAGTGTTGCTGATACAGTTGCAAGGGTATTACGAGGATGTCTGGAGAACATGCCAGAAGCAGACACCATTCCCAAAGAACAGCTGACAGCATCCTTCCAGTGGGTTACAAAATGGGTGGACTACTCCAACAAGTATGGCTTTGGGTACCAGTTGTCAGATCACACTGTTGGTGTCCTTTTCAACAATGGGGCACATATGAGTCTTCTGCCAGACAAAAAGTAAGAATGATTACAACAGTGATAGCTCACTAAGGTGGTTTAATCACAAAATGTTTTTTTGTCATCTCTAATCTCCTTACTTTCTGCTTTTGTAGAACAGTCCACTACTATGCTGAGCTGGGGCAGTGCTCTGTCTTCTCATCCGCAGAGGCTCCTGAACAATTCATTAGCCAAGTAACTGTACTGAAGTACTTCTCTCACTACATGGAAGAGAACCTCATGGATGTAAGTTCAGCACCTTCCAGGTCCTGAGATGTGAAAATACACTGAAGCGTGAAGTAAGTGCTTAACATAATGTCTATTCTCTTTCCTAGGGAGGAGATTTGCCCAGCCTAATGGATGTACGCAGACCCAGGCTTTACCTCTTACAGTGGCTGAAATCTGATAAAGCATTAATGATGCTCTTCAATGATGGCACATTTCAAGTAAGTTTGGTAGCATTAACAGAGAAAATGTTTCTAAAATACATTATTTCAATAAAACTAGATTAGTGCCAGAAGCTGAGAGGAGAAAGTATACAAACAGGAACTCGCTTCTCTTTTACAGGTGAACTTCTATCATGATCACACGAAAATCATCATTTGCAATCAGAGTGAAGAGTATCTCCTTACCTACATCAACGAAGAGAGGATATCCACAACGTTTCGTCTGACAACTCTTCTGGTTTCTGGATGCTCATCGGAACTAAAACAAAGAATGGAATATGCTCTGAACATGCTGCTGCAGCGATGTAACTGATGGGGATGACTCCGTTAAACAAACGGACCTTCTTGTTCACTGTGAAATCTACAGTGGGGATATTAGAGCAACTAGTATGTTGGTGATGGATGTGTGGTGGTACGAAAACTTAACTGTTCGAGTGTGCTGGGCACACATCTATTAGACAGAAGTGTAAGCATACTCTTGGACTAAAGTGGTGTGACAAGGAGTTCTTTGGACCATAATTTTCCTTGCTTTGTGTGTGTGTTAAAGATATTTTTGACTTGAACTCAGCAGATTGAGACTGCCTGCTCCGTAAGAGCATTTCTGATGGAGTTAAACTGTGAATATGCATCTGGAAAGGGAGGGGAGATTTCTGTTGTTGTGGAATAGCTGTAATAAGCAGCTTCTGGTTGCTTAACTGTGAACTATGACCATACTCTTCTTTCCCTTATTTTTCAAAAATACCCACACTTGTGGCTAGCAAAGTGCATTCCTTGTTAATAATTTTTTTTAATTTATTACAGCCTAAAGTGAAGTATTTATTACACAACTTTTTTTTGAACCTTGGCATTTTAAATATAAATCCGTTGGCAATAAAGAGAATGGAAATCTGAAGCATTCTCCACACTTTTTTACAACACGACATAACAGGTTTGGCATTACCAAACATCTTATGCCATTTGAAGAAGTTTAATACAGATCAGGATATGAACAACAACTTTTAACACTGACTGGTTTCTCTTCTATTACAAGTGCCAGTATGCTGCTGCTGGTTATAGAAATAGCCCTAAAGCAACTACTGATGGAGCTTGCAGAGTAATACACTTTTTTTCCTAGGGGCTAAATCCAGAAGTATGGATCTTTTCAAGATACTGTATCTCAGAACTGGTGTTTTACACTGACTGAGAAAACTGCCTTCCTTTATGGGTGATTCTTGGTGGACAGTAGATACAATGAGCTGTATAAGCTTTCTCCTTAACTGCTGTGGAAGCATTGCTTATTCACTAAGGGACTAAAGTATCATTCGTATCATATCACCTCAATCGTAGAATGAATTGTCTGTATCTGTCACTGCCTCTCTATTGTGCTTTGTGTGTTTCTACCCTTGGATAAATAGTAACCCCAGTAAAGTAAAAAAATCAAAATTATGAGAAGATTAAAGGCTGAGTTAGTATCAGCTTTGGTCTCATTCTATGAAGCTGACAAGATTAGACAACTGCAAGTGTTACCCAGACCAAATGCAATTTATAGTATCCATAAGTTCTCTATGAAGTAGCTCAGTACTGCTGCTTAGTGCATGTCCTCTGCTAGTAAGCATACACTTAATAGAGCAATTGCTTTCCTAAACTGAAGGCAATGCCATTTGTCAGCTGAACCACAAATATGTGAGGTTTCTGAGGACTCATGACTCAGTGCAGAGGACGATGTCCAATAGTGTGTTGATCTCATTTCTGTGTACATCCTGTAGCACCTGGTTCTCAATATAAACATATGCTAGTCTTCAAGCAACTGTTCTAAATGCAGCAGCAAATAGTAGTGTAATCATTATTTGAAGTAATCTCCATAGGACCGAATGAGATTTTTTCTGAAAGACAGACCTCAGCTGCCATATCTGTTTCAAAGTGGCTGAAGGCAGGAGCTGGCAGCCAATGTAATGCAGACTGAACAATCTGAAACAGTGAGCAGAGGAGGTATTGCTTGCTTCGTCTTGCAGTGTGCATAAATGTGATTGTTTTCCTCGTACTGAATACCATGCATTAGGTAATATTTATTTACTTCTCAAGTCTAGACAGGAAGACCTAAATGAGGCCTTCAAATGGATTCATTAATGTAACTTAAGGCAATTTGGTGAAGTTAAATATATACTTGCTATAGTGAGCAGAATTCAGCTTCCCAGCTGTCTGCTTTCTTCAGGGGTAATGATTGATTTTACTGCTGGATTTACCAAACTCTGCTGTAAATATACAGTCTCTGTTGGGTCCTTTTCTCTTACAAGGCAAGATCTCACTTTCTGGTTCTGACACCAGTAGGTATACAGTTTGTGCATTTGAAACAAAAATTACTTAAGCTACAGTACTTCTTCAGATGAAAAAACAGTTCTTTTGTTTGACTGGGTATGTGCTGGGAAAAGTGTGAACGTTCAGCTGCTATAATTTCTTTGAGTATCAAAATCAGCTTTCTGTGGCTGAAATTCAAGCAGAAAACCTGACTCCAAGAGTAGAATGTTTAAAAGTGATTTAAAGGCCCCAGATGCTGTTGTAGGATGCTGGTTGGTTGTGGAGAGTTTTAATGCAACTCACTCAAATACAGTTAAGTGAATCAGGCGCCATGGTGCTTTCCAAATCTTTCCTTACCTCTCCTTATTTTCATATTGCAAAATAAGAGAGGTGTTTAGACCAGGTAAATAAGAAATACCTATTTCAAAGTACACTAAAGCTGGCTTAAAATTTGTAATGTAAATACTTGTATGAGGAAAAAGTTCTGAAATTCTTTCCCAGAGTGAATCCTGTTTCAAACAAGACACAGTTTACCCAATCACATAACGTCTCCTGTAATTCTGCATATAGGAAGGTTAATATTAGAAAAGAACTTGTCTATACAATATAGCAAATGTCTTGCCTTCTCTTGAAAGAAGTTATATGGTCTGCATTTTATGCTTGTCAGGCAGGGATCGTAATCATTTATATTGAAAAGAAGAACAAGCACAGCATTTAGTTTGAGAGCATATATACTTGAATGAAAATGTAAGGATTAAAGGATTAGGTGAAAGTCAGCACATAGGTTTCTCAGTTATGAGTGGTGGACACAGGAAAGAGCATTGCCGAGAAAAAGATAGTCTTTTGTACACTTACCAAAACATTTTTATCAAATCTTATAATATATTTTTGCAAATACACATATCTGCTTGTACAGGCAAATATACAAACCTGCCAGCAGGTAGGAAAACAAGTGAAAGAAACAATTCAAATAGGTCATGCTTCAATCTTAATGTAATGCATTATCCAGTGACAACACTAGTCAGTCATGTGTTTTAGGGCATTCTGTAATCCGTTTAAGGTGTTATGAAATTATTTAATTTCATTAAAACATTTAATATACTGCATTTGAGAAAAAAATAATTGAGAGTTTGGGTTATATGCTACTCTTCAATGTTGAACAAACTTCATGGCATTGTCCAAGTAACTTAGGAAAGTAGAAAAAGTAGCAGTAACTTTAAAGCTATTTCAGACTTCTGAAATACAGATTGGAGAATGATCTTTCAGGGGCCCACCAGTGAGTGTAATTTCCCTGCCTGATAAGATGAGTTCTAAATGTAAAATTAATAAATAAATAAAGAACAGGTTCTTATAGGTAGTTGTGAACTAGATGCATATGTAGGGAATCAACCAGAATCATGCATTGCATAGACCATAGTGTTTTTGTTTTGTTTGTTCATTTTTGTTTGCTGCAGTTTTGTTGTTTGGGGTTTTTTGTTTGGTTTGGGTTGGGTCTTTAGCTTTTTAACATTCATAGTGGCAGGCATGTCTTTGAATTGCCACAATGTTAGACCAATACATAGAAAGCAGAAGATTAAACTTAATTTAAATATACAATATTATACAATATTGAAAACAAATATCATGGTTCATCAGTGTTTGGAAAAGTATTATAATAGAATGTGAAGATTTAGCCTCCAGGATATATTTGTGTACTCTAGTTCAAAATGGAAACAAAACTGATTTGAAAGATTCTGTAATACTAACATAGTATTAGGCTAAGCTTGAAACCATTGCTGTTTTCTTTCTTTACCTTGAAATCACAGCAGAAAAAAAAAATCTTACATTTTCTGTAGATATGATCTGAACAAGAGGAAGATACTATCTTGACGGACCATTTTTTGCTCTTTTATACTTAGTATTTGAAGAAACAGGTTAAACTGTCATGAGGGGAACATAAAAGAGTTAATGAAGTGAATACCTTACACCAAAGCATTATGGGTACCAAACGGTCCCAAATAAGGAGTTACTAAATACTTTTTCTTCAGAGTTAAAAAAGTAGTATGGTACCTTACTGTTGCCTCCATGAAAGATTCTGAGTGGAAGAACTGAACATAGTCCCTGGAACTTTGCCAGCATGTAGTGCTACCTTCTTTTGGGGCAGTCCAGAAATGGCGATTACTCTATGCTCTGTCTCCCTTATTTATCCTGAACATTCATTAAAATGGCTGCTTATTTTCCACTGACAATTTCAAACATCATTCCTGGGGATCAGTTTTCTGAAGGATTCAGTTCACAGTTATTTCACATCAAATGAACACCAGATCACTACTGTTAACCAGATGAATAAAAGAAGCTGTGAAGTCACCTTTTCAATCCTACTGTGGACTCAGGAAGACCTCACCTGCTCCTGATCACATTTCAAAGACCGATTTCACATATGCAATCATCAGAATGAAATTAATAGCTAAATACTGATAATTCATGAAAATTCCAGCCATATGAAATTTTCTGCTCTATAAAAGTAGCCTCTTCAGCTTACACTGATAAGGATTTCTTCCTTATCTTTCTATCAAACTTTGAGAAGTTTGAAGGAAGCTTATGGCATTCACTAGAGAAGACAAAGAGACAGGGCTTTTGCAGTGGGATTGTGGCTCTGCTGGGGAGACACCTGGTTATGACAGGAGGAGAAGTGGAAGTATCATGTCTTATAACCTATGCTGTGTCAGGACGGTCAATGAGACTGGAAGAACGGAAGCAAAGTTGTGACATCAAAGCAAGTTTGATCTTCTAAGGAAAACAACAACCAATTTGCTTATCATCTCAAGACCAGCTTCTTACAGCTGCTGTCACATTAAATCATGCAGTATAAAATGTGTGTGAGTTACAACAAGTATATAGAACAGGTAAGGCTGGACCTTTTAGTACAGGGAATCCAAGGCAGCTGAGATAAGATCATGGTAATTTCCATGCCTTTTATTATATACTATCACAAGCTGCAACAGTTGTGTATGATGTTTTACACAGAAAACAAAAAGTGCTGGCCTGATTTTCAGATGTTCCAACATCTGTTACTGCTGAGAACCTATGGAAATGGAGGTGGATGGTCTGTGCTTACAATCGAGGTTATGTATCTCATGACAGGACACAGGGTGTCATAGTGTCAGGCAGGGGTTATGGAAAGGAGAATGTACACAGAGTGATTATAGGATTATCCAGTGGTATATGATGCTGTTTCTGTCTAAGCATTTACTCTGAGCTTCTCATCCTCACATCTGATCATCTCCACATCGTGTCAGTTCCTTCTTGTTACTGTTAATTATAAATAATTACAAGGTTAGCTTGAGAGGGTGAGTCATGGCACAAGAGGGTATGTGGGAGCATGCAGGTTTTACAGAGGGGTTCTAGAAAAAGTGAGGGAGCTCATAACACCAGGAGGAAGGGAGGGTGCTGGAGAACCATGACTCAGGGGAGGGAGACCTGTGAAGGAAACATGGGAGATGGCTGGCTGGGACAGCCAGTGGCAGGGAGATCCCGGGAGGCAGGGACACCATTTTGAACCCTCCTCCAGAACAAATACGTGAAGCAAGTGGAAGCAGGGAGAAAGGAGAAAGCCAGAGAGGTGCTTGGTAGGGCAGCAGCAGACAGGCCTGAAGCAGGCCTCACAGCAGGCCCAGAGGTATCAGGGGCAAGCCTAGGACAGGTTTTGCTGCAGGCACAGGCCCTGAGAAGGCCTGAGGCAGGCCCAGGGGAAGCTTCACAGCAGGCATGCATGAAGGGAGGCCTGAAGGAAGCCTTCCAGCAGGTCTGACCGTGGGGTGCACCAGAGAGACCTTGCATCAGGTCCAGGGCAGGGGAGGCACACCTTCAGTCACCTATGCCACATGGATGAGGGTAATCATGGAGTTGAGGAGTGGATGAAATGAGTGGTCTTTGGAGGAGCAAACAATGGGGACTAAAGGCCACAAGGAACTGATCCAATATCAGTCAGTAAAAAAGAAGAAGAAAGAGTAAGTGGAAGCTTGAGTATCATCTCAAGAAGGGACCACAAGGATCATCTAGTTCCAACCCCCCTGCCATGGGCAGGGACACCTCACACTAGATCAGGTTGCCCAGAGCTACATCCAGCCTGGCCTTAGACACCTCCAGGGATGAGGCTTCTGCCACCTCCTTGGGCAACCTGTTCCAGGGTCTCACCAGCCTCATGGTGAAGAATTTCTTCCTAACATCCAATCTGAATCTACCCATTTCTATTTTTGTTCCATTCTACCTAGTTACAGAAAAACTAGAGCTGCTCCACATTAAATGGAGCTGAGGACAGACAAGAGTTACTTGAACTTACTAGTAGCCTTTCCACATCTCCTGCCAGGAGAGAGCAGTGCCAAAGTGGGTCAAGCAGAAGATTATCAGTGTGAAAGTGAAGGCAGTAGACACAGGCAGCTTGCTGACAGGAGGAGACAGGAGTAGAGTGGGACAGGCGAAAGCAGGAGGCACACAGGGAGAGTGACTTCCTCTCCACATAATGAAAACGTGTCGCGTCAGGAGGCAGCAGACTTATTACACACATTATGCATCTCTGAGGAAATTAAAAGTAAAGTGTTTAGAAAAATTTCACAGCCTTAGTAAAACAAAGGATTAACAATGATCCAGTTAGATTAGAGATGCTAACACTGGGGACCAGTATTGCAAGACAATGCATTACTCCTCTGAGTCACTGGTTTCGTTCTCACATGGGCCTTTATTAACTGCAAATCTTTACCTCCGGATGGTTGCCTCATGTGAAATGAGTTGGTGGCTCATTCCTGTTCACACTGAGAAGGTATCCACATTTCAAAAATCATCATTGCTAATTACAAGCCATTTGCAGTAATTGGTATCCTCACTGGAAGTCTTCAGAGGGAAGAAGCCTAATGACTAAAAAACGAGCTTGACATCTAAAACACCCTCTTTCCATGAAGCTAGTCTTGTAAATGGTCAGAGACTATGTGGGTGGGTGATCAGGAAGGGATGTGGAGGTTGTTGCCTGATGTGTGAGATATGGATGGCCTTCTTAGAACTATTAATTTTACAAGCCTGAGCTTTCACCAGTGATAGGGATTTATGCTTTTATATGCTGTACTTGTTTTGTATTGCTACTTGCAATGGAAACAGCTTCCTATCTCCAAGTTCTTTTACCACAAATTTGGCATACAGAGCTTAGATTATATAAAGCTTTGAGTTGGAAGGGACCTTTATAGGTAATCTATATTCTGAAACATTTAAGAGACAAGCGGAAGGAAAGTTTGTGGAATAAACAAACTCTTAAATATTGTATCCAATCCAGCTTATATCTGGAGTGATAAAGGTCACTTTGGAAATCTGTTTAGTATTTAGGGGCTCTTCTGCAGAGCTTTCCACTGTATGCTAACACACTACTATGTGCAGCAAGACTGTTGGGTAAGGAACTATAATATAGTTCCTTAATATTACCCCTTTTGCAAAAGTAAAGCAGAGCTCAGAAGGAATTTGTCAAATAGTTTGAGATTTCTTTCTCCAGTGTTTTGCAAATATTCAGAACTCTTAGTAGTGTCAGTTACTCTTCTTCTTGCTCAATTTTTCTCCTGGTCAGGTCCTAGAATCTCAAAGTAGGAACTTGCAGCTAGTGAAGACCTTGCAAATAGTCATGACGTTGCAACTAGTGATGACCTTTCTTTTGGGGAAGGAAGAGAAACAAGAAACCCTTGAAAGCATCTTGTAGACAGACACAGAGTTTTCTTCGTAATCCTGGTTCTTTGCGTAAGGAGTGGATCTATGCCGTGGACTTATTGAAATCAGAATCTTGCAAAAGCTAAGGGTGATCCTGTAATTATGTGATCAGTTTATACTGTATAAATAACGTTTGTTCTGCCATTTCCAAAAGCTGAGTATTTGACATCGCAATTGTAATTCAGTTCAATAGCCAAGGTTTATATTTTTTTAACCAATCGGGATTCCACTAAACTAGAAACCAGAGGAAATATAATCAGTGTATTGTCTGTCGTGTAGACGACCTTTAGACATTTAATTAAATTAATTCCTTCTTTGACAGCCTAAATAAAGAGCACGTTCATATTTGACATTTCAATAATGCTTTATAAAAGGCTTTTTGAGTTTGTTAGAGAGAAAGGATCAGTTATCCAATGTATTCCACTAGTGTACAGATGTAAAACAACCAACTCTTAAGTCCTTTAAATCTCATGCTTTCAAGAATGCTCAAACAGTAAGATTATAGAGGGCAAAGAGAACAAGTAAAAGAACTCTACGTAATTATATCTAGGGAGTGAGTAAATCCATAACATGGTCTTAAGTTAAATTTAGAAGAAACTTTGTAGTAGGTCAGGTACTGCACAGCAAATTTCAGCATAGACTTCTTTTCTCAATAAACAAATTAACAAATATAGAGAAGTTTTATGATTTTGGCTAAATTTGACTTACACGTCTCATTTTAAGAAGAAATCTTTGTAGAAGAAATCTATGATGGATGCTTCCGAAAAATAAAGGATTGTGAAATCATTATCAAATTTAAATGGAATAGACACTCCTTATTGCCTTAGGTGCTTATTATGGGTAAATCATGCTCACCTGGGTCACATTAGCAGTTTCACTGACATCAGGACAACTGCACTGAGAAAGAGAAGCTGCATTTGTTGTTAGTAACCTCATTAGGTAAGGGCCCGAGGTAGCAGATCTTTTGGAATGTGAGTAGTACTGAAGATTCTAGGGGTGGTTAAGTGTCTTTATAAAGAGAAAGAGCAGGAGATCCCTTCCCTTGAGGGACTTGTCAAGTAGTTGCTGCTGTGCCCTATAACATCCTTGTGATTTCAGGAAATGCTCAGGTGGGCTGAAAGAACTCAGGTACTATCTCCTGTTGCAGCAGCGTGAACTAATTATAGACATAGAATAGCTGTTGAGTAATAAGGCGGTAAGGAATGAAAGGGGGAACAACAATATGATTATATGGTCACTTGGCAAAGGGATAGTGCTTGATATAATGCAGTTAAGGGGGTTTGTTTGTTATTTTATTCTAATTAAGACATATGTCCTATTTAGCTAATGTTATTAAGGCATTGTGAAAGGAGTGTATCTGAGGAACAGATGAGTATTCAGGACAGTGAACTTGCAGAACGACTCAGGACAGGTACTCTGTGCAGAGGGCATGATATGGAGAAAACAGAGATAGATACTGGACTGAGATACAGGCACAGTACTGGACTGAGATACAGAGACTGCTAGGATAGGCAAAGTAGGGGACATAGACCATTGGGTGACACACCTGAGTAACAGTGGTGATATGGCATAATCTGACAGCACTAAGATAAGCGAACTATTAACCTAGACAAAAAAAATGATCAAGACCAAAGACATGACTTTTGAGAAAGTTTCTCCACAGACAGAAGCAGACCTATAGGGACTGAGCTCCTGCTGGTCAGAAGGAAGCATTTCTGATCCTTACAGCTGTCATCCCAAATACACCCTGGAGAAGAACAGCTTGGGTATGGTGTAGCTATGTGGATTGTGGCTGCTTGAAACGGGCAGTGGTGACCACAAATACTGTGCCCGTCTCTGTAAGCATAGTGACTCTGCCATTTACTCTGAAATCTTCAGTTCCAGATCTAGAGTGTTTTTATGCAGTGCTTAATTTTGTAACGAATGGGTAATTCTAAACACATCCTCTGAAGGGTCAGTTTCCATTTATCCATTATACCTGGGAGCACACTTCAAAGAATGTACTCCAACTGACTGCCCTTCCAGGAGTATGGATTGAGTATGCAGTGGCTGAGCTCTGGAGGAAAGATTCAAAGACTGGATGGTCAAAAGCTGATGTTTGAGAATGATACTTGTGGTTGGAAATGCATCCTTCAGGAGAAATACTGCAAAATTGCCATCTCCTATTAGTCACAAGGCTTGTCTTCTGTGAACTATGGAAAGTACTGGTGACAGCTGCTTGTACCCAATCCGTTTCATGAATGCTCCAGGCTTTTGCTAGTCCGCCTAATTTTGGACTTTTTGGTTGTTTTTGTTTGTTTGTTTTGCCTTTTTTGTTTGCTTTTTTTTTGGTCATTGTTGTTGTTTTGGGGTTTTTTTGCTGTTTCGCTCATGACAGAAAGCTAATGTGGAGAGCTTCCAACCTCAGAGGCAATAGTTATTCAAAATCACAGGTAAGAAGTTTTATCTGATAACAAAAGTTCATACTCAGGTGCGAATTCTACATAATCTCTTTTTCTTTTCTGTGATGGTTCCTGTGCTAGGTCTTCTTACTCCTGTTACTTAGCCCTCTGGGATATTTTTCTCTATTCAATGCCAAAGAACAAGTTAGTCTATCTAAGCGTGACTCTATTCCCTTTTTATGCTGAAGGAATATTATAAAGACAGTTTAAGAATGTTCATTTGAAGATAGAGACGAATTATCTTTTTATGTCAGAGATGCTAAACATCTACAAGCATTCAAGTGTTAGTCAGTGTGAACAAACATAAGCTACTGTACATGCACAGCAAGTCTGATTTTTTTTTAATTTATTGTATGGAAAATATAGTCAACTCTGGATCAGTAAAAACCTCCTCTCTTGTGTTGTTTTTTTTCATGTATGTTGTTTTGGGGCTGTGGCTTGTTTTTTGGTTGCGTTTTTTGGTGTGTTTTTTATTTTTTGTTTGTTTTGTTTATTTGTTTTGTATTGGCTTGTCATTTAATACAGGATTTAATCCTTCTACTATGTAGGGTGCCACCTGTGAAGCATGGTTGGCATCCCACCTTTCTTATGCTTATCAGCTGCTTTCCTTGCCATCTCAACTGGTTCTTTGGTGTTCTATTCTTTAGTCTGTACTTTGCCTACAAAAGGATCACACACTTCTAGTGTGAATGTCTTTGGCTTCTCCTTCACTGACCTTGCTGGAGTTCCCCAGAAAACACTGTATTTGCCTACTGCACAGTCTTAAGCTTTGCCCAGGTTTACTAGAACTAGAAGTAAACTGGACCAGTGTTGGTGTAGATCACAAGTTAAACAATCTTTTCCTGCTAAATGTGGCTTATAAGTGCTGTATGCAGCAAAATAAAACTATAATAAGATGACTAGAATCTCATTAATTACAGAAAAACTGATGCCACTCAGAGCTGAATTTTAAACCTCTTGAATGTAAGCATTTCATGTCTTTCCAACCTAAAAGGAAGACATATTTTCAGAGTAGGTGAACATTTCTGGTTCCTGTAAGAAACCTCATTAAACAAGCAAAACTGAAACACTGAAATTCATCATTCTGTTTTGAAAATCTAAGAATGCTGTCATTATGATATTATTTAACACATCTTCTAACAGATTGCTCTGCTTATCTGCAGCTACTCACCTAGAAGACTCGTTAGCATTTACATGTCAAATATTTCACATTTTGTGTTTTACACTTCCACTCTCCAGACAGGCTGGAGAGTTGGGCAGGGAGAATCATGGAATAATAGAATTGTTAGGGTTGCACGGGGCCTCAAGGATGTCAAGTGTAGAGCCTTGCATCTGGGAAAGAAAAACCTCATGTATCATTATAGTTTGGGGACTGACCTGCTGGAGAGCAGTGAAAGGGAAAAGGACCTGGGGGTCCTAGTGGATGGAAGGTTGACCATGAGCTAGGAATGTGCTCTTGTGGCCAAAAAGGGCATTCTGGGGTGTATTAGAAGGGGTGTGGTTTGTAGGTTGAGAGAAGTTGTCCTCCCCCTCTACTCTGTCCTGGTGAGGTTGCATCTGGAATATTCTGTCCTGTTCTTGTCTCCTCAGTTCAAGGACAGGGAACTGCTTGAAACAGTCCCATGTAGAGCCACAAAAGTAATCATCTTCCTTATGAGGAGAGAATGAGGAAGCTGGATCTCTTTAGATTGGAGAGGAGGAGACTGAGGGGTGACCTCATTTATGTTTATGAGTATGTAAAGGGTGAGTGCCAAGAGGATAGAGTCAGGCTCTTCTCAGTGATGCCCAATGACAGGACAAGAGACAATGGGTGGAAGTTGAGGCATAGGAAGTAAACATGAGGAAAAGGTTTTTCCTTGTGAAGGTGATAGAACACTGGAATAGGCTGCCCGAGGGGGTTGTTGAGTCTCCCTCTCTGGAAATAGTCAAAACCTGCCTTGATGCATTCCTGTATGATCTGGTACAGGTGATCCTGCTCTGGCAGGGGCATTGGACTGGATGATCTTTTGAGGTCCCTTCCAACCCCTGTGATTTTTCTGTGATTCTATGATTTTTCAAAATAAATTTTTCTTGAAATAGATGACACCAGAATTTGCCTAGTCTACCTCTGTTTTAATTTTCACTCTCTTTCACAAAATACAGTGTAATTTATTTTTTTTTTTTTAGCCTGTGAAAGACAAAGAATTCATGCTATTCTCAAAAAGAAAGGGTTTTATCCATCTTCTATTTGCATGAATATACAAAAGTAGGTTATATCTGGAAAGGGACCAAAAAAAACCCTGATAATCTATGGCCAAGTAAATCTGAAGAGTTAAATTCTGACACCTTTCTGACACCAAAATTGAGGTTTATCAGTTTTGATTGAGATTGCATGGCTCTTTCTTGCTTGAAGGGAGATTGTGATGATTTCTTTTTGTATCCTTTATAGTCAGTTTAGGGAAGTGCATCTAGAGGAATAATAAAGAACTCTTTCAGAATAAATGAAGTGCCTCACATAGAAGCCAATGTACTGTGGGACCCCAGTGCCCTCTCATTTTTCCTTAAAACTGTTTGATTTGTTTGTATAACTTTGTTTTATATAGTGCCATTCAAAAAACTCTAGGTGAGTATATTGAGCAGGTTTCAGCATTACAATGAAAAGGGTGATGATGCTTGCTGACCCCTCCCACCCTGTCATGCCTTAAAGCTTCACTCCCCAACCCCTTGTGGGAATTCTCTGAGATCTTTGCCCCACTATGCAGGAATTCTGAGAACACTGGAAGAATTTATTGATGAATGTTTGTACATATATCTTGTTATCTCACAATTAGCTTAACCAGAGAGTATTTCTTCCACTGGGCATAGATCCTTAAGTATTCCTGTTGGGTATAAAGGCAACCATACAGTAATGTTTTTTTTTTTTTTCTTTTGAGATAGGAAGGTAACCATTGGAATACTCCAAGTTGCTTCCCAGCAAAGGCAATACATATATATGACACTACTAGTGTCAAGAAGTGTTTTTAGAGTTGAGGTCTAATAAAGACCATTTATTTGGAAAAAAAGATGGTAACACAACATTAATTCTTGTACAGGTTTGAAAGTAATCATCACTCTCTCACATCTCAACAGTTTTATGGGACTTTGCCATTTAATCACTCATTAGCTGGTTTTTATTTGATTTTTTTTTTTTTTACATTCACGGTCTTCAGATATTTCCTTTAAGTCCAGATAAACACATTGGATGCATCAGTTAAAAATACTAACTGCTCTGCAATGGTCTTCTAGGGCACTGATTTAGGAATAAGAAATGTAAGTCATGCTTTACATGGCACTAGTAAGTAACCTTTCTTAAAGTGATGTAAGCTTTTGCACTTGCTTGAAGTGCTTGCAAAATAGTACTAGACATTAATGTTATATTTTTGGTACTTAAATGCAAAGCTGTCTTAGATTCAGGGGTGAGAAAGTAAAAGTTTTCTGCACTATGCCAGGTTCCATTAACTAAACAATGTCTTGAGCAACCAAGTGTTTTTCTAGTCACTTTGATGAAGACTGAGATGTTAGAACAATGCATGAGTTTTCATTTATTTATTTTCATATAACAAATTTAAAATGTAGAGCTCAAGATTTCGTCTTCCTGTTGCCTACACAAAAATTAATGTATTTCCATGTATGAGAATTAAGTTAACTTTCTTTTAGTGATAGAACAATCTTTATTATTGTAGAGAGTTATCAAATTCTTCAAAAGCTGTTTGAACTTTCAAAAGTGCAAAGGTCTATTTATTTATTAATATTGGTAAAAAGCGAACTTTGTTATAGGAAATATCCTCGTTCAGTGAAGATTCATCAATGCATCCCCATAAGCCTCTATCACATACGCAGATCTGAAGAACATACAGAGAGTCTTAGAAAAATTTAGGGTAGAAGTGACTTCTGTAGACCATCTAGTCTGACCTCCTGCTCCAAGCAAGACAAACTTAACAAGTGGATCAATTTGCTTAGGACCTTTTCCACTCCAGTTTTTAAATTCTCTGAGAATGGATATCCCAAAGCCTTCTTGTGCAACTTGTTCCAGAGCTTAATCACCCTTACCGTGAGGAATCCTTTCCTTTACACACAGCTTTGGTTTCAGTTGTAGCTCTTGTAATTTTGTGGTATATATTCAAAAGGGTCTAGCTCTGTGTTTTCTGTGAAGAACCTTCAGTTTGTGGTAAACTGCTGGGAAATTCCACCTTAGCCTCTTCGCCTTTAGCATTGAGCACTGCTCCAGTTTCATGTCACCTATGAGCTTGCTGAAGGTTCATGGTCCGATTCACAGAACCACCAGAGATCATCTACTCCTAAGCCCCTGCTAGCACAGTATGCCTAGATCAGGTTGCACAGGAACCCATTCAGACAGGTTTTGAAAGTCTCCAGAGAAGATTTCACAGCCTTTCTGGGCAGCCTGTTCCAGTGTTCTGTCACCCTCAAAGTAAAGAAGTTCTTCCTTAAGCTCAAGCAAAATCTCCTGTGTTCTTCTTAATACCCATTGCCCCTTGCCCTGTCAGCACTGAGAAAGGCCCATCCACATCCCCATGGCCTCCACCCTTTAGATATTCATATGCATTTATAAGATCCCCTCTCAGTTTTTTTCCAGGCTAAAGAGCCCCAGGTCAATCCGTCATGAACATGTTAACCAGTATTGGTGCTCACATCAGCCACTGAAGAAAGTTAACTGAAAGTTATACTTTCAATAGCCTTGTGAAAATCAATGTAAATAGCATTAATTGTTCTCTCCTTGTCCACAGAGACAATAATTTCTCCAGAGATGACAATCATGTTAAAACCAGCTGGTGGATGGTCACAAACGGTGTTCCTCAGGGCTCAGTATTAGGACTACTTATGTTTAACACCTTTATTGATGATCTTGATTAGGAGTTAGAGTGCACCATTAGTAAATTTGCAGCTGACACCAAGTTAGGTGGGAGTGTTGATCTGCTTGAGGGTAGGGAGGCTCTACAGAGAGGTTTAGATTGGATAGGCTGAGGTCAATGGTATGTTCTTCAACAAGGCCGAGTGCTGGGTCCTGCACTTGGGCCACAACAGCTTATGCAACACTACAGGCTTGGGGAAATGTGGCTGGAAAGTTGTACAGCAGGAAGAAAGTTAGGGGTTCTAATTGAAAGTGGCTGAATATGAACCAGCAGTGTGCCCAGGTGACAAAGAAAGCCAATAGCATTCTGGATTGTCCCAGAAATAGTGTGACCAGCAGGAGCAGGGAAGTGATTGTCCCCCTGTACTTGGCATTGGTGAGGCCACACGTCAAGTACTGTGTTCAGTTTTGGGCACTTCATTACAAGAAAGACATCGAAGCACTGGACCAGGTGCAAAGACCAACTAAGCTGGTGAAAAGTCTAGAGAATGAGTCTTATGAAGAATGGCTGAGGGAACTGATACTGTTTAGTTTGAGGAAGAGGTGGCTGAGGGGAGACTTTATCACCCTCTACAGCTACCTGAAAGGACAATACAGAGAGGTAGGTGCTGGTCTTTTCTCACAGGTAATTAGTGATAGAACAAGAGGGAACAGCCTCAAACTGCATTAGGGTAGGGTTAGGGTAGATGTTAGGAAAAAAGATTTCACTGAAAGAATAGTCAAACATTGGAACAGGCTGTGGAGGGAGGTGGCTGAGTCACCATTCCTGGATGTGTTTAAAGGTTGTTTAGATGTGGCACTTGGCAATACTGTTTAGTGTTGAACTTATACAGTAGGGTTAATAGATGGACCTGATGATTTTGAAAGTCTTTTCCAATCTGAATGATTCTAATGTTGGTCAAACAGGATTTGCCTTTGGCAAATCCAGGCTAGGTACACAGAGTATGTTGAACAAGAATATTATGCCATGCTGAGTTGTAAAAGTGCCTACAAGACACCTGCATGAGGGTTTCTGGATGCTAGCCAGGCTGATGTCTTTCCCCTCCTGTCAGATAGTGTAACATATATGCTATCATTCTAATGGACAGGAAATAGTCTTCCGTGTTTCCTGGTGTGCCTTCTCTAGTTACATACGGCTCAAGGATTTTTTGTTGTGGAGGAATATATGCAGCTCAGGCTGGTGGACCATGCTCCACTGAAAAACAGTAGTATTGTGAAGAGATTTTGCTAACTTATGTAAGTAACAGCTTATCCAAACCATACTATTACCTGACAGTCCTTTCTGCTAGTGAAGGATAATATAGTTCTTAGAAGGAGAAGAAAAGTCCTCCTTTAGTGGGTACAAAGTCAGCAGGTGAAGTCAGAAGAAAATTTGTGGTAGATGCAGCTGTGGTGCACATCAATTTGGTGGTCAACAGTTCATTTTTTCTTGGCTCCTTGGTACAGGGAGGAAAGCTACTGGCAAGTATTTGGGAGAAAGGCTGCTGTAGACTCCTACCTTCAAGTGAGGTTTCAGACCTCTTAACCTTTCAAACATACCTAACCACTCTTTTACAGATCAGGGAAAGCTGTCCAAGTCCTTCAGAAGAACAAAGTTTAACACTTCTTCCTCTAGTATTACTTGTTAATGAGTTTGGCAGAGCCTTGTTCTCATGCTTACCCTGGGACAGTGCATCCCAATTGTGATAAACAACTAAGAATTGAGCACTTTTGTACTCAGTATTTTAACACTTTAATCTGGTTTAGAGTTGCTGTCTTTAGGTTTTGTTGGACCTTTTTAGCTGATTGGAATTTTGGAAGCAATCAAAAAAAATTGTGTCACATTTTTGCTTTTTACAGGTTCATGCTTGAAATAAATACTCACTGTGTGATCAGAATATTAATTTAATTTGTCTGCTTGCTACTGACTTTTAAACCTCTTGCTATAGATCAAGGTTTAATATTTATTTTACTTGGTCTTTGGAAATAATAAAATCAGGTATTTCAAAGCTGTTTAAAATGCATTGCTCTGAGTTTTTTTAAAAACATTGTACTCATAAACCGAGCATGTTAAGAGCTATATTTCCAAGGTCAAGCCTACAGTAACATCATATTATCTGTGAAGATTCAGATGTTTTGGATGTTCTGTTCAGTATATGGGTGTGTTATTTAACAGCTTGAATCTTTTGGAATTACCCTGCTGTATAAATTAACACTCTCCAACAGTAATGCTACAAATATGTTAATTGTTTTCTTCCTATAAAACTTAACTTTTTTTGTTTTTCTACTGAAATACAGTTATTTCTTAGGTAAATGTAAGCCTCCTCAGGTTTTACCTTAGCATTTCAGAGCAGATGTACATATTTGGTGCTTCCACTGTGTAAAACCGACACAATTATGAATAATGTAACGTGTCACACTAGGGTAATTCTTTGCTGCAGCAACACCAGTACAGTACTTGCCCATCTTCCCTGACCCATTTACAACTGTCTTCTCCTGCACCTTTCTGTAACCAGAGTTGCAACTTAACTGAATATTATATTATGAGTTGGGAGGCTATTTGCAATTTCTTAGTTTACAGAAGATAAACCAATCTCTGTTCTGATATAAATGGTGTAAACTGAGTGAAAGGAACATTGTTTGCTTTCTATCATATTGATACTGTGATTATCGCAGTGCTGAGGCCATAGAAATAAGGTAAACATTTAACAGTGCTAGGACTATTTGTTCAGTATTCTTCAACAAAATCAAATTGTGAAATGTTTCTCAGATTTTATTCAGTCTTTCACCAGCTAAACTCCTAGTGAAGAACTCAGAAGATACAAAGAGTGTGCTACTCTGACTAGTGACATTCCTTACTGGCTACAGCGGGGTATAAAGTCCCTTTAACAACATAAAGTGGTGGGAAAAGCCTCAGTGGAAAACTGTACAGTTTATACCTATGTGTCAAGGTGAATTTAATGTAGCAAGGGAATTTGCTAAGAAAGGTTCCTGCTTTTGGGAAAGCTGGGGTTGAACCTGTGCCTGGTGCACTTGTTATGCAAGACTCTAAGACAACCATAATGAGTCAAAATCAAAAGAAAACTGAACTCAAAATCAAAGAAAACAAATCTTTATGTATACTTGCTAGCAATTAAGCTATATAAATAATAGTAACAACACAAATTTGTCAAACTAACAGCCTGTTTTATTTTGTTGATGCATGGGACTAGTGTCAGGACAGATTTACCTTCTAAAATAAATAATTTAAAATATCACATTTAATTTGTTCCCCTTAACACAGGCACTCACAGATGAATACACAGAATGCAACATGATTCTTTAAGTCAACCTATATTATTATGAATAAATTATTAATCACAAAGGGAAACAAAATACTGATTTCATTAAATACCTAATGTTCTCAGGAATCTGCATGAAAGCTGTTAGCAAAGGCTCTAGATAGCTGGACTAGAAAAAAAGTATGTAGCCTTCTTGCATCACCTGTTTTGTAGGGATGAAAATGTGGTATCAGGTGCAAAAGGAGAAATAAATACTAGATACTCTGAAAATCTAATTGCTTTTTTCCCAGAAGCTGTGGGAAAACTCCAATTTAAATGTATGTTTAATCTCTACAGAGCACCATGGTAAAGGTTTTAGCTGAAGTGGTGAAGTCCTGTGTTTGAAAATTGCCTGTGGATTTTTAATTTAATTTACATTCTTATGCATATTTAATGAGTATTCAATCTTTAAAATATAGTGATAAATATGTAAATACACTTTTTGTTCTCTTCAAATGCAATTGAACATTTTATTGCTGTGCTCTGGGCTAACACAACGTGAATATCTAATTCAGGAATTCGTGCACTCTGTTATTTAAACCACAAAGTTTGGACATTGCTTATTTGGAATGAAACCAGGCCTGGCATATAAATACCTAAAGGCTGGAGGTCATGAGGATGGTGCTAGGTTCTCCTCAGTGGTGCCCCATGATAGGATAAGGAGCAATGGGAGGTTTCACATATAAGGTTTCACTTGAACTTAAGGAGAAACTTCTTTACTTTGAGGGAGATAAAGCACTGGAACACACTGCCTAGAGAGGCTATGTTGTGCTCAGCCCCTGCTTTTGCAAACTTGTGCTTCTCTTTCTATCACTTGGGAGTTAGTCACCTCCTGATAGCTTAGTACATCTGTATCTGAGTTCTGAGAGCAAAATATATCTGTGCTTGGGGTGTGGCCTCCTGGGGGCTGGTATCAAACTTTGAAGGTCAGCGAGTTTTTCATCTGCACAACTGGCAGAAAATATAAGAATGTTTTGACTCTTGAGGTGGACCAGACTGGAGATATACCTGATAAAAATTAATTATCTGAAACCCTACAATAGTGACCCTATGAACTATTCTGGATCACAGTGGGCCATGTCCAGAATCTCCTCTGAACGAGGACACCTCTCAAATACTATCTGTGCAAAAGAAGACCAGGACGAAGTCAGAGTTCTTGAGGCTCAATTATTTTCCATTGAGAGTGCTGGAAGCGTTGTGAGTATTTGCTCTAAACTCAAGAAGAAAATTCTAACCATAGGCTAGCGACTGTTTCATCCACTTCTCTACTTATCTATGTGTGTGAACTTACAGGTTTGATTTTACAGGTGTGGGTGTACACACACATTCCACGAGATCCAAATAGCTCTGTGCATTTATATGGCTTATATGCTTTGTGGTTATATTTATCTATGTATCTATTGATTTAGGATATTTTTTAGTAAGTTAGGTGAATCTTGTAATTATTGAATCTGTAATTAAGTTGGTATTTTGATTATAACGTACTGTACTGAGTCATCTTGTTAATTTTAAGTTTGTCAATCATTAAGTGCTACTAAAAGTCAACCTTTTGATCTATCTCTCTACCACCAGTAAATGTCAAGCTGGTGTTAAATCATAACTATGTCAATATTATCTCCTGTGACAGTCAATCTCTCTATTTTAAAATTCTGGAATAGCATAGATACCTAATTTCAGGTAGTTGCAGAATGGTACTGAAGGTAGTGAAAAAACTAAGTGCTTTGTCTGTGGCTAAGACTGACAGATTGCTTCGCCAGGCTGCTTTACCTTTTCCTCAGGATTAGCAGTGCCTAGTCTGTACTACAGATTTCTTCTTTGGTTAAAACAATATTAGAAATCAAAGGTAATGCCTGGAGTATCAATTAGCTGCTCTAAATTATAAGATGGGCAAATAAATTATTTAATGTTGTGATTTTGTATTTTTGAATTGACATTTGACAACTAGATTTGAAAAATTCCTTTTATAAGAAACACTTCAATCCATATGTGAATTACTCATAACACATGTATGGTGCCTCTGCTATACATTTAGAGCCCTCCTACCCACAAACAGATCAACACTCCTTCCCAATCTGATGTCATTTACAGACAATCATTGATAAAGGTGTTAAACAGAAGTGGCCCAAGTACTGAGCCCTGGGGAACACCCCTTTTAACTGGCAACCAACTGAAATTAACTCCATTCACAACTCTCTGGGCCCAGCTATGAAGACTGTTCTTTACCCAGCAAAGAGTGTGCCTATCCAAGCCACGAGCAGTCAGTTTCTCCAGGAGAATACTGTGTGAAACTGCAGCTAATGCCTTCCTAAAATCAAGGTAGGTAATATCAGCAGCCTTTTCCTCTTCCACTAGGTGGGTCACCTTGTCACAGAAGATCAAACTGGTCAAACAAGATTTGCCCTTTAGAAACCCGTGTTGACTGTGCCAAATCATCTTTTCCCATGCGTGGCACATGATGTCACTCATAATGATCTGTTCCATAGCTTTCCCCACTGAGGTCAAGACTGACAGGCCTGTAGTTTCCCAGACCCTCCTTCCAGACTTTCTTGTATATGGGCATCACATTTGCTGACCTCCAGTCCAATGGGACCTCAGCGGTTAGTCAGGATTGCTGAAAGATGATGGAGGATTGTTTGACAAGCTCTCTGCCAGCTCCTTTAACACCCTTGGTGAGATCTCCTCCAGTCCCATAAACTTGTATGAGTGTAAACAGTGTAACCTTTTCTCTTTGGGGCACGGGGGCCTCATTTCCCTCTGCTCCCCTACCTTTCAGCTCAGAGGGTTGGATACCCCTTGATACTAAAGACTGAGGCAAAGAAAGTGTTTTTCACCTAAGACTTTTCCTCATCCTTTGTCACTATGTTTCCTCCTGCATTCATTGAAGGATAGAGATTCTCCTCAGCTCTTCTCGTGATGTTGATGTATTTATAGCAGCACTTTTTCTTTCACAACAGTAACCAGGTTAAGTTTGAGCTGGGCTTTGGTCCTTCTAGTTTTCTCCTGCAGTGTCTCATTGCACCTTTACAGTCCACATGAGTGGCCTGCCCCCTATTCCAAAGGCTATAAACTCTCATTTTATTCCTGGGGTCCAGCCAAAGCTCTATTCAGCCATGCAGGTCTCCTTTCCTAATGGCTTGTCTTTTGGGACATGGGGGTGGCCTGTTCCTGTGCCTTTAAGTCTCCTTCTTAAAGAGTTCCCAGCCCTCCTCAACTCCTTTGCCTGCAGGGTGGCCTCCTAAGGGATTCTGTCAAGCAGTCTCCTGAACAGGCCAAAATCTGCCTTGTGGAAGTCCAAGGTAGCTGTTTTGCTAACACCCCTCTTAACTGAAAATTGAAAACTCTACTATTTTGTGGTTACTGTCCCAAGACATCCTCCAGTTGTTACATCCCTCCCATGTCCTTTCCTGTTAACAAGCAGCAGGTCCAGTAGGGCTCCTTCACCAACAGCGTTAGGAAGTTATCCCTTGAGGAACACTTGAGGAACTTCCAGGATAGTTCACTCTCTGCAGTATTATATTCCCAGAAGACATCTGAGAAGTTGAAATCTTCCACCAGAACAGGATGTAGCAATTATGAAACCTTTTCCAGCTGCTTGTAGAGTGCTTCATCAGCCTCAACATCCTGATTGAGTGGTCTGTAACAGACTCCCACCATGGTGTCTGCCTTATTGACCTTCCCCTTGATCTTTACGCATAGACATCCCACTCTATCATTACTGCCACTAAACAACAGGCAGTCATATCCCTCCCTGACATACAGGACCACTCCATCACCTCTTCTTCCTTGCCTGTCCCTTTCAAAGAGCTAGTACCTATCATGGTACCCACCATGTTTCCATGATAACTACCATGTCACTGTTTTCTTGTAGCACAATGACTTCTATTTCCTCCTGCTTGTTACCCATGCTGTGTGCATTAGTATAGATGCACTTCAGCTGAGATAATGATCTTGGCAACTTTTTAGGGAGACTGACTCTAAATCCCAGCAGGCTGTTCAGGGACTCTTCCATAGTGATCATTCTACCAACTGTTGTGTCTCTAGTGACAGAGATTACTATCCTCACCTATACTGAAGTGGCAAACTCCCAAACCTCACTAGCATACTGTCCTACAGGTATCAGCATACCATTTGCAGCAAGCCTGATTTCATCTCCATCTCCCTTCAACTCTAGTTTAAAGCCCTATTGACAAACCCCCTAGCTCTTGCCCCAGGATCCTTTTCCCCCTTTGAAGCAGGCCTTCCATAACTGTTGCCAGCATTCCCTGTGTCTTATAAAGTATCCCAGGGTTAAAGAAGACAAAGTCCTGCTTTCAAGCAACCAGTGGGAATGAACATATTTTCTTTAACTTCTGTAAAACAGCACACACATGACTTTATTTCTCATTGTATTGAACTGTCTAAAAATATCTTTCACTATTTTTTACCCTGATTGCATTATTCTTTCATACCCTTAGTACTGCATTTCTCAGCTGACTGATTTAACAGTTCATGAAAAGGGTAGAAATTATCAACTGAAACTAACAAGCTCATGTTATTTTACCCGATTTTACTCTCTGCAGAACAATGTGAAAAGGATGACCCATTTTCTCATCTTCCCATGACTGAAGGCCAATACATCAAGAATCTAGAAACTATCACTAATTGGCAGTGATTTCTGTAGGCCAGTGATGTTTCTATTTATCTATTTGACCCTTTACAGTTTGCTGCCTCTTTGATAAATGGTTCCCTGCCTTGCTATGTAATGAATTATTGACAAAGACGGGGAAGCATGAGTAAAAGCAAACAAAAATGTAGTTAATTTGTATAAAAATACAAAAAGGTGCTAACATAGTTAATTTGTTTTCAGTGATCCAGATGCAGATATACCCTTTGGCTGACAAGGTCAGAGCTCCCTCAATTGTACTTGGTGCAGGGTACCATCTCCCACACAGTTCTTTTTGCCCTCCCATAAAATCAATAAAGTCAAAGATCACATCTCCATCAGTGTTTCCTTTGTCTCACAGGTGTTTTGTAGGCCATGTTAAGTGACGTGCAACACTGTAGTTGTTTTCTACATCAATTGTGATGATGATACCTGGTAGCCTTCAGAAAATCTTAATTGTTGGTAGTAGTAACAACTTGAGTATTTGCCTGCAAAGGTGTCATAGATGTGGCAGCCAATGAAGTGTGAACAGCCTGATGTCGGTGTCAGCAGCGCAGAGCCCAGTATGGGCTTCAGTACCCACGTGAGTGCTACTTAAATTCCAGTGATTAATATGATCTCCATGCTGCTAGCACCTGGTAGTGGTAGTTCTACTACTACCTTTTCAGTAGAAAAGTGTGTGTGAAGTGTGTAAGGAAGATGACACTTTGTGCTTTTCCTGATCTAATGCAAACCAGAAAAGGACAAAAGGTGTTAAGACTTTCATATTACTATGAGGTCTGGAGAACTTTCATGAAATATTTAATAATCTGAAAAGAAAGAACACTGGTCCTTATGTATGTATAGTACGTTGGTTCTATTTGACCTCAGAACCATGCACATACTGCAATGCTAAAACATAGCACAGTGAAACAGGTGAAAAAGTGGAAAACTGTAACTATCAATCTAGCTACATAAGTATCTATTTTAAAGCAACTATTGTTAGTGTGATGAATCACACAATCTCCAAACATTCTCTATGTCTGTATCATTAAACCTCCCGCTACTTAGATTTCAAATCAACACCTCATCTGTGCCTAAACAATAGAAACCACCCAAAACTTTTTAAATATAGAAAAAGACAAATTTCTTCTGTGAAATCATCTTGTCCCTTCCATTTTGATATACTTATCACCATTAGATTTTCATTGATGGTTTGGAGCTTTCTGTACATTCTGCCTGAGAAAGAATATAAACAAGGCATGACAGAAAGTTTCTTTTTTTATCTCTGGAAAGTTTTAAATCTCTGAAAACAAATCACACACATGCACACACACAAAAAGGAAAAAAGTCCTTGACTTCTCCATATGATCATGTTCTCTTAATGCTGATATGAACTTTTGCAGAGTCCTCTTTTCTTTTTTTTTTTTTTTTTTTTTTTGGTCAGAATTTAAAGTAATGTGTGTTCACCCTCCGCAGCAGCATTAGGATGCTACACTTACCTTTGCCATGTTATCTTCTGTCCAGCACTGTTCTGAAAACACAGGATTTTTCTCTTAGAAGACAGCATTTTTCGTTGTTTGAGGCACTATGTTATCAGTATGAGGTCTGCCTCTTTAGATGGTTATAGGGGGACAGATTAATACCTATTACCATAGGGCCTAAATAGCAGTGTCTATTACAGGATCACCTGTCAGAGTGCTCCTCTCTTTTGGCATTGCTCTCTGTCCAGAAACCATATACATTCTTCCAGCTCTTTATAAACATTATTCACTACAGACCATATTCTGATCCTTTTGCTCATGAATGTCTTATTTTAAAAAGTGGTCTGCTGATATTTCTTTGTAGAAAAAAAGAGCTATGCTGTGCTATACTACAAATGGGATCTAAAGCTGACTCAGGGACTGGGTTTGGATCTGTAAGAAAAACCTTAGTAGGTCATACTAAATTCCCTGGTAATATACTCTCTGGGGAGCAGATACTTGCAATTGCATTTCATGAATTCTAATGCTGTTATACTTCATCAACAGATGAAAGAAAATAGATTAGCATTTAGAAGCTTCCCTACCTGGAGAAATAGTCAAAAGTAGGCATCGAAAGAGGCACTTGTAAGAACAGAACAGTACATAATAGCTCTTGTTGGGGAGATACTTGAGGGTATCTCTGTGTCAGCAAATCCTTGAAGGTTTATATTCAAACAGGGCTTGCAGTCTTCCCTCTATACTGTCATCAAGACTGAAGAGAAGAAATGGAAAAGAATAAGGCTAGCATCTTGGTTTCTTCTTGTTCTCAGGCAAAGCATGTCATTGTAATGTGTTTGAAGAGGATTCTGTTTACTTTCTGCTTCAGAGTGACATTCAGAGCACAAAGACAGACATTACATGGAGTGCATGTGGGCAGAGGTAACACGTTCTCTTGTCTTATAATTGATCATTGCAAATTTCTTTTCAAATTATTGTTGACTGTTAATTATTGATATATTGTCCAATTATTATTGGGCAGACAACTTAAGATGCCTTCCAACAAGACATCTCTTTTAACTCCAATGAAAGCTTTATTTCTCACCCTATATAAAAAAAAGAAAATTCCCAAACACTGGACTAAAACCCCCAGCAGCTTTTAAGTTATTACAAATCTAGAGGCATTCACATGGTGATTATTTTCATATCTTTCTGGTATGGTGCTGCAGGGTTTATTTGACATATCCTGTCCACTATGTATTATTGAAATAGTTTCCCTCTAGAGTTGAGAAAATGTTAGCAACACTTAGGCAAGAAAACAATAAGAGGGAGATGGTAGAGATAAGAATAATTGAGTGAAAGTAAATTGTGTGGTCCTATTTCCTAAATCAAAGAACATGACGTGGAGACAATCCAATGATTCTAAAATTGCAGCATACATTAAAAGCAAATAATATATTCAGCCTGGAAAACTATTTGCTAAAATATGCAGTAAGGCCCAGTCTTATAAAAAATCCAAAATCCTCTTGGCACTTCTACAAATGCCATCACCTACAATAACAAAAAAGGTGGTAAGCTTTTCAGGGAAGACATAGCGATTGCTGTTTTAGAACTTCCCATGAGGAAATTATACTTCTGCTGTCTGCAAGGAGGCTTCTCAGAGCTCTTTCTTGCAGTAGCTAGTGCTGGTCATTGTCAGTGACAAAGCACAGCTTGCATGACTTAATAATTCATCTTTGTTATGAACATTTAGGCCAGAAAGAGTTCTGGGATGATCACTGGTATATTTATACAGACATAGGTGGATGACATCCTTTCAGAAAGACCTCTTAAATAGTTCAGCTAGATGCCTGTGCTGTTAGCTGTGTACTGCTGCGTAACAAAGTAAAGCTATCTGAAGTGTTTAACAGTCTCCATAGAATTGCTCTGTCAGTGTGCCACTCCTGTATGACTGCAGAATACATAAATGCCTAAGCCTCTGCAGAGAGCCTGATCTTGTCTGGAATCAAGGACACTTAATGTAATCTACTACAGAAGGACTTCAAATCTCTTTTCTGTCAGGTAAAATAGGGCATAGCAGTTTGGTCTATTCATTTGCAGAAGGTTGTGTGTAGAGGTTGGTGGATGTCATGGGGCCACTAATGCCCCTGGGTTTTTTGTATTTTCTTTTCAAATAGCATACAGTACTTGGAACAAGACAGGGCATATATCTACACAACAGAAGCATACAGCACTTTTATAAAGTAATTTGATTAGCGTTCTGTGGCTACACCACAGAGTCCAATGCAGACTGTTCAGATCTTCCAGACAGTCAGGATAAATACACCTGTCCAGAAGTATGTGCTCTCACTGCTAGACTGTTGGACTCCTTCATAGAGTTAAATTAAAAAGTGCTAGACAGCATTCCTGGGCACTGAAACTCAATTGTTTACCCTGTTAGATCATTACAGTTGGGCACACCTTTAACCTGAGCCAGCTAACTCTGTGCCAAGGAATTCCTGAACACGGCAAGGTAATTAGCATGGTTTGAGGAGCGTTCCCAAAAGGCAGACAGGATATGATCATCATGCTTGAGGCAGTAAGGAAGCTGGGATTCTAGAAAAGGGCTAATTTCAGCCCAATGAATTTCATGCCTTGGTGCCGGGAATGACCCAAGGTGCACAGAATTTCGACAGTGTGAAGTACACATATCTGTGCTAGGGGATATACCTAGCACCTCATTAAAAATATGATTGGAATGCATATGTTCAGAAAAACTAGGAGGCAAGAACTTGGAGGTATGACTGTAGAGAGATACTCCATCAGAACAGTTAACTTCAGACTCCAACTATCTTTAGGAAAAGACTTTCGAATGTGACACTTAGGATGCAAACTTCCATGTTTCGCAAAAACCACCCAAAGGAATTTTATATCAACCATAATTCTGGTCCAGATTTTGGCACTACTGTTGGAATTAGGTTGGGGGTTTTGGGTTGGTTTGTTTGATATAGTGGCTTTTTGTGTTTTGTTTTGTTCTATTTCTTGCTTATTACCAGTTATGTCATGTGGAATGTTGGCAGTGGATTGATTAGGGGTGGTATGGTATAAATTTTCACTAGGTTTCATTCTGGCCAAAAGGAACGATCTATAAACTTCAAGAAGAGGTGAAATGGTGTCTTTCCCTTTGTTGTTAGAAAAGTATAACTAGCTATTTAAGCCATTTGTACTACCAATGTGTAGAAAGGCATGAATCTAGTTTGTGGTAGTCTGCTTTATCCTCCTATGTCTTTTCCATAACTCTATATTTAAGAGATAAAAGGTTCTTCTACAGGGAAAAAAATATAAAATTAATGCCCCCCCCCCCCCCAAACCCAAACCCAAAACCAACAAAAAACCCCACCAAAAATCTCATATCGAATTTAAGCATATGCTAAGAGCTTTGATGAATTACAGTTTATGTGTGGGATAGCACACAACACTACCACATCCTCTAGAAATGATTTTGCAGCGTGTTGCAGTTCAGCAACAGGCATCAGTATCTCAGTTAACTCCAGAACTGGGTGCAGAATTGCTATGTCAGCACGGTGCTACACCCTAATTAACTGGCACAGAGGAGTCAGGTAAATTAGCCCAGGTAGCACCATATTTATGCTGCTCTGCATCTTCTCAGCCACATGGTATCTGAGATCTGTTGGATTAAGTAAATGTTCCAACTTGTTCAGAACCTGTGACTTTGTCCCAGGCTGCACTATTTACCCTTTCTGTTGTGTGCCTGACTTTGAATATCTCTGTCTTGGACAAGTAGCATAACTTTGCCATCAAACATCTTAAAAAAAAAAAAAGAAAGGAAAAAAAAAGGTAAAAGAGGGCACAAAAAAAGGATTTGATTCTTGGAAATAAAATTCAAAAGTGAGTTTGCACCAGAGACACATATTTATGTGAATGTGCTAAACTATTTTACTGGTACAAACATTGTCCCATTCTATTGACTCAAAATCTGAAACAGAACAACAGCTCTTGATCTAGCCAAACTGAACTGAATGTGGCCAGAAGAAAATGTCTTTTGTATGTTGTGAATAAATAGACAGTGCTGCCATAGACCAAATATGGAAATTGAAATCCTGTCTAGATGATAAGAGCTTCTGAATGTCTAGTAGTGCTAAAACACTTTGACAGAGCTGTGGCTATTTTAAACACTCTTCAGTTCTGGAAGACATAAAATCCACTAGATAGAGGTTCAAATTTTCCATTCTTTACACTGAGATACACTGAGATACACTTTAGGCCAAACTATATCCTTGACTTTTCATCAAATTATGGACCAGCACACTTGGGAGTCCCACATGTTACAGAGGGTACACTAGTTTAGATCACCAGAGACTTATTCTGTTGGAGCATATTGCAACACAGCAAGATGTCAGGTGGTGCCCTGAATTACTTTGAGTCTCTAAAGCTGAAGTTTAAATATTTTTTGAAAACTGTCCTCTTTCCCCATGTTTTTGTCTCTGAGTGTAGGTTCAAAATCTGACCATAGAGAGAAATTGAAAAACTTTTAAATTACAGTTTTCTAGCGTGAATTCCAAAAGAAATGGACTTTATGTAGTTAGAACCTCCATGCTTCTACCACATGAATATTTTTGGCCACTAATTTATTTTTAATAGTGATGTAGAGCACTTAAAGAAATTAAAGTACTCCTTCTCTTATGAAGAAGTGGCTCAAGTGTACGATGACAGATGGAAGAAGTCTGCAATGTTATCATTTCCCTTTTTTGATATCTGAGAATTTACATGAGAGACAGAAACTTCTAAAGCAGGAAAAGCATGAGTCAGAACTTGCTCTTTCATGAGAATAATCTAACCACATTACAGGAAGTCACAGGCAAATGCTTTTTATACACTGGATTCTCAATGGTTTGCAGTTTGACACTTGGCAGTCCTTTAAAGCTTTAACTACCTTTGTGATGGACACCTGTGGAATCAATAATTTCATAGGAAGTTTTGATTTCTAGCTATTGATAAATTGTTAAC
Source organism: Indicator indicator (assembly GCF_027791375.1). NCBI lineage: Eukaryota > Metazoa > Chordata > Aves > Piciformes > Indicatoridae > Indicator > Indicator indicator. The sequence goes on along the minus strand of NC_072053.1, from coordinate 28,475,686 downwards.
AGAACTGAAAACTGGAGGTAAAGCACTTGGTAATATATCATGGTACCAGAATCTCCTCAGGCACCCAGAGTCTAATGAAGCTGGGAGCTATATAAGAGTCTGAACCATTTGCTAAAATTATATGAATTTGCATTATGCTGGCTAGTTTCTATTAAGCAAATCACTTTTATTTGTATTACTAAATTACAATAGCAAGTTGATCTTTGCAGTCACTTCTGCTAGTTCAGGCTGAAAGGAAATTCTTGTGGCCCATTCTCTGTTCATTTCCTAGTGACATTTGAATATTTTCTTACAAGTTCTGCCTACAATTTTTTTTGCCAAGGTTTACTACATTGTGATTTAAATGAAAAATTGTTCTGTCCTGCAGCGCTTAAGATGATGAGGAAAAAGGACCCAGTAAGCACAACTTATGCCAAAGAATAATGACATAATTTTATAGGAAAAAATCCTACAGAACTTCAGGGAAAGCATTATTTATTGAACTGACATAACTGAAAATGAATCAGGTAGCCAAGTAACAGGTCTTGTCTTTTCTAGCCCATGAGACACCATGGTCATCTTTCCCTATTTGGGATATGCGTATACCTCCTCCATTTCGTACTAATACCTGTTGTCTTTGCATCACAGGGGCTACTCCTGTGGCAAGGCATGTGTCATTTTGGCACTGAATTGCAGCTGTGGAAAATGCATCGAAGCAGAGCTCATCAGAATATTGGACAAAACTCAGCAGTCTGCATCTGTCACAGGGTATCATGGACAGAGCAAAAGGCCACAGCACTGTGCTGTGTAAGTGCAAGGAGGTACAGTCTTCACTACGTGCATGCCAGTTTTCAGGAATGTTGAACACCTTGTGTATTTCTGTCCTGCCACCCTGGACATGTGAGCAAAGCCTTTACCCAAGGGTAAAGCTCAAGTCAACTGGTAATAGAGAGGCATTGGGAAAAAGAGTTCTTCAAAACAAAAATTTGTGCAATGATGAACTTGTGTTTTCCTTATATCTTCTTTTAGTGGTGCTGACAGTTCCAGAAACAAAACACAGTGTAAGATAAACTACTGGTCCAGAGAGATGCAGCATCCATTTTCAAATGGCTGTTCTCAGTGCAGGGTTAACACAGCCTACTCTTGATGGATTCAGCTGTACAGTTCTCCTCACATATTGCCACTTAGCTCCCTTCCTCATGACATTGTCACAACAAATTAAAGTCCCCATCCTGCAAGCACTTCATGCATGTGGGCAGTCAGAGTTAATCACATGCATGACTGTTTGCAGAATTGCAACCTGAGAGATTAAAATCTGGAAAACCAACCACATAAAATGACCTATTTTAACTAGGAGGAGAAAGGCCCTCAACAGAAGTTCTCTATAGCTTATCTGAATATAACATCAATAAACACGTTATCTCTTAATTTTTTCCCAAAACATTTTTCTCTTCTCTACCACTCATATCTCTAGACATAACAGCAAAGGCTGAAATGTGAAACTGGCACTCTGACAGCACTTTAAAACTATTGATGTGGCCATGACACAAAAACCCAGACATGGGAACAGCTGTCTGGCATGGAGTATCACAGACCCTTTCATTCATTAAATTCTCAAGCAGCATTGTCAATTTGGAAGATCAGGAGTTGTGATTATGGGATAGTAACACACTGAAAAATAAAACAAAGGTAGAAAAACAAAGAGAGATGCTGTTACTTCCTGATTGTCATGCACTCAGTAGCTTCAATAGGTTGGTTAGTAGCTTTCCATTTAACAGTCTATAGCCAGGAGGCTGTGACTGCACCATTGCAGCAGTCAGTTTGCAAATCAGCTGTACTGAATTTAAAAAAAAAATGTTATTTATCCTGTTTTCTTTGAAGGCAGAATGTTTCATTTTGGTTATTTCTCCATCTTTATGTATATCTATATATGTGTGTGTGTGTGCGCATATAAATTTAAGTAAATATGCATAATTGAAAAAACAGAACATGCCACTTCATAGCCTGCCATTGCATTGCCTACACATTGCTAAATATGTTACATTATGTTACCAGAAATTACATAATGTGACAGGAAAGGAATTCAGATTTTTTCTTCCAATCAATCTCCAAACTAGTTTAGTTTTTTCCTCCTATATCACGTTTTTTGTTATTGTTTGCATGTTTGTTTTTTTTAGTAAACTAATTTTCAATACCTGTTTTAGTCTAGTTCTGACTTCTTTAAATCCCATCACTCCACACTATGTGGAGATGAAAATGTAATGCTTATTATGAACAGTTAATTATGGTAGCTTACATAAATTCTCCTTCCCCCACTCTTTCTGTCCTCTTTTCACAATAAAACAATCAATCAAACAAAAAAAAGCAACCCACAAAACAGAGTAATTATATAACTGGTGAGGAACTGTGGGGAGATAGAATTCATATCCTTGTCTAAATACATGCACATGTCATCTAACCACAAATGCTTTGTTCAGGCTGTGCAAGGGATTGGTGTCTGTGGATCTGGGGGATTACTACCAGTACTGCTGGTTTAGAAATGTTCTTATATGTCCAAGCACAAAGATAAATTTAACCTCTTTGGGTAACCCCTCATTAACCAACATTTTAACATCCAGTGTGGCATGTAAGAGAGCTTTGCATAAGGTTGCCTCTACTTGTCTGACTTTCAGTCTAAGCTGTGAAACATTAATAATACGTGGGCTTTAGATAATGACTAAGCTGTCAAATGTTCAGGTTGCTGGAAATTTCCTTAAAACACTCCAACTTGCAATTAAATTTAGTTCTTTGGAACAGAATCTGAGGATATTTTTATATAAGCTACTTCTGAATCAGAAATATGAAAGAGTAATATTTTTGCCTTTGTCTGGCATTTCATTTTTTGCTTGCAGATGGGAGAAAGAGACTAACAAACATGTAAAATATGCTTAGCAAACAAAGACAATCAGCAGTCTAAAGCTTCAGCAATTTTTTTATTTTTTTTTTAACAGCATTAATTTCACATCTTGGTTAAGTGATTTAAGTGAAATTGCTACTGCAGGAATTCCACTGTGGTTATCTTGCATTGGAAACAGTGCTTGTAATTTGGACATGGGATGGGGATATCTTTTGTAACTTGCTTGGCAAGGAAAAAGCTTTTGAGAAAAAAGAAAAAATCTGTTCTCACCATTGTGTCTCTCAATGACTCCATGATGGCACACAAACTGTAATGAAACCTTCTGAGTTTCTCACTGTGTAAATTGCAGGAACTGACAGAAAAATTTTGTATTGTTCCTCCTCATAGCAATTGGAGAGCTGTAGCTGAAACACTGTAGACTGGCATGATTTTTGATTGAAAAGCAGCTTCTAAGGTCTCTCAAGAGTCACCAATGAGATGAAATAGTGAGTTATCATGTCTTAATGATGAGCAGGTGGGTACAGTTCCTTAAGTCTGGGTTTTCTTTCTCAAACCTTCTTGGTCTGTGCTTTCTGTCCTGTGTCTCCTAAGTCATGCAGTAAAAGGTATACATCTCTACCATTCATTCATAGAGACATACTGATAGAACTATGTGAATATGCATTAGTAAGCAGTGCTACATTCTCTGGAAGCACCTATCATTTCTCATCTGCATGACCTAATAATTCCAGCCATTGAACATACAGGAGTGTGTTTTCATTCTTTAGAATATGTTTATGATGCTGGAAGACTTCTGATGCCTTTCATTATGTGTCATGGACTGATAACCACAATTCCAATAGTGGCCACTGCTATTGTGTCTGACAGTGGGGTACTCACATATTTGTTATCTATTTAAGTGTGAAGTTTTGTGACATAATTACTGTAATTACTGCAAAAGTATCTGCTCCTCCAAGAAATTTATGAATGCCAGTAACATTTCATAGGTAGAGGTACAGATCTTTAGTCACCATGTGAAAGATCCTTTGGATAGTTCTAAGGCTATTTCTTTAAAATCTTGCTGCACTACACACATTTTAGTTACAATTAACAAATTCTACATGAAGTGTTGCATGTAAATCATCACATAAATTTAATAAGAAATCCTCCAAAAATTCATTTAAGTATGACTGTAGTCTAAGTCTATGTAAGCTCAGTTCCCACCCTGCATGTCACATCGCACAAGTATAGAGGCTGTCTGAAAAGCCATGGATGTGATGGATGAAACCTATTGCAAACATCCTGCAGAAAAATTGAGATGCAAAGCCTGAAGTGTTACAACTGAAGAAATTTTGCTCAGTTTATGTTTAGTAAACCACCGATCCCCATAGGCTCTCCTCTGAGCCATTTTTTTTCCCTCACAATGACAGTACAATCATCCTAGTTGTTATAATGTAACTCGTTCATAGGATTTGGTTATGTTACCTCTGTTTAGTTAGTGATGTGTTATTAGGAAGTGCCTAAGGATACTGCGATGGAGGATTTCTTCAGAGGTGAAAGCAAACTGAGGTGTGCTCTTCCTATCCATACTGCATTTCATGCAGGAACCCTATTTGCAGTAGAAGTTAGAATAAATGAGATGTCCTCTTTCATCTCCTTGTACCAGCCAGGCACTGCAAAAGAAATAGACACTACACAAGGAAGAGTTTTGTGGTGTGGTCCTTTGGGAATATGGTGCTGGCACAGCAACCACTCCTTCCTCACCCTTCTGGTTTCAGCACAGGTGTGGACAAGAGAAGCACTCAGAAATGATGCTTCATGGTATATAATTCTGGGTGAACACTGGCCAATGCAAGTTATAGCCATTTCTTTGTTACACTTTCCCAAGCCTGGAAAAAACTTGACATACCAGTGAACTTTAGAGTAGATCTATCTAATAAATTCTTGTACTAGATCTTCTTTATTATTAAGTTCAGTAAAATGAGCAGTCCATCGTCTACTTGCACTTAGCAAGCAATGAGGAGCTGCAATTATCAAGAAGATTCTCATGGAGAACCAGAGCCCAACCCTTTCCCAGTCTCAGCCTTAATACATGTGTACACAGTAAGACACTGTTTGCACAGGAAGATGGTCTGCTACAGGAAAATATTTCTATACTTAAGTGCTAGATATGGTATTCAACATTTAACAGCCTTCTGTGTGAATCCTCTGGCTAAGCTATTAGGCATGAAAATAGAAATTTATAGGAGAAGCCTGACAGGCTGCAAATGAAAGCAGAGCTGGAGAGTAGTTACAAATTGGAAATACATCCCTATTAATATGTATTGCTGTAAAATAACACAGGAGTTTTGCACTGCGTGTTCTCTCCTGCCTCCAGGAAGGGCCAAGGCTCTGCAGTGTGAAGAAGGAATTCTCACTATTTTTAGAAGTGTTCAGACATGTCCTGCACCTTCTGTTAGGAAATCATACAGTCAAGTGCTTACTAATACAGAATGACTAAACTTCCATTGAGCTAACAGTGACACAAGCGTTGTGTCAAAGCTTTCACTGTGCAAGCACGACCTATAATTGTTACAAATTCCTGCTGTGAACTTTTTCCTATCATTGTCTTTACTTAACTATTTCCAATCATAGCTAAATGAAGCAGTTTCCCTTATTGCTATTTATTCCATGCACTGACTGAGCTACATAGAGATGAGAGTCCACCAAATGGATAGTGCTTAAATACAGAACAAGAGAGTTGCAGAAGACGTCCTGTTGCCCTGAGACTGTTCTCTCTTAGCATGTGCCCTCATTCCAAAGTGTTCCCTTGGTTAGAAAGTTCTGGTGGTTATTATGCTGTCAGACATTTATTGAAGCATTGCAGTTTCAAAGTTTTACTGTCTCATTTCCTCTTTGTACTTGCAGCTTTGGATTTGTCTTGGCTTTAACTGAAACCAATGTATTCTGCAAGCCTGCAGGTTTATCATTTTTAGAAGCTACCCTTTTGCAGGTTCAGCGATCAAAATTCAGATCTTCACAAACTTTCTATTGCTCACTGAAGACATGCACAGTTACAGAGATATTTATTAACATGAGGTAATTTTGTCTATCCAGGCATTATCATCTCTATATGAACCTACTGCTTTGTGATGATAAAGGCATTCATTAAAAAAGAGACTGGCACAATTTTCAGCATAGCAATATTTATCTTTTCACATCTGATGGTCTAGGGAATTTCACAGACTTGCCTGCAGTCTCAATGCAATGTGTCTGAAAGGCTAAAGTCATTGGGATGAGATTCCGCACAAGGGAAAGATGTAAAAGATCTATGGAGTGCTCCATGTGAACTGTGATAACAAGTGTCTTAAAATAATGTGTCTTAAATTCCATGCACCATTGAGGTTTTTTTGCTTTTGTTATTGACCTCTGGCATCACTGTACCCATGAAGGATTCAGAGACTCCCAACATGGTGCACAATACCTACCCTGTTCTTCCAAGCCTATTGCTTGAAGGAATGCAGTGTCATGTTCCAGTTTGTACAAGGAGCTGTGATGGGAAGTTGGGAGTCCCAAAGATGTTCTAGTGACAGACCTTATTTCACAATGAGAAGTCTTTGGGTAAAAGGCAGAAATGTTTTTTTGGTACCCAAGGCAAGCACAGCTCACATCTTCCTACTTAACTATTTCCAGCTTAATTGCTTATTCTGCTAGTATTTCAACAGTGAGTTTGTCCACCTTATTTAATACTTCTATCCTCAGTGTTGATAACAGTGTGAGCTCACCATGGGCTCAAGCATCAGAACTCTACGCTTCTTGTGACAGTTGTATAATTATAGATACACATTTTCAGTATGATTTTTAAAAATGTTATTTGTGTGACTGTAACTCTGGAGCTATCACATGTCAGATGTTATCATGTCAAATTTGTTATCAGTAAAGAGGAATTAAAAAGAAACCATTGGTCTGGTTTTGCTATTAATTTCCCCATTTAATTTCACAAAATATTAATATTCTGTAGCTATTTTAGAACTCTGGTTGCCAGTCTCAGTGAGGAGTGTCAAGGAAAGATATGCCTTACTGTATAACACAACAATTTCTGAGGGAATGAAGTGACCGTGGATGCAGGTCTTTCAATCTCAAGATTTTTCAAAAAATATAAACTGCCATTCAAAAAACATGTTTAGTATGAAGAGTCCATATTATTAGATCTCTACATTTGTTTCTTCTTTTAATTCAATTTGTCTTCTTGAGGGACTGAACAATTGACTGTCGTCATTGCTGGGAGCTCCAGCTATCCCATTGATTTTCTGTGTGGTTTTTCTGGCACACAAGGTCTTTAGGTGTTTGCTGATACATAACTGGTTATCTAATAGTCTCACTCAGTACTGTTGTCCTCTAACCAATTGTAAAATGTCAACCAACCATATAAAAATCAGACCACGAGATCAAAGATATTACTGTAGTAAAGATTTTAACTTGTAACCCAAACTTTGTTTCCCACCAAAGCAAAAACGAGAGATTTTTTAATTATTTTTTTTTTAGCCAAAGGGCAGATTTTGTGTAAATACCAGGTGAGATTTCAGATTTTTAAGATACTTCTGGGTATTATGAGTCTGTGTGTGCTTGTGAGTAATCACTTAGGAATAAACTGCTGCTGAAGAGCTATTGGAAGAATGCTGACATGCCCTGAACTCAGACACTTCTCAGTTCCAAGGGCCCTTGAAAGTGCAGGAAGCACAAATGAAACACTAGATGCACAAATGTAGCACTGCCATGAATCTCACAGGTACAATCCTGTTCAAGCATGCTACCTTGATGGGAGTAACTTGAAGGCTTGCTGTTGGTAGCACAGAAATTTTCAGATATCATGGAGGTAAAAGAATGTTGTGAAAGGACATGGCAATCATATTACTATGGCATTTTCAAATAGTCTCATGGGTGAATGTTGGAGTGGCAGACTTTCTCCTGCTAAGAACATGTGTGTTGAGATATACATCTGTTAACAAAGTAGTAAGACTCTATCCAAGAAGGACAGAGTTAGTCTGCCTCTCTCCTGTACAGGAAAAGGTCTGGGGAGTTCTTTTATACAGAGGGTACTATTTATAAGACTCTGGTTCAAGCTAGATGTATTGAGGTGATGTGCTGTGAAGTTGTCCAAGCTGAGCAAGGCTCAGGGGCTTGACATGAGCCTGGCCTCTGGTAGAGACTTCTATCTGGTTACAGGACATCCCTGCAATCCAGCTCTCTTTGTCAAGGATGCTGGCAAAGGAGGAGAGTGAAAAGAGTAGAGGGAAAGAACATGAGTAACCATAGCCAGTCAGAGAGCCACATGCAGCCATTCACTGCATGAAGCACCAAACTAGCCTGCAAGCCTCTGTTAAAATCACCTTTGCTAAAGGTGGCTAATGAAGTCACTTGCAGTATACAGGCTTTAGGGACAATTTGGGATTAGTTGATGAACTATGTGAAAGGTAAGTGGACTTAGTCAACTTTCCCAGAGAACTTCACCAGAGATGTGCAGGAATCTTCTCTTTCAGTGGAGATTTCGTTCCCAGATGGCTTTGTAGATTTGCTGTCTGTCCCAGAAGTGCTGTGGGAGAACATGTCCTCAAACTGTGGCCTGTCCCTCTTCTCTCTGTCCATTCATTTCTGAAGTCCATCTGTCTTAATCACATGAGTGACAGGAAGTATAATCAGGTCTGTTTTGGTGACTGGTGTTCAGCTTCATGCTGTGTTTCATCAGAGAACGTAGTGGAATGACAGATTACTGCTGTGTTGCACTGATACCTTGCCAGCAGATCAATTGCTCTCACAACATGTTGCTATTCTCTAGAAGTTAGTTGCAAACTTTGGCAAAGAGTGGGCTAGAAAATACCGCAGCTCAAGTTACACAGCAAATGAACACAGGTTTTGGTTTGGGAGAATGACTAGTACTGAACAGATTTAGGTCTCTGTCTATCAATTTGAGAGCCAAAACCTCACCTCAGACCAGATACTTAACATTTGTATTAGAGTGCCTTAAATGTTAGGAAACTTGTTCTCAAATCCACATGACTGGGACTGTTTCCCTCTCATTTCCAGTCATCTGCAATTGGAAAATTAATGCACGTTACCCTGACAGTAATCACAGTAATGATTTTCTGCTCATATTGAGATGAAAACTGGATTGGAATTATTTGCTAGGTTTACAGTGATTCATTTGTTGTGTAACACCTCATATGCAAGCAAAGATATATTTTCTGTCAAGAGTTAAAACTTAAACTTGTATTATCAACAGGATTTTTTCCATTGTAAGTGCTAACTGAGTTTGGTTTCCTGATTCTGCAAAGAGTGTTTTGCATAACTGAAGACTTGTAAGTCTGCTCATTATTTAATTGGTTTTGTTTGCATTAGTCTTCCCAAGAAAAAGAAAAAAACCCTGAAACAACAACAACAAAACCAAACCAACCAACCAACTAAACAAACAAAACCCAAAATGCAACAAAACAAAAGAAAAGTGTTTTCCAGTGACATAATTTGAACAGTCAAAATAAACACTTGGGATAATGGATATGTGGTGTAGGATTTTTTGCCTTCAGAGGCAGCTGGCCTTCTCAAGATACATCCTCAAAAATGACCCAGAAAAGGGCTTAAATGTTTAATGATGGTTTTTGCCCTTGTTTCAATCAGTCAGTCAATTACTGAGACATTGAATAGTGTATGAAAGACAAATGATCTGAAAAGAAAAGGCATGTCTATCAAAGAAAAGGATGCGGTCTCACAGGTATCAGGCTGTCAGTAGCAATTGAGGGTCATTTTTTTGTGCTTACCCACACTGTAAACTCCGTATTTACATATTTATTTACAGATTTGCAGAATATGTGACATCCACATCCATTTTGTTTGCTCTTTTTTTTTTTTTTTTGGGCTATGAGCCTATGAGTTCTGGGGAAGAAATTATATAATATTCAATCATGTTGAAGAAACAATAAAATCATAAGTCCCATATGAAAAAAAATATCCCTTACAGACAGAAATTTAATAGAATCATATGATTGTATTGGTTGGAAAAGACTTTTAAGATCAAGTTCAACCACTACCTCACTCTACCAAGTCTGGTGCTAAATCATTGGCACCACATCTGTGCCTCTTTCAGACACCTCCAGGAATGGTGATTAAACCACCAATCTGGGGAGCCTGTTCCAGTGTTTGATAACTTTTTCAGTGGAAATGTGTCTTTTAAGGTTCTATCTAAACTTCCCTTGTTTGGGAAGGAAGAGATTAGTTGCTTTTCATGTTTGGCAAATCGCATATACCTTAAAGGCTTTCTAATTTCTTCTGAAGACACAAAACAGTAATGAATGCCTTGCTCCTCTTGGGCCTCTAATCAATAACTAATTGTATCCTTAGTGACGTGGAAATCCAGTCTTCAAATTAATTTTCTGACTCTCTTCTATACTCCTGTACTTTTGCCAGTATTTCAAAGTCTTAAAAATACAACCAACAGCACTGACGTGCTCTAGAAAAGTTTTACCAATTGTCCATATAAGGCTAACTTGCATAGATCCTATTTTTAATTTAGCTCCTACTTAGGAGCTCCTTCTTTCTCTCTTAGCGCCTATATTCTTGCCTTACATGTTTTTTTTGTTTGGTTGTGGGTTTGTTTTGTTTTGTTTTGTTTTAAATCAGAGGGTAGTAGTACCTAATTTGCAGCGTTTTTGGTCCTCAAGCTGAGAGTTTATTGCTTTTCCACCAGTATCTCTACATCCTTTCCATGCGTAACTTTCCATGGTATGTGGTGTACATCCATTTTTTTTATTGTAAAGGATTTGACTTTCAGCTATACATAATATATTTTAATGCATCAGCTTAATTAGCATTCAACATTGCAGTGAGGGACTGTCTCAAATAAAAGGAGAGTTGAGTTGGTTCTGAAATCTACCAATATAATGAGCATTAATCGCTTAAGGCAGATGGTATTCTCCCTAGAGTTTTGAAAGAACTCAGGTACAAAATTGCTACAAAATTGCTAAACTGATATGATATTTAAATAAACCTTACTCTGAATGCTCTGATGTCAGAGGGTTAGATGACGACTATCTTGTCACCATTTTTTAAGTCATTTCAGTGGTAATCCAAGGAACTATGGACCATATTGATAAAACTGGTCAAAATCACACTAAATAAAAAAATTATTTAACTCATTATAGCCATGATGTGGTGATGAATAACTAACATCTAGTTTGTGCAGAAAATCATCTGTCATATTTCTATCAGAATCCTTTGAATAAATAATTGATTATATTAACTGGTTGGCAAAGTGTTTATATTTTTTGAAACACTTTTGGTGTAGTTCTCTAAAAACTTTTAAGGACAGCATAGTGATACAGAATGAGATCTTCATGTGGGTTTGTCATATATTCAAGTCAGGAACTGAAAAGTAGAAATAAACTGTTAGTTTTCAAAGTGGAAAAATGCATTCTTGTCTGGCCTGCCCTAGGTGACCCTGCTCTGGCAGGGGGGGTGGACTCAGTGATCTCTGGAGGTCCCTTCCAATGCTGGAGGTCCCTTCCAACACCTAACATGCTGTGATTGTATGATGCTTCAGTACCATCAATAGAAAGCTGTGCTGTTAAACATGATCAAGAATAATCTGGGAACAGGGTGAACATGATGATGTGTGGTGATCTAAACAGTTGAAAGGAAGTTCCATATCAGTGACACAAAATGGCAAATGAAACTTAATGTTGATGAATGGAATATAAAGTGTCGATGGAAACAGTCTTGAGAAGCATTATGTTCAGACATCTTTGTGTTAACTAATATCACTGAGAACTACAGGTCAATGTTCAAGAGCAAGCAAAAGCAAACAAAACATGTGCATAGAATATTAATGTTCAATGCTAAAATTCTGAAAAAGGCTGCCCAGGAATGAGGTTGAGGTCCCATCCCTAGTGATATTCAAGATCAGGATCAAGTTGGAGGTGTCCTTGCTCACTGCCGAGGGGTTGGACAAGAAGACCTTTGAGGGTCCCTTTCAACTTGATAAAATCTGTGAAAAGAAAAAATAAACACAGAGAAAATCCTGTAGAAATCCATGATACATGCATTCCTTGAAAACTCCATATAGTTACAGTTACTCCTCAACTTCCTCAATAATGGTGAAGAGAAATATAAAGAAAACAAAAGGAAGAAAAGGAAAGGTAAGCAAAGAATTACACACATATACCACCTAGCAGTATTTAACCTTGGAACAAGACATTTAAGGGAAGTTACATGGTTGTTTATAAAGTCATGACTATCAAGGAGAAGACAGACAGGCAGTTATGAGATGGAACTTGTAAAATAAGGAGATACTTGTCCATTTTTGTGGTTTAAGCCAGCACTGAGCACCAAACAGCTGCTTACTCACTTCTACCCTCTCTGGTGGGATAAGGATGAGAAAATATAACAAAAGGCTTGCAAGTCAAAGACAAAGGACAGAGACGGCTCAGTCACTAGTTATGGGCATGGACAAATGGCAGATTTGACTTGAGGAAACAAGTTTAATTTAACCTCCCAGTGAAGGACCACTCCAGTATGGGTCTTTCTTCAGAGTCACAGCCTCTTTCAGGATCACTCCTCTGATCTGAAATGTAGTCCTTCACAGGCTGGAAGTGTGATTCTCTCCAAACATTGATGTGCAGGGGATACAGTGGCCCAACCTGCCATCTCACCAGTGGCCAAAGAGGAATGGCTCTTCTTGTCATGCCTTCCTTCCTCCTTCCTGAACTTTGGTGTTTGCATGGTTGTCTCTCTCTTGTCTTGCCCCTCTCCAAAACAAAAGAACCCCCAAAACAAAGGGAGCCAACCCAAAAGGTTTTTGCCTTCATAATTACTGTAGAATCATAGAATGCACTGGGTTGGAAGGGACCTTTTAAAGGTCATTTAGACCAACCCCCCCTGCAGAAAGCAGGGAGATCTCCAACCAGATTGGGTTGCTCAGAGTCCCTTCAAGCATGACCTTGAATGTTTCCAGGGATGGGGCCTCTGCAACTTCCCTGGGCAGCCCATTCCAGTGTTCCACCACCCTCCTGGTAAAGAATGCAGAGTTGTTAAACAGCTCTGGTCCCAGTACTGATCTCTGAGGTACACCACTTTTCACTGGTCTCTATTTGAACATTGAGCTGTGTCCAGACAATTCTCTATCCACTAAGTGGTCCATCTCTCAAATCCATTTCTTTCCATTTTAGAGACACAAAAGAGTCATTGAGTACCTCAGCCTTCTCCATCTCTCAAGCAACCATCATATTATTCACGAAGACAGACACCTCCAAGTTATCTGTTCTTTAAACGAATAAGGCAGTGCTAAGGAGTGCGTTGTGTGAACTCTCACGGAATATTTGCAATGTTCGTGTTGGATTTGGTAGGAATCCACTATGGTTCACTGCATGAAAGAGAATACAAGGCTAGACAGACTTTTTGTATCACCCATGGCAGTTGTTTTTATATTACATTTTTAATTAAAGCTGTCTGTATCATTCTATATATTAAATGCTCATTTCTAATGCATATCTTTATCATAGTGGGTTTTCTGGTGTTGTAGTTATGCATATAGATCCCTTCTCCAGCAGTGTCTCTCTGACATTATGAGGCATATGTACATATAATAACACTGTGTGCCTGCAGGAGTTTAGTTGCCCCCTGTTCCAGACAACAAGGGAAAAGCTGCTCCTCTGGAGTTTTTCTCTATGGCAATGCAGGAATAGTCAGAGCACCTTGGTGAGCAGGAAGAGCTCTCCTCATCTCATAGCCTGATTTAACTACTCCCTGCCTAGGGCAGTGGTAATAGCTTAGTCAATGATCAAAGGACCAGCATAGAAGGTGAAAAATGCCAGGATAATTATGTGCCTATCAGAAAAACACAGGGTTGGTAACACCTTACATCTGTAATATTACAGATTAACTGCCTCCTTTCATCCAATTGTGACATTAAGACTTAAAAAGAACAATTATTGTTCTATCCTTTCAATTAAGTATTACTAAATAATAGCAGTAAGATGCATTTTGACGTTATATGGACTCACATTTTATTTAGAAAACTACTGTGTTACATTTGCAGCTGTTCCATACATTTTGAAGAGATTTGGAAATAATGCCTGAGAAATTGGTCAGAAGTCTCAGGATGCCTAGGGAATATAATTACCTTTATTTCCATTTGTAAATTCTATTGCATCTGTTTTCCAGACAAAAAATCAGGCATTGAAAGCTATGTGCATGGAGTCTTCATCGTACAAAATCATGGAATTGTTAGGGTTGGAAGGGACCTCAAGGATCATCTAGATCCAACTCCCCTGCCATGGGCAGGGACACCTCACACTAGATCACTGGTTGCTCAGAGCCATGCATCCAGCCTGGCCTTAAAAACCTCCAGGGATGGAGTTTCTACCTCCTCCCTGGGCAACCTGTTCCAGTGTCTCACCAGCCTCATGGTGAAGAACTTCTTCCTAACATCCAATCTGAATGTACCCATTTATAGTTTTGTTCCATTCCCCCTAGTCCTGTCACTACTTGACACCCTGAAAAGTCCCTCCCCAGCTTTCTTGTAGGCCCCCTTCAGATACTGGAAGGCCACAAGAAGGTCACCTCAGAGCCTTCTCTTCTCGTGACTGAACAGCCCCAACTCTCTCAGCCTGTCCTCATAGGAGAGGTGCTCCAGCCCTCTGATCATCCTCGTGGTCCTTCTCTGGACACATTCCATCATGTCCAGATCCTTCTTGTAATAGAGGCTCCAGAACTGGATGCAGTACTCCAGGTTGGGTCCCACCAGAGTAGAGTAGAGGGGGGGAATCACCTCCCTCGCCCTGCTGGCCACACTTCTCTTGATGCAGTCCAGGATACAATTGGCTTTCTGTGCTGCAAGTGCACACTGGTGGCTCATGTTGAGCTTCTCATCCACCAGCACCCCCAAGTCCTTTTCTTTAGGGCTGTTCTCAAGCCAGTCACTGCCCAGCCTAGATCAGTGTTTGGGATTTTCTTGACTGAGATGCCCTGACCCAGTCTTTTCTAACTCCAAGACAGCCTCAAGAAACTGTCTGAACTTTTTTTTACATGCCCCTGTATGATATTATGATGTTGCTTTTGAGACAGGGGATGGCTGAAACTGCAAAGCAGAGGTTGATAGTGCTTGGTGTTAAACCACTTCAGTGGAAAAAAAATATATAAAAAAAGAAAAGGTAGACAGGTTTAGTGCTTAATTATAGCAATAAACCAGATCAGAGTGTGCAAACCTGAAGCATCTGTGTATGCTTTGGGTGTGTTATGAGACATATGATTAATCTGGCCAAATTCTCTTTGTAATGCATATTCTAAGAGACAAGCCTAACATTTTTCAATTAGTATTAAAATAGGAAGAGAGATCCCTCCACTTACAAGGACTTTCTTAGCATGGAATTTCTGCAAGCGTATTTGAAGTGATCCCAAATGGGAGCCAGATGAGTGGCTTCTAACATGTTTGGTGTATTAGAAGCAAAGAAATGAAAAATCTCTTTCGCAAACTTGCAGTACTTGTTTTATGTGAGAATCTATAAATATCTTAATACGATAGCTTCATAGTTAAGACTCCAGTGAGTGAAGCTAGGATGAGGCAACTTCAAAAATGCATCTTCAGGCATGAGGAATCTCTAAATAGATCTCACACTGATCTCTGAAAATATTCACAGCCCATTCAGGTGTTAGTTATTTTATGAGTATCTGCTTGTCACGCCTGAGGATTGAAACTGTGATACCAAACAGATAGGTATTTCCCATCGTTTTTGATTTGGGATAGCTCTGGCAGATATTTTCTTCCAAATCTTTCATTGACACCCTGAATTTCATAGGTCCTATTCCGGACAAAAATTGTATGCTCTGTGATCGTATTTCTATTAGATTCTGTGTGTCTACTTGAAAGGAACACTAGCTGCATTACACAGGAATTAATAAGGAGGAGTGATCAAATAAAAAAAAACCAAAGTTATGTGCAAGACCATAACATCCACATAAGGACACACCCACATTGCAGGGTGCTAAACTCACATGTCAAAATCAGATGCTGTGTTTTGGGTTAAATGACTGGGATTTGTTCCTACAAGGAATATCTGTCTTCTGTTTTCTCTGTGAGGTCTGATAATGGGAACAATTCCAGGATTTTGGATTATGATACGGGGACAGGGAAATATGCTTAGCTTCTGAAAAGAAGACATGTAGAGCAACTGTCTTTGAGGGAGCAGGGATGGATATTTCATTAGAAATTTAATTACCAGGCCTGTGTCTGGTATTTCAAGACACATAATCACCTGTCCATGCTCAGAAGGTTTTTCCCATAGTACATAAACATATGCAAGGCTAAAGGGGCAGGTTTATTCAGGTTAAACCTGTAGGATCATGTTTTCTGGCTTTATTCCTTTGAGGGCAATAGGATTTGCACTGTTATTATATCTTCAAGGTAGCATTCCAGCCTTCAGAGACTTATTCTTCTATTCCAAGATATTGAATTGGGAAGTGTAGGATATTAAGCCCTTCATATCATTTATTGTTTCCTTTTAAAGATCTCATAAAACTATAACCTGTGGTGAGGAACAGCAAAAAAAGTGACATTTTCAGTAGGAGAGAAATTGCAGGAAATTTTGCAGCAGGACACTTTATATAGGTCATACATGTATGCTCCTGTCTGAAACCTTACTAAGCCTTTTTTGTAACAGTCATCAACAACGTTTTTGTAACAAACTTGCAACCAGGAAGCTCATGAATTCATCAAAGATGCAGCTGTGTTGAATGAGAGCTTGAATTCACGTGTCTTATATGTTAAGAACCACCTTGTGATAATATGTGTAGTACAGTATCTGACAAACAAAGAATGGTCATTGAAATATGTTCTTGAGAGTTGTACCATAATTTCACCTTCTGCTGATTTACAGTGCCTTCAGAATGCATATCAATGCTGAATACGTTTCAAGAGAAATAATATGGCCAGTGAGCAATGACTTTTTTTTTTTTTCCTAATTATGATTCCATTTAATGCATTCCTTGGAGGTATTCCCATCAGCTAATTTAGCTGCACATGCACACACACGTTTGGATAAAATAATGATGACACAACTATAATTCCCCCAAAACCCAATTCTGAACTCTGCATAACTCAGTAACACCAAAATCATTTTAACCAAAAACATTTTCAATACATTTTTTCATCATTGAAGATTTTTTCTTTTGGCTAGAATATTTCTCTTCTTCAAGTTCCTTGAGTAGTAATGAAAATGTATTATTGTATGGAAAGTGGTTGTTTGTTTTTTTGTTGGTTTTGTCTGCGTTTATGTTTGTTCCTTTTTTTTCCCTTTTTTTTTTTTTTCTTAAGCTTTTTCAGATTTAAAGTGCATTAAGAGATTCTCTTTGCTGAAATCTTGAAGCAGAATGACAGTTCTGGACAAAAATTAGCCCAGGGCAATTATAACCAAACAATTTCAGGAAGTAATGAATAACCTGAGATGATATTTTTAATGGAAAAGCTGGCAAAATCTTTGGCTCAGTCTGCATTTACATCTGATATCCTGACGCAGCAGAAACCCTTATAAAGACATAAATACCATAATTAAGGAAAATGTCCTTCAAAATGTGGGAAATGGGACCAGAAGTTTGACAGAACTTTTAGGCTTTGTAAGAACAGATGACAATCAATACATGTTTGTGCAGGTCTTGTCAGACAGCAATTAGAAAACCAGCTTAATGGTTAGCATACAGAACGCTTCCATTTTCTTTTAGAAATGTCAGCAATAAAAGAACTAATAATCATAGGTGTTTGATTAGTCACATAATGGTGTTTTTTTAACTGCTCACTTGTAATCTCATAATGGATTTCTTCATGCTATGTAAAAGGCATTTACGAATGCCTTACGAATGCCTACGAACAAAAAGCTTGTGACAGGCTATATTCTGCAGGTTGTAAAAGTCCAATGAACACATTGGCATACAGTAACTTTTATCTTTGGTGAGGTAGAGATTTGTTATTGTACTTGGCTGAAATCAAGCCTCCAACCTGTTGCAAGATATCATAGTGACCCTGTTGTCGAAGCACCTAAGTGGGTGTTCTCACGCCTCAAAGCTGCACAGCATAGCGTGGCTTATGTCCTTAGGCCTAAAATCTCCTATGCTTCAAAATAAGATTGCTGTATGCAAGCTGCCTTTTGAAAATTATCCTTAGCCCTCCTCTCTTTGGGAAAGTGCTGTTTGGCATGAGCTGTGCCCTTGAAAGAATGATATGGGTATGCCCATACAAGTACTTCCACTGTGGTCTAGTTTCACTAACAGTGAAAAGACCGTGGAAAAAAACCAAGGTGGGATTGATTTGCTGAAAAGCAGACATATATGAGAGAGAAAAGCTCTTCTGTGTTAGTCTTTGGGAAACTGCAGTCTTTGAAAAGAAAGAGGCTTTTCTCATGCATGATTCAGCTCTTAAAGTACGTTTCTAAATAGGTCAGATTAATTGTGCTCTTAAAATGGCAAAAGACAACCCACTCCATTGACTATAAAGGATGTCTGCTATCTTGAAGGTAAGTGCCCGCACTGCTGGCACCAAAAGCCACCAAGAAGATGACTACATGGCCTATGTCTATGGATTTTTCACCAGAGCAGCACACTTAGGTCCAGCTCAGAGGTATGAAAGGTGCAAGAGCATGGTTAAGATGTGTTTTTCCTAAGGCTTGAGCTACACAAACATGTAACAACATCAGAGTTTAGAGTTTTAATACATGTAGTTATGACAGTAAAATCCATAGGATGACTATGGTTTTCCTAGTACAAAAATTCCCTATTTCACTATATGATTATGGTTTCCCTCTTGATCTAGAATAAAAGACAAGAGCTCTTCATATTGACATAATGGCAGATATAATTGCATATATCCTGAGCTGGTTATACTGCTTCAGCTGTGTTGGAGGATCCTTCCTAGCTGAAGGATTACAACTCTTTGAAGCAGAGAAGGTAAAAAAAAAAATTTCCTCACACATTTAGAACAAAATTTCAGTATGTTAAATGCACACAGGTGTCAAAAATCATGTACAAATGAATAAACTTCAGAATCCCTTTAAAACATCACAGCATTATGAATTATAATAGCACAACATTCTGCTTATAATAGACTCTGTCATAACAATAGATGGGTGGGATTCATCTCATCCTCAGAAACGTACAGATAGTTTTCTTTGAGATCTCTGATCTCTTCTAGCAGATGAGGAATAAATAATTTCGTGTAGGGAGTGATTAATATTGTTCTAAGAGAAATATCTAAAATAAGCAAGATTTACTGCATTTCACAAGTCACCCTTTCTTCTTACTGCTCTTGGAGTCCAGATGACTAGCTCTGATATAGGTGGCTACAGTGCAGACAGTTATGCTTGGGGAATCAATCCTGTTCCATGTTTCTCAAACGGATAACCAAAAGTGGGTAACTGAAAAAGGGATAGGACTCTATCAGAGTTGTTCCTCTCATATTCATAAACCTTTTCCTCTTGGATTAGCAAACAAGAAACCAGGTTTTGAAAAAAGGTCAGGCCAAGTTTGTCATATATTAGTCCTCAGGGCTAAACAAAGGACAACACTCAATGTATTTTAAATTAAACAGTTCGTTAACATTTTGTATGTATATTATGTAGGGGTGTGTGTGCTTATGCGTCAGAGGGAATGCTTAAGTAAAGAACTGGTTTTCCCACACTGAAGTGTGAGAAGAGAATTGTGGAATTGCTCTTCTCAGCTCTGTAGACATTAAAAAAATCCCTGTTTCCAGAAACCTTAAAAAAAAAAAAAAAAGAAAAAAAAAAAAAAGAAAGAGAGAGAGATTTTATCTAGAGTGGCTGGAACTGCTATTTGCTCCAAAAACTGGGGTCTGGTGGCTCTCCCCTCTCTCTTCTTCACAATCCATGAGAAATTGTACGTGGCTCAGAGCTGGACCCAAAATACTGCAGTATGAAGAGAACCCTGAATACCCCTTAACCCAAAAGTGACCAACAGGGAGATTGTTTAAAAAGAGAGTAAATACGAAAATATTTTACAAGAAAATGTATTAATTCTCTTCAGTGCTTACATTATCTTTCCTTTCTGTATCTGCTGTCACCTTGCTTAAATAGTCACAGTTTCCATCTAAATCCTACAGAACTTCGTTTTAGGAACAGAAATTCCCAAGCAAACACAGAAGAGGAAAATAGACAATATGTGCCTCATATAACACCCTGAACTGATGACCTGTCTCTGTGTAGAGATTAACTATTTGGTATAATTCAGGAGTTATAAGAAGGATAGAGTTAATGTTTGTGCTGTGGGTAAGGTGGTGCTTCAGGGTGGTACTGCCTCTCCACTGTTGATCCAGGCAGCTACTCAGGCAGTGCTGTAACCCTACATCACAGACCTCTCCCTACTTAAACCCCTCCCTCTACCCTTCCCTCCCTCGTTTCCCTTCCTGTACTCATCCTCACCCTCACCCTCATCCTCATCCTCATCCTCTCTATTTATGCCTCTCTTTCTATGTGCCTAGTCTTGATTGCACCACCTTAAGGCTCCTCAAACAAGTAAACTAATATTTGAACTGGATCTTGAAGCTCCTTATATTATGAAAATTTCTTACATCTGGGCTGGAACTTCTGTTAATCTTTGTCTCTACAAGCATTTTCAGGATATCAGATTATTGCACTGACAGACATGTTTTCCAAATGCTCTTTTTCAGTTGATTTCTGTGAGATTTCTTAGAGATAGGTTTCCTCAGCTTTATGCTGTGTGCAGATTCCCATGCAATATTGCTTCCCCCGGCACAAAACTTAAAGAGAGCGTTAGTATTGAACTTTCTTAGCAGGTCTTCAACTCTCTTTTCTGCATCTGCTCATGATGAGAGGCTTAAATGTGGAAGAGCAAAAGGATAAGGCCTCAGGATAAGGCTGCTAAGACTTGGTTTTGTTTTATGCCAACTAATTTGATTCAGGGAATGAAAAAACAAGTTTGTTTGTTTGGGTTGGGTTTTGTGTGTGTGTGCATTTTTTGTTTCGTTGTGTTTTCCCCATAACCTACTTTCCCACAATTTTATGACAAGTTAAAATATTCCTTGAAGAAGCAAAGGAAGTTCTGTGAATCCAGGCTACGCATAATCAGAAATAGCAAGGATCTTGGATCACCTGTGTTGTAAAAAGATGCAATGCAGACAAGTAGGCTTTGGAAAAATGATGAAAAAATATTAAATTCATCATGAATAAGAATTCAGTACTATATAACTATACTGTATAACTGTTTTCCCCACACTCTTCTTTCTAATTGCAGTCATATTACTCAGAAAGCAATGTTGGACTCCATACTATTAAATATCAGCAGCAAGAGTTAATAGGTCCAAATATTTGGGAAGAGCAAACCCTCCGAGTGTTTATAGATGCTACCAAAATTGGGGGAGTAATTGATACACAGGAAAGCAGGGCTTCTATGAGGGGAACATAGACAGGCTGCAGAAATGTGGTGAAGAAAACTTCATAAAGTCCAACAGAAACAAAGGCAAAGTCCTACTTTGAGTAATGACATGTGACTACTGGCCAGGGACCGACTGTCTCTGGATAGCAGCTCTGCTGCTAGGCCCTTGGTATAGCACATGAAGGCAACCTGAAGAGATTCTGTCAGAGGACAAGCAGAATAGTTAGGAGGCTGTAACACACCACACAGGAGGGGGCTGGAGGAACTGGGGTTATTAACCTGGATAAGCAAAAGACTATCTAGTGGCAATCTTTCACAGCCTCAAGAGAGGGACGAAGGAAGGTGGACACGGACTCTTCTCATCTGCACAGCAGAAAAGTAGGAGGGAAAAGGCACAAGTGTGGCAGGCATGGCAGCCCAATAGCCACTGAACCCCGCCAGGTGCCCCTGAAGAATATATTTGCTGTTTTTGGTGAACCTGTTTTCACTGAAAGCAACGTTCTGCAGGGGAAACCAACAAACAGCAGCTATGAGAGCTTGTCTAGATTACACCACTGTTGATGCTTTTCCAAGCGGTGAAATCACAGCAAGAAGTTTGAGAGCAAGGAAGAAAGACTTCAGAGGCCTGGGACAAATAGTGGAGGGGTCAGGAGCTTCTGTCCCACTATTAGCTATGTCTGATGAGGACATGACGTGAAAAGTCAGCAGATTAATGCCTGGCTATGGGACTGATGACATTGTCAAGATTTTGGGTTCTTTGATCATGGGCTACATTAGAAGACCCCAGGCCTGATGACTGTAGATAGTCAGTAGGCTGAACTTGAGCCAGCAGTGTGCCCAGGTGGCCAAGAAGGCCAATGGCATCCCGGCCTGGTTCAGGAATAGTTTAGCCAGCAGGAGCAGGGAAGTCATTCTGCCCTGTACTCAGCACTGGTTAGGCCACACCTTGAGTACTGTGTCCAGTTCTGGGGCCCTCAGTTTAAGAAAGATGTTGAGTTGCTGGAACGTGTCCAGAGAAGGGCAACAAAGCTGATGAGGGGTCTGGAGCACAAGCCCTATAAGGAGAGGCTGAGGGAGCTGGGGGTGTTTAGCCTGGAGAAGAGGAGACTCAGGGGAGACCTTATTGCTGTCTACAACTACCTGAAGGGTGATTGTAGGCAGGTGGGAGTTGGTCTCTTCTCCCAGGTAACCAACAACAGAACAAGGGGACAGAGTTTCAAGCTGTGCCAGGGGAGGTTTAGGCTGAATGTTAGGAAGAAATTCTTCAGAGAGTAATTGGCCATTGGACTGGGCTGCCCAGGGAGGTGGTGGGGTTGATGTCCCTGGAAGTGTTTAAGAAAAGACTGGATGAGGCACTTAGTGCTGTGGTCTAGTTGATTAGTTAGGGTTGGGTGATTGGTTGGACTTGATGATCTTGGAGTTGTCTTCTAACCTGGTTGATTCTGTGACTCTGTGAAATGCTTCTCTGAAAGACGAAAAAGAATCCTAGGACAAGAACTAGCAGGGCTGGTTGATAGGACTTCAATTTTGAAGGGAGAAGAGGGAAGAGCCAGGCTCACTGAAGACAGGCTTGGGACAATTGTGAGGCAGAGTACCAGCTCCACTGCTATCCCAGGGGCTGCAGGGGATATTGGATTATGTGACACCCACAATGGTAATAGATACTCGTCTGCTAAGTCTCTGAAGTGTCTGTACCCAAATGCTAGAAGCATGAGAAATAAGCAAGAGGAACTAGAGATCTGGGTGCAGTCACAGGGCTATGATCTCATCGCTATTGCAGAGACATGGTGGGACAGCTCCCATGGCTGGAATGTGGTTATGGGCAACGATGAACTTTCCAGGAAGGACAGACAGACAAAGCAAGGTGGTGGATTTGCTCTCCATGTGAGTAAGCAACTAGAATGCATTGAGCTTAACCTGGGGGGGGATAACGAAAGTGTTGAAAGCTTATGGGTAAGAGTGAAGGGACATAGAAACATGGATGATACGGTTGTGGGGGTTTACTACAGGCCATCAAACTAGGAAGAAACTGTCAGTGAGGCCTACAGGCATCTGGAAGTAGCTTCAAGATCAAGTGCCCTGGTGCTTATGGGTGACTTCAACCTCTCTGACATTAGTTGGAAAGATCACACAGCCAAGCACAAACAGTCCGAAAGGTTCCTGCAGTGAATAGTTGCATGACCAATAAGGCGAAGAGTGATGCTGGAACTGGTATATTAACACAGAAAGAAGAACTGCTTGTAGATGTTAAGGTTGGGGGTAATCTTGGTTGTAGTGACCATGACATGTTAGAGTTTAATATCAACAGACAAAGAAGCAGGGTAATAAGTAGAATTGTAATCCTGGACTTCAAGAAGGCTAATTTTGCCCTCATCAAGACTCTACTTAGAAGTATCCAGTGAGCTAAGGCTCTGAAAGGAAGGGGGCTGGTTAATATTCAAACATTACCTCCTCCAAGCTCAAGAAAAATGTAATCCTGGACTTCAAGAAGGCTAATTTTGCCCTCACCAAGACTCTACTTAGAAGTATCCAGTGAGCTAAGGCTCTGAAAGGAAGTGGGCTGGTTAATATTCAAACATTACCTCCTCCAAGCTCAAGAAAAATGTATTGGAAAAAAAATCAAGTAAGGGAGTTAGGAGACCTGCATGGATAAGCAGGGAGCTCTTGGAAGAACTCCAAAATTAAAAGGAGGTTTACAATATGAGGTAAAAATGTCTGGTCAGTTGGGAGGATTATACAAATATTGCCAGAGAATGTAAAGATGTGATAAGAAAGGCCAAGGCCCTCTTGGAACTAAGTCTTGCCAGGGAGGTGAAAGAAAACCAAAAGAGCTTTTTCAAATACATCAATGACAAAAGGAAGAGCAGGGAAAAGGTGGATCCACTACTGAATGATATGGGAGATATGGTACAGAGCATGCAGAGATGGCAGAGTTGTTGAATGCCTTCTTTGCCTCAGTCTTTGCTCCTAAGACTAGCCCTCAGGAGCCCCAGTCTCCAGATGCAAGGGAGCAGAACTGCAGTGAGGAGGACACTCAGTTAGAGATCACTTTGAAAAGTCATGGAGAACAGGAGAGGTGCCTGATGACTGGAAGAAAGAAAATGTCACTCTAGTCTTCAGAAAAAGGCAAGAAGGAAGACCCAGATCAGTCAGCCTCACCTCTATCCCTGGAAAGATGATGGAGCAGCTCATCCTGGAGATCATCTCTAATCACATGGAAGACAAGAAGATTATCATGAGTAGCCGACATGGATTTACTAAGCAGAGATCTTTATTGACTGATGTGATAGCCTTCTACAAAACCATGACCATATGGGTAGATAAAGGAAGAGCAGTGGATGTCATATACCTTGACTTCAGCAAGGCTTTTGATACTGTCTCCCATAACATCCTCATAGAAAAGCTCAGGAGATGTGGCATAGATGGCTGGTCAGTGAGGTGGATTACAAACTAGCTCCGCAACAGAGTTCAGAGGGTTGTCATCAGTGGCACAGAGTCAACTTGGAGGCCTGTGGCAAGTGGTGTTCTCCAGGGATGGGTACTGGGTCCAGTTTTGTTCAATATCTTTATCAACGACCTGGATGAGGGCATTGAGAGTACCCTCAGCAAGTTCACTGATGATACAAAACTGGGGGGGTTGGCTGACACCTGTCAGGCTGTGCAGCCATCCAACCTGACCTGGACAGTCTGGAGAACTGGGTGCAGGCAAACCTCATGAAGTTTAATAAGGACAAGTGCAGGCTCCTGCATCTGGAGAGGAATAGCAACAGGCACCAGTACAGGTTAGGGGCTGCCCTGATGGAAAGCAGCTCCACGGAGAGACACCTTGAAGTGCTGGTGGACATCAAGTTCTCTGTTACAGTGTGAGAGCTGAAATCCCCCTCCCACATTGACAATAACCAGGCTAGCTCAGTCCAGAAGCTAGCTCAGTCCAGAAGGTGTATTTACAGGCAAAACTACAATCTATGATGAAATGAGATTAATATGTACAAATATACACTATTCACAACATTTACAAATATGTACAATCAACAGAAAAACACAAGAAAGCCCCTTGGACCTCCCAAAAGAGAGGGGCCCTGCTCCTTTTTCTCCACCCCCTCCAGCCTCCCCCTACAGCAGGCAAGGGAAGAAAGCCAAGAAGCAGAGAGAGGTTCATTAGACTTAGCCTGTCAAGGTCATTATGTGAGTGTGTGTTATCTTCAGCCAGGAGAGAGAAAAAGCAGGCAGACAGACTGAGAGAAAATGGACTGCCCAACTGCCGGTATCTTGTTTTGAGTGCTGACTGTTAAACATTTCTATCTCTCCAATGGAAGTGTTTAGAATAATCATTATTTGCTTTCCTACGCCCAATAGTGATTTATTTACATTCTTTCACTTTCTCTGCTTGAACTTTGTGAGAAAAATCAAAGACATAGTCTTAAAACCATCACATTCTCCATGGGACAGCAACCTGTCCTTGTGGCCAAAAGCGCCAACAGTATCCCGGGGTGCATCAAGAAAATTGTGTCCAGCAGGTCTAGGGAAATTCTTCTCCCCTCTACTCTGCCCTGGTGAAACCACATCTGGGATGCTGTGTCCAGATTTGGGCTCCCCAATTCAAGAGAGAAATGGATCTGCTGGAGAGAGTCCAATGGAGAGCTATGAGGACTTGAGCATCTCCTCTATGAAGACAGACTGAGAAGAGAAGACTGAGAGGGGATCTGATGAATGTCTATAAATATCTGATGAATGGATGTCAAGTGGAGGGGGCCAATCTGTTTTCAAAGTCACAACATTAATAGACAAGGGATGAGCAACTGACATCATTTACCTGGACATGAGCAAAGACTTCAACACTGTCCCACTTCAACATCCTGGTCTCCAAGATGGTAAAGTCTGGGTTTGATGGATAGACCATTCAGTGGATAAAGAACTGGCTTGATGGCTGCACCCAAAGAGTGGCTGTCAATGGCTCCATGTCCAAGTGGAGGCCAGTGACAAGCGGAGTCCCTCAGGGATCAGTCCTGGGACCAGTCTTGTTCAACATCTTTTTCAGTGACATGGACAGTGGCATTGAGTGCACCCTCAGCAAGTTTGCTGATGACAACAAGCTGTGTGGTGCAGCAGACATGCAGAGGGACCTTGACAGGCTGGAGAGGTGGGCACAAGTCAACCTCAGGAGGTTCAGCAAGACCAAGTGCAAGGTCTGTGGGCTGTGACGGGCTTGAGAGCAGCCCTGAAGAAAAGGTCTTGGGGGTACTGGTGGATGAGAAGCTCAATATGAGCCACCAGTGTGCACTTGCAGCCCAGAAAGCCAATGACATCTTGGGCTGCACCGAGAGAAGCATAGCCAGCAGGTTGGGAGAAGTGATTCTTCCCCTCTATTCCATTCTGGTGAGACTCCACCTGGAGTACTGCATCCATTCTGGAGCCTCTATTACAGGAAGGATCTGGACATGGTGGAACATGTCCAGAGAAGAGCCATGAGGATGATCAGAGGGCTGTAGTCCTGATGGACAGCAAGTTCTCCGTGGGAGAACAATGTGACCTTGTGACCAAGAGGGCCAACAGCATTCTAGGGTGCATCAAGAAAAGTGTGTCTGGCAGATCTAGAGAGGTTTTTCTCCCCCTCTGTTGTGCCTTGGTGAGACCACATGTGGTGAGTTGAAAATTCCCCCCAACATTAAATTGCCAGACCAGTCCAGTTGGAAGCAAATGAAGATGTATTTACAAGCACAACTACAATCTACAACGGAATGCAGTGATTATGTATAAAATACACAGTATTTACAATATTTACAGGTATTTGCAATCAATAAACAGCACAGGAATCCCCTGGCCAAAAACCAGGGGATCTAATATCTTCTCCACTACCTGCACCCCCCTCCTTGCACCCCCGGACACAAAGGGACAAGTGAAAGAGCAGAAAGTTGTTAGAACTTAGCCAAAACAATGCAGCCAAGGTCAGCAGAAGACAGCACAGCACAGTTAGTATCTCCCAGAGCAAGGAAGCCAAACGAAGAGCCTTATGTTTGTTATCTGTCCAATGAGATTGTTTAGAACTTGTCATTATTTTCCTTTTACACCCAATAGTAATTTATTTACATTCTACCACTTTCTGTTCAAGATCTGGAAAATTTTAAAGGTACAGCCTAAAACTGTCACACTACACCTGGAATACTGTGTCCAGTTTTGGGGTCCCCATTTCAAGAGAGACAGGGATCTGTTGGCCAAAAAAGGCACATTCCTGTCCCTTGGATAACTTATTTCAAACACCTGCAAACAGAGATAATTGGTGTTGCCTACAGATTCAGGCCTTTATCTCATGACGTTAACTTGCTTGTTGCTCTGATGGAGGTTGGTACATACAGGCCTGTGCAGCCTAACAAAACACAGCCATGTGTAGGTAGGGCTTAGAAATAGAGAGCTCTCTGAAGAAAGGCTTCTCTGTGTGACACTTTGTTAAATATTGAGGAGATATCTATTATCTGTCTCTGATTTGTAGCTGAACTTTAATTCATGCTTTCTTCTCTTACATTTTTTTCATTCCCCCCACTTATTTTCTATAGAATATTAAATATATGCCTTCATATTACATTTTCCTTCAGTAGGAAATTATACATTATATGCCCAGATTAATTTTTAATAAGTTAATAATTAAACTCCTCTAAGAAGTCTTAAAGGGCCAGAGGACAAATTCATTGTTGTTTTTAGGTTTCCGTATTAAAATGCATGACTGAGATGTTCTATTATGCTGACATTCAAATGCTGAGCTTAAAAAAAGATAAATCTTTTCAGACTTCATGCAACTGAACATAAGAATTTCAGATTAGAATGAAAGTAAATTGAAATACAGAAAAGCCTGCAACAACATGCAGCATTCAGAGTTGCAGAAGTGTATTTGCACCCACATGCCTTAACTAATTGCTGCATGACTTAGAAATTATTCCTTCCAAGGCATGTTCAGACAAAAAAAATGGAGATGTGTAGTCTGTGCCAGCTTTGTAAAGTAGTCACTCCACAAAGAGACTTTACTGTTCTGTGTTGTGTAGTCCTTGTAAGGACTGAACTCTGCAGAACTGTCGCTCTCTGTTGCAAGAATTCTTCTATACAGTAAACATTGTTGATTCTAATTTACAGGAAGCATCTCTAGCACTGGACCTTGTGTGGTACAGTCGTTCATGTCAGGCACAACGTTGTGCAGTATATAGTGAAGGGAGTGCCTTTAAAACTTTGTCATGTTCACCGCAGGAGAGTTTCTAAAATTAAACAGAATCACAGAATTGTAGGGGTTGGAAGGGAAAGCTGGAGATGATCTAGTCCAAACATCCCTGCTAATGGGAGATGCCTTAGTTTTGGAATTCCTTAATGTAAGATCATTCAGATTTCTACTGTGGCAGTCTGTGCATAGGGTGTGCTAGGAGACCTGCCTGGATGACCAAGGAGCTCCTGGACATGCTGTCACACAAAAAGAAACTCTACAAGGAGTGGAAGAAAGGACAGCTAGAATGGGGGGCATATAAAGAAGCCGCTTGAGCAGCAAGAGACCTGGTTAGGAAAGCTAAAGCTCAGTTTAAATTATATCTATCCAGGGAGATCAAGGGGAACAACAAAAATGTCTATAGGTATATTAATGGTAAAAAGGTGACTAGGGAAGGTGTGAGCCCCCTCAGAAAAGAAATGGGTGAACTGGTGACACGTGACGTGGAGAAGGCTGAGATTCTCAATGACTTCTTTACCTCAGTCTTCACTGGGAAGAGCTCCAGCCACACTCCTGGGATCATGGAAGATAATGGCAGGGGATGGAAGAAAGAACTGCCCATTGTGAGTGAAGATCAGGTTTGTGACCATATGAAGAACCTGAAAGTCCATGGGACCCGATGAGATATACCCATGGGTGCTGAGGGAACTGGCAGATGAGGTTGCTAAACCAGTATCTATTATATTCCAAAAGTCATGGCAGTCCAGGGAGGTCCCCACTGATGGAAAAGGGGAAACATAACTCTCATTTTAAAAAAGGGAAAGAAGGATGACCCAGGGAACTACAGGCCAGTCAGTCTCACCTCTGTGCCCAGTAAGATCATGGAGCAGATCCTCCTGCAGGCATGGCTGAGGCAGAAGAAGAATGAAGAGGTGACTGGGTACAATCAGCATGGCTTCACCAAGGGCAAATCCTGCCTGACAAACCTGGTGGCCTTCTATGAACAGGTCACAACATTAATAGATAAGGGACAAGAAACTGACATCATTTACTTGGATCTGAGCAAAGCCTTTGACATCCTGGTCTCCAAGCTGGTAAAGTCTGGGTTTGATGGATGGACCATTCAGTGGATAAAGAACTGGCTTGTTAGCCACACCCAAAGAGTAGCTGTCAATGGCTCCATGTCCAAGTGGAGGCCAGTGACAAGCAGAGTCCCTCAAGGATCAGTACTGGGACCAGTCTTGTTTAATATCTTTGTTGGTGACATGGACAGAGGCATTGAGTGCACCCTCAGCAAGTTTGCTGATGACACCAAGCTGTGTGGTGCAGCAGACAGGCTGGAGGGAAGGGATGGCATCCAGAGGGACCAGACAGGCTGGAGAGGTGGGCCCATGACAACCTCATGAAGTTCAACAAGACCAAATGCAAGATCCTGCATGTGGGTCAGGGCAATCCCAAGCACTGATATGTGCTGGGCAGTGACTGGCTTGAAAGCAGTCCTGAAGAAAAGGGCTTGGGGATACTTGGGGCTGTTCAGTCTGGAGAAGAGAAGGCTCCAAGGAGACCTTACTGTGGCCTTTCAGTATCTGAAGGGGGCCTACAAGAAAGCTGGGGAGGGACTTTTTAGGATATCAGGTAGTGATAGGACTAGGGTTAATGAAACAAAGCTGGAAGTGGGTAGATTCAGATTGTATGTTTTTCACCATGATACGCTGGTGGTGAGACACTGGAACAGCTTGCCCAGGGAGGTGGTAGAAGCCTCATCCCTGGATGTTTTTAAGGCCAGGCTAGATGTGGCTTTGAGCAACCTAATCTAGTGTGAGGTGTCCCTGCTCATGGCAGGGGGGTTGGAACTAGATGATCCTTGAGGTCCCTTCCAATGCTGACAATTCTATGATTCTAGTCTTCTGAGTACTGAAAAAAATAAGGAAAAAAATCATATTATT
The DNA here is from genome assembly GCF_027791375.1 of Indicator indicator. Taxonomy (NCBI): domain Eukaryota; kingdom Metazoa; phylum Chordata; class Aves; order Piciformes; family Indicatoridae; genus Indicator; species Indicator indicator. The sequence continues at coordinate 28,445,286 of NC_072053.1, read as the reverse complement.
GGTCGTCATGAAGGCAATTTGTAGTGGGTTGAAATCACCCTCCAAAATAAAATTGCCACACTAGCTCAGATGGAAGCAAATGAAGCTGTATTTACAAGCAAAACTGCAATCTAAAATATGAAATGCAATGAATATGTACAAAATGTAACATATTTACACGTATTTACAATTTATAAACAGCACAAGAACTCCTCTGGACAAAACCAGGGGGTTATCAACAGCTTCCCCCTCCCTGCTCCCTTCCCTCCTGTACAAGGTAAAAGAGAGAAGAATGCAGAGCAGTTGTTAGTACTTAACCACAACAAAAAAATGCAGCCAAGATCAGCAAGCTAGCAAAACTACCAGCTAGATCGAAGAAGTGAAGAGGGAGTTAGTTTATAAACTAACTTTATGTTGGCTTTCAGACCAATGAGATTATTTGGACCTTAGCATTATTTTCTCTTTTACATCCAATGCAATTTATTTACATTCTACCTCTTCTCTACTCAAGATCAGTAGAAAATTTTCCTAGGTACAGCCTAAAACTGCCACACAATTCTAACAGCAGTAGGAAAACAGCAAGTAAAATCTATGGGAAAAACATACACATGCATTCCTGGAAGTAATTAGGTGTAGTAAAGAATGTAATGCTATCTTAAGTGCTAACCTTTGAGTATTTTGGGGGGCAAAGTCTCACATGTTATCAGCTTCTCTTCTAGTTTTATTCATTGTTTTACTTTTACTGCAGACACACACTTGCTGCTAATTCTCCAACCCTGAAATTGTCCTGGTGGATTTGCCTTATTCTGCAGTGATATTCTAGAGTTTAAGCAGCTCATTCAGTTCATCATGAAGAGGACAATTTGCACTTCCATTTGATAACAGAGAAGGTAGTCTTTTATGTCTCAATTTCTTGTGTGCAGCCTGCAGCTGCCAACAGCAATCTCCATTTCAAGACTTAGAAACGATAATACAGGCTAAATGTGATTCAGGACCATCATGTTTAAAATTTAGTTAATAGTTTAAAGGAATAAATTATTGTGTCTTCTTAAAGCTGAACAGTTAGTTCCCCTCGCCAGAAGGTAGTCTATAGTACTAAGCAGTAGCAGACTTAACTGAGAAAGGAAGTAGTCTTTGCATTAGCTGAATAGTTTGTCTGTTACATTATAGTCATTACCATCTATATCCCACCCTGTTACACGCCATTCAAAAACACCAGACCACATTTCAGCCTCTAGTATCTTGAAATACACACATATATATTTAAAGGAGGAATATATACTTTTAAAAATTGTCCTTATCACATTAGGTAAAGAAAAAGATGAAATACATGAGAAAAAAAAAAAAAGGTTATTAAAATCTTTGTGATCTCTTTTTACATTGAAAGAGAGGATGCACCAACATATGTTGCAGTCTTTTTACAGTAAAACAAGACAAGACAGAAAGTCCTTTCACTAATAAGTGAAGTTTTATCCCATCAGAAATAACTGCAAATGAAATAACCCTCACACTGAAATTTCAAGGGAGAATATTGATATTATAGAAGGACTTAAACAGAAGCCAATAGATACTAGGAGGAGTTCTCTTTCTTGCAGTAGTGACAGTTGTGTTCTCAGCAGTAATATGTGCACTTTGCTGTTTGTGATGGGTCGTACCCATCCTGGATGGGGGCTGAAAGAACCCAGTCCCACAAAAGAAACTCGATCCAGGTGGGCAGAGAAAGACTTCATTTTCCCCCTCCCAGGAGGAGGGATCTCCTGGGTCAAAGGTGGTCTGTTCCACTCCCCCTTCCTGTCCAGCAAGCCTATGAAAGGGCAGACATCTTTTACTGCTTCCTCTCTTTCTTGCCTTGCCTGCCTCCTGCACTGACCATGTGGTCAGGGCCTATTTCTTCCAAACCGAATCCACTTGCATCCAGGGAAATACAAGGCCATGCAGGCTTGCTTTTGTATATTTTAGTATTTACCCTTATCCTTTACCTTTGTGAACCCTTCCTGTTACTGCTATATATATATTTTGTTAAAAAATTTGCCTCTTCTACTTCCGAATCGATTCCAGGCTATTTCTTTAGTGAATTTACCTCTCCTCTCCCCTACTTCCCCCCCCCCCTTTTTTTTTTTTTTTTTGTTTCCTACCTTACTGAGAAAATGAAGGGGGGAGAAATCTGAATCTGTTATCATTTGAGCTCTTAAACTCCAGTCAAGGCTCAAACCAACACCTGTTCCATTTCCTGAAGCTGTTGGGCTGTGGCAATGAATGGTGTCAGCTTTCCTGCTTTAATGATATACTTGAGATAATCCTCTGGAAGAGCCAAAGGTGCTTCTCTGACTGTGGCTTATGTTGTGTCCAAGTCACCCCTAAATAGAGAGTTTTTATTTTATACAGCTCATCAGTAGTTACAAGTAAACATCTGAAGAAAAGGAGGAGAAGCCACACAATCTGATGGAATGACTATGTGATACAGCTCTGTAGACTTGTAAATTTCAATACCTGGAATGGCAGGCACTGGATGTTTCTCAGCGTAACATAGTTCTGCCACTTTTACTATCGCTGCTTTTCACATCTGGTTGAAGGATATCTTAAAGATCATCCAGTACAACCCCCAACCCAGCCCTGAAGGGTCAACACTAAATCATGTCTCTAAGTGCCAGGTCTGCATGCCACTTAAACACATCCAAGGATGGTGACTCCACCAATGCCCTGGGCATAATGTTTGTTAACTTTTGCTATCCACCCGGAATCATTTCCTCTAGTCTTGTGGCGAAGAGGCTGGATCCCTCCTTGCTCCAGCCTCAGGTAGTTGGAGAGAGAGAGATGAGGTCTTTCCTCAACGTCCTCTCCAGACTGAACAATATCAGCTCCCTCAGATTCTCCTCACATGCCATATGCTCCAGGCCCTTCATGAGCCTTGTTGCCCTTCTCTGGACATGCTCCTGCACCTTGGTGTTCTCTTTGTAGTGACTGGCCCAGAAATGAACACAGTACTGAAGGTGTAGCCCTGCCAGTGCAGGGTACAGTAGGCAGGCCAGTGCCGTAGACAACAGTGTTTCCAGTCTGTATACCTCAGTTATGGATTCCCAGCAAGAAGGGTGTAACTTTGAAGTGTACAAATGTCATTGATAAGTTACCTGATAAAAACAAATTCCACATTTTGTGCTACCAAGTGTTAGGCAGAATTCAGCCATGAGTTTCCTAGGACAAAAGGCTTCTAACTACTCTACATTTTTACATCTAGAATTCCCATTTTAGGTTTAGTACAGCCTCCTAAACAGCTGAGAAACAGTGTGAGCTGTTTATGAAATGATGTATTATATTCCAAATAAAAGTAGATTTTACTTTAAAATGTTTTATCCTGTAGAGCTTTAGTGTGTGTGTGTGTGTGTCTGGTGTTTTTTTGCTAATTCAGGAAAGTAAGGACAAAACAATATTCAAACAAATCCACTTAGGAAGCAGTCATAATGGAAAAGAGTACAAGTAGAATTACATCATTGCTGAAAGTGGAAAAGGAAACTCAGTTGAAAGAATGCAGTCTAGTTGAATCACAAAGGGTAAAATGTTGAATAATGGGATTGCTCAAACAAAATGGGATTCTTGCCATAATGTCTTGTGATACCATAATTAGGACATCAATTGAAACATAAGAAAATAGTCAACCATGTGGTGTGATAATACTCTGTAAGGTCATCAAGCTTGACTTTCAATCTTCAGACCTAATTTAGAACTCTAATTTCCTGGAAGTAATGATCCCAGAAAGCAGTGACAGATGGTGGCATCTTAGAGTTTGGGCCAGCTCTCTGACCAAAGACACAATGGTCTTTGTCTGCATCTGCTAGGTTTCTGTACTAGAAGTGTTAGGAATAATATGGAAAGGTAGAAAAGAAAAATGTGACAGTTGAGAGCAGCCAGGATTTCAAAATGACTTACTACCTCATTTCTTCAACATGTACCATATTCTAGGAACATTCCAGGAAAATAAAATAGGCTCCACAAGTTTCTCCTTTCTCTGCCACTAGAGAACAACAGCAGATGAGCTTTCCCACCAGAGTGTGCGAATATGCTGCCTAAATACTTGGTGTCTTAGTTTTAAAATTTTCTGAATGACAGTGACTTCAGTCATTCAGGCAATTAACCTTCTTATTCCATTCAGTACTCACTTCAACCATGTATTGAAGAAGATTGGCTCAGATATCCTTTGACATTTAAGGGTCACTGAGGAAATAAAGGTCTGGATTCCACATCTGAGTTTGGTAAACCATTTGAAATGTTATAAACAAACTAGAAAAAGCTGGAAAAAACATGGATGTGTGGGTGCAAAGACTATGGTAAAATGGACAGGTTAAAGGGATTGCCTCAAAATATGTTGGTTGCAAAACTTCAGTGAAATAGCATATCCAGCTCTAAGAAAGACTGGCCTCCAGAGTTTACATGGCATGTCCTTACATTAGCATTTGGACTGGTTTGCAGCTTCTTCGCAACTGTCACACAGAGGGACTGACTCTTGGGTTCATATGAGTTTCCTGAGTGCACGTGATTAGTTCCTCAAAAACGTTTGCTAGCAGCTTGTAATCTTTTAGTTTCAAAGTAAACGCAAAAGTGAAAGATTTGTTTTGTTTTGTTTTGTTTCAATTTAAGAATGGAACAACTTTTTCCACCCTAATGATGTTTCTCAAAATGAAAACTCTCAGAGTTGTAATTGAGTTCTTTTTTCGATTGTTCTAAAGAGCAGCACAAAAGCACATTGATCAGTCTCTTTTCTAGGGCAGTCATAACCTCAAAGACTAAACTGAAGACTTTTGCTTTAAGGACTTCAATCAAAAGTGGCATAAGAGAATTACAAATCACTATGAGCTATATTTTATCTATAGGACTTTCTGATGATTTCTCTTCCCTTTCGTGAGTATTCCCTTTCTTGAGTATTGTATGCATTCCATTGCTGTCTTGATGAACTTCCATTCAACTCAGAATAGCCTTCTATTTTAAAATTAAAAAAAAAAGAAAAGAAAAGAAGAGAAAAAAGAAAAGAAAATTTCTTTCTGGTCTTTTTTTATTTTATAACTCCTTTAGTATCTATTTTTAGTAATATTTTTTGTGATTTTCTACTTTTTAATACAGCATCAAAGATGCTTGCTTTTTCAAAAGCCTTCCTAAGTGTTTTGCTGTGTCACATAATATGAAAAAGAGGAGGACACTAGCCTTTGTGTTCAATACACTGAAGTAATGTCATATTACCTTTTGTTGTCTTCCCCTCTGTTCTTCTTGATCAATTGAAATTAATCACCTGTTTCTTACTATAGCGCTTTGTATGGTAACAGAGGATAAAGCAGTGGAAATGAAATTTCATCACACTGAAACTTCTGAAAATTCTGCTGGTGAAAATGGAAGAAATTTTTGCAAAAATTTGGGACATTACAAAAAAGGTAGGGAGGAGAACGTTAAACATTCACTGATGAAAAAAAACAAATAAGATGAAATGCACAATAAGACCAAGGGGAAAAGAAAGTTCTTCAAAACACAGTTCTTAGAGATGTTGAGGGAAATTTGACAGACTGTATGGTATCAAGCCAGATATGTTTTTAACAAGAATACATGACAGTGTAGCAGCAGTCATGGTAAAGAGTCAAGTTAAAAGAAAATACCATTTGTTCTTGTTACTCCTTATGGAACAGTTCCACTTGATATAAAATATTGACTATTCATTGCACCAGAGAAAAGTAGTAAGAGAAGAAACTGTACCATCCAGCAATTTAGAATACTAATTTGGGAAGAATGACATTCAATCTTTGCTCCAAAACCCATTCCATTATTTACACAATCAGAACTCCACAGGATAACATCAGTTGCAACTTGTCAGATCGGCTTAGAACAGTCAGTGGAGAGGCAGTGGACCAGAAAGTCCTGCCTACCAATAAGCAATGCACGTCTAGGGCTTAAAACAGAGTCTTTTGTCTCCCAAATCAGATCCCTAATTATTAGGCTTCTCTGAATTACTTTGTACTTCTTATTCCTGATTTTTTTTTTTTTTTGGTAAAAATCTTTTACACATTTTTCATATAACTTTCAAGCATCTTGGTTTTATCCTGATGTGGAATAAGAAAATAACAGTGCATAGAACATTTTTGCAGGAAGGAGAGAAATGAACTTTCCTAAGGTAGCTATCTACTTGAGTGTGCTTGAGATAAAGGAGTAAAACCAGTGTGAAATCCAAGTTTTGCATTATATTTCTGAATCTAGTGCTTGGACATCCAGCTTTTCTGTACCAGTTGCCTCATAAAATATTGAATGCCATTTGAAATTTTTTTATGTGACAGTAGTTAGAATTTTTGTATTTTCATAATAGAAAAGATTTGTTCATAAATGAAAATAATTCTGAAGATACTTTCTCTAATACCAATTGACTTTTGGGGACAGTGAACATTCTGTGTCTACTTTTTATTTAACTAAGTGCACCCAGAATATCTGCATACATGAGGACTGGAGCAGAAAATATATCATATCTCATCATTTGTTTTAAATCTAATTTCCTTTGCATATTCTCATTCTTAATATGTTTGTGGGAGTTTTTATGTTTATCTTTCATGTGTTATTTCAGGTGAAATTTGTGTATACCTGTAGTGGGGTATTCTCACATCGTATGATTTGTCTCTGCTCAACTAGGTGCCGTCTAATTTTAAGTTATTTCTTATTCTTAAATAATTTAAAAGCTCCTGAGGGGCTTTATGGGGCTTGTAATTCTTACCTGTAACACACTCTAAATAAATACCATATTTCTTTCTCTATTTTTTGAGGTCATACTTTGCTACCATGCTTTGAATACCTCTTCTTGAATGACAAATAATGCTCCTGAATCCTTGGGCTATCAGGAAATAACACAGAATCATAGAATGGTTTGGGCTGGAAGGGACCTCCAAGGGTCATCTAGTCCAACACCCCCACAGTGAGCAGGGACAGCCTGCATTACATCAGGCTACCCAGGGGACTGCTGAGCCTTGACCTTGAGTATCTCCAAGCATGAGATCTCAACTACCTCCCGGGACAACCTGTTGTAGTGTTCCACTACTCTCATGGTAAAGAACTTCCTCCTAACATCCAACCTAAATCTACTCTTGTCTAATTTAAAACCACTGTTCTCATCCTATCACCTTCTTGTAGGCCCCCTTCAGGTACTGGAAGGCTGCTATGGGGGCTGCCTGCAGTCTTCTCTTCTCCAGGCTGACAGCTCTCTCAGCCTGTCCTTGCAAGAGAGGTGTTCCAGCCTCCTGATCACTTTTGTGGCCCTGCTCTGGACCTGCTCCATCAGGTCCATGCCCAGTTTCAAGAGTTTACTGAAGTCTGTGTTTCTGCAGGAATTATTCCTCTTCTGATGTTTCCATTTCTTAGCGCAATAACTAATTTCTCATTAAACTGGTGTAAATAATCTTCCACCTTTGGATACATACTCAATTCTTTTTTAAGGCTTCTCCTTTATTTAATCCAATTATCTCTAAGCAAGTTTGTCTAAGAGAGTATTTAAGTGGCTGGGCCTTAGCTTGATGTAGCCTTAGACATGGCATGTCTCTCACACAGTTAACTAGAGAGAGAACCCTGTGGTAGGTTAAAACTACCCCCAAAAAATTGGAGAATTACCCCCCAGAATAAATTGTCAGACTGGCTCAGTTGGTTTGGAAAGCAGAATTAAACTATATTTACAAAGCAAGCAAGAACTATAAATACAAAGTGCAGTGAATATGTACAAAATCTATATACATATATTTACAATTCAGAAAAACACAAATACAAAGATCCCTTTGTACAAAATCACCCCCCTGGGATGGGCCAGGGGTATTGTTCACAACTTTCTCCTGTCCCTCCCTCCTTCCTGGTACGTCACACACAGTAGTCAAAACAGAGATTATCCTGGCAAGATCATGGAAGAGAGAGAGAGAAGTTGCAAGCAGAAGCGACAGAAGGAGAAAAAGAGAAAGAATTACCTGTGCAACCAAGTATAAGCTATTCAACAAATTAATGGAATGATATACACTTACCAGTTGCTATTGTTCTGTGTCCAATGGTAATTTATTTACCTTTTTCACTCTAAGTCTCTGCAGTTAGGAACTAGGCTAAAGTTCCACCTTCAAACTGTACCAAACCTAACTCATTAGTCTTATTTCTTCACACTCCTCTTTACCATTGGAGTTGTTCTTGATGCTCAGAGCTTTGTAACTAACTTTGCCTACTTTGTACTAACTTTGTATAAAAGTCTTAAAAAAAAAAAAAAAGAAAGAAAGCAGGACATATATAAATGACATATATACAGAATATATAAATATGGAGAGCAGAAAGATTTGTAAAGATACACTGTCTCTGCCTCAGGCAGGGGAACTGCTTCCAGGTAATTTTGAATCAAGGAGCCTAACCAAACCAAACAAGCAGCAGGAGCTTTGTGTAAGATCAAGTCACTGCACTGGCAGAGCAGGAACTTAGAATGCAGAGCTCAGAAGGGAGCTCCTCAGAACATCCTCTTCATCATTCCTCACTCTGGACCCATATTGTGGAGAGCTGCAAGGAGGTCTACATGGGACTAAGATTTTTGCCTTGAAATGGTCACTATTAGAAGGTGTTTCATAAATTTGTGTTTCTTAGCAGGTTGTTCTGGTTATTCCAGGATAGAAACATAGGTCAGCCATGGTACACAAGCAGTACTGAGTCAGCCAAGAGCTTAAACTGGGAGCAAAAGCCAGGGCAGGAGACCTGAGCTGGCTAACAGGTGTGTCCCATACCATACATGTGAAGTTCATTGTAAAGGTTGAATTTTGCTGGTGTCAGCGACTTCTCCTGATCCTTCTGTTCCATCTCTTTCTGCTTCTTGGCATTTCTGGAGGGGCTTGCTTATTCTGGTCCTGAGGACTGCCTTCCCATTTATTGTGACTGCCATACATTTCCTGGGCTGAGTGTAATTTTGTATAGTTTGTATTGGCATTGGTATTAGTTTGCTGTTTCGTTAATTCTGTTTTCAGGTCAACCCATGGGTCTCCTCTCCTTTTTACAATCCTCTTTTTTGGCTAGGGAATGATATGCAAATAATAGAACAACTTCCTAAGTTTAGCCCTGAAGGCAGGCTAAATGTAGACACAGGTACATTTTTAGAGCGTGTGAGACCACCTCATAATTGGAGATGCACACACAAGTGTTTAAGGGGTTTGCATAGCAAGGTTTTGATAGCAGGAGAGATACAGGGATGGCTCCTTTGAGAGGCTGCTAAAAGCTTCCCATGTTCAAAATTGCCAATGCCAAACAGATCCCAGATAGACCCCACTGACCAAGGCTGAGCCTATGAGTGATGGTGGTAACACCTTGGTGATAACAGACCTAGGAAGGGGAAAAAAAACTATGCAACAGTATGCATGACAGAAACGACTCTGAAGACACTAAGGTCAGTGAAGGAGGACAGGGAGGAAGTGTTCCAGGCACCAGAGAAGAGATTCCTCTGTAGCCTATGGTGAAGACCATACTGTAGCAGGCCCTGAAGCCTATGGAGGTCAATGGTTGAGCAGATATCCACCCACAGCCTGTGAAAGACCCAATGCCAGAGCAGGTGAATGTTGGGAGAAGGCTGTGACCCCGTGGGAAGCCTGTGCTCAAGCATATTCATGGAGAGACTTGGGCTCAGAGAGAGAGAAGACCACAGTGGAGTGTGTTTGCTGGCAGAACTTGCAGTCATATCAGTCATGCTGTTGCAGTCTGTTCCTGAATTACTGTGCCTCATTAAAGGGAGCCACACTGCAGCAGTTTATGAAGAACTGTAGCCTATGAGCCTATGACCCACGTAGAAGTTGATGAAGGACTTTCTTTCCTGAGAGGGATCCCATGCTGTAACAGGGAAGAGTATGAGGAGTCCTTTTCTTGAGGAGGAAGAAGCAGCAGAGATGTTCTATGAGTAATACCCATTCCCTATCCTTCTGTGCCACTTTGGGGAGAAGGTAGAGAACTTGGGAGTAAAGTGTATCCTGACAAGAATGGACAGTTTGGAGAAGGTATTTTTAAGATTTTATTTTATTCTTGTTGTCCTACTTGGATCTGATTGGTAATAAATAAATAAATTAATTAATTTGAGCGATCTCTCCCCATTCTTATCTCTCTCTCTATAAGCCTGTCATTGTATTTCCTTTGCCCTGTCCAACTCAGGAAGAGAGTGATAAAATGTTTTTTGTGGGCACCTGGTGTCCATCTAGGATAAACCCACCTGAGCATGTTACTGTATTCCCAGATTAAAAAAAAAAATAAAAAAAGATTGATCATTTGTCCTTAAGCTGCAAGGTTGCTATGTATTTTAATACTGTTGTGGAAGTCATCAGATCAGGAGTTTCTTTAGATTTGTACTTTTTTGACCACCTTTGAAGTAGTTATGCAACAGAACACTCATATCCTTGCTTAGAACATCAGTTGATAACCATTTCAAGCCCTTCTATACTAAAATCATAACACAGAGATGATGCATTTCATTCCTGTTATAGTTCAGGAATGTCATTCAAAACCAGATGACACACTTGTTTTTAATCTACACATCACTTGAGCAAAACCTAGTTAAAGTTGGCCTAACACTATGGTAGCTTACTCTAAACTTACTTATCTGTTCTATGACCTAACTATGTACAATATATGCTCATTTTATTCCAGCTGAAAGTAGTTTTGCATTTTATTAACACACAGTTACATTTCCATTAATTCGGTTTAAGCCTTTAGGTAAAGTAAATCTGTTTTCACAAAGTCTCATTGTTTTACAGATTAACGCAAGATTTGAAGCTGTTGTGTAGATTTTTACTGCATATAACTATTAGTATTCTGAAAAATGTGCATTTTTTTCACTTTTCCCAATATGACTCTCCCAGAATTTCTTTTTCTTCAGTGAATCACACAGAATGGCAGAATGGTTGAGGTTGGAAAAGACCTCTGGAATCATCCATTCAAACCCCCCTCCCTGCTAAGGCAGGTTCACCAAGATCAGGTTGCAGAGGAACACATGGCATAGAAACTGAATGTCATCTGTGCCGATGTTACACACGTCAGGAACTTGTGGCTGTGGCCAAGAGGGCATTAAGAGGAGTGTGTCGAGCAGATCGAGGTACATTCTACCTACTCTGCCCTAGTGAGACATCACCTGGAATATTACACCCAGTTCTGGTCTCCCCAGTTCAAGATCTACTTGAGAGAGTCCAACAGAGGGCTATGAGGATGGCTAAGGGACTGGAGCACTGCCTTATGAAGAAAGGCTGAGAGCGCTGGGGCTTTTTAATATGGAGAAGAGGGGATTTAATAAATGTTTATAAATATCTGAGGGCTGGGTGTCAAGAGGAAGGGTACAGGATCTTCTCTGTTGCACCTTGTGATAGGACAAGGGGTAATGGATAGAAACTACAGCACAGGAAGTTCCACCTCAACGTGAGGAGGAACTTCTTCACTGTGAGGGTCACAGAGCACTGGAACAGGCTGCACAGAGAGGCTGTGGGTTCTCCTTCTCTGGAGACTTTCAAGACCCATCTGGATGCATTCCTGTGTGACCTGCTCTAGATTCTGTGGTGCTGCTCTGGCAGGGATGATATGACTTCGGAGGTCCCTTCCACCCTCTAACATTCTGTGATCCTGTGAACTGGTGTTTTTTACAGTTTGATCAAATATTTGGAATAGAATTTTGTTGTTCTTTAAACACTTCTTTCTGGAGAGGCTGTTGTGCCTGATAAAATTGTAAGCAAGAACACTGGTGTGGTTTATTGGCCTCCACAGGTTTCAATGTGAGATATTCAGAGCATTATACACATTAGTGATCTGAGCTTCAAAATACTCCATGGGGAAAAAAAATCACACTATTCCCCCTTAACAGTGCAGGAAATGAAGGAATGTGTGTGAGTTTTTTAAAGGTATTTGGTGTCTGCATGATGAAGTGCTAAAATCCTTAAGAAAAAGAATCTGGCTCACTGAAGCTTGATGATTTAGTCAAATACACGTAAGAAATTCGTAGCTTCTCCAGGAACCTGGAACCCCTAATTTCCTGGGCTCTGGACGTAATCCTCCTTCCTATCAGTGCAGTGTGCAGCTGCTGGGGGTAAGGAATCCCTGTATTTTCAAGTATCCACATCCAACAGAGCAAGAGTTGAAAAGAAAGTTGAAGCTGAACATCAGATTCTTGGTGTAGCCATGCCATGGGTATTGATCTTGGTGGAAATAATATTTTTCTTTCTTTTTCTGCTGACAGGATGAGAATCTCATTTCTACCTGTGGTGCTTTTAAAAGAAAATTGATAAAACCTGACTTTTATAAGGCAAAGAGGAAAAGGGCAGACAAATTCTATTTGTGTTTTTAACTCTCTACACTTTTTGTGGACCTGCAAAGGCTAGTGGATTCAAGTCTAACCGATTTAAACTTTTGGAGACCTGTTCTTCAGGACAGAAAAATTGAATGCTTTAATCTTCTCGTATGCTTTGGGGGAGAGACAAGACAAAGTAGTTAGATGAAATCAGGCACTTTAAACAATCACAGAGATTTGTGTAAAATAATAAATATGAGAGTATTCCCATTAAAATATTTATCAGAAAAGTCTGAAACACAGACTAAGTTTAAACAAGCTTTTTTCTTTATTTAAAAATTGAAATAAATCCTTATATTTACTTACATTGATACCAAATTAAAACAAGAAAAAAGATATATAAAAAATGTAATTTCTTCTTATGCCATTATGCTCTGCACCTTCCTGATAAAGCATGGTGAAGTTTAGGCAGAGCTTTCTACACCTGATCCTGTTGACTAAGTGTTTAACCCTTAATTTCCTACTGGAAAATGGATTTCTAACTATGTAGTCTGCTAGCTGAAGCTACTAGTCCGCACCAAAACCCCAGTGAAGTGTTAAGTATTTTTTTTTTTGCACCTGCAGATTCATCCACCTAAGCATACCCAAATCATGGAGCCTTTCCATGAGGTGTTATGTGTAAGAAAGCTGAAACTTGGGGAACATGCTGATGTTTGGGGTTGTTCTAATCCACTGCTCAGTGTTTCGAGTACTCTGACAAAAAGGTTGAGCTTTGATTCCTTACTCTATCTCAGACAGAAACTTAAATTCAGGTTTACACATGTGATAATCTGTAGCGGGCTAATCACTAAGCCTGACAGTCCTTGTCTCCTTAACTTTGGTTCAATGAATATTTAATTATTATTCTAAGTGGAGTAATGCCAGACTCCTGGGATGTTTCTTGTACCTGTTCCTCTCATTGGCTTGAAAAACAAATTTATGACCAGTTGAAGGATTATCTAGTGGTGGAGTAAGTCCATCCATGTCTTTGTTTTGCTTAAGGTTGAACCAGGCGTCACTTCTGTCTAAACAAAGCACATTTGTGAATGTTTTGTATTGAGGTTTCCACAGATATTTTGATTAGAAATTGAGTTTGATATTATCCAACTTCAGATTACATGATATTTAGCTTATATATAAGCAAAACCAGCTACAACATAAAACATCTTTATAGGCATGATAAAAAATTTCAAACAAAACAGGAAAACAAAGATGAAGCCAAAGTGAGATGCTGAAGAAAGGTGATGGGAACTGTGGCTGGAAAGTAATGCAGTCCATAGCTGTTTAAGAGAAAAGATTAATCTGAAAATCAGTAGCTTTGAAAAGCATAGGCAAAAAATGAGGAGCAACAAGCTAAATGGATATATTTGAGATTACAGCAAGGTCTCTATGGTTGCACTTAAGCCTAGTGCACTGTTTCAGTCTTGCCACTTTTTCCCCAGAAAAATTTTGGTGGTTTTCTTTTTATTTGGCATGACATTGTATTAAGTTTCTACCTTCAAATGCAAAATTAAGTGGATAGCTGACACTACCCTGTATTACTGATATATGGATCATTTCTAACATTATCAGACTGTGGGTGTACCAAAAGTTTTAAATGACAACAAAATGCAACAGAAACCTGTCATTAAGTGCCATTATGCAGACAGAAATGGAAGCTGTTGATGAATTAGATCTCCTGTTAATGTCATCTAAATTCAAACTCTGTCAAGGAAAACTTGCTTCTTGAATGGACTGAGAATACTTGGGATAGACTAAAAGAATAAAAAATATTAATTATCTGACTATTTTTTTTAATCAACATGTCTGACTTTTATAACCTGATAAACTGTTGGCATATTTCATTCAGATTAATTGACATATACAAATTATCACCATTTTAAAATCCGCACTTGTTCAAATCATTTTACCATGCCTCATCTTGCTTTTAACACTTAAATGTCCTTTGTTGCTCTTTTTATTTCCGTTCTCATTATTATTTGTAACAACTTTTATCTAACTATTTTTAGCTCTTGCTTATTTCTAGTCACTTAGTCAATAATGTAGAGTGGCTACATCTGTGTCTGTATCTCACATCTGATGTAACCAGAAAGTTATTTAATCTAAAGTGCTAGCACTGAAGAAAAAAATAAAAATGCATTAAAAATATTTGTGTTGATATTTAGATATCCACCTAAGCCCATTATTTTCAGCTTTCCCTCAGCCTTTGGAGCTCAGTGGATGTGATGGTAAGTGTAACAGCAGCCACCCTGATGGATTTGCAGGCAGAGTGATCTTAACAATAAATTGTTGAATACAAAAGCTCTCAATAATTCTCACAAATTTACATTTGGAAGGAATGTGCCACTTGTATTTTTTGAAGAGTCAGGTAAGTCTCATAAGCAGAAAAAGCTCATTGGGCTTTACAAGTTTAGACTGCTATAACCACAACAAGCCAAAACTGCATTCAAGTCTTCCTGACATAGGTGAAAAGCACTGCACAAAGCCCTGTGTACTTAATTTGTGGTTCTGTCTGGTAACTTCCCTCCCTAAGGGGAATTCTGAACAAACAATGCAGAGTCTGGCTGACTCCTGTCAGCACAGAAATGAATACCAAATGGAACCTGTCTTTCTTCTCTAGAACATGTCCTTAAAGGAATGAGAAAAACAATAAAAGCTGGTATTAGCATTAATTGTAACTGAAAACAAGTAAAGCAAGATATACTACTCATGGAGATGACAAGATGAAATCTTTTTTTGCCCACAATATATTTGTTTTCCTGGTGCCTCTGGTTCCTCTTAGCCCATGTTACAACTCTCAAAGATGAGGGAGGAACTAAGAACTCCAAAGACAGGGAAATAACGTGGAAAAATATGTTCATCTTCTTTTGTACTTAACTTTAAGGTTTCTGTTCCCACACATAAAATATGCAGTATTTCGAAGACAATAGGGATAAACTGCTCTGTTACTGCACAGAGAGCAGCAATGAACAGGAGAAAAATAATTCAAAGTGAATGCGTTAACTGTCTTGTATTATGGAGAGTGGTAATGAAATTATAATTTGCAAAACCTTGCCTATGTGTGTTATATCTCCTACTGTATATCATTCAGGGTATTGCCAACAGCTCAGAAGTAGTCATCGCCTACTGTTTGCTGCAAGTATAGACACATTGTGCTGATGTTTAGGTCTGCATCCGTTGTGCAGAAATTGTAATAAAGATACAGGTGTGGAACTACAGAGTACCTGTGATAAATGTTTTGTTTCTTCTCCCTTTACACTTATGTCCAGCGCCAGCTTTACTGCATCATAAAAGTGGAGTGTTAAATTTTCTAAGGTAGAGAGGTAGAGAGGGTCTGCTGCTTCCTGGCATCTATGATCTATAAAATCAAAAACCCCTTCTTTGTCTAACATAATATGATGTGACTGAGCACTCCATAAAAAACAATTAAACTCCTCTGTGCAAGAGGGCTTTCAAATTTGTGTCCAGCAATAAGTTTTCAATCTAAAAGTGTTAAGCTCCACTAACCTTGCTAATTAAATGTAGTTTTCTACCACGTTTCACCTTTTCTGAAGTAGGATGGGGGTTATCAACCTAAATACAAAAAGATGCTTTTCTTCCAATAGATGCCTTTTTTTTTTTTTTTGGCATAGGAACCTTGAGGTGGATTAATTTATCTATAGATTGTAACAACAACAACAAAATTTTCTTTTGATGCGTTCAATTAAAGACCTGCACACGCTGAAGTATAAACTTGCATATGGTGGAAAATATTAGCTTGGATGACTCACTCTTTTCCTTTCTTATAGCTAATAAAATATAAAGCATTGAAGTGCTTAAACTGCCTTAGGGTTTAAGTCTTATGCATTTTGAAGTTTTTCAAATTGGAGTGCAGTGTAATCTATTGTATTTTATCGCATTACAATAAGCTAAATTTCTGGTTATTTTTAGGGAGTGCACAAGTCTTGACAATTATAAATACTGATTGCTGGAAATCAGAGCAGTTGATTTATCTACAGTTAAATCTCACAGGATTTGTGAACTTAGTTACTTAGATATCTCATATTGGCAAAGTCAAAGCAGAAAAGACTGGATATCGTTTGATGTCATTCTTTCTCTTATTTTATTAGCACTGCCTAATCTACTTTGCAAGTAGATTGATGCTAAAGTAAAATACTAACAAGACAATGTTGTATTTTAATGCCATTATGATAAAGTTAATACTCATTTCAGGATTTCTATGAAAGTCTATGAAAGTGGGCTCAGTCTTTTGTATGAGTTTATCTCTTTGTAAGAGGATCTCTTTAAAGGTGCATGATGTAGTATCTCAGTGTGAGAAGACAGTCCATGGCAGAGAAAAAGATAATGCAGATACTGGAAACACTTTAGCAAGCCCAGTGCTGTGATGCACCAAGGGTGTGCAGTGCCTTGTGCCAAGCACACCTCTTCATAACAACCGGAACTTTAATTTTCCATAACAACTTCTGAGTCAGCAATTGCTGACCACCAAGTCTTGTGGCAATTTGTGCCCTTAGCTCATGACATGACATTACAATGTACTGCATCAAAACTTTTCATTGTGGTGCCAGAATATAACACAGGAATCCTGCCTGTCTGTTTTCACTCTCTGCTGAGGAACAGCATATTCTGTTTCCTTTCTTTGAACTATTTCAGATTCTTTAATTCGCCTTTGAGTTTTCTGCTTTTGTGTTAGTTTTCATTTAGTTTGTGTTGTTTTATTTCTTCTTATGTGTGCTTTCATTATTATTTTTTTCAGCCAAGAATGCAGTCTGTAAATATGTGAATGTGATTGGAAATTGCATTGCAGACTCCTTCCAAAAAGTGTCCACAGCTGATGGGGAGCAGAGTGTCACCTTTGCACAGGACGGTAATCTTTTTTGCACAGGAGCCAGTGTCTGTATCAAGTTTTCAGGGTAAGAGAACTGACAGGAGGTGCAGCTGATCCAGAAGAGGGAACATAGCACAGCTTTGAGCTAACATTCATTATCTTTGTGCTAGTTCCTCTCCTGTTACTAGCTGTAAAAAAAGTCTTCTTTGCCAGTAAGCCTCATTCCTTCTTTATTTCCCACAAAACCCCTCACCAACATTACCTTAATTTTCCTGCATCTTTAACAAAAGTCTTGCAAGAAAACAAGTGCTGTTTTCTCAAATTCTGGATTCTGCAACCAAGAGGCAGGTGTTTGAACACACTTTTACAAGTTTGTCAGTTTTCAGCTGTTCTCTGTCTTCAGAATCTTTCTCTTTAATTTTTTTTTTATTAATAAAAATAAAGTAACTCTCTGATATTTGGAGGTTGCTTACAGCATGATCTCATTTCTCTACCAGTTTGTTATTCTTTGTTGTGATTTCTTCTTTTATTTCCCACCTTTCCTTACTGAGGATGGAACACTGCTGGGTTCATGTACTGAGCAAATGGCAGGAAAAGGCCACTTGACTTTTTCAGTGTGTGCCACTTTGATCCTCAGGGCTGGTATATTCAGCTGTTGCCTTAAGGGCTTTCACCCCCCCACTAAATGTATACCATCTGTCTATGGATACCAAAAGACTGCTTGCATACATATGTTATCACTTTCCTGTGTATGTGTCTTTATTCTGTGAGAGCAGATGTGCTCCTGGTGTAGGAAGCAGGATAATGGTGGGCAGAAGCCACATCCCATGCTTTTCATAAATGGTCAGTCTTGGATGAAATGTTGCCCCACTCTTTAGAGCAACAGCAGTTAGAACATGTGATGGGAGTTCCCCACATGATGTTTGTGTTTACTATACTCAGGACTGGCTCCAAAATATTTAAAGACAGGAATTCTTGTAATAGATATTTATATGCCCATGCTCAGATATTTTGCAGCATGATCCTATTCAAGGTTAACAGACAGGGATAGCTAGTAGTTTTCTTCTGCATTCCTGGAAGTGAGGTCATTGGGTTTTTTGGGGGGATACAACTGTGCTCAGCAACAGAGAGTTATAACTATAAACATGCTATGCAAATGTATTATAAGTAAATACTGTGTAAGTTAAAATATGGGTCTAGACTGCAAAGCTCATTTCTCTGAAAGTTATTTTTGACCCTATTTTAAAGCAGATGACACATTGTTGGAATACACACATCTTGCCTGCTCTGTGATGATTTATGTAAGTTCTCTACTATGGAAATGCAGTGAGGTATTTGCCTAGTTGGACAAATATATGCTACCAGTACCACTGGCCATCTCCCAGTGACTGTGTGGTTTGGATGTTATTTGCACAGTATTTGGCCTCAGAGATATAACCCACCTATCCCCTCCAGCCCTTCTCAGATTATGGGCTCATTAACTATTTACACAAGCCTCTAAATCTGCAAGTAAATTCAATAGTCTGTGGAAAATCACAGCTGAGCCATGAATGTATTTACAGTTGGGGAAAAATATTTTTGAAATCCTCAGCAACCTAATAGGCAAAAAATGTGTACTGGTACCTTATCTGCCATTCTCTTGGAAGTGCAAAGAAGCAGGAATATCTGCCTGAGAAAATGAGTATGAATGCTCTATGAAGTATTATCCATAGCTAAAAAAATAACAACCAAAAAACACACAAACAAACCTAAAAAAAACCCCAACAAAATCAAAACCAAACCGAAACCAAACCAACCAACCAACCAAAAAAAAAAAATCTGAAAACAAACAACAGAGAGCATGTAAGAAAGAAAAGAATAGATTTTAAAATGCTTTTAATCAATTTCATGATGAAATTTTTAAGCAGCATCCTGGATGAAATTCTTATCTTGATATTTCCTGTAAGGTTTCCTTATTTCTTTTGTAGCCAAGCTGTAAGCAAATTAATTTGTTGGCATCTCTATCCCAGAGGAACTCTTGTCAAGTAATATTACCCTCTGGTTTTCTAACTGGCCTGTGAAGTTTTACTTGTATACTGTGACAGTGAAATGAGAGATCCTTCAGGTATTTAATGTGTACAAACACAATTCTTAGGTAGGGCTTTGATCTCTTTGGTAAAGCAAACAGATATGCTTTGTAAGGAGACTTTCTTAGTACTCAATTGTTACTTTTGAACAAGACTAGCAGCAAATTTTCTAATCTCACACCTATTTCTCAAAAAAACCAAAAAAGAGTATGATCCTCTCTACTGCTCCACAGATTTGACAGAACTGACTAAATTGACTTAATAGGTTTGGAAAACCTACGCTGAGGGAAGGCACTAGACAAACTTCCAAACTGCGTGCACTGAAAAATCTAACACGTCTAAGTGCCAGGTCCTACACATGGGTCACAACAACCCCATGCAGCACTGCAGGCTGGGGACAGAGTGGCTGGAGAGCAGCCAGGCAGAAAGGGACCTTGGGGTACTGGTTGACAGTTGGCTGAACATGAGCCAGCAGTGTGCCCAGGTGGCCAAGATGGCAAATGGCATCCTGGCCTGTATCAGAAACAGTGCGGTCAGCAGGAGCAGGGAAGTCATTCTGCCCCTGTACTCCTTGAGTACTCTGTCCAGTTCTGGGCCCCTCAATTCAAGAAAGATGTTGAGAGAAGGGCAAAAAAGCTGGTGAGGGGTCTGGAGCACAAGCCCTATGAGGAGAGGCTGAAGGAGCTGGGGTTGTTTAGCCTGGAGAAGAGGAGGCTCAGGGGAGACCTCATTGCTGTCTACAACTACCTGAAGGGAGGTTGTCGGCAGGTGGAAGTTGGTCTCTTCTCCCAGGTAACCAACAACAGAACAAGAGGACAGAGTCTCAAGCTGTGCCAGGGGAGGTTTAGGCTGGATGTTAGGAAGAAATTCTTCACAGAAAGAGTCATTGGCCATTGGACTGGGCTGCCTAGGGAGGTGGTGGGGTCACCATCTCTGGGGGTGTTTAAGAAAAGACTGGATGAGGCACTTAGTGCTGTGGTCTAGTTGATTAGTTAGGGTTGGGTGATAAGTTGGACTGGCTGATCCTAAGGTCTCTTGCAACCTGGTTGATTCTGTGATTCTGTGATCCTGGGATCTAGTTCTAACAATAAATTTCAAACACCTGTTTCTTTCACCATCTAATTCCCCTTGGTAAAGGGGGATCTAATTCCCTTTGGTAAAGCAAGTAACTGGAGCCCCAAAGTTCTGATCTGAAAATTTTATTTGAGGTTAATAACTTGTATATAATATTTCAGTCTAATTGTAACTGTAAGACAATTCAAAACAGGGATATATTTTGTATATAGCAGCAGAATGTCACATACTGCTAAACAATTTAAAAACATCTTTCACAGTATGATGATATTCCTTTTTCCTAAATAAATTTGCAAATTCAGATTTTTCTCTTAGATACAGCAGTTGAAATGAGATTAAACAGGCGGTTTCTAAAATGTTAATGTTGTCTAACTAATGATATACTGATGTTATAATGAAAGAGTAGAAAAAGGAAAGAAGGGTGAAAAAAGGATCAGGAAAAACTTTTATTTTAATGACTTTTATTTTCAACTGATTCTACTACTGCATACAGAAGTTCATAAAACACCCATCCACATTTCCTTTTTTGGATGAACTGTATGAACATACTGAGGAGAAAATCTTGTCCTGAACTATTTAGCTAGACAAACAAGACAAAGTCCACATGCTATGGGTAAATGACAGAAACACAGCAATTTTGTATTGAAGTTAAATAGATGTATTAGCATAAGATTCTGCTCAAGCAAGTAAGTCCTCCTTTCCAGATGATTCAGTACCTAGAAAGACCACGATCCACGAGAAAACTGAGCAGGCTGAGTAAAGATAGCTGAAGGAAAGGTGACAGAAAAGACTCATAATCTTAGAGCAACAGATACCTTGATAAACCCATACAGAGTTTAAGAGTGAATGTAGAGGGAACGAGGAACCAGGGAACTGAAATTGGTTGTGGCTGTGGGGAATAACATTGCTGATGAGTAGAGGAACCACAGATAAGACAGCAAACCAGGTATTAAGACAGCACGCTATGAGCGCATCCAAAACCCTAAGGTTTCTTTGGTCTTACTGACAAGTATTCACACAAAGAAATTGCAGAAAACATAGAACCATAGAACTGATGAGGTTGAAAGAGACCTATGAGATTGTCAAATACAGCTGCTTGCCTAGAGCTCACAATTCCACTGCTACTACACTAAACCACATCCCTCAATGCTGCATCCACAGGTCTTTTGAATACCTCCAGGGATGGTGACTCTACCACCTCCCTGAGTAGTCCATGACAATGCTTGATAACCCTTTCTATGCATAATTTTTTGTAATGCCCAGCCTGAACTTCCCTTGGCACAAACCAAGCCCATTTCCTTGTTTTAACACTTGTTGCATCTGAGAAGAGACAGAACTCCACCTTGCTTCAGCCTCCTTAGAGGCACTTGTAGAGGTCCTCACCTCTTCTTCTGAAGGCTAAACAGCCCCAGTTCCCTCAGCCATTTCTCATAAGGTCTAAAGAAGCAAGAGGTACTGATAATTAAGAAAATTAAGATGATGTAATTTAAAGAACAAACAATGAATTTAGATGGAAACAATTACACCAGGGGCACAAGCAAGAATTTTGGGATGAGTTTAATGGACAATACATCTAAGGAAATATGAACAGTAGCAGGCTACAGGGAGTTAGCTTCAGGATGGGTTTACAGTTACATGATATCTGTCATTAAGTGCCTGCAGAATAGCTGCAATAATTCTTAAAAAGATATATGATGACCTGAGTGGAATGGAGGTACAGAAACAAAAGTTTCAAATGAGGAAAGCTTTGAGAAATATCCAGAAGGCAGCCTGTGTGGTATAATGTTAACCTGAATGATAAGTGCCCTGGAAAGGACACTAGCAAAAGGAAAGAGCAGAACTTGCTGGGGACCACTGTTCTGATAAGAAGTCTCTTAGGGATTAGGAATTCACCAGATTGCAGGGAATGGTGGATAAAGCTTTTTATTCTTCAAGGTATAATGTGCTCCAGTTTAATCAAGGAGACTAATCCAGACAAACTGTTTCTTTCATACGTCTGCCTCAGGTTACTAAAGATGATGAAGTACACAAATTGCTTAATGCAAAGGAAAGATATAGGGATTACTTAATTTATTCTTATATGATGTTTTGGACATACTGTAAATGCTTTCTAGGGAGGAATATTATGAAATAACCGAACAGAGGACTTCAGACCAGGAGCTGATAGACTCAAACCTTTGATGTAAATTTAAGCACAACAGAAGAAACTGAAAGCAAGATTCATAGAATCATAGAATAAGTTGGGTTTGAAGCGACCAATAAAGATAATTGTTGTAGTTTGGCCCTAGCTGGAGGCCAAATGCCCTCCAGAGCTGCTCTATCACTCTCCTCCTTAAATGGACAGGGGAGAGAGGAAAATATAACAAAAGGTCAGTAGTAAGATAGAAGCAGTTCAATAATGTGAAACACCATCAAGGGCCACGTGTGGAAGGTTCTATGCATAGCGTTTGCTCTGGAGGACAGATGCCAGGGACAAATATCACCCCACCGCCTTCTTTCACTTGGTTTATGTATCTAACCTGACATCATATGACATGGAATACCCCTTTGGCCAGTTTGGGTCAGATGGCTTGGCTGTGTCCTTTCCCAAGGTCTTGCCCATGTCCCTTCCCAAGATGTTGCCCACCCCTCAGTGTACTCTGGGGGCAGGGGAATGTTGGAAAAGTGCAGTCTGGGTGCTCACTCAGCAGTAGCCGAAGCAGCCAAAACACTGGCGTGTTATCAACACCCAGCTACAGCATTGCAAAACACAGCACTAGAAAGGTGCCCTGAGAAGAATTAACTCCAGCTCAGCCAGACCCACTACAATAATCTGGTCCAAGACACTGGCAGTCAGCAGGGACATCCCCAGCTAGAGGAAGTTGCTCAGAGCATATCAAGCCTGCTTTTGTCATGGACTGTGCTCCAGGTACAAACAGGCACTGTGCAGAGCAGAAAGGCAGGTACAATACCACAACAGGAATAGCATGTGTTTGTGCCTCATGCACTGAAATGCTTGTAATTTGTGTCAAAAAGGATAGTTTATTGGGACAAAAGAATGCACAAAATCGCAGCATGACTCAGTTAAATGGGATTTTTTTTAATAATATGATAAATTACTACAGCCTGAAACCCTTAATGTTTTTTGGTTTTAGGTAAATAAGTGTGGGGAACAAAATTACTTTCCTCTATCAGCTATGTAATAAAAGTTATAACTGCAAAAACCTAAATATCCAGAGGGCTCTATAGGTTTCTTTCTTCTTCTCAGAGGACTGAGTATAAGTAACCGAACGATTCTCTTGCGAATGGAAAAAAGTAGTTACGTTAAAGCGAGCTGGTTAATCAGAAATGGTTAGAAGCAGAGAGAAACTTTGTCTGAAAGGTGAATAAGGTTTTATTTCCAACTTTGTGGGAAAGTGAGGTGTGTTGATATCAAAAGCTGTAATTGGTGCTCTCTGAAGCTATGTGCAGTCTCTTGAAAAATCAATATGCAGTCAGCCTTTGTGATCTCACCACTTTGTTTGGCTGCAGACGGGAAAGATCCAGTGTGATAATAGAGAACAAAGTTCACTTTCTGGATTATTTGTTGTTAAATAAATTCTGAAAACATTGCAAGGTGAAAAACAGCACAGGACTTTCCAGACCAAAAAAATTCTCTTTTGAAGACAGCTTTCATTTTATTTTGTTCATGGCTGTGCCTAGAGGAACAGCTGGACTTTAAGGTGTTTCAGGCCTGACAGCTGGATACAAAGAGAAATGCATCCAATAAGTATTTACTTATATGATGCTTGTGAGTACAAATCAGTGAACTAGAGTATCTATGTGGAAGATTTGAAATCCATGTCAGTGTACAATCAGGCTGTAATCGTACTGCCTGTGTTGAAAAATTAGGTGGAAGGTATGATTTTCAGCACCAGCTATTCTGGAAGAAAAATGAATGTTGAACATATGAATAGTTCAGTAGGACCTATACGAAGGTCCATCTACAGACTGAAAGAGTTGGGGCTGTTCAGTCTGGAGAAGAGAAGGCTCTGAGGTGACCTTATTGTGGCCTTCCAGCATCTGAAGGGGGCCTACAAGAAATCTGGGGAGGGACTTTTTAGGCTATCAGCTAGTGACAGGACTAGGGGGAGTGGAATAAAGCTGGAAGTGGGCAGATTCAGGCTGGACGTGAGGAAGAAGTTCTTCCCCATGAGAGTGGTGAGAGCCTGGAATGGGTTGTCCAGGGAGGTGGTTGAGGCCCCATCCCTGGAGGTGTTTAAGGCCAGGCTGGATGAGGCTCTGGCCAGCCTGATGTAGTGTGAGGTGTCCCTGCCCATGGCAGGGGTGTTGGAACTAGATGATCCTTGTTGTCCCTTCCAACCCTGACGGATTCTATGATCCTATGATTCTATTCTATTCTCCTAACTTGTCTCTGCAAGCAGCTGCTACCCGGTGCCAAGCAGTATACAGCAACAAGTAAAATGCACAATAGTTCTTATTCAGGACAATATTCTAGGCTGAAGCAGTTTGTGTTCAAGGGAATTCCCTTAGTCAGTGGGATCCTTATTCATATGGGTGAAGGCTACTAAGCAGCATTTTTCTTCCTTGAACTTACCCAAATGCTTTCCAAATACATGTATACATCTGCTACCTGCAAAGTCCTATGACTACAGTGTCTCTCCATTGCTTAACTTAGTTAATGAAGAAGAATCTCTTGTTTGAGTCTACCATTTTTCATTTTCATTTGACAGAAACATATTTTGTACAGAAGAAGATAAGGAATCATCATGCTCTAGTCACTTTCTCCCTGCTACTACCCTATCTAGTTTATAGATTTCTCAGTATTAGGATTCATCCTGTTCAATTTTTTATCAATGACTTGGATGAGGGGGTTGAATACATCCTCAGTAAGTTTGAAGATTACATGAAATTAGGTGGGAATGTTGATCCTTTAATGGTAGGGAGACTCTACAGAGGGACAGGAATAGGTTGGACCAATGGGCTGAGGTCAGCTGTATGAGCTTCAACAAAAGCCAAGTGCCAGTTCCTGCGTCTGGGCCGTAATAACCCCATACAGCATTACAAGCTTGGGGAAGAATGGCTAGAGAGCTGTGTGGTGGAGAAGGACCTGGGAATACTGATTGACAAGCAGGTGAATATGAGCCAGCAGTGTGCCCAGGAGGTCAAGAAGGCCAACGATATCCTGGCCTGTATTAGAAATAGTGTGGCCAGCAGAATCAGAGAGGTGATTGTCCCTCTGTACTCAGAGTTGGTGAGGTCACAACTCCAGTACTGTGTTCAGTTTGGGGCACTACAGTGCAGTAAAGGTATCAAGGTACTGGAGTGGGTACAGAGAAAGGCTACTAAGCTGGTGAAGGGCCTGGAGAACAAGTCCTGTGAGGATTGCCTGAGGGAACTGGGGCTGTTTAGTCTGCAAAAATAGGAAGCTGAGGAGAGACCTTACTGCTCTCTACAACTACCGGAAAGGAGGTTGTGGACATGTGGGCACTGGTCTCTTCTCACAAGTAACTAATAATAGAATGAGACAGAATGTCCTTGAGCTGAGCTGTTGAGGGGGGTTGGACTGGACATTGGGGAAAAAAAAATCTTGGAAGGGGTTCTCAGGCACTGGAAGAGAGCTACCAAGGGACGTGGTTGAATTGCCATCCCTGGATGTGTTTAAAAGCTATACAGATCTGGTGCTTGGGGACATGGTACAGTGACAGCTTTGGTGAAATGTCTTAAGGGAACCTACAAGAAAGCTGGTGTCCCTGCACATAGCAGGAGGGTTGGAACTAGATGATTCTTGAGGTCCCTTCCAACCCTAACAATTCTATGATTCTATGTGGGCAGCTGGAAGTAGCCTCAAGATCAGGTGCCCTGGTGCTGGGTTAACTGGCTGGAGGGCCGGGCCCAGAGAGTGGTGGTGAATGGTGCCACTGCCAGCTGGCAGCCTGTCACTAGTGGTGTCCCCCAGGGATCAGTGTTGGGCCCCATCCTGTTCAATATCTTTATTGATGATCTGGATGAGGGGATTGAGCTCATCATCAGTAAGTTTGCAGATGACACCAAGTTGGGGGCAGGTGTTGATCAATTAGAAGGTAGGAGGGCTCTGCAGAGGGACCTTGACAGGCTGGACAGATGGGCAGAGTCCAGTGGAATAAGATTTAACAAGTCTAAACGCTGGGTTCTACACATTGGCCACAACAACCCCATGCAGTGCTACAGGCTGGGAACAGAGAGAGAGCAGCCAGGTGGAAAGGGACTTGGGGCTACTGGTTGACAGCCGGCTGGACATGAGCCAGCAGTGTGCCCAGGTGGCCAAGAGAGCCAATGGCATCCTGGCCTGCATCAGGAATAGTGTGGCCAGCAGGAGCAGGGAAGTCATTGTGCCCCTGTACTCAGCACTGGTTAGAGCACACCTCAAGCACTGTGTCCAGTTCTGGGTTCCTCAGTTCAAGAAAGATGTTGAGTTGCTGGAACGTGTCCAGAGAAGGGCAAAAAAGTTGGTGAGGGGTCTGGAGCACAAGCTCTGTGAGGAGAGGCTGAAGGAACTGGGATTGTTTAGCCTGGAGAAGAGGAGGCTCAGGGGATATCTTATTGCTGTCTACAACTGCCTGAAGGGAGACTGTAGCCATGTTGGGGTTGGTCTCTTCTCCCAGGTAACCAGTGGCAGAACAAGAGGACAGAGTCTCAAGCTGAGTCCGGGGAGGTTTAGGCTGAATGTAAGGAAGAAATTCTTCACAGAAAGAGTGATTTGCCATTGGAATGGGCTGCCCGGGGAGGTGGTGGAATCACCATCTCTGGAAGTGTTTAAGAAAAGACTGGATGAGGCACTCAGTGCCATGGTTTAGTTGATTAAATGGTGTTGGGTGATAGGTGGGACTTGATGATCTCAAGGTCTTTTCCAACCTGGTTAATTCTGTGATTCTGATTCTGTGATTATACGAAACCTCATGAAGTTCAATAAGGACAAGTGCAGGCTCCGGATTCTGGGGAGGAATAACAACAGGCACCAGTACAGGTTAGGGGCTGCGCTGCTGGAAAGAACCTCCATGGAGAAAGACCTTGGAGTCCCAGTGGACAGCAAGCTCTCCATGGAAGAGCAATGTGCCCTTGTGACCAAAAGTTCCAACAGTATCCTGGGGTACATCAAGAAGGGTGTGTCCAGCAGGTCTGGGGATGTTCTTGTCCCCCTCTACTCTGCCCTGGTGAAACCACATCTGGGATGCTGTGTCCAGATTTGGGCTCCCCAATTCAAGAGAGAAATGGATCTGCTGGAGAGAGTCCAATGGAGAGCTATGAGGACTTGAGCATCTCCTCTATGAAGACAGACTGAGAAGAGAAGACTGAGAGGGGATCTGATGAATGTCTATAAATATCTGATGAATGGATGTCAAGTGGAGGGGGCCAATCTGTTTTCAAGGTCACAACATTAATAGACAAGCGATGAGCAACTGACATTATTTACCTGGACATGAGCAAAGACTTCAACACTGTCCCACTTCAACATCCTGGTCTCCAAGATGGTAAAGTCTGGGTTTGATGGATAGACCATTCAGTGGATAAAGAACTGGCTTGATGGCTGCACCCAAAGAGTGGCTGTCAATGGGTCCATGTCCAAGTGGAGGCCAGTGACAAGCGGAGTCCCTCAGGGATCAGTCCTGGGACCAGTCTTGTTCAACATCTTTGTTGGTGACATGGACAGGGGCATTGAGTGCACCCTCAGCAAGTTTGCTGATGACACCAAGCTGTGTGGTGCAGCAGACAGGCTGGAGGGAAGGGATGGCATCCAGAGGGACCTTGACAGGCTGGAGAGGTGGGCACAAGTCAACCTCAGGAGGTTCAGCAAGACCAAGTGCAAGGTCTGTGGGCTGTGTCTGGCTTGAGAGCAGCTCTGAAGAAAAGGTCTTGGGGGTACTGGTGGATGAGAAGCTCAATATGAGCCACCAGTGTGCACTTGCAGCCCAGAAAGCCAATGACATCTTGGGCTGCACCGAGAGAAGCATAGCCAGCAGATCAAGGGAGGTGATTCTCTCCCTCTACTCTGCACTGGTGAGACCCCACCTGGAGTACTGCAGCCAGTTCTGGAGCCCCTCTTACAGGAAGGATCTGGAGATGTTGGAGCATGT
Organism: Indicator indicator; assembly: GCF_027791375.1. Lineage (NCBI taxonomy): Eukaryota > Metazoa > Chordata > Aves > Piciformes > Indicatoridae > Indicator > Indicator indicator. The sequence continues at coordinate 28,416,930 of NC_072053.1, read as the reverse complement.
CCAGAGAAGGAGCGGAAGGATGATCAGAGGGGTGGTGTACCTCTCCTATGAGGACAGACTGAGAGATTTGGGGCTATTTAGTCTGGAGAGGAGAAGGCTCCTGTAGAGGAGATGTTGTGGCCTTTCAGTACCTGAAAGGGGCCTACAAGAAAGCTGGTGAAGGACTTTTTAGGGTGTCAGGTAATGATAGGACTAGGGGGAATGGAGCAAAACTGGAAACAGATTCAGGTTGGATGTTAGGAAGAAGTTCTTCACCACAAGTCTGGTTAGACTCTGGAACAGGTTGCTCAGGGAGGTGGTGGAAGCCCCCTTCCTGGAGGTTTTTAAGACCAGGCTGGATGTGACTCTGAGCAATTCGTTCTAGTGTGAGATGTCCCTGCCTATGGCAGGGGAGTTGAAGCTAGATGATCCATGAGGTCCCTTCCAACCCTGATAATTCTATGATACTATAAGAAGAGTGTGACAAGCAATTCAATGGACGTTCTCTTTCTGCTCTACTCTTCACTGACTAGGCCTCACCTGGGGTACCGTGTCCTGTTCTGGGTTCTGCAGTTCAAGGACAGGGAACTGCTTGAGACTGTACAGAAAAGGGCTACAAAGATGATTAGGGGAGTAGAGCATCAATCTTATGAAGAACGGCTGAGGGTTTAGTTTTTTTTTTTTTAGTGTGGAGAAGACTGAGGGGGAATCTTACCAATAATTATAAAGAGAGGTGGCTGTCAGGAGGATGGGGCCAGCCTTTTTTTCAGTGGTGCCAAGAAGCAGGACAAACTTCAGCACAGGAAGTGTTGAACTCTTTTTGATGTATTTGAAAGAAGGAGGAACTTCATATGCTGAGGGTGGTAGAGCACTGGAATAAGATGCCCAGAGAGGTTGCGGAGTGTCTGTCTGTAGAAGCCATTCAAAGCCCATCTGAAATTCATTGTGTGCATCCTGCTCTAGGTGAACATTATTTGGCAAGGGGGTTAGATAAAATGATATCCAGAGGTGCTTTCCAACCCCTATCATTCTCTGATTCTGTGATTTTGTTAAGAAAGTGCTGCTTTCCGGTATGGGAATTTAAGTTTTGGGGTAGAAGCTTCCTTGTTAACAACTGCTGCACTAATAAAAGCATGTATAGGGTGTGTTATTAGTTTTGCATAATGATTCACAATTTTCCTTCGTGTCTTCCAGAATGACCTAATACATACAGCTACTAATCTTTTGTATGTGATGTTTCTGCAGATCCAGGGATATTTTTAGAAGTCTTGGATGGAATTTTTTCAGTGCTGTTCCTATGCCAGAGGCATGTTGTTGTTATTTCAGTGGGTAGATCTTTTCTATGGTGATGGGGGTTTTTTGGGGTTTTGTTTTGGGGTTTTTGCTTGTTGTTTTGTTGTTTGTGGGAGATTTTGGGTTGGTTTTCTTTTTTTTTTTTTTTAATGTGTGTTAATGTTTTATTACATAGAGCAAAGAAATAAGGCATTCTGGGCATAGTGCTAGAAAAGCATCACTAGAAACAGTAGCTGTTATCAGGCATAACTATAGGAAGCTTCTGGAAAAAAGAATGAAAGCAAATAGCAATAACACAGTCAAACAGGAATGATATATGACTAATGAATGCAAAAGCTCCACCAACAGCAGAGTGTGTGGGATTTCCACTTCTATTTTAGCTCAGCAGTATTGTTCTTTAGTTGCTTCTCAAATCTAGTGAAAACATTTGGAAAAGAAAAAGTATTTATTTAAGGTAATTTAGAGTAGAAAGCCTGTTGGAATGATCTGGGAGTTTTGGGGTTGACAGTCAGAACTTAACCGTTCTGAGCCACAACTGGACTGCACTTTGGTAAAATGGTGGCAGCATCTCACTTTTGTATCCTCCACTCCATGGTCTAACCTGTGTAAGTCCAAGACTCAGAGCAGCCTAAGGAGACTTGCAAGAAGCAGATACCTCTAAGAGCAGGAGACATATAACCACGTCCCATTTGCCTTAGATACTCCACTTTGATCGATGTGAAATGTTCATGCATCAAAGGCACTGCTTTCATGTCTGTGGATTACCTGAATTTTGCCTTACATAAGGAAAATTCTTAAGAAGCTCAGTAAAGCAGATGAAAGCTGCTTTGTTTTGCAAAGCAGTTACAGTTAAACTGAAGAACTGGGGCCTTGAGACAGTGAGCCCTTAAAGGTAATTGAGGTGAGCACTGTATGAACGTCAGTGGAGGGTAGCCATGTTCACAGATCTGTTCTGTCCCTCAAAATACTGTTTGTGGAAATACAGCCTCATTTTTTTCATCCTGTAGTGGTAAAACAAGGAGGGGAGTTACATTGTGTGCGCTGTCAGATGTGACAGTATGCACTCTCATACTTGGAGAGCCTCTAGACTGCCTGCCTGAGTCCTTTGCAGTAAAACTGATCTTATGAGGCAGCAGCTAGGGAATGTTTGCTATTTGTATGATGGCATTATCTAGTATCACAGTATGCAACAAAACCATAAATACGTTTCTCCTCTGCCTTACAAAAGCTCCTTGGTTACTTTTCACCTTTGGGATCTTTGCCATCCATATTGTCCTTAGTTTGGGGATAACTATGCAACAGTTAAAAGGTCTTAGCTGTGCCACAATTAAAAGGTCTTAGCTGTGCCAAGGACAGAAAAGAATGCTGCTGTTTTTCTCAATCTTCCAGGTAATAGCTGCACTTACCACAGTTTTATTCCTTCAGCCGTGAAAACCAAGAGCAGAGTATACCCAGCTTAAGCCAGTGTAGGACAGGATTGCTTCTATTGTTTCTTGGGAGTCCTGACTGATATCTCGCTGACATTTTACTTCAGAGCAAAAGCAGGTAATTGGAGGAGAAAGGCCTCCAGATGGCATGAAGTGTACACAGCCTTAAAGTGAGAATCACAAAAAAGGTGATTGCAAAGGAATACGATTTCATAAAAATCATGTGGAAAGACTGTTTATCTTAATTTCCCAAAGAGATAGACATCAGAGGCATATTAATTGCTAGATTTTTTTTCCCTTATCATTTGTGCTGGGTCTCACTGTTTCAGATACAGCATCAATCTTTTTGTCAAATTGTAATGCTGTTTATTGCCAGTGTTCAGCAGCTTTACACCATCTAGTGGAGCATAAATTTGAAAACTGACTTAATCCATAAATCCTGTTATTATATTTTTACTTTGAAAAGTATATAAGCATGCCTTTATCGTAACCATGTTTGTATGTAGGTATCATACCCATAATCCTTATTCCTGTGTCATTCTTTACCTACCTCAATAAATTTTCTCCTGAGATATTATTCATGTTTGTATGGATAGATTTTCCTTTGAAAATATACACTACAGACACAAAACCCAGCCAGTTTATACGTTCATATTTTAAAGAATGTTATTTCATTTAAGCCAAAGCCATGCCACAATGTGCAGGGTACTCAGAAATGTTCTTCAGTGAACTTGATTTATGTAGCCTAAGATGATGCACTGCATTTTGGATTTGCTTTTCTACTTTGATACTTTAGAGGAAGTATGTTTCTCTCCCCTCCCCCCCCCCCACTCTGTGGGAGCAATTCTCTCACACAATTCACCAGTCCCTGACAGTCCTCCATGTACATGTCTGTGTCTCTGCATTGGTTCAAGGTTCCTTGACTGGAAATGGCACAGCAAATACATTTATCTCCATGTATAAGGGCTCTTGCAGAACTACCAGATGTATTAAATACTGCCCAGTGTCTGGGCTGAGTTTGACTAGTGTCTGACCATACTCATGTTTACACGAGCTAGCTAATCCTGGACATTTTTATGAAAATGTCTTCATGGTGATGGGCACTAGATGCATTTTTTGGATATATTCTGGAGCCTTGAAACACTTTGCTTTTAAGAAATACTGGGAAGTATTGTAAGATCCTCAGGGATGTTGTGAATGGGAGTGGGGGTTGGGATTTGGATCATGTGAAAGGCTTTACGAGAAGTTGGTTTTCTTCTATTTTTTTTAACAGACTGTAAACAATATTTTAGTAGGTACTTGTTTTCTGTTCTTCAGGCAATGTAACATCCTCTGCATTAATGTATTAGTCACAAAACATGGGCTGTCCTAAATCTTAGCCATCTGGATTTCTTATAGAAGATAAGAAAGAGTAGTGTGGGAGCTAAGGAAAACAGGAAGACCTCATGTAGGGAGCAGAAAAAGCAGTTGAATCACACTGGCTCTTACAAAGCAAGCAAAAGTGTTTTATAACTAATCCTTAACTATCTAATCTCTGAAAACTTCAAAGACTAGTGGCTGTTTATTCTTTTTTAATGTTGTCACTCCAAGAGAAGTTTGGTTGAGGGGATGAATAGGCATTGATGAAAACTGCTTTTAATTCTACCAGATTTACATGCAAAATATCTCCAAATCTGACATTTTCCTCAATGATTAAGTTTGTAGTTCTTATACACAGACAAAAATAGGGGCTCTATGGATAAACCTTAATAGAAATTGTGTTTCAGCTAGCTAATATTTTATAATAAATGGATTTCTTTGGTAAGTTTCAAAGTTTGTACGGTGCAGTTCTCCTCTCATCCCACTTTACTTGCTGAGATTTTTTTCAGCCACTGTTTATCAAGCACTCTGCTTTTTCAATAAGTCTCAAATGAGATAAAAATGTGTTTAGTGTTGTTGACAACAAACCCCTGAAACCAGCTGCAGAGTTGCTATTGTTTGGTTTCAATGATCACTAAAATGAATTTCCTTTCTGTTGAATCTGAGGGATATGATGAGTGACAGGTGATTTTTTTTTTCTGAATCACAGAGATCTTTGTGTTCCTCTAGATGCCTTGATAAGCAATGTGTATGTGTGTGAAAGGAAGGGAAACAGGAATTCCTTTCGGAAGGGTGACAACCTTAGTAAGACTAAAATGAGTCCAAGGCAGATGTTCCTGTCAGAATTCAACTGAAAACTTGAATCTAAAAGCTTGCACAGTTGCCAGCAAAGAGACTTACAGTCCTTTTCCAAACACCGATCTCGTTTAAGAAAAAAAAAAAACAACCAAACAAACCCAAAAAATCAAATAATAGCTCTATAAAGAGCTAGTTTTGTGCTATGTATTTAGCACACTGACATGCTGCACCATGAAAACCAGGGCTTGGCAATGTAATTTCAATAAAATATCATCCCAGCAACCATTTTGTTATTCTTTGGTTTAGTATGTGAATGTTCCATCTTAAAGAGCACCACAGGGATAATCTCTTGCATTTAATTAAGCATTTGTTGGTATTGTAATCAAAGTGGTGGAAGAAAGATAGAGAGCCTTCCTCCTAGAAAAAAACAACAGCTGTGTTTGATGGCACATCTACAACTTCAGTATGGAACCTTTTCTCTTTCAGGCACCCCAGAGACATGTGACAGTCCACTGGCTCCCTTGGCCTCGTAGCGAGTATGCTGTTCTTGGCACACATACAAAGCACTACTATTCCCTTATTTAAAGACCTCAGGTAACAATAATTTGAGAATAATTTCTAATGCCTCAAAGCTAAAAGCAGTAGTAATGGATAAATTAATTAGACAATGATGGTTTGGTATTTCATGTCAGATGAAACCCTCCTTGTGGGCTACTTCAAGTCTGGGAAACATAATTGAGGTTAATAGAATTACTCTGGAATTACAGTAGTTTGGATGACTGAAGAGTTTAACACGAAGTTCTGAGAAAAGCTGGATTTGGGGAATGCTAGATCAAATGATCCAGCAATTAGAAAAAGTTAAATTTTAAGGTAAAAGGGTTGAAGAAAAGCAATTGTGGAACAGAAGTGTCTAATTATTTAGGTTCCAACTTCTCTTGAAGGATGGGGTAGGGAAAAAGTAAAGTCTTCTAGTGACTAAGGTGGTCACTAAATACGGGCCGTGGTATACTGAAGTGGAAAGAAAGGTTTAAATCCAAGGAAAGAACCTGTCTACTGCCTCTTGTTAAAACAGATACTGTTATTCTTAGAGTCTGGAAGTGCTGAAAAAAAGTAATTGTATTAACTGAAATTGTGACATGTTTTTTCAAACTCTATTAAACACTGCCAAAAAGCAAGGAGTAATGAAAAATAATGTTAAATCTCTGATTGAGAACAGGCTGAAGTAGTTTGAATAGAAATAAATCTGTATACACCATGGTGTCAAATGGCAGGAGAAACAAGTAATTCTACTTTCCCTGTTTCTTAGCTATATCAATATTCTTCCTCCACAAATTCAAAGTGGATAATTTCCTTCAATCACATGGTCTTAGCGGTGACATGAACAAAACTTCCAACATGCAGAGATATGCTGAAATTTCAGTCTTAGGACTACAGGCTAAAGGATGACCCATTTATGCCCCTTCTTTATAGTGGCAACAGACCTGCAGGGTCTGTCAAACACAGGCAGGTACTGCATTAATCTCTGTAGGCATTGATCAACTTCTCAGTGACTGAATCATCTTCCTCCAAAGCTTTGTTTCATGACAAAAGCCTTGTTTCATGAGGAGGGCCAGCTGCTCTTCCCTGGCAGTGGGTCAGTTGTTGTATTACTATTAATACACCATTCCAGTGGCTACCATCAACTTCAAGTGGAATGAAGTCACATGCACTTAAATGGTGTATCCTGTCTGTTTAGCATTTGTTTAAGATTTGGTTATGCATTTTATGTGAGTGGAATGAAGAATGGGAATCTTACTTGCCCTCACTGCAGATGTCTCTATTGTGGCAGGCTAACCTGACATTTTGTAGTTGATGAAGAGAGATTTTTACTTTAATAATATAATAACTCTTGTCTCTGATTTGGGACGAGATCACCAATGTGCTAGAATTGCCTGCTTTCTCCACTGATTATCTACACCTATTAGTAGAACAATTAACTAGGATATGGATAACTTAAGACAGTCAGATGAAACCCATGTTAGGCAACCACTTTTCTTCATAAGGGTAAACTTTGAAATCCATCCACTTCTCAAACTTATTATCCACTGAAATAATGCATTATTACTTTAGACGTAAAATTTTTATCTTTGGAGGGAAATGTGAGGGAAGGTCAACTTGTTCAACCCTGTTTTTAGGGATTGGAGAAAAAGGATGTTTTGGTTCATTGGGACTGACCAGCACTGGTGTGACAACAACCATTATGATTCACATGATGAAGACCCATATGGTCAAGGGACAACGACTGGTGAAAATGATATTTGGTGAAGGAATAGTAACTGGGAAAGATGATATTAGTGAACTATTGTTATGCTGGACAACCAGCAGTGTATATAAGGGTGTTGTTCCATTGCAGTTGTAGGGGAAAGTGTGTAAATCACTGAGATGTGGAGATTGCTGCCAGATTCAACTTACTTGCTGTCCACTCCCTGTGGAGGAAATCCTAGGTCGCTTCTGCACATTTATTAAATGGGTGGGTGGGCAGATGGATGGGAGGGAACAATTTATTATGACACATAAGCATCCACATGGAGAAAAGGTTTGCCAAGTTCCTGCAGAGGCCAAAGTGACCAGGAAACAGGTTGCAATAGTGACGCAGGGGAAACTTGGTGGGGTTGCACAAGCAGAGCACTTAGTGAGGAACAGCAAAATGTCAAAGTTAGCAGGCAGAAGGCTCCTTTGTGTGCCAGGGAGGACCTTTTTTCTCCTCTCTGACATATTCACATTGACAGCAGTAGTAGGCAACATAATTTACCTCCTAAAGACAAAGAGTGTATTTGCTGTTTTGCAATTGGTTATCCTGTTTTAAGAAATACAGCCTATTTCCTCTTTCTCATCTACAGCCTGGAAGCCAGCTGCTGCAGCTGAAGCTTCTTTTGCTATCATTGAGTGCAATCTGTTAGGATTTTATATTAATATGTATTAAATTGAGTGAAGATAGTAAGAAACCATGCCAACCCTTTAGCAAGAGTCAACATCCTAAGGGGTCGTGCGCCCCCCTCCCAGGACAGTGTGTCTGAGCAATATGCCTGGCAAAGTCTTTGGGTGGTGTAGAGCTGAGGGAAACACCAGCAGCACGTTGCATCTCCCTAACTTGGAGAAAGCTGCTCTATACTGTTCTGTCTGCTGCTATACTGTTTCATGCAAATTAGGGCTTGCAAGCCATGAGGGGACAAAGTTAAAGTGTCGTGAATGCTGCATTTGTGTAAAAAATTTCATTAATTAGGTAACACTGGAGCTAATTAAAAATCTTTGTTTTTCTCAATCTGTCCTGGAACTTTTTGTGTGGTAAAGACTCTTCTAAGTTTTCTGATATTTTGGCTCTGAGCAGAACTTCTTTCTCTGTGCTCATTTAGCTTTTTAAAAGTGCAAGTTCTTTCAGTTAGCTACCACTTATGGAAGCCATAGTAGAGAGAAGTAGTTAGATCTGCTTAAATAGATTGCATCCAGGACTTCATTGCTGTGCTGAAAACTGTCTTGCTTAATTTCCCCCCTCTTCTTTGGCAGAAGGGTGAGGAATCCTGATCCTTTCACACTGTTAAAAACAACTCTGGGATACAGATGGAAAACTAGTTAAAGTGCCTTTATGAATTCTTCTACATTTTGGTGTGGGGAATACAGTGTTTCTAAACTTCTAATGGCTACAGTTATTAATCCAGGAACTAGAAAGTTTTTCTGTCTCTAGGTATATTATTCATTTCTCTTAAACTAAAATTTCTTCAGGGATGGCTACACTGACCAAAGAGTTTCTTCTCTTTAAAAAAAAATAATTAAAAAGTGTGTCTTTTCTCATTACTGTATTATCTTTCTTCCCAGATTCTACTAGTAGTCTACGATGTACAACCATGTTTAAAAAAAAATGTTACCCATCACCATGGAAACAAATGTTTCAAAAATCCAGATACCAAAGTTGTCCCTACCAGCTTCATGTCTGGTTCATTCTTTTATGTGAAGGATATAGGAAACTCAACTGGATCTGACTACAGCTACAAATTACACTATTGTACTACAGTATCTTCAGCTTTGCTGACACTAGAAGGGAAGACATAAATGCAATTGTGTGTCCTGTAAGCCACAGCAAGCACATTTCTGTTCTGCTGATATTCTGGTTGGATAGAAAAATATACTGGTGAGGTTTTTTCATTATGTTTTGTTAGTTCATTCAGTAAGCTTATATATCTATACATTTTATATATATTCCTGATGAGCAAAAGAGAACTCTGAATCAACTGTTGTATTCTTCTGTTACAGTGCATACCCTTTTGATATGAAGATAGGAAAGACAGTGAGACCATTGCAGTACTTTAGAATAGCTTAAGTTGAAATGGACCTTTAGAGGTCATCTGGTCCAACCTGCTACTCAAAGCAGGAGTAACTTCAAAGTCAGATCATGTTACAGAGGCCTCTTCTGTTGAGTTCAAAAAATTACTTGAAATAGAGAACCCACAAACTTTCAGGGCAGCCTGCTTGATGACCCTGATGGGGCAGAAATTTTTCTATATGTCTAATGAGAACTTGCATTTTTGCAACCTGTCTATCTCCCTCTTTTTGGTTAATCACTTAGCCTTTTTGTGAAGTTGTGCTGTATTGCTTATTTTATTCTTTCCTAACTTTAGTTTCTGTTCACTGGTGCTTATGATATCATTTAGATGTATCTCAGCTTCATTGATAGAAGTAGAGTTCTTTTGCAGCCACAGTTCTTCCTTCAGAAGAGCTGATAGTGTGAAAATTCAGCTGAATTCTTCAGCTGCACGGGGAAGAAAGAGGACTGAGCTCTTTAACAGTCTATCTACATGTACAGATCTTCAAGAATGGCTTCTTCATGCACAGAGACAGACATTCTTGAATATGTATATCATATGCTTGCTTAGCCTGAAATATTTTGCTACATGGAGAAAAATCCTAGGGCTCTCACAGTAAAGTATATCCTTCTTTTTTTTCTCCTGAAAGTATTTGCAAAATCTGGAAATGTGATCCCTTAACCTAATCAGGACATCTCACTGCCTCATCTCAGGACAGCAGCTGTTCAGTTTTCCACTTATCATTGCTTCATCTTCTGTTTTCCTTGCCTCCTCTGCATGTTTCTTCTGACTCCTGCCAGTCTTGTATTTGTGAAGAAATTACTTAGGGCAGAAAAGTGTGAACTCTTTTTCTTTTTCGATCAGAGACTGCCTCATTGTATTAAGAGGTGCTCTATAAGCAGGTGTTTGAAAATCTCTGTATGAGATTTATCAAAGATCTTTCTCCTTCAGTGTTCAATGCATTACACTGCTAGAACTTTTGTGAAATCTGTCAAAGCAGTGTGCAAAATGGAATGCAATTTACTTGTGCAAGTAAGTAACTTTCAAAAGTGTTAGGGCTTGTTTAAAATTGTCCCTTGCAAAGATACCATGTGAAGGTGATGGCCTTGGAAATGCAGTTTTGTTCTCAGACATGCCATAGAGGAGAGTGTTTAATTCTACCAGATTTCATTGCTGCCATGAAGCTGTTGCATAGAGAATCTTAATTTCCCCACAGCCATCTGCAACAGATGAAAGCTTATGACAGTGGCTACAGGGTAGACAGATACTAAAAAGTATAGTCTGCATTTCTGTGGTGTGCAGTTAAAACTCCATTGTATGACAGTCGCTTGAAGGATACAGAATATTTTATCACAAGGCTAATCCCTTCAGACTACAAATATGTGAAATCTGTAAAAATTGCTAAGGGACTTAAATTGGAGTGGTGGAACATTTGAAATGATTGTGTGCTGTTTATGTATGTACAGCTTCCTTAGCAACATAGAAATTAAAGCGCCTGGGTAGAACCTTCCACTGGTTTGCTGAAGCAAAACGTCATGGCTTGATGAATTAAGAGCAAACCTGTCCAAGCGATAAGGAATACTAACATATTTAATGCTAGGGACTAGAACTGACAAATCCTCATTACCATTGATATGAACCAAATGTCAGTTCTGAAACACAGTAAGTGTTCTGCCTTTGCTCTAGCAACGTGTTTAGTTTAGGACAAGCAAGAAGAAAGACTTCCTAGGAAAGTTAAGAGAGTGCTAATTACCTTTTTGAAGAGGTAATATTCACAGTATGCACAGTATGTGACTGATAGGAATGCTTATGCTACCAATAAATAGTCTCGGAATGTCCTATGGAGATATTGGAAAGTCTTAGCAAAGAGTTGACAAATGTAAAAAGACAGTAGTGTGGAGTCCATTTCAATTATAATTTAGTTCTTAAATATCCTTAGCTTCATGTTTTCCCCTGCAGAAATTTTTCATGCTGGATAATCACTTTGGAATGATTATTTCCTTTCTATTTTTGTGAAAGAGGGGAGGAAATAAGGAAGAAATGTTTAGTCTTCTACCAGAACAAGGCTAAAGAAAAAAATCTTATACTTGGGTGCTATTTTATTTCAGGAAACTTTTAAAATAAAAACTCAAAACCAGTCACACATCAGACAGCAAGATTTGAAATCTGTCAAGGATAGGCTGCAGATGTAACACTGTTCCCCTTCTGGTTTACCTACCCAAGCCTGAACAATTAAAATCTGCAAATGCAGGCGAACCATTCCTGTTCCTGAACATAAAGCAGAAAGGTTTGGGTAAAAGGACACTGTGTCCTTTTTAACAATGTGGTTTCTGCAAGTTTGAAGGTTACTGTAGTGCCAAAACAAAACCTTTGGCAATGGAAATATTGAACAAATGTTTGATATTATTAATTTAAAGATCTGTCTTCTGTAGCTTGATATCATAACTCACAAAACTCAGGAAAGTTACTTGTTACGTGCATTTCAGTGAAAAGGACAAATAGCTGCATCTGTGTACACAAAAGATCATGAATATGGCTATACAAGGAACATACTAAAGTAAAAGTTAAACGCTGCATTCAGTGTAAACGAAGTATCGTTTGAAATAACTGAGTATGCAAAAGGAACATCATAGACCACAGGTTTCTCTGGAACAACTGGCAGATTTGCTCTTCCTTCCTTGTCATTTATCTTGAGGATGCTTTTTTCTGCCTGATCGTCTGCACTCATTTCTCATTCTTTCCTTGAGGCTTTGTTTCTTTTTTTTTTTTTTTGTTTTAACCTGCCAGCTAAAGGAAAATGTAAACCAACAGCTGTCAGTGGTGAAATATCCTCTTTGCAACAGCTCTACCAAGTCATAAAAGGATGTAAATTATGGGGGAGGATTTTAAAAGCACAAAGGGGCTTTGTACTGAGCCAGTGGGAGTTGTGTGATTAATTCTCACTCCTGGTTCTGACAATCTCTCTCGACTCAACAAACCCCATACATGCATGTATACATATATATATATATATAAAATATATTTCTATTATTTTGGTGATTATAAAAATAAATTCAGTCTAAAATTCTGGATCTGTATTTTTATTTAAACAAAACTTCTACTGATTTCAGTGTTTGCATCGTGCAAGTAAAGAGCTGAGGATCAAGCTCACATTTTGAATGGCATATCAAATCTTTTGTAATTATTTGGTCAAAATAATGTTCTTGTCAGTTCTTGTCACTGGGAATTGGAAAATGCATTTTGTTCCCTTGCAGTACCCTGGACTCCTGGAAGGAAGTAGCATGAATTGCATCACAGTTGCAAAGACCAGCAGAAGAGCTGTTTCTGAGAAAGAGCATAGTGGCCGTGACAAGCAGGCACCTTATCAGATAAGATCCCAGACAATGAGTAAAAGAAAACTAAATTCTGCTCAGGGCAAATCTGAAACAGAGGTCACCATGAGGTTTTTTTTGTATCCCTCACTACTATCAAAATTCAAGATTAAAGAGGATATTTTGTCTAAAAAGTCCCGATTTATTAGTGCAATAATGGTACATGTATAGAATAAGTACTAGCACACAAATATTGAACAGGAATGTAGTACATAAGACTTAATTTCTATTACCAAAAAACCTGAGACGTCCTCTATTCTAGGTGTCTGCTTTAAATTGTTCATCAACATTCTATTGACAGTCACTGGAGATAGCAACAAGGATTTTGAAAAGAAAGTGAACACTCTGAGATTGTACACCTGTCTTTGTTTAGGTTATAATAACCTTTGCTAGTCTTTGTTTGTTAGTTGGTTTTGGTTTGGTTTTGTGTTGGTTTTGTTTGGCTCTTTTGTTTTGGTTTCGGTTGTGGTTTGGTCGTTTGGGGTGGTTTTTAGGGTTTTGGGGGGATTTTGGTTCTTTGTATTTTTAATTGTATGGGAGTGGTTTTTTGCTGGTTGGCTTTGTTCCATTGTTTGGGGGTTTTGTCTGTTCCTTTGAGTTCTTTTGTCTGTAGAAAGAGGCTAGAAAATCAGCTTCAACAAGAAGTATTTTCAAAAGTAGTTACCTGTGATGAAACTCACTCAGATAAAGCAGACATCCTTCGTCTGCCTTTTCAGGGCAGGTAACTTGAGGCACCAAGAGATCACAGTTTCTTAGGGTCATAAAATAAGATAATAGCAGAAAGATGTGTGGTCCAGGCACATTCTTGTTTTGGAGTATGCTGTGAAACTGTATCAAGATTAGCTGCTGTGAAACACGTATCAAGATTTTATGGATACCTTCACAAATTTATGTCTACCAGAATGTTTGAATGGAGAATATTTCTTGTGGACGTGTTCTGGGAATTCCTAGGCACTTGAGTCTGTTCCCTGTATTTATTTGCAATTTGATCGTATAAAAGCCATGTTATTATATCAGAAAGCTAATTAGATAAATTGTTTTAATATGTGCAACACTACACAACCCAGTGGCGAAACAGGAAGTTGAAGGGAGATTTTTAGACCACACTTATTTCTATAATCACCAAGGTTGCAGCAGTAGTGTTACCATTGCTGTGCCTGTAATGAAAGCAGAATATAAAGACCCTCAATTTTTTCAAATATTTTGTCTTCCTGGGTTAGGAAGAATTAGGATTTCAGTTTATGATTCTAAATGGTTACTTATCTCTTTTTTGGATCATTCTGCTCTGTGTATCTCCTTTATACAGCTACAGACAAATTAGAAATAATTTTATTCCCAGGTGGTGTAATATCAGCTTTTTTCCTTGTTGAACAATTAATTTTGGTAGTTTTAGACCTTGAAAAGCAGAACGAACTAACAGGCTGCAAATTTTCTTCCATGACTAAACATTAGCAGAAAAGCCAAATGTTGGCTGGCCTGCCTACTTCCTCTCTGAACAGAAAATGGGAAATCATCCAACACGTCACATTTTCCTTAAAGGAAACTAGTCATAGGAACAGGAAGGCTGTGTCAATAAAAAAGGTACAGCTAAGCATCTCATGATTGTTTTTAGTTTCTAAATACTGTGTAAAGATTAAAACATACATATGTGTATTTGGCATCTATATGTATCATAAACAGCTGGTGATGTCTAGCAAAATCACTAATTAAGAACCAGAGAAATATGATTTTAAAACCCTGTTCAAGTTTACTGACTTTTATAATGAGGCTTACTATAAAAAAAAAAGGGAGATTGTTGTAAAACTGTGACACTCAGGAATGATTTATATCTAGTTAGGCTCAAATTCCAGTTGGTAAGACACATAATAGTTTTCTATCATTCCCTAATCCAGACTTGTGTATGAAAATCGCACTAACCCCGTAGGGGCTTCACAACTCTACATCTTCCAGCTGACTGTCTGTCTGGAAAGGTCATTTGCTGTGGGAGAACTCTTATCTTGCAGTTAATTTTGCCAAATTTGTGCCAGTTCTTTCTTTTGATGTCTTGGGAACAAAATTCAAGACAGTTACCTGTTATAAAAAAAAAAAAAAAAAAAAAAAAAAAGGACAGTTTGTTTATAAACAGTTTTACTTCAGCCTGCCCGCTCAGTTTTGAAACTCTGCTTCCTGATTTTTGTCTGCAGGTTTTGGACTGAAAATGTGCTGAGGCAAATGTGATGTCACGCAATTGTCTAACTGCCTTGGCACATCAGATTGCAACTACATAAAAGATATCATTGTTGTCCTCAAACATCAGAAATTGGCACTTAATTTTGTTCTTACCTGGAAAACCATAAGCTGATTTGCAAACATCTTTTAAGAGTATCTGCTTTCTTAACAAAGTGTAGAACTACTTTCTCAAACCCCATATCCCTTTTCCTGTAGCTTCCTGCCAAAAGCTTGGAAAGTTTTTTGTGGCATTAATTATGTTGTGAGTGCTATACAGGCCTTGCATTAGTACACACGGTTGTGAAGGAGACAATCTAAGATGTGGTAGCTTGTGAAGTAAATGCACGGAAGCCAGCATACTAAGACATTTTTTCTAGTGCAAGAAATACACAATTATCAAATGAGAAACTAGACGCACTTCGCCTTTAAAAATACAACAGCAGTGTCTGATTACTGCAAAGTGTAAAAAAAAACCTTTCTGTCCTAAGATGATGCATTTCCTTCTAGTTACCTCCTAATCCCTCGAGAGGGTATGGGAGGAAGAGAATGTGTGGCTAGAAATAATCCTGCTTCTCTATGGCTGGTACCAGGTGCTTACAGGAAAGGGAAGGAACCGTTTTTGAAGCCTGCATGAGAAGCTGGTGTGGTCCTTCTCAAATATGATGGCCTTTTTCCATTCCTCTTACAAGAGGGTTGGGAATATGATGATGAGTGAATGCAATTGCAATATGGATTAGTGTAGGTTGAGGAATGGTGGGTGGTGAAATGGCTGTTTAGCTAACTTGTGACTCATCACGTCACATGATCCCCGTCATGTGTATTGAATTGTTCTTAGCAGCCTGAGGTGGGCTGAAGCATCTCTTGATCTTTTAAAACATCTCTTCATTCACCCTCTTCCTTATCTGCAGAGCTGTTAGTGTTATTTCTGTCACTGCATTAGACACAAACACACAAGCTATTCAGTAAGCAGCTCTACTTGCTGACCTTCTTACGTGTATGTGTAAATCATGATATGTGTCCTGGATATGTTTGTAAGAAGTGCTCTCACAGTGATCATTGCAAAGCTCTCAGTCTTCCATGGTAAAAAATTAAAATGGGAGCATTCTTAAAAACGCTTCTGCCATCAGGATGTGTTCATGATTTATCCACCATTTCTGTGGCATCCATACTCTGATTTTCAAGATATGCTTAGATGAATATTGCCATTTATAGTCTCTGAATAATGGGCACATCATGTCCTACCATCAAAAACATCTTTTATCTCCCCATAGTCATGCTAAGGAAAATGCAACACTGTTCCATAGCTAAACAGAAGCATGGAAACAGGAAAATGGTGCATGTAAAGCAGTATTTTATCTCTGGACAGATTACCGGGTGTCCTCCAGCTTCCATGGGAGGAAGTATTGAGTCCCTTTGTTTTACAGTGCTGTTATTTTAAGACTGCAAAGGAAAGACGTCCGTGTAAAGCAGCTGATAAAACTATCCTATCTCATGCAGGCTCATGCCATTACATCTGGTTGCTGGTTTTGTTGGGGTTTTTTTTTTGGGGGGGGGGGGGAGGGAGTGGTTTTCGGTTTTGTTTGGTTGGTTGGTTTTGGTGGGTTTTGTTCATTTGTCTGTCTTGTTTTTGTTTGTACTGTTCTGTTTTGTTCTGTTTTGTTTTATTTATGAAATTACAACTCCTGGGGTGTTAGGCATGAAGAGTCACACCTCTGATTGCAAAGAGCAGTTCTGTACCAGTGCCATTCTTTGGGCTAGGATAATGCCAGTGGATCCAGGTTTTATCTTCTCTTCTAAGTCTTTATTTCTTTGCTGTACATGAGGTGTCTTACCTTCAGAAAGAGTGAGATATCTTGCACTACCTCAGAGCTGGTTTGTGTATGTAGAAGCAACCGATAGGCAACTGCAAAATTTCCCAGTGATCAAGTAACCTTCCTGTGGCTGCATTATCTGTGACATGATTCCTATCAAAGATGAGATTAGTGGTAAATTGAGAGATCCTGATGGTTGGAGACTCAGACAATCACAGAAATGACACAGATTAGTAATTTTTATTGCTTTTCTAGGGACAATGGAAAGATTGGCAGTTAATATGCTTGGAGTCACTGAAATCCAGTGAAAGGTTTGCAAATTATGTTTCTACCTGTAGTGTTAGGAGAAAAAATCAGACAGTGATTAAACAGGATAAATCCAGAAGAGTCAGACCATATGCCTGAGCTATAAGTCATTTTATAATATATCAGTCTATAGCTTCCTTAGAGCTTTTAGGGCATATATAGTAAAGTAAGAATAAATATGAAATGCATATTGCTGAAGCTGTTACCAAAATTTTTTGTATTCCTTCTCCAAAAGAGGAACATATTATTCTGTGTTTTTAATGAGGAAGTAATGACTCCCTACTATTATGATGTGTGCTTTTAATACGTAAACTTCACGTGTGTAAAATTGCTACTACATTAGTGTTAATTACTGGGATTTTAAATATCATTCAATTAGTTCCCTTCCATGACAGAAAATACAATTTAAATGCTCTTCTTTCCTAGTTAACATTTGACAATATTTTGATAAGAAATTTTTTGGCAATTGCAGATGTTGGGGGGGGGGGGGGGGGGGAGGGGGGGGTGATGTCGAATTTTATGAAATATTAAAAAAAACTAACATAAATATGTGGTAAAATATTTAAACTTTATTTGGAAACATTACAGTGTTATAATGATATATATTTCCTTGCTTTCTACTCTTCAAATATAGGAGGAAAGTATCAAATATAAATGAAGTATCAAGAACAAAGCCACTTTTCAGTTTTGGTGAGTATTTTGTTTCTTGTGAAATGAAGTAAGAAAGCGCAGGAAGGTTCCATCAAATAATTTTCTTGCTGAGAATCAAAATTTGAAGCTATAGCATGTTCTGTTTAAACCCAAATAAACATTTCTGCAAATCCAGAAACTGTACAAATTAATAAAATAAAACAAATATGGTTCAGGAATTGTTCCCCAAAGAAAGGAATTTGGACAACTAAACTGGTAGACTCCACAATTTTAATACCATGTCTTCAGGTGTTTAAAAGTCTGCCCTTAGGTATAGATTATGAGTAAGGGAAGGGTAGCACCAGTGACTTAAATTTTAGATGTCTGTAATGACAGGACATAAAAAAAATTAAGTCTTCCTATCCACCTGTACCCATGCAGTGCCAGCCACTCTTTCTATTTGATGGAGACTGCAGTTTTGCTTTCCCAGAGCCTGAAGAATTATTGAAGAATGTTCTCTGTCTTTTTGGAACGGCAGAGCATATGCTGGGGTGCTGAAGTTGCATATTTGTATATGTAATGGTTTCTTTCAGAAGCAACAGTCTGCTTGGATTGTACACTGTCTCACTGCTTCCAAGACTGTGTATGCTAGACCTAAGCTCCCCTAGATATCTGCTTTCGTAGCAAATAAAGCTCTATCATTACAGCTTCATTGATAATTTAAGTAACTTCCATGTTAGGTAAGTTTATGATACTGTCTGAAGATTCTTAGCTGTGTTTCTGGTACCTGCTAAACTTGGGACAGATGAGAGTTGAAGCATTGCATAGAAAACTGACAAAATCCATGGAAGGGGCATCAGTTTGCTTTTCTAACTTACTGTAATGCTCAGTGGCTGCTGCTTTTGAAATGTGTGAGAGGTCTAAAAGGTCTTCAGAAAAGGCTATAACCAGCAGCTTGCATTTGCCTGACTACCTTACGTTTGCTTGCATACCAGCTGATACTTGCCCAGGCTGGACCCTGACAATCCCACTGGTCTGTGAAAGTGGGATATTTGCAAAGCAATTACTTCTGCATACTTGCTCAGTGGAATGCAGAACATCTTTTGGCATGTGCGTGTACCAAGTGTGCCTGGACACATCCATATTTGAACAGTCTCTTTACAGGATTGCAGGATCACAGGGCGTTAGGGGTTGGAAGGGACCTCTGGAGATCTTTGAGTCCAACCCCCATGCCAGAGCATGAGCATATAATCTAGCATAGGTCACCCAGGAATGCATCCAGATGGGTCCTGAAAGTCTCCAGAGAAGGAGCCTTCTCCATAACCTCTCTGGGGAGCCTGTTCAAGTGCTCCAGTAAAGAAGTTCTTCCTCATGTTGAGATGGAACTTCCTGCGCTGTAGTTTACATCCATTGCCCCTTGTGCTATCACAGGGCACAAGTGAGAAGCGGCTGTCCCTTCCTTCTTGACATCCAGCCCTCAGATATTTATGAACATTTATTAGATCCCCTCTCAGTTTTCTCCTCTCCGGACTTAAAAGCTCCAGGTCTCTTTCTTCATAAGGCATGTGCTCCAGTCCCTGTATCATCCATGTAGCTCTCTTCAGAAAAAATCAAATGGCTGAAAGATTTAGAAAATTAGTTCTCCAGGCCTGAGGTCCATTAATGCATATATGATAATGAATTATTTTCATTAATTGCTTTGAAGTGCTTGGAGATGACTTAAAATGTCCTTGTAATTAGAGATAATCCCATTATGGTACTTATTAGAAAGCATAAGAGGAGATCGTCTCAAGATCACCAGCCCTTGTTCTTGTGGGTGACTTTAACCTGCCTTCTAGGAACTTAGCACAGCAGAAAGGAGGCAGTCCAGAAAATTCTTAGAGTGCATGGAGGACAACTTCTTGACACAGCTGTATGTGAGCCTACCATGGGTGAGGCCCTGCTTGACCTGCTGTTCTCAAATAGAGAAGGGCTGGTGGGAGATGTGATGGTAGGAGGCTCTCTAGGGTGCAGCAATCATGAAATAGTGGAGTTTTCAATATTCAGGGAAACAAGGAGGAGCAACAAACAAAACCCTTACTTTGGGCTTCTGGAGAGCAGGCTTCAGCTTATTTAAACAACTTACCTGAAGACTACCTTGGGAAGCAGCCCCTAAGAGCCAGGATGGTTGGACCTACTTCAAACAGGAATTCTTGAAGGCACAGGAACAAATTGTCTCAATATGCTGAAAGATGAGACAAAAGGGAAGGTGAACAGCCTGGACGGGCAAGCATCTTTTGAAGGAATTATAGGGATAAAAGAGGGTATATCACCTTTGGAAAGGGGGGGAAGTAACTTGAGATATAATTAAGGATGTTATTAGATCATGTAGGAGAAAAATTAGAGAGACAAAAGCCTAGTTAGAACTTAAACTGTCCACTTCTGTGAAGGAAAATAAAAAACATTTTTGTAAATATATTAATGGTAAAAAGAGGGGCAAGAAGAACCTCCACCCTTTATTGGACTTGGAGGGGAATATTGTTAACTAAAGATGTGGAAAAGGCAGAGGCACTAAATAACTTCTTTGCCACAATTTTCAATAACAAGAGGGCTTCAGGACAACTGGCCTTCTGAACTGGTAGATGAGGTCAGGGAGCAGTATAGTCCCCCTGAAATCCAGGAGGAAGCAGTTAGAGACTTGATGAGCCACTTGGATACTCATAAATCCATGGGACCAGATGGGATCCATCCTAGGCTACTGAGGGAACTGGCAGAAGAGGTTGTCAAGCCACTGTCCATCATTTTCCACTAGTCCTGGCTCAGTGGAGAGGTCCCAGATGACTGGAAGCTGGCCAATGTGATGCCCATCCACAAGAAGGGGTAGATGGAGGAACCTGGAAACTACAGGTCTGTCAGCCTGACCTCAGTGCCAGGCAAGATTATGGAGCAGATCATCTTGGGGGCAATCACAGCACATCTGCAGGATGGCCAAGGGATCAGACCCAGCCAACATGGATTTAGGAGGGGCAGGTCCTGCCTGACCAACCTGACCTCCTTCTATGACCAGGTGACTGCCTGGTGGATGTGGGTCAGGCTGTGGATGTAGTCTACCTGGACTTCAGCAAGGCCTTTGACACTGTCCCCCACAGCAAGCTCCAGGCCAAGCTGTCAGCCTGTGGCTTGGACAGGAGCACTCTGTGCTGGGTTAGGAACTGGCTGGAGGGCCGAGCCCAGAGAGTGGTGGTGAATGGTGCCACTGCCAGCTGGCAGCCTGCCACTAGCGGTGTCCCCCAGGGATCAGTGCTGGGCCCCATCCTGTTCAATACCTTTATTGATGATCTGGATGAGGAGATAGAGTCCATCATCAGTAAGTTTGCAAAAGACACCAAACTGGGGGCAGGTGTTGATCTGTCAGATAGTAGAAGGGCTCTACCAAGGGACCTTGACAGGCTGGACAGATGGGGAGAGTCCCACAGTATGGCATTTAACAAGTCCAGGTGCCAGGTTGTGATGGTTTGAAACTGTCTTTTTAATTTTTCCTTGCAAAGTTCAAAACAGAGAAAGTGAAACAATGTAAATAAGTCACTATTGGGTGTAAGAAAGCAAAATACTGATTGTTCTAAACACTTCCATTGGATAGATAGAAATGTTTAAGAACTATTACCCAAAACAAAGTAGGCACTCTGCACATTCTGCGTTCTGCAGTGGGGGCAGTTGCTGGGCTGTCTGGCTGCTGTTTCTTCTTCTCTTCTGGCTGAAGATAACACACTGACCTTGGCAGCAAAGTTAACAACTTTCTGCTCTAACTAACTCCGCTTTCTGTCCAAGAGGGGTCTGGGGGGGAAGCTCCTGGGAGAGGGAGGCCCCTTTGGGAAGGGTCCCCTTTTGGGGGGAAGCAAAGGGAGATCGGTTGTGCTTTTCTGTTGATTGTATATATTTGTAAATGCTGTGAATTTTGTATATTTGTACATATTCATTGCATTTCATCATAGATTGTAGGTTCTGCTTTGTAAATACAGCTTTCATTTGCTTCCAGACTGGGCTAGCCTGGTTATTGTCGGGCGGGGGGTGGAATTTCAGTTCACACTGACACACAGGTTCTGCACTTTGGCCACAACAACCCCACGCAGCACTACAGGATTGGGTCAAAGTGGCTGGAGAGCAGCCAGGCAGAAAGGGACCTGAGGGTACTGATTGACATCCAGCTGAACATGAGGCAGCAGTGTGCCCAGGTAGCCAAGAAGGCCAATGGCATCGTGGTCAGGATCAGAAATAGTGTAGCCAACAGGAGCAGGGAAGTCATTGTGCCCCTGTACTCAGCACTGGTTAGACCACACCTTGAGTACTGTGTCCTGTTCTGGGCTCCTCAATTTAAGAAGGACATTGAGATACTTGAACATGTCCAGAGAAGGGCAACGAGGCTGGTGAGAGGTCTCAAGCACAAGGCCTGTGAGGAGATGTGGAGGAATCTGGGATTGTTTAGCTTGGAGAAGAGGTGTCTCATGGGAGACCTTACTGCCATCTACTCCTATCTGAAGGGAGGTTATAGCCAGGAGGGGGTTGGTCTCTTCTCCCAGGCAACCAGCACCAGAACAAGAGGACACAGTCTCAAGCTGTGCTAGGGGAAGTTTAGGCTGGAGGTGAGGAGAAGTTCTTCACAGAAGGAGTAACTGGCTGGTGGAATGTGCTGCCCAGGGAAGTGGTGGAGTCACTGTCCCTGGAGATGTTCAAGGAAAGATTGGATGTGGCACTTGGAGCCATGGTTTAGTTGTCAGGTGGTGTCAGGTATTAAGTAACAGGTTGGACTTGATTGTCTCTGAGATCTTTTCCATCCTGGTTGATTCTGTGATTCTTCCCTCATAGACCTTACAGTCTCAGCATGCACATAACAAGGTAGCTGCCAAATGATTACCCATGCCCCAACTGAAAATCAGAGTGAGAAGGTCTATAAAAATGCAAAATATGATTATTGCTTTCAGGTCATGTAATTTACAATAACAAAAGGAAAACATATTGGTGTTCTGTGAGTCAAAAATTAATTTGTTTTTCAAATGAATCATTGCCTTCATGGTGGTGAAACATGAGGTCATTATATTGTGTTCACAGGTTTATTCTGTTTATTCTGTTTTCTTGGCATTAAGGGTAACAATATTTTTTTACATGAAGCAGGATTAAAGTTTTAAAAATAATTATCATTTATGTTAGTTCACCTTTTATCCTATCCCAAATAATAATTCATATAATTACGTGATTTATGATTTATTTGTAAAATCTTCGATGCTTACTGTATCTCTGTCAGAGCATTTACATGCATGTAGATATTTCTACAAGTATTCTTACACAGGTAATTTTTTGAGATTTGAATTTTTTAATATAAATTTGGATTTTATTTTTAGTCCTTTGGAACTTACCATCTTTTTACATTTTTTAATTTACATGTCCTGTGTGTATCAGTGTGAACTGAAATTCCCCCCACACCCACAATAACCAGGCTAGCTCAGTCTGGAAGTGAATGAAAGCTGTATTTACCAGCAGATCTACATTCTATGATGAAATGCAATGAATATATACAAATATACACTATTCACAACATTTACAAATATGTACAATCAACAGAAAAGCACAACCAAGCCCCCTTTGCTTCCCCCCAAAAGGGGCCTTTCCCAAGGGGCCTATCTCCCAGGGTCCTGCTCCCCCCAGACCCCCCAGCAGAAAGCAGTTAGTTAAAAGCAAAGAGGCTGTTAACTTAGCTCACCAAGGTCAGCGTGTTATCTTCATCCAGAAGAGAAGAAGAAGCAGCCAGACAGCCCAGCAACTGCCCCAACTGCCCCTACTTTGTTTTGAGTAGTGGTTCTTAAACATTTCTATCTATCCAATGGAAGTGTTTAGAGCAATCATTATTTCGCTTTCTCACACCCAATAGTGACTTATTTACACTCTTTCGCTTTCTCTGCTTGAACTTTGAGAAGAAAAATTAAAAAGACAGTTTCAAACCATCACACTGTGCTAAGGAAAAAAGCCAATATAATATGAGATGTTAGGAGTGTTATGCTAGTAGACAAAGGCTGGTATGAAAGAGTTAAATGTCTTACTTCAACAAAAGGAGTGTTCACCCTCACGTGGGACAGTGTGTCCCTTTGTATACATGCTTTCTTGATAGCAGCTGCCAATGGAGAGACTCCAGAATTGAATACCTTAAGACTTAGGGATGTTAATTTTTTGTTCAAAATTTTTTTCAGAACTATCGAACTGCTGAAGAAGTTTCTTCTTGTGTTAGCTTTTACCTGTAATACTGTACCTATTTTAGGAATGTCTTTCACTTTACACAAATTATACTTTCTGATCAAATGGAGGGGAAAAAAAGCAAGTTCTATCTCAAGACATCTGTCCAGTGCTATTAAGAAGTCATATTTTCATCTGATTCAAATTTTTCCTCCAGACAAAGTTCCTAATTTGCTCAACTTCCTTCAGTCAAGAAGAGGTTCCCCTTCCTGTTTTGGAATATCCACTGTCTTCCTTGCTTGTCTTTCTACCTACTGAAGACTGGATCAGGTGGCATGTGTACACACTGGACGACATAGATGGATACAACAGACAACACTCTATTGACACGAACCCCAGTCTGAGTGACATAATTTGCTAGGGACTGTGGCAGTTTAGGCTGGGTGCCTCCTGTTACTGCCACATAAGCTACACCTCTGGTGTCCAATCCAATAAGGTGGACACAGGAAATGGCCTATTTCTACCCATAAATCCTGTGCCCTATAAATCCATCTGCAAAGTCATTCTCTTCCTCTTCCTCTTCCTCTTCCTCTTCCTCTTCCTCTTCCTCTTCCTCTTCCTCTTCCTCTTCCTCTTCCTCTTCCTCTTCCTCTTCCTCTTCCTCTTCCTCTTCCTCTTTCTTCCCTCTCTGCTCCCGTGGGAGATGCTCTCTATCAGGTAAAGGTGGGGGAGTATCTCAAGGCCTCTTAGGTCTGTCTAGGCCTAATGCCAGGAGCAGAAGTCGGGGGGGGGGTGTGGGGGGGTGGGGGGGTAGGGAGCAGTCTCAGACCTGGCCAGCCTGAGACTAGCCTAGCAGTGAGGGGGGAAGAAAGAGCCCTGGGGGTTTTGGGTATATCCTCAGGTGGGGAGAAGGGAAGAGTTGGGAGGCCTTTGAGTGTTGTGTAAGAGACTCTGTACACTTTGGGATATCTTTGCCACTATGCTTGTAGTTTTTTGTAGTTTCACCAATTGCTTTTCCATTTAAACTTTCCATCACTCTTCAATCCGTTTGTGTGAGTGTCATTCTTTTTTTCCTCTCAGGGCGAGAGAGGATTTGTCTGGCCTCAAACCAGTACAGAGACATGTCTGTACTGAACTGATGAAGTATTTTGCTCTTAAGCTATGAATTTTTTATTGAAGGCATCCTGCACTTGACCTGTTTGAAGGGAAAGAGAAGGCAGGACCTGCTTTTCCAAAATAATTGACTTATACATACCCCTTCCATGTAGTCTGAAAACAAACTGCTGGTTTAGGGGTGCTCTACTCTGTAAGCCTAGGCATATTACTGTCATGTAGGTAAATCCAGGAAAGGTCTTATAATACACTGAGCATAATTGGAGCATTACACACTACTGAGATCCCCCAGTACAGGAAGAAGTTCAGTTCTGGTCCACACATGCCAGGAAGTGTTCAGATCTGGACAGGGCATCCACAATATGTTATAAGACAGCATGACCTTCTTCCCTGGGGGCCACACCCCAGGGTAGTGCCTGGGCAACTCTCTGCTTCCTTGTTTTTTGAGTTTGTACCTGTGCAATATAGGAATATTAAGCTTGAATTCCCTCGTGGAATGTGATGACTGAGTGATGAAAAAATGCTATGTATTACTGTGTCTGATTACTGAGGAGGCTTATGAGTCTGTGTCAGAAGTGGGAACCTCCTGGCATTTGCAAGGAGGTTCATGAATGAATCATGAAGATTCATTCTGTTGCGTGACCGCAAAGCAGATAAATCCCAAAGCTATAGAAAGGTATTCTGGAAGTCTGTAAGTTGTCTTGGAAAGGATTCATAATTATTGACAGTAAAAAGAAGACTGTCACAAGCTTTGTAAATTTTCAGGTGGCAAATCACAAATTCAATAGGTTCAAAGTTGAACCTACTTAGGGAAGTCAAATTGATCACAAAGTAATAATAAAAAAAATTAACCACCTTCTAAGAATTTTTAGGACCCTACTCTGAAAAACACATAAAATTGAAAGATATGAAACTAGGCCTTAGAATAGAGATGCATTACACTTCCTCTTGTACAGTGAGGTACTTAGTATGCATATTTCTGTTTCTTATAGAAATAGAATTTCTTATGGGTGATTTTTACTTACTAGACTTGCACCTATTATTAATAGAAATATGTGGATATGGCGTATTTTGATCCAGTTACTGTAATCTGTTGGATAACTTAAATCAGGTATTTTTTTTTCCATTTTCAAACTTTTTCTTGTTACATTTGCTAGTTTTGAAAAAGTTATATAACTCATTTTGAAAATTGTCACATTTCAACTAAATTTATTAACAAAATTTGATCTGCATAATGTTCGCAGTTTCAACACTTCCCCAGCTATTGTGATTCACTGAAGTTGCTGCCCAAAGTCCATAAATATCATTACGCTTTGTTTATAAGCATCAGCTTGTTCTGTGGTCTGGAATTTTCAGAGTCCCAACTGCAGTATGACTACTGCACCAAAATATAGGGTGTGCATAATGAGGAACACGGTAAAGACCTATGTGAGAGATGGGGAGAAGCATGTCTGCAGACAACTATATACTAATACAATAATGAGGGTTCTTTTAAACAGCATTTGGCAGTACAAAAATGTAGTTGCTCCTGATCGTCACTGCTGTATGCTCATAAAAAACTTCTTTTAGTTTTTATGCAGTAAATACATGGTTCAAATAGAACTAAGAAGTTGAGGAATACATTATAAGAATGTTTCTAAGAGCACTGCTACATGACAAGCCTCTGGCAAGGTCTTCTTATCATGCTGCACTAGAGACATAGTAGTAATTCTCATTATGGTACATTTTATCTGCATTGTTGATGGAAACTTCTGCGTAGAGGAGGATAAGGACAGCTTGGACCTTAAATTGGTCCTTTTGAGGAAAGCAACAAGGGTTTGTCAGCGCTGTAACATTTAGCCTCCAATACGAAAAGAACAGCAAATAAAGGACTTTAGTATCAGCCCTGCCATATTTGATTTTATTCATGCAGAAAACTAAGCAGACTCATCAGACCAAATGCTCTACAGTGATGCAGCTGCTTGCTGCCAGTAGGGCATCTGAGTATCATAGAACTGTCACAGGGACGTGTGCCACAGATCTTCTTTTGTCAGAGAGGAAAACGACTGTAACAGAAACTGGCAGATCTGTGCCAGGACTGTGCTTTAACTTCACACAACCATAAAAGACTGGTGTGAAAATAAGTGTTTGCCAGAAGAGAGATGTGGTGTTTGTGCACATGGCAGAAAAATGCGCTAAGAATGTTTGTTCCCTGCTTTGTAACTCTTCAGCATCTTCAAGACGCAAACTTAGACATGCTTGAAACAAGTAATGGAATGTTCTGGGGTTTTGCCTTTTCTTTGTTGTTGTTATTTGTTCGTTTGTTTTTGGATTTTTTCTTATTTCCTTTGTGGATGTATCAAAGATTGTTTTGTCTTACAGTGGTTTCCAAATGCCGTTTTAGCAAAGCCAGGGAAAAAAAAAGTACTTTTTTTTCAACTTGCCACTTTTCTATGTCTCTATGTTGTTATGCTTGTAATTGTGTTAGTATCATCTCAAAAGTTGTTGGAGCAGTTCTTTTGGTGAGTCTGTGATTTATAAGCTCAGAGACAAAACTACTAAGCTATTCTGGAACTATTCCCATGCTATTATGAGGCACTGTTCAGCTTTAATGAGAGTGTAACTGATAGATATTTCAAAGGATCTTACTGCACAAATTGTTCTTCAGTCTGTTATAGTACTGTGTGCTATGTGATAGACTTTATTGTAGTTACCTTTGCACTCTGAGAATGTAGTAACAGTAAAGAGGGATGCTCTGTTGAGATCTGTCCCTGCACAGTGTAGGACATTTAAACAACTGCAAAACGATGTACCATTATTGTGCTCTCACACTGTAAAATATTTATGCTTTGCAAAAGTATTAAAGGCATACTAAGGACAAAAATATTCTGAGTAAAAGATACCTACCTAATTACCAGTAGTGCACAGATTATTTATAAGTATGTAGATGTATCTAGGCTAATTAAGAACTGATTTTTGAGCTTGAATGGTCTCTTATAGTTTTCTGAAAACAGCTGTGTCAACTGTCATAGTTGTTGAAAATGTATCTTTTTTTTCCCCAAACAAATATTTAATTAATAAAGCAAAAAAACAAAGCTCACAAAATAAGCCACGTGGAAAAAAAAATGGATTGTGTAATTGCTCTAAAATTACTCTAAACAGTAGTTCTACATCAAGGCTCTTTTCAAAGGCAACGTTTTCAAACTTCTTACATAATTGTCATCAAAGCTGCTGAACAGCTTCTGAAATTTGTGCTGCCTTCCTCCCACAACCAGTGGTTTAACAGCTGAGATATGCCCTGTGTGTATATCTTCTTGTTTGCAATTAGAAACACTGGTCAAGCCACAGAGGTGCTAAACTAAACCTTATTTCACAGAACATGCAACTATCAGTTTTCTTCAAATTATAACATTTCAACTTTTTCCACTATAATCTAAGTCAAAAAGGGACACCTGTGTCTAGAACACTACAGCATTCAGTGTGACTATGATTTGTTTTACCAGTTGCAGTTTGAATTCCAATGGGATTGTGTAAGGATTTTGGCTCTGTTTACTGCCTTATCATCTGTAAGCAGACCTACAGTGTAGCAATTAGGGGGGAAAAAAGGCGGAAGTTTCTCTCAGATAAACTCTATGTCTTATCAAACCTTTGAGGTTTTACTCATCATTCTACTTTTCAGCCACCCACCCCCATCTCTCAAGTATCAGAGTTCAGCTTTGAAAAGTCTTTCATTAGCTGAGTCAATACATAATGGCTAGACTTACCAGGACAAAGCAGTTACTGGCTGTGGGAAATACTGGTTTTCACTTAGCAGCCAGCTACATGGGACAGCTAAAGTAGTTGTCACATTACATGGCCACCACCTGTCCCAGAGGCTACACAGCTAAGAATCTGGCAAACTTAGAATGTCAATTGGCATTAAACATCACAGTTATAGTGTTTGTGTAAACACAGAGAATTCTGGCATTGCGTGCAGAAGTATGTCCCGTTCGTTTCCTTTGTTAAGAGCAAGGCATGATAGGTGCTGAGGTGAGGGTCATAATCTGTCCAGACATCTAACTTTCATCTGTTGCTGCATGTCAATCAGCATCTAGGTTTTTACAGCTCCTTCCTGCCAAATATTTAATGAAATTTACTAAGTACAAATGAGTTCTTTTGCTTATTATGAAACATGTAGCACAAGTTAGGACATGCCTGCTGGGGTTCAATGAATCACAGTGCAGTAATTTCCTGACCTGCTAAGTGGCACAGCCGTGCTGCCTAGGTTCTGAAAGCAATATCACAGGATTTGCATGACACTATGACACAGTTAATTGATCCTGAATTCACTTACCTTACAGACAGGACAATGGCTATTCCTCTGTGTTAACAGAGATGATGATAACATAGATGCATCTATCTGAAAGCTACTGTTCTTGCCCTAGGTGTTCAGGAATGCAGTCTGCAAAAGGAAGGCTTCCAATAGGAAAGCCACTTTCTTTGCCTGTGGGTGAAAGACTGGGAAGAGGAATGATTCTCATAGACCAAATGCTGGGTCTTTGGCATCCAGCTGGCATACAAGAGACTGGTTCCATCTGTTCAATATTCACAACTGTAAGCATGTTGCAGAAGTATGACCACTAACTCTCTTTACAAAGTTTAAGCAACAGTGAAGGAATCAGGTTTCCTTTTCAAACCATCACAGTCAGTAATGGTGGGTTCTAGTTCCTCTTCTGCTGTGTATTTAGCACAAACCAGAAAGGTCTTCATTGAAAAAAGATTCTGGGCATCAGTCTTTTCTCATATTAAGCTTCCAATGTCATGCTCCTACTCACACTTTCTCTGCCTCTGCTGTCATTTTTCCATGCAAAATCGACAACTTCTTCAGGAAAATTTTGTACTCATTCCAGAGTAAGATACTGCCTATCATCTAGGGCAGTCTCTTTAAGAGGGTTAGAGAAGAATCAAACCCTATTTGCCATAGGTGAAGACTCTAGCTGTTCAGATACTAGACAGAAGAAAAACAAGACCATGATTTGCGTAGAGCTCTGTCTCTTACACATGTTAAGACACCTTCTAGATGAAGCCAGGCAAGGTAAAATTTAAGTTTGGATTAGTTCGTGGACTGTCCCAAAACAGCATGGCTGAAACATTTCTAAGTGGAGCCATAAGCACAACTTTAGGCAGATAAAGAGCACAGTGATATGGTGGGTTGAAAAGTTCCCCCCAACGTTAAATTTGCCAGACCAGCTCATTTGGAAGCAAATGAAAGTCGTATTTACAGGCAAAATTACAATCTACAATGGAATGCAATGAATATGTACAAATTACACAGTATTTACAATATTTACAGGAATTTACAGCACAAGAACTCCCCTGGCTAAAGACTAGGGGAAGCTAATAGCTTTTCCTTCCCTGCCTTTCCCTCACACCCCTGTACAAAAGGGACAAGAGAAAGAACAGAAAGACGTTAGACTTAGCCAAAACAATGCAGCCAAGGTCAAGCAGAAGCCATCAGAATCACAAGGTTAGTATCTCCTAGACTAAGAGAGAGATTGTTTTGGGAACCAAATCTTATGGCAGATATCTCTCCAATGGGATTCTTTAGAATTATAATTATTTTCCTTTTCACACCCAATAGTGATTTATTTACATTCTACTACTTTCTGTTCCAGATCTGAGAAAAAAATTTAAAGACATACCTAAAACTACCACAGGTGATTAAGGGCTTTCTATATCTCCAGGGCTAGGCAGCAGCTAAGTTTTTCTTGCAGAAAGAGCTATATTCAGAGAAGTGAAGAGTGGGGCTGAGGGCAATTGGAGTGATTGACTGAGAAGAGCACAGGTCTTCTTGGGCTTGGCAGAAGAGCATTTGGATATGGTAAAGAAGGACGGTAAAGCAAATTCATTCTTAAACATGCTTAATCACAATTATTATCAAAAGGCTTCTAGGTTAGCTGCTGATGACATAAGGCTCTAGAGAGAAATTAAGGTGTTGTGAACCACTGGGCAGTAATGGAGGTTAGATATGACATTTTTTATTATCTTTACATTTAATAACAGGCATTTATCTTCCACTCTTGTCTCTTCATTATTTCCCAAAAGAACCTGGTGTCTTGACAATGACTGATAGCACAGGAAACATGATTTTATATTCTGATAAGATAGTTCAGTTTAGGATTCAGGATTAAAATTTAGCCATTAGATAGGTGAAGAGCATGAATCATTTAAAGATGCTACAACAATGCTGGGCTTATTTAGATATTTCAGTTATATCACTCAATGTTTTGTTTTCTGCTAATGGTCTAATGTATGTTCACATGTAAATTCAAACAAAAAACCCCCACAAACCCAAACAAACAAACAAAAAAAACCCCAACCCCAAACAAACAAAAAAACCCCAAGGGTAAAACATTTACAGAAGGACCTAATGATTTAATCTTGTCCCCCTGTATTGAATGTCTCACTGCACACTGCTCCAGAAAAGATATAGGAAAAACTTCTAGTTACTCAGGCAGAACTGGCTCCTTACTCACCAACAAAAGGTGGTGGTAGAGTCTGCCTCGCATTCTGCAGCTGTGATTTTTGAGCAACACTGACTTCATATATTTTTTAATGTTTATATAAAGATATGTCTACAGCTATATTTATGTAAAACCTTTGGTTTGCATTGGGTTTTCTTTTGTTTGCTTGTTTGTTTGTTTTTTAATTGCACCCAGAACTGAAGGAATGTGGAAGGAAAGGAAGGAAGGAAGGGAGGAAGGGAAAGAAGAAAAAGTAAGAAAGAGAGCTTCTAAGTTAAATTTTTGAATGCACAGATCACTTGTAGCATCAAAAAATATTCTATTCTGCAATTTCCACTGCTTCCCACTCTGTGTTTTTTTTGGGGGAACCACAAAATCTTTCTCTATTAAAACCCACCTAAATGTGCCCTCTTACACTGAAATAAGAAACAATATTTTCGTCATATCTGAAGACAAACTAATTTTGCTTCATTTTACTGTATACTTTGTGTAAAGTGCTGGAGCTGACATGCAGTTCTAATTTCTGCTTTAGCACTGTGAAGATATGCTGAGATGTATTGAAGTATGGGGAAGAGTGGCCCAGCTGAAAATATGACCTTAAAACTGCTCAGAAGACCATCTTTCAATTCTGTAAGGGAGCCTGAGGCATATTGATGATGTTTTTGTTCTTTGTTGGATTGTAAGAATGAGTTTTTTTCTAGTAGCATAACTAGGCTAAAACATAGAATACACTAAGGATGATGCCTCTGTGCCCATTTCTAGAAATTCTTTCGTCTGTTTAGTCGTATGAAACTACAGAATTAAGGATTAGTAGCTATAGTGCTATAGGTCTGCAAAATATTAGATCTAGATTAGCAATTGGCTACTAGGTCTTTTCTGGAGGGACTAAAACAAAACAAAAATATTAATTTTTCTGAGGTATCTATCTAATCCTTCTAGACAACTTCTTTCTGGTGCTTTTTGCTATGCGTTTATTCGGGTTCCTAATAGAACTCTGCTATTTTAAGTATCGCCCGTAAAGCAAAGTTGTTGAAACTTTGCTCCACTCTAACATATCCTTGTAAAGCCACTGTGATCAAATAGTTTGGAAGAAAACCCTCAGCTTAAGCTACACGATGGACATGATCATTGAACTTTTAGCTTACATTAAAGACACAAAATTTCAAAGATTATTATTTGGAGGAAGAAAATTTATCACACCTCTGGTTAATGTTTGTGTTTGTAATTTAGTTTATGAAACTCAGAAGAGGACTTAGCAGCACCCACTTGAGGATCTAGAGTGTTTCACAAGGAAACTGCTTCTTTCTCAGCTCATTCTAGCATTCCCATGGCATTTTGCCTGTAAACCATTCCTTCATTCTTGGAAGGGACTTTCTTCTCTCCTGGCTATTACCTCTTGTGGTTATGTTTATCTGCCAGCTTGCACTGTGGGAAGAACCTGCTTGAAACTCTCTGTGCTTAGCTATGCCGAGAACCCTGAAGGTAAACAGGTGTTTCTAGAGGCATGCAAGGCACAGCAGCCAGAGGATAGTTAGTTCTCCCACTTCAAAGGTACCTGAACATTTCCTATGAATTACTTTCTTTGCTTTTCACTCCCTATCCCCACTCTTGAAGTCCTTCAAATATGCTGCACCTTCAGTTTGCCGACTGGTGTTCAGACAGAGTTGGGTCTGAGAGTGAAACGTTTAGACAAAACTGGCACTTAACTTATGACAATGGGAAAGTTGCAGGAAATGCACGTTTTCCCTAGCACTTTCTCTGTTTTTTTCTCTGCTTTCACTGTCTCTGTCTTCTTTATAATACATGAAAAAGCATCAACAAGCTCTAGACTGACTTGATTTGGTGTGATGTAAGGTTTTATGTCAAACTGAACTCTGTTATAACTGCTGGTGTAGGAGAAGTTGACTGCATATGGTTCATGAACCCTTTCCTTTGGTCTTTAATAGTTAGCCTTGCATTGTCAGCCCCACAATTTTTGATGCGGGGCTTTCTGCTTGGCTTTTGTTCTTGCATAAAGGATCTGAAAATCTATTCCATGGGTTGCATTTAAAGAAAGGAGTTTCCATGCTAAAGAAAGGGAAATCAAATTTCATCAAAAGCATATATGTTATGATGTCGCTTTGATTGTGTTTTCTGTTTGGTTGCTTGTTTATTTGTTTGTTTTGGGGTTCTGCCTTTGTGTTGTTGTAGTTGTTGTTGGTTGGTTGTTGGTTTGTTGTGTTTTTGTTGGTTTGGTTTGGGTTTTGGTTTTTGTTTGCTTTGTTTGGGGTTTTTGTATGTGTATCCTTTTGTCCTGTCCCAATCTTCTCCCCTTCTCATGGGGTTGAATGTGGCTTTACCTGTTTCTGGTATGTTTCCTACAGAATTTCCAACTTCCCACCTAACCAGGAAACACTCTGTTCAGGCCTAAAATACCTTTACACAGTTATTTTACAGTTGTGCTATTTCACACTTATCTACTGTAGGAGACATAACTTTCCCTTCAGACAGGACCTCTGAGCCTTACATGCTAATGAGAACAGCTGATACACATTCATGCTTCAGTCTGCAGTGTAATGAGTTCAGCAGTTGTATGTTTTTAAGTACTGCAACACAAAGTTCGGGGAGTGATATCCAGAGCAGAGCAAAGTTGTTGAAGAGTATTAGGATCTGCTAGGTTTCAAACTACTGATTTTCTTTGGGAAATTAAATGTAATTTGTGTAGCTCCTATAAAATTAAAACCCAAACAAAATACAGCATATTTCGATTCAGATGCAACACTGAGTTTTAGAATATTTTAACTCTGAAATATATTATATTGCGATGTTGCAGTCCTCCTACCAGGTATGTGATGTCATTTAGTCCTCCTGTGTATGAAATATCCTTTGAATAGTCCCACGGATTTCCTTTATGTCATGTTAATTGGATGTTTGTTTTTCTATTTGGCAAAGTCAGGACTTTGCCATGAGTGCCAGATATCAGAGAAGACTTTCCTCTGGGTTACCCTTCAGCATCTCACATGGCTGATATAAATCCCCATGTCCTCCTGCCAGGACTTCATGTGCTTGTATAGGCTGTAGCTGCATCACAGAATAACAGAATCACAGAATCAACCAAGTTGGAAAAGACCTCAGAGATAATCAAGTCCAACCTATTACTTAATACCTGACACCACCTGACAACTAAACCATGGCTCCAAGTGCCACATCCAATCTTTTTTTGAACACCTCTAAGGATGGTAACTCCACCACCTCCCTGGGCAGCACATTCCACTGGCCAGTTACTCTTTTTGTGAAGAACTTTCTCCTCACCTCAAGCCTAAACTTCCCCTGGCACAGCTTGAGACTGTGTCCTCTTGTTCTGCCACTGGTTGCTTGAGACCAATCCCCTCCTGGCTACAACCTCCTCTCACATAGTAGTAGATGGCAATAAAATCTCCCCCTCCTCTTCTCCAAGCTAAACAATCCCAGATTCCTCCACATCTCCTCATGGGGCTTGTGCTCAAGACCTCTCACCAGCCTCATTGCCCTTCTCTGGACACGTTCAAGTATCTCAATGTCCTTCTTAAATTGAGGGGCCCAGAACTGAACACAGGACTCAAGGTGTGGTCTAACCAGTGTTGAGTACAGGGGTAGACTGAGTTCCCTGCTCCTGCTGGCCACACTGTTCCTCATGCAGGCCAGGATGCCATTGGCCTTCTTGGCTACCTGGGCACACTGCTGCCTCATGTTCAGCCTACTGTCAACCAGTACCCCCAGGTCTCATTCTGCCAGGCTGCTCTCCAGCCACTCTGTCCCCAGCCTGTAGCACTGCTTGGGGTTGTTGTTGCCAATGTGTAGAACCTGGCACTTTGGTGTGTTAAATCTCATTCCATGAGACTCTGCCCATCTGTCCAGCCTGTCAAGGTCCCTCTGTAGAGGCCTCCTACCTTCTAACAGATTGACTCTTGCCCCCAGCTTGGTGTCTTCTGCAACCTTACTAATGATGATGGACTCTATCTCTTCATCCAGATCATCACATAAAGGTATTGAACAGGATGGGGCCCAGCATTGATCCCTGGGGGACACCACTAGTGACAGGCTGCCAGCTGGATGTGGCACCATTCACCACCACTCTCTGGGCTCGGCCCTCCAGCCAGTTCCTAACCCAGCACAGAGTGCTGCTGTCCAAGCCATGGGCTGACAGCTTGGCCAGGAGTTTGCTATGGGGGGTGGTGTCAAAGGCTTTGCTGAAGTCCAGGTAGACTACATCCACAGCCTGACCCACATCCACCAGGCAGTCACCTGGTCATAGAAGGAGATCAGGTTGGTCAGGCAGGACCTGCCCTTCCTAAATCTGTGTTGGCTGGGTCTGATCCCTTGGCCATCCTGCAGATGTGCTGTGATTGCCCTCAAGATGATCTGCTCCATAATCTTGCCTGGCACTGAGGTCAGGCTGACAGACCTGTAGTTTCCAGGTTCCTCCATCTACCCCTTCTTGTGGATGGGCATCACATTGGCCAGCTTCCAGTCATCTGGGACCTCTCCACTGAGCCAGGACTGGTGGTAAATGATGGACAGTGGCTTGACAACCTCTTCTGCCAGTTCTCTCAGTAGCCTAGGATGGATCCTATCTGGTCCCTTGGACTTGTGAGTATCCAAGTGGCTCATCAAGTCTCTAACTGCTTCCTCCTGGATTTTAGGGGGACTATACTGCTCCCTGACCTCGTCTACTGGTTCAGAAGGCCAGTTGTCCTGAAGCCCTCTTGTTATTGAAAATTGTGGCAAAGAAGTTATTTAGTGCCTCTGCCTTTTCCTCATCTTTAGTTAACAATATTCCCCTCCAAGTCCAATAAAGGGGGAGGTTCTTCTTGCCCCTCTTTTTACCATTAATCTATTTACAAAAATGTTTTTTATTTTCCTTCACAGAAGTGGTCAGTTTAAGTTCTAACTAGGCTTTTGCCTCTCTAATTTTTCTCCTACATGATCTAACAATATCTTTAAACATATCTTGAGTTACTTCCCCCCCTTTCCCTTTTTATTTTCCTTAATTCCTTCAAAAGATGCTTGTCCATCCAGGCCGATTGCCTTCCCCTCGGCTCATCTTTCAGCATATTGGGACAGCTTGTTCTTGTTTGAAGTAAGTCCAACCATCCTGACCTCTTTATTCTCAAGGGTTGCTTCCCAAGGTAGTCTTCAGGTAAGTTGTTTAAATAAGCTGAAGCCTGCCCTCCAGAAGTCCAAAGTGAGGGTTTTGTTGTTGCTCCTCCTTGTTTCCCTGCATATTGAAAACTCCACTATTTCATGATTGCTGCACCCTAGACAGTCTCCCACCAGTCCTTCTCTATTTGAGAACAGCAGGTCAAGCAGGGCCTCACCCATGGTAGGCTCACATACAGCTGTGTCAAGAAGTTGTCCTCCATATGCTCTAAGAATTTTCTTGACTGCCTTCTTTCTGCTGTGTTAAGTTCCCAGCAGGCAGGTTAAAGTCACCCACAAGAACAAGGGCTGGTGATCTTGAGATGACCTGCAGCTGTTTGTAGAATACTTCATCTACCTCTTCATCCTGGTTGGGTGGTCTATAACAGACTTCAACCAGAATGTCAGTTTTGTTTGCCTTCCCTTTGATTTTAACCCATAGGCACTCAATCCTTTCATCCTTAACCTCAATTTCTGTGGCACCGAGAGATTCCCTAATACACAGGGCCCTGCCTCCTCCTCGTCTCCCTCCCCTGTCTTGCCTGAAGAGCTTATACTTATCCAGTGCAGTGCTCCAGTCCTGTCATCCAGTCATCCCACCACGTTTCTGTAATGGCAACTACATTGTAGTTTTCCTGGTGTACCAAGGCTTCCTGTTCCTCTTGTTTGTCACCCATACTGAGTGCATTGTTGTACATGGACTTCAGTTGGGCTGCTGGTTTCAGCACTGGTTCTAGTTTACCTCCCTCTGTCTCACCTCTGGAGAGACTGGTTTCATCACCCTCCCCCTCTGAACCTGGTTTAAAGTCCTCTGAATGACCCCTGCCATCTCTTGTGCCAGAGTCGTTTTGCCCTTTCGCCCTTTCTAGATAGATTCAGCCCATCTAGGTGCAGCAGTACTGGTGCAGTGAAAGTTGCCCCTTAAACAAAGAACCCAAAGTTCCATTGCTGATAATTCACCTGGTCATACCTAACACAGGTGCTGTCTCCATTACCCTCCATTTCAAGTGCCAGCCTCCAGCACTCTCTGCAGCTAGGAGCCTGCATGCTTGCACATGGGCTCTGTCTGGGTACCTACTGTTTTGGCCGAGTTGTAACCATGGCTGGATCTTTTTGGGGTAATGAAAATAGGTTTGGGGTCATGGGCAGATGCTCTGCTTCTGGGCACTGATACTGCTCTCTGCCTCTGGCAGGGTGGCTGCCATATGTCATATGCTAGAGAATTTAGTTTCTCTGGTGACTGTCCAGAGAGCGATTTGCAGAGTGCCGGAGATGGTAGCAAACTCTTTGTTGATCTTTTAAAACTTAGATGGAATTACAGGAATAATCCTCCAATCATTTTACTGAGGAATGTCTTAAGCATTTTTCCATATTATGTGCAAGTCTGTAACTCTGTTGTGTCTGAAATGATGTGTTGGACAAGGGAAGAGGATTCATGTGGGGCATGCCACTGCATCAGGTTCATACCCCTAACACCAGGGAGTTTGAGCAGCCTGCTGAGTGCTCTGTGGGAGGGACATGAAGCCCAGCTTTCCAAAGTATTCACAAAGTGTCCTCTGCTGCAGGGCAATGCATCAAGTCTAGGTAAGGAGCTGGGCTTCAGGTGCACTCAATCACATCCATGTCTTAACACTGTGGGCCTGCTATTCCACCTTGATTCCATGCCTCTTAGAACAGAGCACATGTGCCTCGAGGAGTGCTGAACATTGCCTGTGTCAAAGCCAGCTGCCTGAGTTGGTAAGCTTAGCTGAGAGGCAATTCATAATTCATAATCACAGTCTTGGTGCCTCACCAAGACAGAAAGACAAACATGTCTTCAGTTGTGTGAGACTTGCATAATCCTGGTGGAACACTAGCTTTAGAGCTGGACTGATGAGATGGCTGAGGAGAAAGTTTTGTTTAAATAATACACATAGCCACTGAAGACTTTCACCTCACTATGTTGAATCATGCGTAGGATGTAGGGGACTCTGAGTAATACTCCACATTGCTGTCCCACAAATGGATTGCCCACACATATCTACCAAATTCACACAGGGCTATGTGCAACATGGTGGGGTCAAGAGGTGACTGTTTAAAGGAATACAATATCCCTCATGATTTCTGTTTTCAAAGGGAAGTGTAAAACCTATTTATTGGGTTATATATTATTTTTTATATGAGGTTATGTATCTTTGAATACTTAGTGTATCTACCAAACATCTTAGAAATCTTTAGGTTGCCAACAAACTGGTGATAACCAGTGTGAAATAAAACTAATACAAGCTCAACTTTTCCTGTGGAGTGAAAACTTTGCCTTGAGCAGTTCTTTCCCACTGTTCCTTGAAGTGGTCTTCCCCATCATTCTCCTAAAAATGGGTTGCTAGTCCATCCAGGGCTGCTTTAATCCCATGATCTGGTTCCTTGGCATTTTAAGCCAACAAAATATGAAAGGGGTATATACAGATACATAGGGTGTATGTACAGATAAATTGAAGAGAATTAAACCACTTTGTGGTAGTTTTAGGCTATGCCTTTAATTTTTTTTTCCATAGGTCTTGAACAGAGAGTGATAAAATGCAAATAAATCGCTATTGGGTATAAAAAGCAAAATAATGATAATTCTAAATATTCCCATTGGAGAGATTTAAACTAATGGTACCAAAACAATCTCTCTCTCTCTTCTCTCTTCCTCAGGCTGGGAAATACTAACTGGCTTCTACTTGACGTTGGCTGCATTGTTTTGACTGTCTAACAAAATATCTCTCTGCTCCTTTCTCTTGTCCCTTTTGTATATGAAGCCGGGGGGGGGGGGGGGGGGGGGGGGGAAGGGGGGCGGGCGGAGGCAGGGAGGGAGAAGGTATTAGCTTCCTCTGGTCTGTGGCCAGGGGGTTTCTTGTGCTGTTTATTAATTGTAAGTACCTGTAAATATTGTAAATACTGTATATTTTGTATGTATTCATTGCATTTCATTATAGATTGTAGTTTTGCCTGTAAATACAGTTTTCATTTGCTTCCAGCTGAGCTGGTCTGGCAAATTTAATCTCTAGAGTCTCTTCTGTTAAGGAGATACTTATACAGGTCTGAAGCTGTGTGACATGTCTGCTTGCAACTACTTGGCTGACAGCTGCTCCTACTACTCAGTGAACTACCTAAATACCTCATTTTTCTTCTGCAAATAAAATTCATCATTAAGCAAAGAAAAGAAGCCTGTATCTTGTTTTATTTAAGTAGTCTGCTTCGCCCTTTCCATGGCACAATGCATATTTTTACTTATAAGCTATTAAAATGTTAAGAATATAATGTGTTTTCCAAGTAGAAAAGGTGATAGTCATTTATCTTCAACACAAGCTTCCTGGAGGCACTGGCTGTTTCATTACTTGTGTCTGTCTCAGTGTGGTGTGTATGTCCATAAACAGTGCTCCAATATATGCTGCAATGCAAATACTACCATGAAATTTATAAAGTTCTTTATTGATGCTGAAACCTCTCACTGAAGTTGGACTTTCTCTACATTGCAACTCTTGAAAGACACAGGCCTTGTATTTTCAGAAACTAATCTCAAATTCAACTGATATAGCTTCTGGTCAGTTCTTGAAAGAGGGCACACTCCTTCACCCATAAAGAACCCTACAGGGATCATATGTGTATTTCTTTCCCAGAAAGAAATAGCTTTCCTCAAAATATACTGATAAGGATTTTTTCAAACTGCTATATTTACAAATGGTAATCCTTTGGAAAATCTGATTCTAACTCTTACCAATACTTGGGATCCTAATTTCAACTTAAAAAAATATTATAACATTTATGTTTTCAGGTGATTTACAGAACAAAACCGCTTCACTTCTGTGATAGATATCTCAGGATAGCCCTGGCCTGTGTACCTTCAGCTGAAGCAGCACTAACATTTATCAGTACATCACTGATGATGTGTGTGACTGAGACCAGATGGAAACCAAGCATGAAATGCTTTGGAGATAGGCTTTTGCCTTTCTTGTGTTAAAGCTGTAGGACTACTGTACACTTACCTGAAGCTAAACTCTATGCAAATCTGAGTCTCATAGAAGCATGTGCAAATGATTGAATAAAAGCTCTTTAGCCCCCTGCAAGGTCCCAGGAATCTGGGACTGTGGCTATAGTGTTAGCCATCTGGAAGATTTAAGCAACAGGCATCATCTTGCTACTAGCACTCTTTGAAATAGAGAGGAGAGTAATTGAATACTGTAGCCCCCTGAGGGCTGAAGGGGCAAATCCCATTGGTTAAGTGCCATACAAAGAAAGATAATTCCAGTGTACTGACTAATCTTTCTGACATACCACATGCTGCACACGGGTTTTTATTGTCCTCTACTCTGAAACACACAGAAACAGAGAAATGACCCCTGCTTTCCTGAGTAGAACTGAATAGTTTCCCTCATTCTGAAAAAATGAAACCAAAAAAACCCAACAAAAACAACAACAAAAACAACAACAACAACAAAACCCCACAACCAACAAAACAAACAGGAAGAGCTTCCTTTCCAACAGGCAGAAGAAGTTATTCAGTTGTGAAACTCTCAGTGTTAACCAGATGCTTCCTAAGCTGCTGTTGGCAAGAGTTGACTGCCCTGCTACACTGCTGCCCAGGCGACGTGGCCCTGTCAGGCTTAATGAAGAGGGGACAAAGAGCAGGCATCAGATTCACATGGAAGATCTGGCCTTAATTGTACTCTGTGTTTACCAGCAGTTTCTCAGTGTAAGAGAGCAAGAAGAGGGAGGCACAGTCTTCCTCCTTTCAGCTGCTAGTGATGTTGGCAGGAGGAGGCTGTGTATTACGGTGCACCAGGCCAGCAAGAATCTAAAGAACGCTGGAGATGACTTGTATCTGCTGAAGTTGCCTGGCATGGAACAGCATGTACCAATGAAACCAAGTGCTTCATCACAGACAAATATCAGAGAGAATGAATACTTTCTGATAATGACAACATAATATAAAAATCTTGATGGTGACAAATTTCAAATGGTGACAGTGTCTCCCAAGACCCCCTAATGAAACGGATACTTCAAGTACATTGTCGTCCTTAAATAGACATCCAAACTTTGCATAGCTCTAGGAGGAAGACACCATCACCTTGTGAAAATCAATGTATGAAAGCTACAGATATTTCATAGTAGGTACTGTGAGCAGAAGATGAATTTTGTGTTTCATACTCTGTGATGTACAACACAAACATAAAAGAGGAATAGGGTAAAGGCAAATGGCTTGTGATGCAAATATTGTGTGACATTTTCTATTAAGTTTGAGACTCACATTTGCAGAAACTATCATAGCTACACCAATACCACAGGGAATAATTTCTGAATGTTGCTATAGGCATTCCTGTTATGCTTTCTTCATTCATTCCAAAACTACTTTTCTCCTCCACAGGAGTACTTTTGTTTGATGCTTCTTCCTCTGAGTTGTGACTTGTTTTTCAGTTAATTTCTTTAATATTAGTATTTTTGTGGAACATGTTTTTCCCCTGTCTAGCCTAAAAGTCCTAATTTCCTCCCTGCTATTCTGCTTGACTTGAATTGCTTCCCTTCATTTCCCATTGTGTTTTGTCTCTTAGAGAGCATACCATGTCTCCTCGTGATCCTTCCCTGCTCCACTCTCCATGCCTGATACTCATACTTACTCCCACATTGATGTTGACTCTACTACTGCCTGATGACTCACCCCGCACCCCTCTCCCCTCACACTTTTCCTCTTTCTTAAATCTGCCTCACAAATGAAAAATGGGATTGATTCAGTAACAGTTACAATTATGTTCTACTTGTGCATTTTGATTCATATATGTTAGGTGTAGTGGTGAGTAGTTGTAGAGATACTCAATATTTTTTTAGTTCACCTGACTGGAATTAGAAAGTGCGGGGCTGGAAGCCCATGGGAAGAAAATTCAACATTAGAATTTAAATATTTGCTTGTGTGTGCCTCTCTCAGTGCTTTGAGTTGGGAAGAACAGAGATCTGGAAACATTTGTATTGCAAATCACTACCAAATCCACCACTAAACCATGTCACTAATCCCCACATCTACAAGTCTTTTAAATATCTCCAGAATGGTGACACAACCAATTCTCTGGTGTGGAAGCTGCATTGCCATAGACGTTTGTCTCAAACAGACTGCTTCTCTGCTTCCTATCCTCTGTGCTCAAGCAACTGTTATGGTCCTGTGGTCTGCTCCTGGAACAAGATATCACTATTCAGACATCTGTGTGAGCTCAAAATGGTTGCCACCACCTTAAAATACAACTGAGCCTATGCAAAAAAAGTTGAAGCAGTGGTCACCCAGAATATTTGGGCTGTCCCCCATCTTGAGACCCCCACATTGCCACGTGCAGGCACCCCAAGAACAGCTGAGCAAAATGGGGACCCTAATGTGCTTGAGCCATCCCTCAAGTGACATGTGATCTGCCCTGCCATGGGAACATCTTTAACAATCATCCTCCTGGATGGGGAAAAAACGGAACTTCCAGATAAAGGGCAGCACCACAAACTGTCAGGTGTGCACCCACCGCCAAGACATCAACCATGTGGTATGCCGCTGGAATTCTGAGTGGTGATACTTTACTCCCCTTGCCTCTGGTCTTATCTCACATCTCCACTCCTTCCTCTCTAACCCTTTCTTTCTCATTCTCATACACAATAGGTAATTGCCTCACCTGCCTTAAGAGAAACTGTATCATCAGAATGATAAGCATGAATGCA
Organism: Indicator indicator; assembly: GCF_027791375.1. Taxonomy (NCBI): domain Eukaryota; kingdom Metazoa; phylum Chordata; class Aves; order Piciformes; family Indicatoridae; genus Indicator; species Indicator indicator. The sequence continues at coordinate 28,373,750 of NC_072053.1, read as the reverse complement.
TAATCCTTAAATCTACACTTACTCCAGCCATTTCAGCGTAAGTTTGGCTTACTTCACCCCATGGGTATCACTAAAGAGCTTTCTGTGAACCCTTCCTTCACAGATCAGGTCATGACAGCTGAGCAGCCTGATCCAACCCTTAACCACTCTTTCAGTAAAGGCATTTTCCCCAGTATTCAGTCTAAACCTCCCCTGGTGCAACTTGAGGTTGTTTCCTTGCATCCTGTCACTTGTTACCTGGGAAAACAGAATGACCCCCACCTCACTACCACTTCCTTTCAGGTAGTTGTAGATCTCCCCTCAGCCTCATCTTCTTCATGTTAAACAAACCCAGTTTCCTCTGGGTTCCTTACAAGCTGCTCCTTGTAAGACTTGTGGTCAAGGCCCTTCACTGCCTTCAGCAGCTTCACTGCCCTTTTGTGGACATGCTCCAGCAGCTCAGTATCCTTGTTGTGAGGGGCCCAAAACTGAACACAATATTCAAAGTGCAGCCTCATCAGTGTTGAGTACAGAGCCACAATCATTTCTCTACCCCTGAACACACTATTCCTGGTACAGGCCAGGTTGCTGTTGGCCTTCTTGGCCACCTCAGCACCCTGATGGCTCATGTTCAGCTGTCAACCATCATCCCCAAGGACTTTTCCAATGGGCAGTTTTCCGGACACTCTCCCTCAAACCTGTACTATTGCATGAGATTTTATTACCCAAGTGCAAGACCCAGTACTTGGCCTTGTTGAATCTCATACAACTGACCTTCAGCCCATCAATACAGCCTGTTCAGGTCCCTCTGTAGAGCTTTCCTAGACTTGAGCATATGAGTGCCTTGCTATTTTTACAGAAAATCCGTTATGATATGCTTCTTGAACTAAGAACACTGATGGCAGCATGATTCTTCCACCTGAACAAATATCAGTATTTTATAAAACTTATAGGAAGTCTAAGTTTTTCATGTCAGATTCCCCTTTTGCAGTTGAATGTCCATGGACAGTATAGTACAACAGAATAATTCATGTTGGAAGAGAATACCACGTGCAATTGCCCGCTCAAATCAGGGTAACAGGTTGCTCAAGATGGTGTGAAGCTTGGTTTTGATTTTCTTCAGGCATGGAAACTTTACACACTCACTCCTCTTCTGTATGCTATCAGAGTACTTTTTTATATGTAGATGTATATATACCTTCCTTATATGTAGATGTAATTTCCCTCATTCCATCTTTTATTTGTTGCCTCTAATCCTATCCTCATGCATGTCGGAAGAAAGTCTGACTCCATGTCTTCTGCACCCTGGCTTTCAGTATCTATAGGTGGCAATATAGATGTTCTATTACCATTCCTTTCTTAATGTTGAATAAACCAAAATCCCTCAGCCTTTTTGCATATGTCATGTTTTCCAGCCTTCTGACTATCTTTGCCCTTAGCTGGGTTTGACTCTGTTGGTCATTGTCTTTTAAACTGAGAAGCCCAAGACTTGACATCCATAAAGAGTCCACGAGTGCCATGGGCATTGCAACAAATAGAGGAAGGAAGCAATTCCCTAGCTTGCTATGATCTTGCTTGACTTTTTATGGAGTTGCATTGACACTGATGAAACTATGACAAAACAACAATGTAAAAATTGTCATAGGAGTTGGACAAAGCTCATCCGGATCTCTAAAAGTGACTAATAGGTGTCTAAACAGGGAAAGAGCACAGAAAAACCTCAAAGGTATATCTCTTATCAAAATTTCTTGCTATTACACAAAAAGGGGAAAATGCTGAATTAAATCCTTGTAAATCTGTGCAAGCAATTTCTCTAAATTGTGGGGGTTTGTTTTGGTTTGGTTTGGTTTTTTTTAGTTAGAAAGAATTGGAACTCTACTGAAGATCTGTTGATAGATTTCATCATCCTTTAGATGCTGACTGCAGCTACCTATTTTCAAAATTCTTGATCAGGAAATGTCAGTTTACATGGAATGAAAAATGTAACAGAAAAACATCTCTTTCACTCTTTGGTTTTGTTTTTTGTGGTTTTGTTGTTGTAGGTGTTTTATTTTTAACTCAGGCTGAACTTTTGCAAAAAAGTAAAATTATCCTCTCCAATTTGCACACACAAGATATTTTCAAGATAGGGACAAAATTTAATCTACCCTAACTTTAGATGTCTAAAAGTTAGATATCAAAGTCTGGGCTACTTACCCTAGAAACTACCTCCAGAAGGAGGCTCATTTTGTACTGAAGTTGATGTACAGCATCAGTCAGATGAATCAACACATCTCTACTTTTCTCCATTCATTATACAAACAGTCTAAGATCAGTAGATCAGAATCAAGTTCAAATTTTAGATGTCCAACATTATGAAAGGTGAATATCAGTACAATATTCCCAAATTCAAGTCACTACTTAAGAGTACATGTTTCTTTCCACAAAGAGACAGAAAATATATTGGAAAAGGTTTTTTTCTAGCACTAAAAAAAATAGTTTGTTTGTTTTTAGTATCAGAAAAAGGTATTTTTATATTTATCTGTCATACACTTAGGCTTTTTGCCAGTAAATTTAACAGAGCATCTTCTCTTCTAAAAATGCAGAAGCATTGAGAGACAAAGATCAACCCAGTTTAACACAAAGTTAAGAAAATAATGCTTTCTTTTTCTGCATTAGAAAATTATCCTATAAGCTTACTGACTACAAAAGTTCCAATAAAACAAAATTTTATAATTTATAATATTTTTTTGTTGTTGTATGAATATCATACAGTGCTTCTAAGAGATAAAGGGGACATCATGAGGATGACAAATTCCTCATTCCTAATGCCAGGATATAATCTCTGCTATTTATTTTAACAATTGGAGCTCTTAGAATATGCATAGGAAAAATATATTATTGTAAGTGTGGCTGCCATGTCATCTACAAGAGTAAAGGGAGTCACTACAGAAAGTGTTCATCACTGACAGATGAAGTATGGTTGATGGTTGACTGCTTCCTTTTCGTGCAGCTCCCACAAATTCTTTGGAAAATGTATTAGGTAACTATAAGTGCATCAGCTGTTGTTACTGCAGGTCAGCAGATATTCTAAACTAATTCCAGGTGTCTGCCTTGCAGGATATAATTCAATTAATTTAAGCTACTGTGAAAAAAAAAAAAAAAGGTATGCATTTTTTTCCAGAAAATTTTTAATCCTCGGTCTCTCACTAATTGTCCACTGTGATTTAAAACCAAAAAGGAGTGATGGAAACAGTATGTGTAGAACACTCATGCAAAAATTTAAAAATGTATTTAAAAGCTTCCAGAAGTATATCAGGTTACTTGTACTATCTGTTGTACCCTTTAAGAGTAGGTGAGAATCAGCATTTACAACAAAGGCAGGTTTGCCAAGTTACGCTCCTGGATGCTGCTCTCTAGCAATAGTCTTAGAAATATGTAACAGGAATAAGAAATTATTCTGTCTTCATGTACAGGAATTTCCACAACAAAGAAGGCCTTTGCGTTCTAGCCTGTGGTGGTATCTGGAGCCACACACAGTGGGGTAGATGACTGGTGTACTCTCTTTACAGACCATAGAATTTTACTACAGACAGTCTAAGTGGCTTTGCAGAAACCCATACAGGAAGTCTAAAGCAAAGTTGGAGCAGAGCCTTTGTTATCTGACACAGAATTCATTAAACAAAAAATGTTCTGGCCTGTGACATCTTCAGTCTGGCATTGTCGAAGGCATGCACTCTGACCTCAGAAGACAATTGCATCACAAGCTTATGGGCTCTCACAACTAGTCATGCCAAGTCTGTTGACACAGTGATTAGAGATGGCTGCCTCAGAAATTTATGTGTGGTTTTGTCAAATGTCTGAAGACAGAAAGGAGTTACAAAGTCGCCTGACCTACACCTCTTATGTGCAGCACTGCTCACAACAGCATACTTCTAAAGTTCCTACAAACACAACTTCCACTTTCCCTGGTGTCTAACATTCTGTCCCTTTCTTTGAGTAAATATTCCACCACCTAATGTTTCCCTCTCTCATTAAGCTTTCCTAATAGTCAGTGAAAACTTTCCCCATCTGTAATTCTATCTCCTTCTTTCTGTCAAGAAGTACGTTCTTTCCTTCCTACTGGAAATCCTGGCCCCAGCTGAATCACTGGAATGTTGCCATTAAAAGATTCCACACTTCTCCTTTCTGTTAAAAATAAATATGATCAAACAAGACGACTCCTTCCTATGACATCTTCTTAATATTGCCAGAGAGGGCCAAGAGGATGCAGGACTGGCTGATGCTTAGGACAGTCATCTCTTGTACTCTTTGACCCACACATACAGTCATCTGAGACCTCAACTATAGAACCAGCATCTGCATCTCTGCCAGGGTTGTCACCAGTGTGCTATACTCAGCCGAAGTGAAGTTCTCAAAAATGCCAACTGATGAAATAGATTGATGCAACAAATTGCTCACCACCTTCCTCTTTCACCAAATGAATCGCATTGAACCCAAAGGTTTGGATCTAGAACAGTGTCAGTCATGAGGAATCCAGAGAAATACGGGGGGACCTGCAGTGAAAAAACCTTCTCCAGAAGGCTTTGTCATGAGAGAATAAAACTTTGTCACTTAGTAGATTATGGCAAACCTAACCAAAGCAAAATAAAATAATCTGCTCACAATTGTCTTCTACTTGAGGGACAGGGAGATTATTTTTAGCATGTAAATGTTTCAATAACCAGAGTAGATATTGTGAATGACATCAAGAGAGACTGGAGAGCTGGGCAAAGAGGAACCTAGTGAGGTTCAACAAGGACAAGTGCAGAGTCCTGCATCTCAGGAGCAATAATAAACTGCACCAGTACAGGCTGGGAGGTGATCTGCTGGAGAGCAGCCCTGTGGAGAGGGACCTGGAAGTCCTGGTGGATAACAAGTTATCCATGGGACAGCAATGTGCCCTTGTGCCCAGGAAGACTAAAAGGATCCTGGGGTGTATTAAGAAGAATGTGTCTGACAGATCAAGGGAGGTTCTCCTCCCCTTCTACTCTGCCCTGGTGAGACCTCATCTTGAGTACTGTGTTCAGTTTTGGGCTCCCCGGTTTAAGAGGGACAGGCATCTGCTGGAGAAGGTCCAGCAGAGGGCTACAAGGATGATTAGTGGACTGGAGCACATTCCTCTGAATGGAAACACGGACAAATAGCTCTCCTGAGGGATATTGTCTAGTTCAATCCCTGCAAGAAAGACAAGAGTCATCTTCTGTCCTTTGTTCTACTTTTGAGCTAAAGAAACAAACACAGTCAAGTATAAAAATGTCATGAAAAATACCACCTGATTCTTATTTGCCCTTTGTTTCAATTTCCATATTCCTTTCAGTTTATCTTTCAGTCTTTCCCTTTATTCTTTCTTTCTCGTGCAGTGCTCTCATCTTCTGTCTTTATATTCTTTTTTCTCCCATCTGTATTCTTGTGGCACAACTATCCCTTTATTTTCCTTCTCTCTTTGTCACGCTGCATTTCCATTCCTTGCATAGCCTGGGACTTTCTTTTTAATTTTCAGCTGTGCTCCATGATCAACATCAATCCATTTCCCTAGACTCTTTTCCTTAACTTTGTCCCAAGTCTCAGTGTCTTTTACCCTTTTTCAGTTCCTTTAGTTTAATTTCTACAGAAAGCAATCATATTGTCTCAGATCTTCCTTTTCTGTTACCCCTCAGGGGATGTGGGGAGGCTCCAAGTGCATCACAGAAAGGATAAGCTTTCACATGGGCTTGTGTGATCTCATGCCTACAAATCTGGCAGCAGTTCTAAACTCATTTTTTTCTGCAGATTAGATTGATTTTTGGCATTAAGGGCTTTAAGCCACTTTTAGTGGTGGTTCTATCTATCACACGGGGCTTAGTTGTATCTGTAAAACGAGGATGCGATCAGTTGTACAGATTCACATCCTCATATGAAGAAAACCACTGCCAAGAACGAAATTTTATGTTCATTATCTGCAGTAGACATAGAGATCATAGAAAAACATTAATACATCTTTATGAAAAACTTGGACAAGTCATGGCAATATATGCTGTTCACAAATGCATTTTAAACCTCAGAGACAGAGGACTCACAGTTTCCTGTAAAATGAGGAATACTTTGCATATATACAAGTAGACTTAAAGCTGCAAATTCCAGAGCTCTGTTTGAATGCAAGTTCCTGATGTTTCAGATTTCAGAGAAGCGCTTCAGGTGTCCTAGTAGACAGCTGATTTAGGGAGAGAAGCAAACAGCTCAAAGTGGCTATACCAAAGTTCTCAGTAATTTTCAGATGTGACAACTGGCTCTGAAAAGGGCAAGTATGTGTCTTGTGTATGAAAGATACCGAGGTGCTTGAGCAGGTCCAGAGGAGAGCAACAAGGCTGGTGAAAGGACTGAAGGGAAAGTCTTATGAGGAGAGGCTGAGGGAGATGGGGTTGTTTAGACTAGAGAAAAAGAGATTCAGGCGGCACCAACCTGAAGGGAAGTTGTAGTAAGGTGGGGGTTGAGCTCTTCTCCCAGGCAACTTGTGACAAGATGAGAGGGCACAGCATGAAGCTGTGCCAGGGGAGTAGTGTTAGCTACTAGAATCCAAAAGGCTGCAGTTTCTCTGGCTTAATACAGACAGTAGATCAAAGTCTGAAGTAATTGTATAAGATCCCTTTACAGTCAGTGGAGAGAGCTAGGAATTTACAGGGGTTTGTGGACACTAATGCAGGTAATAAGGCTGATGAACTACACCCTGAAAGTATTTCATTGGCTACAGCTGGAGCTAAGGGCAAACATTTCTGTTGCAAATGTCAAAATTATAGAGCCTATGGCTAAATGAGATAAATCTCATTCAGATGATCAAGCACACTTGCTAGATTGTGCCCCTGGAGAAGAAAGATTACAGGCCTTTCTGGATCGCTGCAGACTGAGGGTGAAGCACATAGAAAGCATTATGTCAGGAGGGGAAGCAGCAGCTGAATCTCATGGTTTTTTGGCTGAAACATCCTAAATATTATGGTTCAAGGTGTCTAAATTCCTTTTTGGATCTGACCTTTCATTATAGTGATAAACCTGGCTATTCCCTCTAGTTTAAAAGATGGCCTTAGTCCTTTACTTTCCCCATAAAGGACATTGCTCTAAGCCTTATCCTTTCCATATTATTACTGTACAATGCCGTAACACAACTGCTCTTGTACATCTCTTAGGTCACATTTGTGCACTACTATATCAAAATTAAACAGAATAAAAAAAGAAGAAAAATCCTGTGAACAAACAATTGCACTGTTTGGAAATAACATGTTACAGATGTTCAGAGTTATGATGCTCAAATAAGCAAAGAAGATATCTCCATATGTTTCTGTAACTAATAGGGCATCTTCAGTATGAGAATAACAGCTTCATGGATAAGGATGAATTCTCTTTAAATTGTGGAAAGATATTCTCACAAATATGAACCAAAACTGACCTGAAAGAACAGTATTACATTAAGATTAACACAACTTATTATGCTTGCAGATCAGTGCACTTTCTCAGAAGCTTAGTTCAGTGTATTTTAAAAGCATAAGAAATTGCAATGTTGACCTACAGCAAAGCTGACAGCTAAATCAGCAGTCACTTACAGTCAGTCATAGTGTTTTTCACTTGGAGTAGTCCATATTAATTAACAGCAGATTTTTTCCTGGAATTAGGGTTGCTGATCTAAAATTTTAAAATTTAAAACTAAATATAAAAAATAGGTATAATTCAGTTTAAAAGGAATAAATTTGCCTCTCATCTTCCTGACAGTGTTATTAATAAATCTTTATATTTTATCAGATCTAATACATTGTACATATGTTTTAGAAAAGGACAAATACGAATCCAGTAGTTCAGTTTGTAACTAGAAGTAATTGACAATTCATGTGTTCACTGACATAATCCTACACAAGGACTGGAGTTTTTTGTTGGGAAAGAAAGAAAATGAGTGTCAGAAGACAATTCCCAGGAAACCAATATTTGCATGCAGCTGGATGTGAAAACACAGAAATCTTCCCCTTCTTGACACTATCAAGTCAAACCCTGAGCTGAGGGTGTTCAATATTAATTGAATTAAATTCAATAATAATTCAATATTTCAATTCAACAAATCAATAATAATTAAGGAATGCATTCTGGGCCCATGTTAGAGGAAAGGTGCTGACAGGGTATCATGAAAAATTTGACTGTGTTGCTCTACACACATCCTGATTTGTGTGCCTCTTGAGGTGTGTGCTGATACTGCTGGGATTTGGGATGGATTATAAGGAAACAATTTCCTTCTCTTTCTCTGAAGCCCTGCATATTATATACACAGGACTCACTACTGTTTTTCCCCAGTGTGCTTTGAAGTATTACTCTACTGATAATAATAAAGGAAAACATATATTGTGTTCCCATTTCAGAACAGTATTTTTGACTAGCATTGGTGCAGAAAAAGTGCAGAATCCTTTCAAGCCAAAAGGAGATAATGTGTAAACCTTTGCTTCATCTTTATTTTTTTAATGGGATAACTTGCTTACTTATGGGTAGTTTTGGGAGAGTATCACTGGAGAGGGAGTGAAAATCTGACAGTATTAAATAGACTCACATAATTCCACCTCTCCCCCGTCCCCCAATTCCCCTGCCCCCACCTTGCTTTCTAATAAAAAACATACTGCTATTGGAGATAAGTGGCATCTCATTAAAAGGAATTTAGGGATAGAAATAGTGGCACTCTTCTCCATAGCTCTGAGTCATAAGTGATAAGGGATTTACAGTAAAGTGATATATATGTAATAATAATGCTCTTAGTTTCACTGGTTTAAATGCAAGCTTTGTATCTTTGATTTAAAAATAATTTAATTTAAGACACATTTTCATACTTTTGTACCAATATTGTTTTACCAGAAGAGGTAAGAAATTTACTTGCTTTTCACTATGCTTGCTAGTTTTCTTTTTGCATTTTGTCAAGTTTGAGGCATGTAGATTCTTTCTGGGACAGCTCATACCACTCAGTGAGAAAAGGTTACAAAAGCTAAGTCTGAGTCACTTTTATATTTCCATAGTCTATTCTTATAGACTTGACAGCTTATACACACATCAATGTTCTTAGTAGAATAATTTAAATTGTCTGCCTAATGCCAAAGATATTCTCTCCATCCTTCCATCTCCAAAAGATCTTCTAGATACTTTATCTTCCCAAGTCAAGGACAGTCTCCATGGGGGTCTTTACATGATCAGTAGAGGTTCTGCCATAGGTAACAATCCACATTTGTAGACGGTTCCTATATACACAAAATAATTGAAAGATTGCTACAGATCAGGTTCTTTGTGTCTTTGTTTAGATAGCAGCTAGACTTCAAATAAGTCTGTGGTGGTTTAGGTCTATGCCTTTTTTTACAGATCTTGAGCAGAAAGTAGTAAAAATGTAAATAAATCACTACTGGGTGTAAAAAGGAAAATAATGATTGTTCTAAACAATTCCATTGGAGGGATATCTTCCATAATAATTGGTTCCCAAAACAATCTTTAATTATGTTCTGTTCTTTTCTTCTTAATTCTTCACTGGGAAGATACTAATAGGCTTTGCTGACCTTGACTGCATTATTTGAGTGGTATTAATGTTCTTTGGTTTTTCGCTCTTCCCCTCTTTGTGCAGGGGTGGGAAGGGAGGCAGAGAGGCAGCTTCCCCCGGTCTTTCACCAGGGAAAGGGGTCCTTGTGCTGTTTTATTAATTGTGAATACCTGTAAATATTGTAAATACTGTATATTTGTACATATTCATTGCATTTCATTGTAGATTATAGTTTTGCTTGTAAATACAGCTCCATTTTCTTCCAAACTGAGCTAGTCTGGTAAAATTAATGTTGGGGGTGAGGGGAGTTTTCAACCCACCACAAAGTCATGAAGAAAATTTCAAATCCTAACTAGCACAGATGGAAGTAGAGCTTTTGAGTTTCTCATCCATCATCACAAACACCTAATGTCCTGCTGCAGACTGCACTTGCTGCTTAAAGAGCAGAATAGCATCAGGAAGATATCCAGGTGTTTGTTAACATCATCTAATACAGTCTACTAGCTGTCAACAAGACGGCCTAAGGTTGTGCTGTTCGCCACTGAATGCAAAGAGAATGAAATAGGTGAATGTATGATTAGATGCAGTATTATAATTTTTAGAAATTCATTCAGTATCAACAAGATTTAAATTATTAGAGTACAACAGTACCATGCTACCTGGTTCTATACTGTCCTCAGAAGTGCAGGCTAGTCTTGCTGAGTGCACAGTTTGCTTCTGTCTTTCCCCTTTTCCTGAGATACTGTAAGAGAAGGTAGGGCACAGCTCACCAATCTTAGTGGTGGTGAGCAAAGGGGTGAAGGCTGACCTTTCTCTCTGCAAAGTAGCTTCGACATGACTCTCTTGTACTGGGACACACAAGGTGTTATGTTCATGGTTCTGTGTTCTGCTGGTACCTAATTAAAAAGCGGCCAGGGATGGACAGATAAATCCCTCTGGTATGAGTTAAGACATGTGTTACAGTTTTTCCTGTGTATGTGGATTCACAGAGTCTGTACAGTCCCAAGGTGCAGAACTGGGGCTTTGTGGCTCAGATTTTCAAATTACAGTTTTAAAGTTCAAGTGTCAGCAAACAAATTTTTACATGTTTTGTACAATGTTTGTGTTTGCATTGCTAGACATCTCAAAAGGTATATTCAAATACACTACATGAAAAATACTCTTCTGAAAATTAGGAGATAAAATTAAATATAAATTTGTATCCTAGACTGTCTGAAGCCATTTCATTAATCTTCATATACTGTATAAGCATCAGAATCATTTCTATCATTTAATCTAAACCACCAAAAAAGTCCTAAGTGATTTTATGTCAGAATTGTACCTAAGTGAGAAGCAGTTTTCATACCACTTGCAGATTTCTACCACTTGCTTCTGACAGATGAGTGGGTACCAGTAACTCTGAGCAGCAATAGCTCTTCCCTGCTCCACAGGTGCTTCTGTGCTTTCAAGCCTTTCTTGTGACACAACAAGGAGTTCAGACTTTAAACAAAGTATGCTGTAAATTTTCTGCTTTCATTGCACAGCTAGTATAGCCAGAGGAAGCTCAGAAGCCATCAAGATGTTAGCTTGACTCAACCAAATTACAGAGTAAGATACAAGATTTGACCAGTGAATTTGCTTAAAGTATAAACCAAAGGAAAATATCCCTCAGTGGCTACTGGCATGTTTTTGACTGGAGTCAGCTATCATATTTGCAAGTGAAGCCTAGCCTGTATTCAGGACCATGAATTGTTTAGGTGAACTGTCCTACAAAGGGATTAGTGGAGGTTAATTGCATTGAAAGTGGTCCTTTGCCATTGCAGGTGGGACTAAAGGGACAGTTTCTGGACTTGTTTTCTTGTTTGTTTTAGAAGTAAACAATACCCTTTGAGTCCTGAACAGCAACCTCTCTTCCAAACTCCACCCTGACTCTCTATAACAGCTCAAGCCAAGCTTTTCATGGGCAAACAGAGGTTTTCCACCTTTGAGTCACGGTGCTTATTCTGGTGCTCTATGGAAAATGGGCTACGGTGCCATCTCTTTGTAGCCAGCCTGACAAGTCACTCACAGGTGAGAGACCCCTGTGAGCCAGCTGACTATGACCCATCTCACCAGCCTGAGTGATGGAAGAATTCCTGCTCCTGCTGTCTGCATTCACTCAGAACAAAGACAGATCTTGTGCCGTCTCCTTCCCCATCACACACAGGAGGCCCTTGCCAGGGAAGGTGATTTGGAAGTCCCCAGTGGTGGGATGGGGACCATTAGGCTCAAACCCAGCGCTTGTCTGTGGGAAATACATGGTGCTTTATTCTTCTCTCTGTTTCTCCAGACTATATTGGTGACAGATATATATTTGTTAACATGTCTCATTCATATTTCATGCTTATTGGATTTCCTTGATATGCTGGTCACAAATTGAAACTGACAAACTGATGCATTCCAAATATGAGATGAACACACACAGACCCCAAGATAAATATCTCAGGAACATCAGCGTTGTAACACTGGCTGCAGCAGCAATCCGACTTTTACCACTCATGTTTTTGCCTTCAAAATCTGATTTATGGGCAAAGAGGAAGCACACCTAACATGTATGAATACAGAGTCAAGATTGTATCATTAGTATTATTGGAACCTTATTAATCTAATCATTACAAATACAGAACCAACTGTAACAGAAGAAAAAAATGGGGGGGGGGGGAAAGTTGGAATATTTCTTGTAGAAAAGTTCTTAACAATATAATACATTTTTTATACACACATTTCTTAGTTTCTACCTCTTCTGCTGGTAGTATGGTCGCTCTTCCACTGTTCTTCTGATTCAAAGGTAGCTGCTTTCATTCTTGTTATGGTGGTAGTGACGTTACAGTGCGTTATCAGCACCTGGAGTCTTTGCCAAAGGGATAGTGATGTTTGTGTTGCAGCTTTTCTTCTTACTCCAGGATCTGCCTAGGGGCCACTTTTATATGTTTGCTAACATGCTTTTGTACTTTGTTGACTGGCCTGTACCTCTATATTACATCCAAGTACACTATATAAGGTGTCTTTTATGTATGTTAAGTATTATCTGGTTTTTTTGATACTCTTAAAACCAGTTTAATCCAGAATGAAGTCTTCATTTCTTTGACTGTGAGGGAATTGTTTATAGCTGAGCATTTTGCAATGTCAAGCTTGTGCCCAATCTTTTATGATCCCACACCTATACTGCTCCATGCTGCATCCAGTGTGTCTTCTTTTCAAAGCCTTTGCCATCATATTAGAGTTCTATTTATTTACAGTACATGTTTTTGTTAGATTTATAAACATGTCATTATCTGCAGAGTACTTGTTTGTTGCTGCTAGCTGTATAAAACTGTGGTTGTACTACACAAGATAACAAAATTAGCATAGACACCTCATCAATTAGAGAAATTACTGTCCCAGCTAAAGCAAATAAAACAAAACTGCAGGCAGGTCAGGAAAAGTTCAGAATGAGGAAGCCTGAAAAGCCTTACTCCCGAGGCTTTACAGTAAAAACTTTTCCAGTAAAAAGCTGTTACTCTCAGCTGTGACACCATATTACAGGGGAAATGGATAGGATCCTGTGTTTGTAATGACACAAGAGTTCTGACAGCCTTTATATCAAAGCACTTAGGCCATGCTAATCATGCTAATCATGCTAACCATTTTTTTCTGGTGTATGTTGATGTTTGCATACATCAGCACAGATTGGAAATATCTTCTGAAATACAACATTGGCTGTTGAAGAATGATGACATACATGCAGGGTGGTCAGGCATGGAAGCACATTTTGCTACCATGCTAGTGGAATAATACAGGTAATATCACAGTATAATGTAATTACTTTTTTGAGGGGGAAGACTAGAAGTAGCATTACGTGAACAGCTGAAATGTTTTTTAATGTTTTCTGATTTTATGGTCAAATAAAATCTAGGAAAATATAACAAAATATTAATCTGTATTTAAAAAAAAAACAAGTAGTGCTTTCTCTTTCATTTCTGTTTGTTCATCTCATTATAAATATGGATACCAAATGGAAGATAAATAAGGATTTGACCCCCCCCATGACTACCTGACAGATTGTACGTGATAAAAGACACACATAAATGTTGTAAGTGTTCTGGGGCCTTTAGGAAGGGACAATATAGTAAAAATTTAGTGTAATGCAACAGAAAACATTTTTTTGGTCACTGAGACTGAGAAGGATTTCTCTTCTGCTCAGTTTCATCTTTCCTTACATGGAGGATGTAGAGAAGAAGTACGTCAGATGGGAGAATCAGAACTATTTTTAGTTGGTTGTAAATTTGAAAAACACAAAACAATCAGATTCACTTGAGTCAGTATAAATTTTAGCAAAAGTTGAATTCTATATGAGTATCTGCAGCTGTTCATTTAAATTTGTTTAAATGTTACCTGAAATCCCTCCATAAGGATGTCTCCACCCTCCAGGACTGTCCTTCTATTTGTAGTCCAATATTATAGGTCAGTACCTACAATTGGGTACAGTATGGTATACAAGAAAGGTAACTTCAGAAATTGTGGAGCAAGAAAGAATGGTTATGATTCCCATTACACTGCTAAGGCATTCAGTTTGACAGAAAGGTCTAAAATGCCTAAAGAGGCCATTGTGTTTCCTCCTTCAGTTTGTGACCAGCGAAACAACTACAATGAAAGACTGACTAACAGAGAAGGTGAGGGCATCCCTGGAGACTGAAAACCACATAACACCTGGGACAAATGTCCGGACTCTGATCTCATCTTTGTCTGTTGGGCATGCAATCTGATTGCAAAATATAGTGCAATTTGAAGCCTCTCTTCAAAAGACAATTGGGATTGGAATAATGAAGGTGTGGTAGAGTAGGAATTAGCTGCATTGTTTGAGTAATGTTGAGTAATTTTCACAATACCTTCCAAGGTTGTGTCTCACTTAGCCAAGACCTTGATGCATCATTTCTCCCACAGTCTGCAACTTTGTTCACGCAGAAAAACTAATGCATGCAGATAATAGAGCCTTAGCCAGTACCAGAGCAATTTTTGATATGACATAAAAAATCAAAAGCTATCTGAAAGAGTTTCTGATTTTTTTGTTTTGGTTTATTGTTTGTTCTGTTTTTTGTTCTTTTCTGTTTGGTTGGTTGGTTTGGGGTATTTTTTGGTTTTGTTTTTGGGTTGTTTTTTGTTTTGGGTGGTTTTGGTTTTTTTTTTTTTTTTTTTTTTTTTTTTTTTTTTTTTTTTTTTTTTTTGTTTATCTGCAAGTTACTAATTACAAAAATAGCTGCCTGAGAACAATTAGTTGGAAAATATAAAACATATCTCTTAGATGAATTTATTGTTCTATTTGTAAACATCCGTTGGGGTATCACATCCTGGAAAAGCCACTCCATTTAACTACATATGTAGGTTAAGGTTTGCTAGTTCCCATGAACTGTCAGGCCATAGTTGCTTTGTGTGCATGTACCAGAAACACACCTTACTCTGTTTTCAGATATGCAAATAATATACATACAGCCAGAGTCAGGAAATTATTTTCCTCATGTTATTAGCTAGAGCCATTAACCATGAATTTTCTGCAACATAATCAGAAATGAAAACAATTAGTAAGCAGATGACCATAATTTGCATTCAAGTAGGTATTCTAAAACTGCTGAATTAAATCTTGCTTCTCTCACAATGATTTTTCTTCTGAAATATTTCCACAAAAACAGCTTGGAGGGAGAAAAAGCCATTATATTGTGTAGGCTCTTCTTTTGCTTTTGCTACTCCTCAGCACTTCTCTTTCTCCAAACCACAAGCAGAGCAGTAAACATTCATTTATAAAAATGCAGTTCTGGAAGTTTCCCCTTTCCTACTTCTGTCCCATGATTCTGAAGAGGATGACTCTACTGGGAAGGTAATAATATTACCTGCTTCTGCCACAAGTATTGAGTTATTTAGATTCTTTAAAAGAAATGTTCAAACAATACATTTAGGCTTTAATTAAGCCCATCTGGACAATGAGAAAGTTTTACAATTTTCAGAGTCAAAACAACTATGCCACCAGGGCCTGCCGTTAGAACAAAGACAGATAGGAAGGTTGCTGGAGAAAATTGATAAAATAATAACTAAAATCCCCTTTATAATTATATGTGTGTCTATATTATTTGTATATACATGATATGATATATCATGCTCAAATGATATATTATATATCTGCTATGAAAGGGTGCTATGAAAGGGACACACAACTTCACAAACTAACAAAAGTTGCATGTTCATGATGAGACACCTTGCCTCAGATGTTGTCCAAATGTTTACAGACTGACTCTTAAACTTTGATTCTAATGGCTTTGGTCACCTTGTACTGTGTCAGAATAGTCATTCCTTTGTTTAAATACCCTCACAGAGAATGATATGAAGTGCATAATGGGCTTATATAACTCAGTTAAATATTTAATATTATCTGCATGTGTGTTTGACTGGCAGATGTAGTGCCTTGTGCACTGCACAGGACTGAATTTTACCCAGAGCATTTCCACACACATCAAAACGTGTAGTTACAGTGCTTTAATTAATATTGCTTTTGCTGGTTGGAATAATTTTAATTTATTAAGTGAAGATGCTTGAAATACCAATCAATAAATCTCTTCTCTGTTTCTTAACAAGCTATGCAAATTCAGAGAAAATCTGCACAGAAATAAGATAAAAATCCCTGAAAACTGAGGAATGATCAGACTGTCCAAGATACCTCACTTAAGGCTTCATTTGATTTAGAATTAGAAAACAACCCTTAGTATTCTTTCTGTAGGGCCTGTTCTTAAATAATTACTGATGAACTAGGGAACTCCAAGCTCAAAAGAATTTGAGCCACAAGAACCAAGAAATATCTTCTCTGTATTGTTTCTCTTTTATATTCCTCCCATCTCCTACACACTTGCTTGAATATTTTCTGACTGCATCTTTAGATGATATTTTAATTGCAATTGCCAACTAAATTAAAAGATTCCTAAAACGAAATCCAAGGAGCACTTCATGAAAAATTGTAGGTCATTATCAGACCTGCTATCATATACTATGCAGACTGACAGGAAAAAATCCTGCATTTTTATAAGCAGTATTTCCACTGTAATGACTGTTATACCCACTGTTGCATATATAGAACTCAGAGCTGTTGAATGATCAACACTGAAAGTTACCACCTGGCTTCTGAATTTGCAGCACACATGAATCATTCACTGCATCCTGGTGCTCAGGCAATGGAAGTGTCATTTACAGGCTCACAGTTTTGCAGCTCCACTTCCTGATAGATGTCAAGTTTACCTTGATGTCCCATTTGGACACCTTTACAGAATTTGTCAATTCCTATAAAAAATAATGTTTCTTAAATCTGTCCTGTAATCCCACAATTTGTTTCTGCCTCACTGCCTCACTGTTTATTTATGGGCTTCTCCATTCTGTGCTTTTAACATCTATTCTTTTTTTTTTTTTTTTTTTTTCCCTTCATTATTGAACAGACAATTTATGGTTATTTTAGTAGATTGATTTCAACCAGTGATTCAGGAAAAAAATTAAAAAAATACCCCCCCTCTTTCATTTTATTTGAAGACTAGGGTATGTTGAAGCCCTGGCACAGAAGAAAACTGTGGGATTTTCCTAACAAATCACTCTCATAGCACACACTTCAGTGTTTTCAAAATGGCTCAAGGTTTTTTGTTCACACACTACAGAGAGAGCACACATTCGTGCAGAATCTAAGTGAGAGCTATCTCACCAAGGCATACATTAATATTGGTCCTAGGCTCCTTTAAGATCATACACATGCTGTTAAGAAGAAGTAGAAGAATGTGAGGCATATAATGCAAGTCTTATTATTGAAAATCCATTTTCATATTTTAATTATTATTATTATACAGAAGTCAAAGTACTCTGCTATTTGATACAGAGGTGTGGCTCAAGCAGTTAGCACTGAAGTTTCTCCATAGGGAGGCTAAAGGCAGGGACATCATTAAGGAGATTTTGAAACAGCATCACCCCACTCCTTTGAAAATACCTTTGGGATTATTTCAGTAACACTTTGCTGATGTTGCAACAATGAAAATAGTTAGGTCAGAGACATTAACATTCCTTTGACTACAGTGTTTTCTGTTGCATGACTAGGCAACTAAGTCCGCGATACTAATCCTGAGCTCCTTTTTTCCCCAGTTTTGCAGATCATGTGGCACTTCTTTTTCTTTTTATTTTTTTTTAAGCAACTTCTTAATTACCACATATAGCATAAAATCCCTTAACTTTAAGCACTTGTGTGGTGTCACTGGATTCATCAGACATTACTTCTGTGGTGAAAATGAGGCTTTAAGAGTTTACTGAATTGAAAGTTCATTTGTCATTTTTATGTGCTGGATTGAACCTCAACATGTGTTTGTTTCAGCAAAATTATCACTTGATCTCTAGCAGCAGATCTGGTGAGAAGTGAGGCTGCAATCAAACCACTTTTATGAAACCATTCCTAATCATTTATATTTTGGAAAAGGAACGTCATCTGCAGTCTTGACTGCTTGTATTAAACACAGTTTTAATGGATGTCAATAACTGCTACTTACTCGGAACAATAACTATAGACACCCATGATTATGCTTTAAATTATTCAATGCAATATTATGGCCTGATTCCTTTCTAGTCTTCCCTCACTTATACTAATAAAGAAAAGCACGAAAGCTTATTGAATGCTTGCTGTTGTAAGATCTGGCTACACTTCCAGACAGAGACAGGATCTCCACAAGTCATTCATGTATTGGATGGATGCACTGCTACCTCCTTCCTGCTCATATTGATGCATTAGGTCAGCTCAGTAGATGTACTTCCTTCATACTATATGCTAGTTGATCAGCTGAAATACATGTTTGTTGATTTTTTTCAGAGCTACATGAGAACTAACAGCGTTGCACTTTCATATGGTGTGTTTTCAAGAGTGTCATCGCTGCTGAATATGAGCCAGCAGTGTGCCCAGGTGTCCAAGAAGGCCAACAGCATTCTGGCTTGCATTACTAATAGTGTGACCAGCAAGGATGAGGAAGTGACCATGTTCCTCTACTTGGCACTGGGGCGGGAGGCCACACCTTGATTACTGTGTGTGTTTTTGGGCCCTTCACTCCAAGGATATTGAGTTACTGGAGCTTGTCCAGAAAAGGGCAATGAAGCTGGTGAATGGCCTTGAGGACAGGTTTTATGAGAAGTGGCTGAGGGAACTGAGATTAATTTCATCTGGAGAAGAGGAGGCTGAGGGGAGATGTTACTGTTATCTATAACTACCAGGAAAGGAGGTTGTAGTGAGGTGGGTGTTAATCTTTTCTAAATAGAATCGAGTAATAGAATGAGAAGAAATGGACTCAAATTTTTAGATTGGATATTAGGAAGACAGGCATTGGAACAGGCTACCCAGGCAGGTGGTGAAGTCACTGTTCATGGAGAGGTTTCAAAAATATGTACACACAGCACTTCAGGGTACAATTTCATGGATGTGGTGTTGTTAGGTTGGCAGCTGCACTTTATGATCTTAGAGGTCTTTTCCAACCGAAGCACTTCTATGATTCTATGATTCCATAAATATTTTTTGAATCTTTATGGAATTATAAAAGCAAAAAAAAAAAAAATACCCTATGTGATTATACTGTGTAACTACTGCAACTCGTATCAAGAGGTTATTGCATTGTGTTAGAGTCCTGGCTCATCTGAGGCCTGCTGACCTGCTTTGACACAGTTAAATCTGATGTATTTCCATAGGAGTTTCATGATGTGTTAAGAATTAGTTGGTATGCTTTTCCTCTTGTTGCTCCTTCACCAGCAGCTCTGCTGCTACACTTCAGTCATTCATCACAAAGGCAGCTTTCACTGAACCTTTCACAACTTTTGTTGTCACACTGGAAGCTGTTTTTTCCATCCCAGTCTACCTGAAATCTATCCATGAATGACTAAAGCATCAGATACCTGTTTTCTGGGCACAACAATCTGTTGTCACAAAACGTGCCTCTGAAAACAGAAGAAAATAAAAATCTACTCATGCCCAGATGAAGAAAGACTCACCCAAGTGATGTTGCGGAGTTACCCTTATCATTTTTTCACCTCCTCTGTCTACTCAGTTACATTCACACAATATACTGACAGGAGCAGCATCCTTTAGCAAAGCTTTAAATCCCCCAGTGTGCTGCTGGTTCTGACATTGGGCAAAATATCAGACCTTAAAGGTGGGATATTTTGCTTATTAGCCTCATTTTTTTATTATTTTTTCCCTAAATTTTGGCTCTGATCTTATATAAGCAGATGTAGATTTCCAGCAGGTAAACTCAGAAGTTAATATACAGTAGCATTAGAGGTGAGAATTGAAGAAATTTTCAGATGCGATAACAGTGATTTCTGTTTCAGGCTTTTCTGCAGAAAGCAGCTGAAAGATTTGAATCTGAGCTGAAATAAAGAGGCAAAAAGGCAAACTGGCTAAATCAGAATCTAGTAGTTGCTAGGAGCTGAGATGTAGAATGCAGCTAAATGCCTTTTTTCCTATGTGCCAGCTAGGCAGTAATGCATCACGCAGCAGACCCTAGCTTTCCAGTTCTATTTTCAGGCATCAGTATAAAATATCCTAGTTCAGCTTGGTGATAATCAGCAAAAATAGCAAGAGGGAAGCTGGCATGGAAACCCAGCCTTTCAGTTACAGATATATCTACCTCAACCTTCGCTACAAATCGAAGAATCTGATACTGGCCTTCAATAAAGCCTGAGTGAATCACAAGCACTGTGTAGGAAAAAAAAAAAAAACATGTATTTCCCTTTCTAACTTCTCTGTGACACGTGTCAGTGAGTGGATACTACATTATATAGGCCATTTCTATAATCCATTATTATGTCCGTGTCACATTTTAATCTCAGACCAGTTTTCAGTTTGTATGAATATGTTCTTGTCCTGTTCATATAAGAGGTATTTCTTTATTTAGCCCTTACTTACAGTGTGGAATAACAAGCAAAAGCCTCACAAGTATGTACAAGAAGCAGGATCAGGACAGTGCAAATAAATTTTCTGTACTTGTTTGCAGCCTGGCTCATATTTCTCTCTTGTCAAGCTGTGTCTTTCAGGTCAAGCCAAAAGATAGGGGAGAGGGCAGTGGATATCTTGAGGGAGCAGAGAGGTACAAATCATCAGTTAGAGTGCTGGTTGTGCAGAATCCAAAGAAGAAATGTCTTTTTCCAATGTTTCAGGCTAGTAGTTGGGCTGGATCTTGGGGTCACTCAACCCTTGCCTGTTAAGTGTGAATAGCAGATGTTTCCTGCTGCTTGGAGCTCTGGTGGATTCACATTATTTATAACCTTATTACAGTTTTATATTTGTCCTTTTCTCTTGGTAAGATCACTTTTGCACTGCTATGTTAGGCTGACAGTAACTGTCCTTAATACAGTCAAAAGCAGGGAGCTTATGGCTCACATCCTGTAAATGAAGGGACAGAAATTAGCAAAAAATGCATTAAAAATACAGAGAAGAATTTCTCCAAAGAAATGTTGGCTATTGTGTGACTCTTATTTGAAATTATTGGGAGCTGGTGATATAACCTTGATTTGTGCCTTTTAAACTCTTTTCTCATTGGCCTTAAAACATGGGAAAAATTGCTTTGCATGGAACCATCCTGCCATAACCAATAATTGAAAACCATAGGGGTAATACAAGTACCATTCGACAGATATCAGATTTTCAGACCTAGAATGACAATACTGCCTTTAACTTACTGTAAAAAAAACTCAAGGAACTTTGGGACATTTTTACAATACTTTCATTTTCTTCTCTCACCCCCTTTCACAAAATTCCTTGTTTTCTTTGACAAATGGTCCCAAGAAATTTGCTATTTCTTGGGTTTTTTTTGGTGTTGGTTTGTGGTGTTTGGTTTTTTCCCTCCCTTTTTTTAAAAATAAAAACAAAAAGAAAAACAAAACCCACATAGACACACACAAAAAACACCCAGCAACAACAACAAAACACCAAAAAAATGCCACAACAGTTTTGTATTATCATAGATTATCAAGTAAGTTAAGAAAAAAACATCATATTTAGTCCTAAATAGTTTGGTTCTCAAAGCTATAAAACTCAAAGGTTTATGTCATCTCTTTGTTTTTTGATACCTCACATATATGCTCTCTCTTTCTTCTACACTACAGATAGATTGTAGGTGCTTTGGGGCAAGAGTTTATTTTCTGGAATCAGTTTTTACAGATCTTAGCACAATGTGTTGTGACTGTGGCTCTTAGGAGAGCACTAATTACTACAATTGTTATTTCTTTTAAACTACCTAATTTGAAATCGACTCTCAGAAAGGTAAGCTCAAGACAGAAGCCTGATAGACTGTGTCTATTAACACAAAGACTTTGAGTGTGGTTGTAAAACAGGCACTTGTCCACGTGTCATGACATACGTGTCTAACCATCCAAGCATGCATGATGATACCTGATTTGCATAGGTGTCTGGGAAGACGTGGGAGTGCAGTTTTTGAAGGACCCAAATACGAAGTTTCAGCTTACCTCCTTTATGTTGGTAGGTTAACATGTCTGTCCCAACAAGGAATTACCCTACCACATTTTGGTTTATAACAAATTGATAACTAAATACCCATCAGCCTCCTCAACAGTCTGTACAGGTGCTATGTGATGGTGGCTGAGTGGGGCTTTTTATTATGATCTGTAAGAACAGAGATGATACTGCAATCACGCTGCTTGTATAGCACTAAGAATTAAGGGATGTACCAGAGGGTCTCTGTATTTCCTAAAGTTGTTGTTAATGTACCAATTTTTGTCAGATACTAACTATAAATAAAGATATCATGTAGGTGAGGTAACTGAAGGAAATTTACTAGTGTGTATAAAAGGATCAAATTAGATGTCCCAGCAATATTCCCTGTTGTTAAAACCAGCTTTTACAGTACAGCCTCTTTATTTTTGGGATACCAAGGGTTTCTTTACAGAAGTGCAAGTCCCACATGTGCTGAAATGTTCAGCCTTCATGTACACTTGCAGACAGCAGCTTATCATCTATAATCATAGTAATAAGCACTTGCATAGCACAAATCCCAGGTACTGTTTTTCACACCTGAGTTGAGTTGGATGTTCTCCCAGTGGAGTCAGCCAGGTTGGAACTGCCTATGCTGGTGCTACTGGGCCTCTCTGCAGGGAGGGACAGGATCAGGGCTGGCTGCACAGCTCCATCTATACTTCCGTTGATGCTTCATTTGGAGAAAATCTGATCAATGCTCTGATGTATTTGTAGCCTGGTGCAATATATAGGCCTCTTGTTAGTCACATGAAAAACCCCAGAACATTAACAGAAGTAGATGGTCAGCTGGATGAACTACAAATCCCATATTTGGCAACTGATGTCTTAAGAGCTGAAGAACTTGATTCAAAGTTTAGTTACAGTAGTTTGCTTTAGATATTTTATACCACAATGCCTACCTCTCACCAAAATACAGGAATTTATGTAGGGTTAATTCCTAGTCATCTTGAGCACATACCTGTAACAAGCAGGATGCTGCTCTGTTTTTGACTAGAACCCCTTTTTTGCGTTTGCTGAAAAAGTAACAAATTATTATTATGTAGAATTCTGAAGGAGACTGAATAACCAAACAATATGGCTAACATAAAATAATAGGATATAAAGAGAATCTCATGAAGTGAGAAGTGAAAACAAGACACTACCAGCAGTACAGCTTTAAGAGAGACGTATGCCGAGAGCAGCTAGTGAAATGACACGGTGAACAGTGAATTGTGACTTACAAAATACAACAACAATCTGGTTAATGAAATTCATTGAAACTTCTAAAATTCCAGTCTTATGACATTCTTAGTCTTTTGTAGTGGTTGTCAGGAAGTTGTTACAACTACACAGAAAACTATGGTTTTACTCACTTTGTGCTTTTTACCTAAGGATATCAAAGTGCTTTTCAAATTGAACAAAGCCTTCCAAATAAATATCCCATCATTATTCAAGTATGTTATGGGGAAAGGGAGGCGTGATCGTGTTGGATGTTTTGCCTAAGATGACAAGAGGCTTGTAGCAAGACAAAACTGGAAGTCATATTTTCTGACTTGTTAATGAAATTATTACCCTCATATACTTGGTCTCTCACTACGGCTGCATGTTGAATATTGTGCTTTTAAATGTTCAGTCACTATCTGAATTAGAAGAGCTGTGGAAAAAAAATGATGTTTTATGCAAAGATTATAATAGTAGA
This sequence comes from Indicator indicator, assembly GCF_027791375.1. Taxonomy (NCBI): domain Eukaryota; kingdom Metazoa; phylum Chordata; class Aves; order Piciformes; family Indicatoridae; genus Indicator; species Indicator indicator. Next base: position 28,350,011 of record NC_072053.1, on the reverse strand, counting down.
TATTGATATAAAAATATATTCTATAAACAGAACTATTTTAAAATACATATGTAATCACACAGCTTCTTTTTTTCTGAGGAACAAAGAGCTGTTTGGTGACTGCCAGATATGCACTGTTACTGCCTTACACTAGACTGACCAAAGGATGGGTGTTGTATATTCTGCACTTCATCACTGAATAAGGATGCCTCACGTGATTTCAGCTGTGGAAAAAAATTATCTTCACTACAAAACTTTACAAACTACCTCTTATAATTAAAGGCATAAAAGTGAGCTTGCTGCTTCTTCATCCAACAATGTTTTTCTGCCTTTCAAAGAGATCTGTGAATTTTTATATGTTTAATTAATAAAGATACAGGCACAGCAACTGCAAAGCATTTAATCCTTGAGGAGTTTTTGCTTCAGAAGGAAACAGTAAGTGCATCTTTTCTTAAAGCAGTGACTTGAAATCCATTCACTAGTGTTTAAAGATATCGAATAGAGCAATTCAGAGGCTTAACTGTAAATGCAGCACTGTCTGGGTGGGGAGGGAAAATAGGCAGGGTGATGTAACCTCATGAAGGGTTCTTGGAAAATAGGCTTTGCTTTTGAAACATGGTCTTAGATGAACAGATATTCAAGACAGTGGACTATGAGACTGTGCTGTGTTGAACTTGGTTGGCTGCCAGATATCCACCTACTTGTTCTCTCGTTCTTCCTTCTCAATAGGACAGGGTGGCAAATAAGGTGTAAAAGGTCATGGGTCAAAGTAAAGATAGGGAGATGACTTACCATGTATGGTCATGGCCAAACCTGATGAAAGTTAATTTAAGTTATTGTCAACTAAACCAGATTTAGATAGTCAGAGTCAAAGACCAAATCGGAATCAAAGACCAAAATTCCCACCTGGTCTTGTTCCCAGTCTCAACTTCACTTCTTCAGTACCTAATTTTCTAGTTCTCCACGCTGAACAGTGCAGTGTAATGGGGAATAGGTGTTGTGGTGAGTCTGTAACAGCTTCTTTCTGATGCTCCTTTCTCCTCACTCTTTTCCCATGCTCCAAAGTGAGTCCTGTTCACCGGTGCAGTCTTTCAGGACAAATGTGGCCCACCACAGGTTCCCAGGGGCTGCAGTTCCCTCAGAGCAACACCACCATCTCTGGCCTGGAGTCCTCCACAGGTTGCAGTGTGGATATCTGGTCCAGCATAGGGTCCTCTCCACAGGCCCCAGGGAGAAATCTCTGGCACCTAGAGCACATTCTCCTTCATTTCCCTCTTTGGTGTTGGTGTCCATGCTGTTCTTTCTCGGACTTGTTTTATCCTTACTCTTTTCTGCTTCCTGGTATTTTTAAAATAATATTTTCCCAAGGTGCGACCACATTGCCTGAGAGGCTCATTTGTGTCTTGTGGTGGGCTTGTTGGAGCCAGCTGAAACCAGATGGGACCAGGTGTGTTCAGAACAGGGCCATCTCATACTGCCCTCACCCCTGCAAACCTCTGCTATCAAAATATTGTCACCTATACCCAGTGCTGGGATATTAAAGAGACCCTGGCAATGCTAACTGGATAAATGTGGAAAGCGGTTTGAAAGTCAGTGAAGCCCAAGATAAGAATGGGGTATGCAACTGTGAAATCAAGCAAAATGACAGTTGTGTGAGGAGAGCACGAAGGCAGTGACTGATTTTTCCAGTCTCATGTATGGGCCCACAGCTTTGGAGCTATGCAGCTCCTCTTTCCATTGGAAGGCTGGAAGGCACAGGGAAGATTTAGGACAGCTGAGGCTGGGTTACTCAGTAAAGCTGCCTGATCTGGTTCACAGAGGGTCTGATTCAGCAAGTGGAAGGGAAGCTGGGTCCTGACTAAGCTCCTGCACAGCTGCCTGAGCTTATAGCATCCATGTAGGAGAAGGCAGGCAGAGGTGACTGTCCCTCTGTGTTCTGGGGTGAATTAACATTTCTGCTGCATTACCTGGTTGAGAGATATTCCAGAGCTGGATTTTATCATGCACTATTTCTTTAGCTGTTCCTCAAGTGAAATATTCATGAGGAAAAAAAGAAACCTTGAGAAGGACCTTATAACCTCATTAGGGCACTAATGCAGACAATGTTAGACAGAAATTCTGATATGTTCTTCAATGAATAGTTAATACAAAAATGATACTTAAATTTTCCTGGAACACATACTGAATCCTGGACTTAATTCCCCCCAGCTACGAGCTCTAGCTGTGAGGCTGTGGAGGCAGGGCAGGGCTGACTTCTCTTCATGTGGTTTCTGAGTGGCCTAGTTCAGTGTGTTGTCCTCAGGGCACTTGTCTGCCCTACACTGGGCAGTGGGGACAAAGTTCATTCTGAGGGAGAGTAGAGAGGTGTACCCTTCTCAGATGATCTCAGCCTTGCCAAGTGCCCTCATATATGGAGCCACACCTGTGAAACAGTGCCTAGAAACATCTGTGAATAGCACTTTAGAACTGTGCATAGAAGTTTAGAACTGTGTCAGTCTTCAACAGGCTTTAATGAACTCTGCGGCTGAGGACTAGAGATCTGAATTAACAAACGTGCTCAAATTTCTTTCTGGATCTATCCTTAGCTGACTTGCACAGAAGAGGTACACAGCAAAGACACTGGGAGACAAGATGGACCAGTGACTGCTCTTCACAGAGATCCAATCATGATTTTTGGAAGAGAGAGCATTTGGAGAGTGCATTCTGTAGCCAAAGACAGATTTATTTGTGATAGAGAATGATAGGTAAATCATTTAGGTGTACTGTTTATATGTATTCTTAAGTGAAGAATTCTCATTAATGACATATTTTCTTTTTCTGCCTTAACACAGAAGCCTGCATAACACAGAACGGCAGAATGGGGTTGGGAGAGACCTCTGTAGATCACCAAATCATTCAGGGTGTAAAGGACCTCCGAGATCAAGTCCAACCATTTCACCCACTCCACCAATTGTATCACTACACCAAGTCCCCAAGCAGGAGATTTGTATGGCTTTTAAACGTGTCCAGGAACGGCGACCTGATCACCTCCCTGGGCAGCCAATTCCAGTGCCAATTCCAGGCAGACAACCTCTTCCATGGAAATATTTTTCCTAATGTCCAGCCTAAACCTCCCCTGATGCAGCTTGATGTCACTCCCTCTTGTTCTGTCACTAGTTACTCCTCAGAAGAGACCAGTGCCTACCTCTCTGCAACCTCCTTTCAGGTGGGTCTAGAGAGCTGTAAGGTCTCCCCTCAGCCTCCATTTTTGTAGACCATCTAGTCCAATTCCCCTGCTAAGGCAGGATTATCCAGGGCAGGTTACATGGGAATGTGTCTGTGTATATTTTTAATATCTCCAAGGAAGGAGATTCCACAACCTCTCTGAGATGCCTGTTTCAGTGCTCTGTCACTTTCAAAGTGAAGAAGTTTTCCCTTATGTTCAGATGGAACTTGTGCGTTCCAGTTCATGCCCATTGTCCCTTTTCCTGTCACTGGGTACCACTGAAAAGAATCTGTAACTCTCAAGATCCTTGCCACCACCTGTTAGAAAGTGCTTTACATGTCCTAGTATCATTGGAATAGAGCATACTCACACAGAAAAACTGATGCACTGTTTAAAAATTTTATGTTTGTAATAAAGCTTGGATTTGACTTCTCACAGTAGCTATATTGCACTGGATTCTGCAGTGCATCACTGCAGTGCATCACTTGAAAAGGGGTCTCCAAATGGTTTTACTAAACCTTCTTGGTTGATAAAGTCTGCTGAAATGCATGATCATAGATAAATCCAGAAATGCATATTCTTGTTGATCCTGCTGCAGCTCCCAGGACTAAGATAGATACAAGGTACAGAAACTAGTCTGGGACTATCATGGATTGAGTTGAACCTGCTGCTGTTATTCATACCATGATGCATTCATGTGAGCTTCAAAAATGAAAGCGCTAACTGGAGAAAAGTATTATGGGGCTTAAAGTTCAGCTTGCAACATGGGAAGCTTCCTGTTCTGGTTGCTGCTTCTGGGTTCTGGCTTCTTTGGTATTGTCTCTTTCTGCAGAGATGACGGCAAGGTGTGTGGGAGTCGGGTAGCTGCTGGTTTTGGCTTTTTGTTTTATATGTTACATTAAACTCTTATCTCTTTACCTCAGCACTGAGTTTTGACTGTTACTCTTTCCCTCACCTCTTTGTTGGGGAGCAGGCAGGTTAGCCATTGAGATAAACCACTACAGGGACCAGAGGTGAGAACCAGGAGCTCTCCTTTTAGTCAGAAGCTCTAATCATAGGTTTTCTCCCTTATGCCAAACATTTTACAATCACAGAATTAACCATATTGGAAAAGACCTTTGAGATCCTCAAGTCCAACCTATCACCCTACACCATCTAATCAACTAAACCACAGTACTGAGTGCCTCATCCAGTCTTTTCTTAAAACTTTCCAGGAGTGGTGGTTCCACCACCTCCCTGGGCAGCCCATTCCAATGGCCAATTACTCTTTCCGTGAAGAATTTCTTCCTAACATCCAGCCTAAACCTCCCCTGGTGCAGCTTGAGACTGTGTCCTCTCCTTCTGTCACTGGTTGCCTGGGAGAAGAGATCAAGCCCCACCTGGCTACATCCTCCTTTCAGGCGGTTGTAGAGAGCAATAAGGTCACCCCTGAGCCTCCTCTTCTCCAGGCTAAACAACCCCAGCTCCTCAGCCTCTCCTTATAGGGCTTGTGCTCCAGACCCCTCACCAGCTTTGTTGCCCTTCTCTGGACACGTTCCAGCAACTTCACATCTTTCGTAAACTGAGGAGCTCAGAACTGGACACAGTACTCAAAGAGTAGTCTAACCAGTGCTGAGTAATCTATTTATATATTTGCAAAATTAATGTAAACTCAAGAAAATGAGTGCTGTGAAACTCTCCTTAGACAAAAGGAATACAGGTAGATGGAATACAGAAAAGATAGCAAAAAAACAGCACCTACAATGCAACCTTTTATGAGCATGACCCATTATTGTCTGTGCATTTGTCGAATAATGGACAACTACAATCTCTTATAAGCAACAGCAGTATTATTGCATTAGCAGTGTAACAAATCATAGAATCATAGAATTGTTAGGGTTGAAAGAGACCTCAAAGATCATCTAGTTCCAACCCCCCCACCATGGGAAAGGACACCTCACCCTAGATCAGGGTGATCAGAGCCACGTCCAGCCCAACCTTAAAAACCTTCAGGGATGGGGCTTCTACCACCTCCCTGGGCAACCTGTTCCAGTGTCTCACCAGCCTCATGGTGAAGAATTTCTTCCTAATATCCAATCTGAATCTACCCACTTCTAGTTTTGCTCCATTCCCCCCAGTCCTATCATTACCTGAAATCCTAAAAAGTCCCTCCCCAGCTTTCTTGTAGGCCCCCTTCAGATACTGGAAGACCACAATAAGGTCTCCTCAGAGCTGCCTCTTCTCCAGACTGAACAGTCTCAACTCTCTCAGTCTGTCCTCATAGGAGAGGTGCTCCAGCCCTCTGATCATCCTCATGGCCCTTCTCTGGACATGTTACAGCATATCCATATCCCTCTTGTAATAGGGACTCCTGAACTGGATGCAATACTCCAGGTGGGGGTCTCACCAGAGTGGAGTCAAGGGGGAGAATCACTTTCCTCAACCTGCTGGCTATGCTTCTCTTGATGCAGTTCAGGATACAATTGGCTTTCTGGGCTGCAAATGCACACTGGTGGCTCATGTTGAGCTTCTCGTCCATCAGCATCCCCAAGACCCTCTCCTCAGGGCCGCTCTCCAGCCAGTCACTGCCCAGCCTGTATTTGTGCTTGGCATTGCCCTGGCCCAGATGCAGGACCTTGCACTTGTTGTCTTTTTCCATTTGGTCTCTTTTGGGGAGAGACACTAAATGGAGCTCGAAATTCTGGGCTAGCTCTTTCCTGTCAGCAGTTACAGCCACCTCTAAGCATCTGGGAAAATGTTGCTTTCTAAACCACAGAGAGACAAAGCAAAACATTGGGGGCTAGCACGTTGAACTTTGTGAGGTTGTCATGGGCCCACCTGTCCAGCATGTCAAAGTCTCTCTGGATGGCATCCCTTCCCTCCAGGTTTGTGGAGCTCTCATTAAGAGTATTTTCCAGTATTTTATTCTTTTCAATCACTTATTTCTGTATAATTTTCTTATTTGCTTACAAATGTTCTAATGTTCTTTCCTCACAGCTCCTGTAGTCTGGATTCCTTATATGGATTTTTTTTTTTCTGATTCAAACAGAAAAATATTTCAGTGTAAAACTCCGATCTTGACCTAAAAAATTGAAATATTTTTTGAGCTGTTGGGGCTTTTTCCAGGTTTCTGATGGAGACACCTCTTTTCTTTCTTGAAGCTGAAATTCTCCATTTTTCCAAGTGAGACTACCTGACATGTCTTTAGCTCCCGTTCTTGCCTTGTTTTATTAGCATACGGTCAGCTTTCTTTCATATGTATTGAAAAGCATTCTATATGTTGAAAGCACAAAATCGCTTCTCAGAAAAGTCCTTCATATCCCATAAAAGCCATCTTTTCAGTGTGCAGCATAGTTAGATACCATTGCAGACCTCAGCATGCTGCTGCCTAAACATTTTAACCCCTGCTGCAGGACAATTTGAGCCCAGGCACATTCAATTTTTTTTTTTTCCATTAAGTAGGTTTTCTTGGGGGTATGTGACCTTGATGTGTTTCTGATGCCCAAGGATGTATTCAGCAGCTTCATTTGATGAATCATTGTCTTCTTTTGCAGCCAAATAGTAAAAGGAAATGCAGAAAAAATCAGGATATAAGTTTTCAGTTGCTGTTGTTGTTACAAAGAGTTGTACAGGTTTCTTTGAGCATTCCTTCCAATATTCCACTCATTTCCTTCTAACTTCTTATTTTTCTTTTCAAAGTGTTCAAAGTTTCATCCAAATGTAACAACCATACATCAGCTGTGGAACTGTGCAGCCACAGAAACAAATTCCAAGATGTGTGTTAGGACTAATCTTCCTTTTGCTGTTTCATGTAGCCACCTAACGTTATCCATCTCAAAAGGGTTTCTCTCCCACAGCTTGGAACTGCAAATCTTTCCTCTTGCTCTGGAATATGCAACACTGAAACACTGTTTAGAAACTGCAGCAGCGTGACTCATAAAACCACTCTTGCTTTGATATCAAATAGCTAGTCCCCCATTCATCTGTGCCTCTGCAAAATCTTTATACATTTGGCTAATCATTCCTGCAGAATAATTACTCAGGACAAGCTGTCAACAGGCAGAAATTTTAGTGACAGATTAAAGAGCAAAAGGATTTATGTTTGCTAAAATAAGAATACTTTTCATTCTCATACACCTACACTAAACAGGAGGAAAGTCTGTGGAAAAAAAAATTAAAATATCCGTTTCCTCTGCCCAAGTCCTATCTACATGAAATAGGTTAAATGATATTTGATTCACCAGTACCTGTAGCAGGGAACAAGAGAAGACCTGTCTGATGATGTGAATATAAATACACATATTGAAAGAAACTCATTGTATTATCAGCATCATCTTAATACATGCCATGGATAATCATGGTCACTAAGCCTGCTTAGAAGCTATCTAATGTTTGAATTTCTTGCTTTAACTGAGTACCTGACTCAGCAAACTTTAGTAAGTTTGAGGGGAAACTATTATTTGATATATGCAAAAATACTGCATACTACTACAAACCCTTAGTGATCCAGAGTTTTGTCTCTTTTTAATAAACTTTGATTCTACTGACCAAATATCCTAAATCATATACTGCATTTACAATTCTGTGGAAGTCACACAATCATGAATCTGGCAGTGCTCAGAATTGCAGTCCATGAATTCTCTGAAGCAATCTAAAAGCCTTGGATAGTACTTTGTAATGAGTGGGTGGGATGGGAATTCACCTTACAAATCATACCAGCTTGGAAATGTCATTTATGCAAATTCTATTGCTTTCCATGGAAGAAAACATTGCCTTCAAATAGTTATGATCCTACTACCATTATGAGTCTTGACTACCCCAAAAGAAATATCCACAAACTGTGGGGCTGATCACTTGGTACTGTCACATACATATGTTCTCATCTATCAAGACAATGGTTTAACATCTTCATATAATACCATTAATACTTCACTGAAATATAATATTCACAAAATGTTCATAGTAACATTTCACATTAATATTTGCCTGTTCTGTCCATTGTTAAAGCATTCTAGGTGAGATGGTGCTCACTGTCTCGTTCAGCACTGTGGGTTTCCAGAAATACGTGCTGCTGTATGTCACCTAGCAACCATAGTCCATGACAAGCCTCTTCTATCCTCACTCATTCATTAAGGCTGCATTGCTTCTAACTGGGAAAGGGTGTCTGCTTTTTCCCCAGCCCCAGAGCACCATTTAAAGCAAAACAATGCCAATCTGTCTTGACAACAGCTTATACAGAGTTATGGAAAAGAAATCCTACTGTCATAAAGATCAGCAGCTTTTGGCCACAGTCAGGACAAGTAAATGTAAAGGAGACAACCTACTGAGGGGAAACTCATTTTACAAAGCCAGTTATCCACAGCAGAACTTTCCCCCAAAGCCTGGAGAAAGGGTAGCATGAAGTGAGTTGACGAGATGTGACATTGTGGAGAGCAGATACCTGGCCAGCCGTAGTATGCCAGCGAAGACCTAGAGCATCTAAGGATCATCACAGGCAGTGTACAGCAGCAGACGAGAGCACCATGAAACTGTTTCCCTAATGGTTAGTATAGTCTCTAGGCAAAACCAAAGTCTAAAGAATGAAACACAATTAGGAGGAGCTTGACCTGGAACTTTAGCTTGGAGGCTAATCCTAAAATCACTATGGCTGTAACTGACCTCTTGGAAACGGCATGCTCAGCTTATTTTTGATACATTTTTTTCCTGCATCTACACAAGGTCCTTTATCCATCTCTATGGGTAAAACTGTTACTAATATGTATAATCCTGTACTGTCTTGGGTGTTGCTGAGAGTGGAAAAGCATGCAAAAAAAAAAAATCAATATCCATGAAAAACACTGTCAAATATAGGTAATCTCTGTGCATAGCCTATGAGGTCTAATTCACAGAGGAAATTATTCATTGTGTGAATCCCCAATACTGGAGTTAAAGCCTGCACAAAATTGGTAATTTCATCTCTAATAGACTTGGACTACAGGTATAGTTTGTCTCAAGTTAAAAAAATAAAAGGCTGTTTACTACATACACAGTCATTAAAACTAGTCTTTAGTAGAGAATAAACAGTGATTGATCCTGCCCTGAGCTCTGGTTTTATGAGCTTGACTTCCATACAGGAAAACTAAGTGAAATTACATGGCCAGTGATATGTAAAAGGTCTTGTTAATCTTTAAGTTAGTTGACCTATGGATAAGACCTTTATTTTTTTAAGTCTTAACTTGAGGAAAACAAAGTGCAGTTACCAAAAAAATGGTGTTTAATTAGTACAGTGGCCTCCAGAACCATCACCATACCTTGATCGGCTTTGATGCTCAAGATTTGTGCATGATTTATTCAGCATAAGACTGTGTTGTTAACCTCTCTTTAAGATGCATGAAAAAATATCAACAGGGACATATCAGTCTTAGCTCTGGAAGATGCCATTTTTAATTTTCTAGGACATCTAGATAGAGGAGATTTAAGTTCAAAGAAACAGTAAGCTGTTTTAGTTTGCTCACCTGACTTTTAGCGATTCCGACTGAAGAAAATGTGCCTCCGGTTTGACTCATTCTTTTCTCCTCAGGTATAGTCTCGGTTTGTCATTTGGGAATAAAGGAACTCTTGAGAAACCATGTGGGTTTTAAACCCAGTTATAGCAGAAAGTGCAATTTCAGGGAAAGCTCCAATGAATTTCTGTCAGCTTGCTCAGCTGAAGTCACATCTCAGAGAACAAGCAAACTAAAAGGAAAAGCTAAGCCTTCACCTGTTCTGCATTCTTGAGCTATGCATTTCAATTGGATAGTTCTATTTCTGCACAGAAAGACCATTTATCCTCCCAAAATACACAGATGTCTCTTCCTCTAGGCTTCCAGTCAGCTGCAAGTAGTTCTAATATTAATCTACCTTACTACGAAGAATATTCTTAAAGTAACCAGATTTATTGTTCAAAAGAATGACAATATTTGTATTGTCCTAGACAAAATTCCCTCATTCTCACCCACTCAAACTGGTCATGGATGATGGGTTTGTTAACAAAATATTTGTTCTAAAGGTAACACTCAGAGTTTCTTAATCTGAAATGGAAAGAAACTTATGAAAATAAATTCAGTTTCAGATTTTGAACACTTCTATTTTAATTGGGAATATAGCTATGTTCCTTTGATTTTTTAATAAAAATCTAAAAATTAAAGGATGCAAAACCCATACGGGCTAAATAAAATATATGTTCTGTGAACGCTTTTGTTTGGTATGAAATCAGGAAATGTCTAGAGATTAGTTATGCCTCTGACCACCAAAACTCAGGCAGAGTTGCCTTCTGTGTATTAAAACATTGAAGGAGATTTTTAGGGAGAATAAATCCAAAGGAATATACCCTGCCCTATACTGGGGTTTTATGAGCCTTGCCCACCTTTCCTGGGCCAGAAGCTGTGCCCACTTTCCTTGAGGTGACTTAGACCCACTGCAGGCCTCATAGATACTCAGCTAATATGACTGTGATGGGGAGTATTATCAGTAAAATGGCAAAGGTTCAGCAAGTGCTATGCATGGTAAAATACAACTCACAGGGCCCATGAATTTGTATCATTACCACGCATTTGATTCAGCTACTGAAACACCTCTGTGCTTTAGTACCTACAGGCCACCCTGCTCCCAAACCTGCCCAGCTTTCTTATATGCTTGAACCAAGTCAAACTTTAAAAATCTAAGCTAGAGTACAGGCAGAGTGCAGGTGTTTACATTACAATTTCTTATTCTGAAATAATTCCTCAGATTACTACATACCTGTGGAGGCACCTAAATTTCACAATGTCTTCAGCTGTCATCTTTATAGTTTACAAGAAGCTCTTCCTTTTTGGCATGTGTGGAAGGATTTCATTCTTGGTAACGCTCAGCAGTTCCATTTCTTCCAGCCTCTAAACTCAGACATTCCTTAACGGCTACCCTAAGGAATTAACAGAATCATAGAATCATAGAATCAGTCAGGGTTGGAAGGGACAACAGGGATCATCTAGTTCCAACCCCCCTGCCATGGGCAGGGACACCTCACACTACATCAGGCTGACCAGAGCCACATCCAGCCTGGCCTCAAACACCTCCAAGGATGGGGCCTCAACCACCTCCCTGGACAACCCATTCCAGGCTCTCACCATTCTCATGGGGAAGAACTTCTCCTTCATGTCCAGCCTGAATCTATCCACTTCCAGCTTTATTCCATTCCCTCTATTCCTATCACTACCTGATATCCTAAAAAGTCCCTCCCCAGCTTTCTTGTAGGCCCCTTCAGATACTGGAAGGCCACAATAAGGTCACCTCAGAGCCTTCTCTTCTCCAGACTGAACAGCCCCAACTCTTTCAGTCTCTCCTCATAGGAGAGGTGCTCCAGCCCTCTGATCATCCTCATGGCCCTTCTCTGGACACCTTCCAGCATGTTCAGATCCCTCTTGTAATAAGGACTCCTGAACTGGATACAGTACTCCAGGTGGGGTCTCACCAGAGTTGAGTAGAGGGGGAGAATCACCTCCCTACACCGGCTGGCCACACTTCTCTTGATGCAGCCCAGGATCTGGTTGGCTTTCTGGGCTGCAAGTGCACATTGACAGCTCATGTTGAGCTTCTCATCTACCAGCACCCCCAAGCCACTTTCCTCAGAGCTGCTTTCCAGGCAGTCACTGCCCAGCCTCTATTTGTGCTTGGGATTGCCTCGATCCAGATGCAAGACCTTGCACTTTGTCTTGTTGAACCTCATGAGATTGGTTTGTGCCCACCTCTCCAGTGTGTCAAGGTCCCTCTGGATGGACCTCCTCCCTCCAGCTTGTCTGCTGCACCACACAGCTTGGTGTCATCAGCAAACTTGCTGAGGGTGCACTCAATGCCACTGTCCATGTCACCAACAAAGATGTTGAACAAGACTGGTGCCAGGACTGATCCCTGAGGGACTCTGCTTGTCACTGGCCTCCACTGGGACATGGAGCCATTGACAGCCACTCTTTGGGTGTGGCCATCAAGCCAGTTCTTTATCCATCTCGTGGTCCACCCATCAAACCCATGTGTCACCAGTTTGGAGACCAGGATGTGGTGTGGGACAGTGTTGAAGGCTTTGCTCAGGTCAAGGTAAATGACATATCCATGGAGAGATAGATCAACTAAAAATACATTGGTTTCAAGTGATTTTCTTAATGCTATGAACAAAGAAAGCCACAGTTTTGATTTTGTCCAGAGTCTGTATTACAATTTCTACTCCTGACGGAAAACACCAGTTCAAGGTCTGTTCATAGAATTCCTGATACTAGCATACTTATACATTTTATCAGTTAGTATCCCTATCACATGACATTTGTGAGAGTTAGGATACAGCAGATTTGAAGTTAAGAATCTGGTTTCTGTGTGAGCATCTCTTGCTTCTTAGATAAACAGCTAAAGAAGAGGCAAGAAAAACAAAAAGAGAAAGGGATCCAAATTTGTGCAAATGAAACCGTGCATTAGCTTCTGATCATGAACAAGGGTAAGGGGTAAAACATGGCAAACTTCTGCCATGATGTTCCTCTTCATTCCTCTCACAAGTGGTGAGCTGAGAGGCAGCTGAACTGTCACAGCATGTTTGCAGCTCCTGCTGGAACTCAAACCAAAACAACACCACTTTTTGGTTGGTTTTTTGTTGTTGTTTGTTTGGTTTTGGTTTTGTTTTTTTCTTCTGGTTAAGGTTTCTTAACTGCTAGGAAGTTGAATAGTTCTTCCAGTCAAGCTATTTGGAAGGTCTGATGTGAAAAAAAAAAAAAAAGAAATCAAGGAAGCACGATCAAGGGTGCATATGCAAGGTGAGAAGTCTAAATCAATGAGTCTTCTTCCACAGGTGCCTGTTTCAAAAGTCTGTTAGCCTGGAGTATAGCCTAGAGTATACTTTCAGTCATCCAAATTCAGGTAAGATGAATCTTCTTGTTAGGAGTGTTTAAATTTGTGATATAACACAGCAACACGATTTCCGCCTCCCCTTCTAAAATTATTCTTCACTTCTCAAAGTGAATTTGTGTTCTGTATCACAGTCACCCAAAATGGAAAAATCAGTTTTAACCACAATTTTATATGCTGCTTCCAATAAATTTTGATTTGTGGTAACCCCCCTTCAAAGTTTCACTATTACTATAATTCTCTAGTTTTATCTGATATATTTATTGTAATATTCATTGTCTTTTATATTTATAATTAAAATTTGGTTTTAATAGTCACTTAAACTGATCTGAATACATTTATCAAAGATTTAGAAACTGCAAATAAGTTTCAGAGTAGCTTCTATTTAAATGGAAATATGTTTGCATTGTGGGGAGATATCATCAAGATTATGGAGTTTATAAAAACTTCACTTAGTGAATCTGTAGGAAAAAATCAACCTCTATTTACTATAATATGAAAATCAAATTTTTTAAGATGTTTTTGTGCTGACTGGTATCTGCCTTTTTTATATATTTCATCATAAAGTTCATGAAGCATAAAACAAGGGAGGTGAAATAAGCTTCTTAAAAAGGAATAATGGAGAAATGGAGTAAAAAAAATAAATTATATATTAAAAAAAATAAAATTATTCCCACACAGAGATTAGGTATTTCAGGTGTTTAATACATTGTTTTTTCCAAGAAGTCATCTAGACTGTTCCAAAGCAAACCAACTTGGAGGCTGCTTCTTTAAATCTAACTTTTCCTGAAATTGAAATAAATGTTTCCCTTTAAGTACCCCAAAATCTTTATCGAGCCTCAGAGGGTGATGAGACTTTTCTTAGTGTTTGAAAAGTATCACATCATTTGGTATGACTAGGAAATTTTTCCAGAGAAGCCAGGTCTGCAGCGGCTGCTGGTTAAGATGGGGGTCAGACCTGACAAACAGCAGCAGAGTAGTAGGAACAAAGCTCTTCCCAGTCATTTCTGGCAGGCGCTTAATGATTTCTGAACATTTCCTCTCACAAACCTGTTGTGAGTAATTTGTCATAATGGCGGAAAATAGAAACAAAAAATATGCTCCGTAATATTGCTACAAAATTTGAAGGGGCTGATAGATATGGTATCAGCCCCTCTGTCTACCTGCCTAGACATCTCTTTGGTAGTGGCACGAAGCAGGAAATTATTGATGAATCACAAGTTATAGCATTTTTAAAGGGTGCCATAGTGAAATTAATAGAGTGGTGTAGCTTAAATCTTCCCATATCTGTGTCTGCTTCATGAATTTATATCAGTGAGATGAATTTTGCTACAGTAGTGTGTGTTTATAATCTGTAGGTAAGGAAGCCAAACCACCAATTCTGGTGTCTGTTGTACCCAGGAAAGAATAGAAGGGACTGGGGTAGGTGCAGATAATGCTGCACAGCCACATGGCCAAAGAAACATCATGTAGTACACCTGAGCAAAGGATAGACTGACTGAAAAAGATTCTGATCCCATCCTCTTTCTTTCCCACAGAGAAACTTTTCCTACAAACAAAGGGAAAGTTTGACTGAAAAAGGACTCTAATATAAATAACCCAGATATTTCTCACAGGGACAAGATGTTGCAAACTAGCTACTCATCTTTTGTTTATAAACATAAGAATGTTTCGCGTCAGTGATGCTACGTTTGGTAAAAAACAGAATTTTCATCATACTGTGAGCAAACTTGTAAATCAGAACTCAAATTCCCAAACCTGGATTCAGTTATAAACATCTTTGCCCCTAGAGGCCTATTCAGGGTGTCACCGTGCTCCCTGGTCAGGGTCCTCACACTTTCTTCAGATTTCTGACTTTTTTCACCTTTTTCCTGACAAATCTTTTCTTGTTTTAATACTACACCTAAGGAGTAGCATATTGGTGTTCTAATTAATAGACAAACTGTCTGTTTCAGCAGAAATGTCAACTTAAATAGAATTAATCTAAATAAAAATGCAAATAAAATAAAAATAAAAATAAATTATATATATATATATATATATAAAAAAGTAGCCATTAAAAGTTCAATTTGTGAAGTCCTCATACTTAAAATACACTCCTTTAGGGTTCTTTATTCTCACCTTCACAAAGACAAAGCTAGGACCCCAATTAAAGCAGGGTCAGGCTTAATGTACTTGTTAGGGATGAATTAGTTCATAAACGTGTTTACAGAGAGGCTGTTCCTGCAAACTCTCTGTATAATGTGGGACTTAAGAAAAACAGTACGTTCAGCTTGTGAGATCAGAGGCAAACAGGTGACTTGGCCATTGTGTGTGCAGGTACTTGTCCACAGAAGAAGTTTGTTGGTCAGAACATTCTCACTCTCGTTGACAAAGTAATAACAAAAATTTAGTGGCAAAAATTCAAGTTGGACAAATTTAACTTTGAGATAAAATGAAAATTCCTGATGGATCTTTCAGGAGCAATTCAGTACATTGAACAGTTTATAGAGGGAGATGATAAACTCATTGCAAGTTGAAGCCTTCAAAACAAATGTCTTCTCTGGAATTTTGTGACTTATGGATGATATTCTTTGTCATTGTATCTTCTGCATGGTAGCTAAGGAAAGATGGTGGAATTGGAAAGAGCTGCATCATGATATTTTCTTCTAGCTATAGAGTTTGTGAGATTTGGAGTGACCCAGATGCCCCTGCATGGGCTTTAGCAGGTAGAATTTTCTGCACAGCCTTCAACATCCTCCGAGTACTTGCAGGTGGACACTAATAGAATGAGCGTAACCCAGTTCAAACATGAACACCGTCCTTATTCTTAAAACATGTTGCTTTTGCATTGTGTCGTTGTTCCCTTGCTTTTTATATCCTGTGCTGCACAGCAGGCCAGTTTCAATAAAGCCACAAATGCCAATATCCGCTATGAGAAACAGAGTGAGGAGGAGGGGGGAAATATTTCAGCACCACTTATTTACATCTGGTATAACATTACTGTTTCTGAGGCTAAACCAGTCCCATATAATTCTGAATTCTGCAAAGTACCAAATAGTCTGATTTAACACACTTAACATTAAGCACCTGAATAGTTTAGCTAATGTCAGTGATACAAATTATTAGTTTATTATGGCAAGCTTAGGTGCATTTCTGGGTATGTGCCACAGTACTCAGCACAGTAAAGAAAGAAGTCTTCTAAGTATTTTTTTTATTATTCATCATTTTGCAAAAATATATTGGGGGTTTGGGGTGGGTGTGGAAGTAATTTTTACTATAGCCTGGAATTTCTAAACATGTTTGTCAAATTTCTTTTCTTCAAAGCTTCAAGTAATGCTCATAGATTGAAAACTGGCAGAATGACAGAGCACAGAGGTGGTGATCAACAGCACAGGGTCTAGTAGGATGCATGTAGCTAATGGTGTTCCACAGGATTCAGTACTGGGTCCAGTCTTGTTCAGTATTTTCATCAGTGACCTGGATTAAGGGCCAGAGAGTACCCTCAGCAAATTTGCGGATGACACAAAACTGGGAGGAGTGGCTGACACACCTGAAGGCTGTGTGGCCGTTCGGAAAGACCTGGACAGGCTGGAGAGTTGTGCAGATGCATACCTGAAGTGAAGCAAGTGTAGAGTCCAGCACCTAGTGAAGAATAACCCTGTGCATCACTAGAGGTAAGGGATTGACCTGCTGGAAAGCAGCTCTACAGAGAAGGATGTTGGAATCCTGGTGAACAAGTTTGCCATGAACCAGCAATGTGCCCTCTGGTAAAGAAGGCCAACAGTATCCTGTGGTACATCAAGATGAGTGTCACTAGGAGGCTGAGGGAGGTTCTTCTTCCCCTCTACTCTGCCCTGGTGGGACCATATTTGGAGTACTATGTCTGGTTTTGGCCTGACTCATTCAAAAAAGAAGGCAGGTTGGAGCAAGGAGTGGGACATCATGTTCTCTTTGATTACAAGCCACAGGACTAGAGGAAATGGTTACAAAATGTGCCAGGGAAGGTTTAAGCTGCATATGAGGAAATACTTCTTCACTGAGAGGGTTATCAAACATTGGAATGGTCTGTAGAGTTTCCATCTCTGGAGATTTAAAAAATTCATGTGGATGTGTTCCTGTGTAAGCTTCTCTAGGCAGACTTGCTTTAGCAGTGGGGTTAGACTAGATGGTCTCTGAATGTGTCTTCTAACCCCTAACATTCTGTAATTCAGTGATGCTTGAGAATTCACCATAAATAAACCTTTTATCCACTACATGTTGTAAACAGCTTCCGAAACTGAAGAAAATATATTACAATTAGAAAATTTGTTTTAGTCCATATGCTGAAATCTTTGCAAATATTGAGACCTGTATATAGATGGGAGTGTACAGCGTTGTTGGGATATAACTCCACCAGAATAGAGGATACTGAGAAATTTACTTTCCAAATCAGTAATTCATTTTTGCAGACTATTGACAGAATCAGGGGTTGCCTTTTCTGGAGAGTGTGAAAACCATATCACACATCTTAAATTTGGTTCATGTTTGCTTTTAAAGGTCTCTTAATTGAAATAAGATGTTATTTCAGCAAAGGTTGTATTGGAACAAGGATATACCTTGTAGATACGAAGGCTGGCCAGGTAAGTGAAACAGTACTCCTCCATTTTGTTTCTGCCTGACATAGACATATTTTGTAGCCTTAAATGGATCTTTTAGGCCAAAGATTAATTTGATAGTTACAATAAGTGTGCTTGTTTGGTAGCAATATTAACATCAAAGCTTATTTAATACTAAATTATGGCGATATCATTATTTACATAATAAATAATACAGAATAAATAGATTTGGAATTATTTTCCATTGTTATAAATTCCCAAATGAAAGAAGAATGTGTTCATTTTGAAAGCTCAAAAATATAACATCAGAAAAAAATCAAGGGAAAATATTACATCTCACACTTTAAATTTACCAACCATGACATAAAATGCTAATATTTCCCTAAAGATAGTATAACTATGTCTGAGAAAAGATATACAAACTATCATAACCAAGTTTACTAAAGTAAGATGATATTTTTCAATATTTCATGTCAAATCTTCCACCTATCCACTATATCAAGGTTGGATAGAACAAGAGGAAGTATTTAAAAGCTGATGCAGTATTTTTTTTTCCTGTCATGAGAAGTAGATCACATTTGGTAACATCTTTGTTGAAGAAAACCTATGTAACCTCAACAGAATGGTGTGTGTGCTCTAAAGAATCATCTGGATTAATGGCTGTCCTGTGATTGACATCTACTGCTCTGTTCAAACTGCAAATATCTAGCTATCTCTTGTTCTACCATGCCAAGGAGAACGTTGTCCTATAACCTGACATCTGTATTTTGAAGACTTGGTGGGGAAGCCTTTTGTCTGATTTTGGTTTTGCACACTGAAATTCAGTCTGTACCTTGGAGGTACTAAGTCACAGATTTTCATAATGAGACAAGTCAGGAGATTTATTTTTCAGTGTTGGGACAAAGCATACAAATATTTGTAAAACATTTCAACTAAAAGGTGAGAACTAGGTAGTACAAATAACAGCAGTAAAAATATGTCTTTAATTACCTTTGTGATCTATTGTCTCAGCACCAGTTTTTGGTATTCAGATTGCATTTGCGTTTTTAATAGGTGACATCCCAGAGCTTTGAGTTATGGCACTCATAAGAAACCCATGCCATTCTTTCCACCTCACATCATCCCAGCAGACATCAGGTGAGAAAGCTGGAACTTACATTCAGTGGTGGGTACCAGATCTTCTGCAGGTAGATCCGTGCTGCAAGGTGGATTATATGATGTCTTATAATGAGTTACGCTAAAAGTTTTGCTTCTGAATTTAAGCAGTGTCCTGAAGTAGGTCCCACAGGTTATGTAGTATTCAGATAATGTTATTCCCCCATACTGTTTTACCCAATAAGATGAATGCACCCTGCAGGTGTATGTCTAGAAGAATGGTGAGGATTCATATTTTGCACAGACAACTTTTTTGTTTTTTGTTTTTTTTTTTTTTTTATTCTATTTGCAGCTGAAGTTTTCGTAGCATCTGGCTGTGTGAAGTAAGGTGCTATGAAGAAGCCTGCCTCTTCTTTCATGGTTTCAGGACAGCAGGCAAGCATTAGTATTACAAATCTTCCAATTTTTCTGCCAACAGAACTCCAGCATGCAGTGCCAGCCTGACCCACTTGTTCATAGAAGGAGGAAGAGAACAGACATTGGTAACTGAAGTTGTTTATCCTAAGGTATTTGTTGTGAGAAACTAAAAAAGGCCATTAATACACATCTCTGAAATCACCTAATAATTACAGTCTCAACTTCTGAGATATCCAGTAATGTAGCTCCACACTGAACCCAAACTAGCAACAGCAAATGTTTCAGTCTGGCTTGTGCTGACCCCTTCTATTTCTCTAACAGACAGTGGGGAGAGACTGAAATAATTTCCTTAAATGCAATTATATCTAGAATGTGGATTTATTTAATTTGAATAGATCTTTCTTAAAAAAATAAAATTAGAAAAAGAAAAGAAAACCCTGCTCCTGGTTCTTCTAATACACAGCAAATAGCCAGGAAAAAAAAAAGCCAGAACTTTCCCCTAACCCTGAAAGGCCATGTTCCCTTGTGTCTTCTTAACAGACGTGAGCACTGAGAAGAAGAACTATTCTCAAAACTAGTAGTTCCTTGTAACCTGACCTTCATGCCTCAATGACCTAGTATGTGACAGGGTGGTAGTGATTCCAAGCACTCTGGAAAGCCATTTACATCTACTGAAAATGTTGAGTGCACACTCAAGGTTGTTTTTTCATTTGTGCTTTTTTTTCCTTTGTTGCTATTAATATTCCTCCCTGACCTTTTCTTAGCAGGCTTCTGAGAAGGCACCTTCCTTACAAGTGCCCTAGCCATTTATGACATATCTGTAGGGCATGAAGATCTGGATGACAAAACAAACTAACCCATGCTGCATAGCATCTTGCGTCCTAGGCAGAAATCTGTACCACACTATTGAGTGTTTGTATCATTGTTGTCATGGCAAAACAAATGCATTTTCCAGGTGCATCTGGCATGTCAGAGAGATAACCCCAGGAAACATGTCATTGAGAGTGTCTAGAGAACCACAGCTACAGAGAGATGTTGGTGAAGCCAAATACAGTAATCTGCAGTATCCCCCTTGCTCTTACTCTCCCAGCTGCTGTGTCTGTTTTGCAAAAGGGCTGCCCAGGAGCAAAGAGGTGTGTCTGTTTGGTAACAGGACAAAATCAATTCTAACACCGTTTGCATAAAACAGGCTGGCTGCTCAAAACATTTAGCTGCAACATTCAACTTGGTAATGATTCAGGTCTCTAGGGAAGACAGAGCAGAAGGGTCAGATGTTAAAACAACATTAATTAAAAAGCATATGTGTTAAGGTCGTGGCTGGAAGAACATGACACTTTTTTATACATCTTTTCATACATCTCAGGAAAGTATAGAAATACAATATGCTCTTTGTACAACACTCTTTAGATGCAAAGTAGGCTGTGTCCATGAATAGTTATGAATTATACTTAGTTAATGCTGATGTTGTGCTTTCCAAAGGCTTTTTCTTTTCCTGCCATGTGGGGATGCCCTAGAAATTCAACCACAAAATAGATGTGGGCAGGAACAAAAGACCTCAGCCAGCTGCCTAATTTGTTCAGAACAGTACAAGTGTGGTCATAGAAAGGAGGAAATGTCTGCTGCACAGTTTGAGGTAGTTCTTTCATTCAGTGTCAGAACAAGCAGGGTTCCTACACTCAAGGCAACTTAACAAACATAAGAATGATGTATTCAGACAGACCACAGTCCATCTAGACAAGTATCTCGCCAAAAGTTAATCCATTGGAAAGTTTATAGGAATGGGACTAGAAAACATTGTTGGTTCCTAAGATTATTCTCTCAAATGACAACGTTTGCAGCACTAGAAGCACTAGAAGTGCCATTCTGTACTGGGCTGGGGATCAAGCCTGACTGTCAGGCGTCCATTATGCTTAACTATGAGCATGACATGAGACATGGTTATGGCTCAGACTGACTCTGTGCTCAGGAACTCTTCAGGAGCTATTTTGTGCCACAAACTGTTTCCACTGGCAGAATGGACAACACTGGGAAAAATCTGACTGTTGTTCTGTATCTTTTCCTCTATTTTTTGCACAGAACATATAGCTGCCATCTTACTGCCCTGCAGGGTATGCCTTAAACCTCCTCAGTTTCATGAAGTAAAAACACTTACAGGAGAGTTGAACTCTATTTGTACGTTATTCACTTATACCTACCCCTATACCCCATGACAGAAGTTGTTATTAAGTTTTGGGATCACAGAAAACCAAAGAAAATAGGGTCAAACTACTTCGGAGCTTGGACAAACTGACTAGAGTTGACTTGTTTTACCTAGCAATATGGGAATACTTTTTCATTTAAAAGTTCTGGGTATTTAATCTTCAGTGAATTTGACAATTTGCTTTTTTAGTCCACATAAGATTTTACCATCTCTGACCATGCTAGAACAAGGAGTTCAGAACTTTTTTCTTGGAAGAACCACTTTGCCTCACTTGCTTGTACTTTTGGGATGTATGTCTCATCAATTACCTTTTGTAGCTTTGGTAAGCAAAATGTCCTAAAGATCCACAGAGATGGGACATTTCCCCTGACTTTCTATCTAGGCAGAACAATAAGGGCTAGAGGATCCAGAACATCCACCTGCAGAGCTCTCTTGGCTTTGGTTGTTGCCTCTTGAGCAGTGGCACACTCATACTGGTGAAAGAGCAGCTGACCAAGATATTTTGGGTGGTGTCCTGGTGACCTGCAGGTTCTATCACAGTTCTGACACAGTTAAGGAATTCTTTTACAGACCATTTACAAAGGCTTTGCAAGTTGGCTTTAGGCAGTTAAAAGAGGAGGGATTGTTTGAAATAGACATGTAACAGTAGGAGAAGGGATAAATGTTTCAAACTAGGGAAGGACAGATTTAGAATAGAAATTAGGAAGAAATTCTTCACTGTTTGAACACTGGTACAGGTTGCCCAGGGAGGTGGTGGAACACTCTGGAACAATCTATTGTAGTTGGGAACGTCCCTGCTTTCTTCAGGGAGCTTTGACTAGATGACGTTTAAATGTCCCTTCTAACCCCAGTGCATTCTCTGATTCTATGAAAGATATATTGGGCATTTAGTTGTGGCTAATCAGCATTTGTTTTGTGGCTAAAAAGTAGCAGTGGAAATGAGCTTTATCTTTTGAAGTCTATGCTATTACTTGTATATGTATGCTCTTATGTATATATGCTATTATATTTATATACATACCTATACACTTACACAAATCTATGCTCGTGCTGCAAAACCCAAAGGATTATTCCTCAGAGGATGTAGAAACACTTTTTTACTGCAAGGGAAACAGGCTATCCAGAGAGGTTATGGAATTTCCATCCCTGGAGATACTTGAAAGCCATCTGGACATGGTTCCGGGCAATGCACTCTAGGAGATCCTGCTTGAGCAAGGAGTTGGCCAAGATGATCTTCAGAGGTCTCCCCCAACCTCCACTGTTCTGTGATTCTGTGATTCTGTTAAAAGGCTAAAGTACCTTCAATGAAGTTGAAAAAAACAAATCAAAACAAACAAACAAAACCAATGAAGGAATCATTGTAAGCTTGGTTGACCCTCTGAATCACTCAGGCTTTGGAGAAATCAGGTGTCACTTACACCAACAGCATCTTTGTCTCTTAAATTTCCCCAGAAAAATCTCATTAAAAAAAAGAAAGCAAAAAAAAAGCTGGTGGAGTTTTGCAGGATTGGTTTAGGTGAAGCAATCTGCCAGGCTCAAAAGTGGAAATTCAGCCTGACTCTATCAGTACCAGCTGCACAGAACACAACATAAAACAACAGTCCTGCTGCACCAGCAAAATTAGAAGGGCTTATGGGGAGCTGGCATTGCTATGAAACAGCCCTATTTATACAAGAGCATGGTTAACAAGAAAGATCATATGTTCTAAAAAATTTTTTTTAAAAATGAAAGAGATTTGATCCTTCAGTTTCCTCTGACCCTGAAAACTAGATTAAGATACTTGTCTTCAGAAAAATGCATTCTATATATGGAACAACTCTTTGTTCATGTAACAAAGGATCTTACAGCGTTCCTTTAGATCACTGCACCTCCTAAAGATCTGTATTCTGAGATAAAACTATAAGATCCCTTGTGTTTCCCTGTATATAAATGTGCAAATTCATTGATATACATAACACCAACTCTTCCGGCTGATGATGCTTCAGAGGGAGCACGAACCACCATGACTGTCTTGCCAGCAGCACCCACGTCATTTCCCAGGGCACCTCCTGCAACCTTGAACATTACTCTAGATTAATGCATGTGTTGCTGTGGTCATGATCTCATTCCTGGGTTTGCCTTCTCTATCCTTGCAAGCTCTTAATCAACAAATATTTTAAAATATGCTAAGATTAACACTTTGGATACTATTAGTAATGAATTTTGTTAACCTGATAGCTAGTATAAAAATGGTTGCTATAGCAACCTACAGTCATGTTAGAGAGTTGGAAGTGTTCATTGACATGCAGTGTGAGTAGCTCATTCACCAGTTTCTATTGCTATGGAAACATAACTAATTTTACACTGATGACAAAGGACCAAGTTATGTTATTGTTTTCTTTCTTCCTCCCAGTTTCTAGCTTTTATTTAATTACATTTAATAAATGAATGCAAGTCCTTGTCTCCGAGAGATTAAGAAATTCTTACTAAATTCAGTATTTATATTCCAGCAATGCCAGAATTCCACATGCTCTTCCCATGCTGTCTGTACTTTGACATTTGAGTGAAGGTTTAAACTCCGTATGTTGATGCGCTGTCGATTCCCAATCTTCAGGACGCTTCAGGACCTCATAATATTTTTCATATTTGGTCAGTCTTAGTCTCCAGCAACACTGAGCAAGTCCATATCACTTGGCTTGAGCAGTCTGTTTCATTTGATTTGTCTGCCTCCTTCATAATCTTTTAATTTCATTATTTTATTAGATCTGTGTTAGATATGCTTCAGATCCAGGTGCACTTTCCTTCTCTGTGCTCTGTTTCCCATTCTCAGTTTCTGCCTAGCTCTTCCACAGATCTCTTTCAGGTTCACAACAACGGGCACTTGCCTCGCCCAGTGTAGCCTGTATCCTTCTCCCACAGCTGTCTATTTTCTTTCTATAAGCTGGGGGCTTCCAGCTCCTTCTTATTCCTTCACCCAACAATGAGGTCAGAGGAAACACTAGCAATATAGTGTCCCTGTTTCTGATTCTGGTTCCTGGATCAGTACCATCCGCTGTCACTAGTATTTGATACTTGACAACCAGGGTATTGTCTTGGACAGCTCTAGGCTGGACCATATGGCAGGAATAACGTCTAGGAAATTTGTACACATTCTTGGTACAAATACTAAATTTTTCAGATTTTAAATAGAAAACACTAGAAATTTCAAGAATTTCCAGAATTTTCTAACACAGATAAGATAATATCTCATCTGTATTTGTTGTCAGGGAGCAAATTGATTTGAGTGCTGGTTATACTGCTGGATTGACTTTTACCTTTAAGAGTGAAAATTTCAGATTAAATGGCCAAAATTTAATAAAGCTGCAACTTTTAAAATTAAGTATTCTGACAAGTGCCAGATAGTACTAAGAATACTGGAACATCAGGCATAGATTGTACCTATAAAAATCGAAGTGCCTAACTCGGGAGAAGTTAGGTGTGTAGTGATTTTTGCTTCCCTAGAAATCTGTCATTAAAGTTTAGATTCTGGTGTTGGCTATATAGAGGCTATACTAACAACATGAGTCACATCAGTGTTCCAATGCTGCCCCTACATCTTTAACATAGATTAGGATTACAAAAGACAAATACATTAAGAACCAGTTTCTGGATGGAATTTTCAGGAGAGAGCAGTCAGCAGGCTGACCATAGGGTGTTTCCATTAGTGACTGCCTGCTTGCCTGAACTCTCAGTGAATAACACTGATATAGATAATGACACTAATGTCTTTTGTTCAGAGAAAATTTCATTTCAAACAGAAATATATTTTTAAAGGCATAAAAAATGACTCTTTTTTTGGTGTATGTGTCAGTGGGGTCATAGGTGTTACGAAGTACAATTTTCCTTTTGTCAATGTCAATTTGGTATTTTTTTCCCGCCCTATCTCAAACCATTATGGCACATGAACTGTCAATAAAGGAAGAGCTGTCAGAGAAAGAGAGGACCAGAAAACAACAGGAATTCAGCCAAACAAGACAAATTCCATCCAAGGTGTTCAAAATATGAGTTAGCTCTATAAATCCAATCTATGCTTTATTACATTTGAGAAAGGAGTAGTTTTTTTCCTTTTACGATATGTTTTAACTCTGAGAATTTTAAATAGTGAAGAAAGAGGTTATTCTGACTGCACGTTATTTGCTTTACTAAGAGCAAATATTAGTGAAAAGAAATATAATCTTCTCTGGATCACTTGCAACAGCAGTATTATACTGTCCTCCTGTATTTCTAAAACCAGCTCTGTCTGAAGCATTCAAAAAATACAACCCTCCTCACAATGACTGTGTGAAAAACTAGCAACACAGGGTTTGAACTAGTCAGAGGAAAGACACATAAACCAAAAGCATTAATTTACTAACCTCCTCCCTAGTTTGGAAGAAGTTAGGTGTGTAGTGGTTTGTGCTGCCCTAGAAATCTGTCATTAAAGTTTAGATTCTGGTGTTGGCTATATAGGGGCTATACTAACAATATGAGTCACATCATTGTTCCAATGCTGGCCCTATATCTTTAACATAGGTTAGGATTACAAAAGACCAATGCATTAAGAACCAGCTTAATTAGTGAAATTAGGGCACAATGATAAAGTTATTAAATGTGGTAGTTTAGAGGCTAGCTGTCTTTAAGAACCACAAAGTTACAGGCCTCCAGAGGTTAGAGAGGTCCCAGAGGTGGACCAGAAATGTGCAATCTTTAGTGCTTCGTTCTTATAAATCCTGCATCCCCAAGCATTTCTGCTTGTTCTTGCCTTTTCCCTCCCTCTCTCCTCCTGGGAAGGACACACAGGCTGTTATCTGTTTTGCAGGGAGGCCTGGTGTCAGCCTTGGCAATGCTGTCAGTTAGGCCTGGAGCAGCCTAATTGGGGCCTGGAGCTGCCAAGGTAGTGTGGGGAGGTAGAGAGACTTGGCAGGGAGGGGGGCAAGGGGTGGGGATGGGGGGGCATGAAGGCTTGGGTTTGGTTGGCCTGGTTTAAAGGGAGGTTTGTGTGAAGCTTTGGCTTAATGGCATTCCATGGTAAGCCCAGACTACAGATTTTTGTGTATTTTGTATGCTTTGTACTGTTGTATATAGTCGTGAATAGCATTTCCATTTAAACTTTCCAATCCTATCCAATCTTTTGTGTGAGCGATTTGGAAGAGCCCTTTGGAAGAGGTAAAAGAGCAATCTCTCTCACTCTAAACCAAGAAACTGAGAGAAATGTCCCTTAAATGAAGAGGTGCTCTTGTTCCCACAGTTTTTAAGAAATATTTTAACAACTTTCTGTACTGTCTCTGTAAACAGTTCCACTTCTAATACTGATTCTTTCTGCAAATGATCTTATTACATCACTTACTGATATTTCCTTAGTGTGACTTAGTGATATTTCCTAAGTGAGAAAGAAAAAGGAAAAAAAAAATATTTCCAATATAGTTCAAACATACAGTTTCCCTAAGAAAATAACTCACTTTAAAACTAGTTCAAAACTCACACATTTTCAGTGAGAAGGACAAATTCTCTGTGCTCTACACTGAGACATTATTCACAAGCATTCTTCACACTGTTTTGTATGAATAATGACTGCATCTGAGAGATCACTCCATGGACATTTGCTCCAGATGTACAACTTGGTTAAGGCTTTCCAGTCTCTCGCTTTCCCAAAATAATTGTTCATACTATCAAGCTGCTATTGAATCCATTCATCAGAATGACAAGGCTAATCACAGAACCAATTCAATCAATAAAATCATGAGTTTCAAAAAAAATGAAATATAGAAGAAAAGTGTTCTTTAAAAGGCTTAATTTAATCCATATCCTTTCATAGAGGACATTGGATGAAGGTGAATGTGGAAGGACAGAAAACTCTTAAAATAGTTTTGCCACAGCCAAACTTAGATTCTGCCAACCCATAGGAGATGCTCCTTTCTTATGTCCATTCTGTAGATTGCAGTGGTGTGCAGATATGCCCACGCTAACTCCATGTAATATACTCAACAGGATGAATTGATTTCAAGATGTTTCATGTAGGGTGCTTCTCCCTTCCTACCTAGTTTCACTAGAGCCCTCTGGTGTAAATCTAATCTATACACTGGACTACTATATGGTAACCTATTGACCAGTTAAAGCGACCCTCATGATTGTGTCATTTTAAGTAACACTTGCAGTTTAATTAGTATGCAAAAAAATCCGTGAAATTCTGATTTCAGTGATCTCATCATCAAATGTACTTCTCTGTCTTCGATGGAATAAATATTTAATCTTTTGCAGCTGCTAATTGCTGAAGTGCATGCTTTGTATTACATCTTTTCAAATATATTAAGGTTCCAAGGGAAGTGACCTATCAGCACTGCACAAAGAGATAGTTCAATTATAGTAGAAAGAATTTCAGTATACAGACCACACCCTCACAAAACCACTGTGAAAGTATCATTAATCAGCTAAGGATACCTCAGGGTTTTTTTCTGTGTTTCTAATTCACAGCTAGAAATCACTTCATTAGACAATGTAACCACTGTTTTCACTCAGCTGAAAATAAACATTGCCAAAACATGTATTCGGGTAATTCAGAACTTAGCTTCTCCAAATGTGGTGTTGTCACTATATCTTCATATCTGATTCATCGGAAAAGGTACCTAATGACCACTTAAAAAATTCACAGTAAAGTTCAGTTTGAATGCACCAGACTGATAAAAGTGAGCAAAATGAAAAAGAAAGTATATCAGAAGTAAGCAAAAAAAATGAGAGCAGTTGAAAAAGAAAGTATATCAGAAGTAAGCAAAAAAAATGAGAGCAGTTCAGCACATGAATTTGGGAAATCAGATTTTATTACGTTATGACACTTGTAGAGTAAAAGTTCTATCACCAGAGACATCATCTATTTTTAAGATTGGCAGGTAGATCTGTTAATATCCACAGGCTGCTCCTCCATAAGGCAGAGAAGCCTAGGTACAATTGCAGCTACTATAGATGGAGCGTGTTACTGTTTAAGCAAGTGGGAACTTTTCAGGTCATTTTGATGAAACTAGGACTGCACTCTTCACTGCTGCTTCCAGCTGCGGCCAAGAATCTCAGCTAGAGTTGGACGCGGCTCTCATGTTACCTGGAATGGGGAGATGGTCTTCTTTTCCACACGATTCCTGTGGTGATGCTGAAGCATGCCTACTATCACCACACTGTGTGCATCAGAGAGTCATCAGGCAGCTGCATAGGCACACCATCACAAAGTGGGGTCCCACAGGCAGCATGTCACATCCATAGAAATAAGATTTAGACCTTATTTAGTCCTGTTTCCTTCCTCATTGCCTTCTTCCTGCAGCCCTGGCATCAGTCCGTCTGTTATCATACTTGACAGGCATGCACAGGCCAATGTCATTGATGGCAAAAGGTGACAGGAGCTAATGGGGGAAGGGTTGCCTTTACACTTCCTTCCTTCTCCCTCCTTGCTTTCTCATACTTTGATAGATCTCCTTTGTCACTGGGCCAAAGCAGAGCAGCAATTATATTATTCCCTTCATTTCCACAAAGCCATTTGTGACTGACTGTATATAAATCCGTCATTATCTCTCTGTGTCAAATGTACTAGAAAGGGCATCTAATGTTACTGCACTGATCTTCACTGAGAAACCTTCCTCAAAAAGAATATGCAATACAGTTGTGACTAAGATGCTCACTGTAAGCAATTATGCGGAACAAGACAATCCAAAAGTTAAAACACCCTTTCATTGCCAGAAATTCTTGAGTAGTACAATATTCATTTTGTCCAAATGCTTTTTAAAATACAATGCTTTAAGAATCCAAGGATTCAACATCATTTATCTAAACACTTTCATTAACAGGGCATGAAATTAGCTTCTAGAGATCTGGTTAGTTTGCTGAAAGAGAAAACTGATGATCCAGGTGAGAAATTGATTTTAATCTAAATAATTTGGACTTCATGGAAAGCAAATGGAATTTTAAATACAGTTGAAGAATAGTAGTCACAGGCTATGTTTTACCTGCAGCTATTAGATCAACATCAAAATTAAATTGTCAGTGTATCAGTATGTTACATAACCTCCAAAATTAGGTATTGTCCTAATGAGCACTAGAACTAAAAATCTAGCAACATACTCTGCTATCTTGTATTCTCAGATTGTCTGGTAGAAATATCAGTCTTAGCCAAGAGAGATCTTAGAATCAGCTCTGTGATGCTGCTGCAAGATGCTATGATAGAAAATAGGTAACAGACTGCAAAAGAGTATGTTCTACCTAGTATTACTAAAGAGTCGGTTTGAACATAATGCAAGTTTATACTAAATTTATGCAGTACCACTGTCCAGAAAAATGCCAATATTGCTACTGTGACTTTAAACGGGTGTTGTCAATTGCTTATTTCACATACTAAACTTTAACAGTAAAAATTCACTGTTCCAATACAATAAAGTAACTCTAGTCTTTAATCGTCCTTCCTGTGCTTTGTACATTGTTTTTCTGTCTGTAAACTTTGTGAACCAAGAAGTGCCTTTCTGAAAGTGAAAATATTTTGATAGCTACAAGAATGCAA
The DNA here is from genome assembly GCF_027791375.1 of Indicator indicator. Taxonomy (NCBI): domain Eukaryota; kingdom Metazoa; phylum Chordata; class Aves; order Piciformes; family Indicatoridae; genus Indicator; species Indicator indicator. Next base: position 28,320,147 of record NC_072053.1, on the reverse strand, counting down.
ATAATAGATAATAATACTTTTCACCTCTTCGGAAAATTTGTTTTCACAATGTCCCATGGATTCATGGATTCTGGCTCCTGTTAAACATAACTGCTCTGATAGCTGCTGCTTGTGCAAAAATATGCACCTTATTTTTAGACAGTAACAGTGTCACAAAAGTTTTGTTCTCATTATGCATGAAAGCGGATCTAAGCTGTTTAAGAAAATATACTATGATGTTTTCACTGCTTCATCTCTTCATAAAAGTAATGGCTTTCCAAAATTTGAAAGGATAACCTGTGATATCTCAATGAATGCAGAACCAGAGCCTCTCTGCACTACTAGTTTCACAGTTTATCATTGCTCATTGATGCCTATCTACCAGAAGAGCCAGAAGGAGACTCTACATGCCAGAAGGAACTACATGCCTGTCAGCTTCACCTTGGTGCTAGGGAAGGTTATGGAGCTGATCATCTTGAGCGCCATCACATGGCATGCACAGGACAACTAGGCAATTTGGCCCGGATACCATGGGTTTATGAAAGCCAGGTCCAGCTTGACTAACATGCTTTCTTTCTATGAGAAGGTGACCTACTTAGTGGATGACAAAAATGCTGTTGATATTGTCTACTTGTCATTTAGTAAAGCTTTTCAACCATTTCCCACAGCACATTCCTGGTGAAACGAGCTATTCATTGCATGGATGGGCATATACATCACTAGACGAAAAACCCACTAGATGTCTGAGCCCAAAGGGTTCTGGTGAATGGAGTTAAATCTAGATGGAGGCTGGTCACCAGTGGTGTTCACAGGTTTCAGTTATTGAAGCCAGTTTTGTTTAATATATTTAACAATCTCCTGGATCTAGTGAACCCTCGGTAAGTTTGCAGATGGCACCTATTTAGGCAGAACTATTGGTCTGCTGGAGGATAGAGAGGGTCAGTAGAGGGATTTGGACAAGCCAAATAAACAAGGTGAGGCCAGTTGCATGAGGGTCAACAGAGCCAAGAGCCAAGTCCTGCGACTGGATGACAACCACCCCATGGAACACTACAGACATGAGGAAGAGTGGCTGGAAAGCTGTCTGGCAGAAAAGGACCTGGGGGTGCTGCTTGGCAGCTGGGTAAATACAGGCCAGCAATGTACAGAGTTGGACAAGAAAGCCAACAGCATCATGGCCTGTATCAGGAATGTTGTGGCCGTCAAGAGTAGGGAAGTGATTGTGCTCCTGTACTCAGCCCTGTGTGTCCAGTCTAGGAGTGGCTGAAGGAACTGGGGTTGTTTAGTCTGGAGAAAAGGAGGATGAGGGGAGACCTTTTATCTCTCTAAAACTACTGGAAAGGAGGCTGTAGTGAGGAGAGTGTTGATCTCTTCTCCCATGTAACAAGCAACAGGACAAGACGAAATGGCCTCAGGTTTCACCAGTGGAAATTTTGGTTGAATAGTAGAAAAAAAATCTTTATTGAAAGGGTTGTGAAGCACTAGAGAAGTGCTCAGAGAAGTGATTGAATCATCATCTCTGAAGCCATTTATATATGTATAGATATGGTGCTGAAGGACGTTTTAATGGTGACTTAATAGTTCAAAGTCCACAGTTGAACTCGATGATCTGAATGTTCTTTTCCAACAAAAACTATTCTATGATTCTATTACTGTGCAGAAACTTTTTTGCCTCACTTCGCTTTGTAGCAGCATGAAGATAAATGGAAAAATCCTGTGTTGATTTAGAGAATTTAGAGAAGTTTTGCATTAAGTAAGTGAATTGACAACAGCATGAACAAGACAGCTTAAGGCATTCTCAGATACACCAATGCAACCAGAGAAATACCTAGTCTCATTCATTCTGCATTTGAGGGGAATGGAAAAAAAGAGACAGTGTGGAGGCAGTGTGATCAAGCAACACACGGTGATATTTAGGGAAGATTTCTAAGATAGGGAAATTGAGCCAAAGGGTGTCTTAAAAACATTTATAAACCACATCCACTTCTGCACTGTCAGGTGCTGAAACGTTTTTAAAAATACGTTTACCATGTCAGTTGAAGAGTTTTCTGTGATTGAGGACATGAGGTGGTGGATGCAATGACCACCACATGGACAGAGGAACTCTTCCCATACAGACACATGTTTAGACCTCCAGTCATCTTGCTGGCTGTGATGGTTTGAAACTGTCTTTTTAATTTTTCTTTGCAAAATTCAAGCAGAGAAAGCGAAAGAGCATAAATAAGTCACTATTGGGTGTAAGAAAGCAAAATACTGATTGTTCTAAACACTTCCATTGGATAGATAGAAATGTTTAAGAACCACTACTCAAAACAAAGTAGGGGCAGTTGGGGCAGTTGCTGGGCTGTCTGGCTGCTGCTTCTTCTTCTCTTCTGGCTGAAGATAACACGCTGACCTTGGTGAGCTAAGTTAACAGCCTCTTTGATTTTAACTAACTGCTTTCTTGGTGGGTCTGGGGGAGAGGCCCTTGGGAGAGAGGCCCCTTGGGAAAGGTCCCCTTTGGGGGGGGAAGCAAAGGGAGCTTGGTTGTGCTTCTCTGTTGATTGTACATATTTGTAAATGTTGTGAATTGTGTATATTTGTACATATTCATTGTATTTCATCATAGATTGTAGATCTGCTTGTAAATACAGCTTTCATTCACTTCCAGACTGAGCTAGCCTGGTTATTGTTGGTATGGGGGGAATTTCAGCTCTGTCAAACAGAAGTGAGTAGTTTGGCACATGAAGCAGAGCTTATAGTACCATGGGAGCACAAACTGCACCTTCCTTTGATTTCAGTGAAGTTCTTCACATTCATCAGGAATGTCACAGTGAGTAATGACTCATGTAAATCATCTTTGATGTTGGATCCAGCTGCTATGCATACACCCTTCTAGTGAGGCAGAGAAGACAAGATGTTAATGTTACCAGATTTTCTTTCGGTTATAAGATGTATATCATCCTGTTGAAATCTTAGTGCAGGAAATGAAGGGAGCCTTTCATCCTTATGATTGTATATCATCCCAAAGGCCTGTGCTCAGTTCTGCCAGGAGCTATAAGGAAAGTAAAATTTTCTGTGCATAGACAAATACGCATGACTTTGAAATATTTGTTTCTGAAGTGCAAGCAAGTATCTACATGACGTAAAAAGAGTCTAGGGAATTAAGTCTTCACAAAATCCCACTGCTTGAAAATCTTTCAGGGCGATTACATGCATGCTATTACAGAATTGGGGTTTGCAGATTCAGGATAAGCCCCTAGAGAACCCTTAATCAGAGGTTGTGCTAGGATGTGCTTACAAACATTCAGCTTCATCCAGACATTTCCTAAACCCAAACCTCTTTTGCTAAAATGCTCTGGATTGTAATGTGGGCCTTGAATATGATGATGTAGTTCTGTGATTCTGTGTGACAGGATCACTGCTGATGCTGAGCCTTTTTTTCAGTGATCTCAGAAGCTGCACAAAAATTCTCAAATGGGTGAACATTCTTGGTGTCACTTTTCAGCTTGATACTTAGCATCATTTGTAAAAGAAGCAGAGAAGTTATTGTTCCCCAGTACCTGTTGCCTTTATCAGTTCACCACATGCTGCATGTAGTAATTTGAAAATAGTGCAAGAAATATTTGTGGTCATAGTGTATTTAGACAAGGTAGAAGGAGAGTGAATGAATGTACTGAGTACACCTTTATAAGACTAAAATGGAAAATGAAGATTGTAACAGATTATTAGCAGTATTGGGAACCGTCTAAATTGCTCAAGATCTTTGACCACTGATACTTTGTAAGAGTATTCCTCATGTCTGAATTTTTGTAAACCTCTGGTTTTGATTGCTGTCTTCTGAGAGTTTCTACATCTTTCTGTTTTACTCCTTCTGTCAAATATATATCTGGGACTTCAAGTTTAAACAAAACCTACCTCACAGATTCAGTTTGGATTGAAGCCTGTTGTGCAAGCTTTTCATTTAGTTGATCTAATACCAAACTTATTTTGTAATTTGCCCGGCTTTCTGACTTACTGTTTGTAGAAATGTCATAGAATCATTAGGTTGAAAAAAACCCTCTATGATCATCAATTCCAACTGCTAATCCAACACCACCATGCCCAGTAAACCAAGTCCTGAAGTGCCATGTCTACATACCTTCTGAATATCTCCAGGCATGGTGAATTCATCACTTCCCTGTTCTAATGCCTGACCATCTTTTCCATAAAGAAATTTGTCCTAATATCCAATCTAAACCTCCACTAGTGCAACCTGAGGCCACTTCCTCTCATCTTAGTTACTTGGTAGAAGAGCCCAAAACTGAACAGAGTACATGAAATGCAGCCTCAGGATTCTTCAAATACACCAGTGGCAAAAGGAAGAATAAGGAAAATGTGGGATCATTGTTGAATGAGTTGTGAGCCCTGGTGACAGAAGATGCAAAGAAGGCAGAGTTATTGAATGTCTTCTTTCCTTCAGCCTTTACCACTAGGACCAGCCCTCAGGAATTCCGGACTCCGGAAGTAAGAGAGAAAGCCTGGAAGAAGTAATAGTGTTCACTGTTCAACAAGGATTCTGTGATGGTGTGACTGATTGGGTAGACACAGGAAGAACAGTATATGTTGCCTACCTTGACTTCAGCAAGGCTTTTGACACTATCTGCCATAACATCCTCTTGGGTGAACTCAGAAAGTGTGGGTTAGAAAAGTGGATTATGAGATGGATTGTTAACTGTCTAAATAACAAAGCTCAGAGTGTCATGATGTGGTAGTTTTAGACTGTGCCTTTAAAATTTTTCACAGATTTTGAACAGAAAAGTGGTAAAATGTAAATAAATCACTACTGGGTGTAAAAGGGAAAAAAATGATTGTTCTAAACAATTCCATAATGGACTTAAAGTAGTTGTACAAAACCAATCATTTTCTTTTTGCTTCTTCAGTTCTAGATGATGCCTCCCCTGGCTTTACTGACCTTGGCTGCACTGCATTGTTGTGACTACTATTAACAAAAACATCTCTGCTGTTTTCTCTTGTCCCTTTTGTGTATAGGGGAATAGGGAGGGGAGCAGGGGGCACATGTCAGCCTGACCTCAGTGCCAGGCAAGATTATGGAACAGGTCATCTTGAGGGCAATCATACAGCACCTACAGGATGGCCAAGGGGTCAGGCCATCCGGCCAAGGGATCAGACCCAGCCAGCATGGATTTAGGAGGGGCAGGTCCTGCCTGACCAACCTGATCTCCTTCTATGACCAGGTGACCTGCCTGGTGGATGTGGGTCAGGCTGTGGATGTAGTGTGCCTGGACTTCAGCAAGGCCTTTGACACTGTCCCCCATAGCAAACTCCTGGTCAAGCTGGCAGCCCACAGCTTGGACAGGAGCACGCTGTGCTGGGTTAGGAACTGGCTGAAGGGCCAGGCCCAGAGAGTGGTGGTGAATGGTGCCACTGCCAGCTGGCAGCCAGTCACTAGTGGTGTCCCCCAGGCATCAGTGTTGGGCGCCATCCTGTTTAATATCTTTATTGATGATCTGGATGAGGAGATAGAGTCCATCATCAGTAAGTTGCAAGCTGGGAGCAGGTGTTGATCAGTTAGAGGGTAGGGCTCTGCAGAGGGACCTTGACAGGCTGGACAGATGGGCAGAGTCCAACAGGATGACATTTAAGAAATCCATGCTGGGTTCTGCACTTCGGCCACAACAACTCCATGCAGCACTACAGGCTGGGGACAGAGTGGCTGGAGAGCAGCCAGATGAAAGGGACCTGGGGGTACTGCCGGCTGAACATGAGGCAGCAGTGTGCCCAGGTAGACAAGAAGGCCAATGGCATCCTGGCCTGGATCAGGAATAGTGTGGCCAGCAGGAAGAGTACTCAGCACTGGTTAGGCCACACCTGGAGTACTGTGTCCAGTTCTGGGCCCCTCAACTTAAGAAAGATGTTGAGTTGCTGGAACGTATCCAGAGAAGGGCAACTAAGCTGGTGAGGGGTCTGGAGCACAAGCCCTGTGAGGAGAGGCTGAGGGAGCTGAGGGTATTTAGCCTGGAGAAGAGGAGGCTCAGGGAAGTCCTAATTGCTGTCTACAGCTACCTGGAGGGAGGTTGTAGCCAGGTGAGGGATGGTCTCTTCTCCCAGGTGACCAGCAACATAACCAGAGGACACAGTCTCAAGCTGCACCAGGGGAGGTTTAGGCTGGATGTTAGGAAGAAATTCTTCACAGAAATGTTTAAAATAAGACTGGATGAGGCACTTAGTGCTGTGGTTTATTTAATTAGATGGTGTTGGGTGATAGATTGGACTTGATGATCTCTGAGATCTTTTCCAACCTTGTTAATTTTGTGATTCAGAAGCTGTTGCAGGTCCCCTGGTCTTTGGCCAGGGGGTTCTTGTTGCTGTTTATAAATTGCAAAGATCCGTAAATACTGTAAATACTGTATATTTTTTACATATTCATTACATTTCATTGTAGATTGTAGTTTGTTGTAAACACAGCTTCATTTGCTTCCAACTGGTCTGGTCTAGCAAATTCAATGTTGGGTGAAATTTTTAACCCACTACACATGATCAATGGTGAAGAGTCCAGTTTGAGACCTGTAACTAATGGTGTTATCCAGGGGTCAGTGTCAGGTCCAGTCTTACTCAACATCTTCATCAACAACGTTGATGAGGGGATAGAGTGTACCCTCAGCAAGTTTGCAGATGATACCAAACTGAGAGGATTGGCTGATACACTGGAAGGCTGTACTGCCATTTAGTGAGATCCAGATAGACTGGAGAGCTGGGCAAAGAGGAACCTTTAAAGTCCTGCACCTAGGGAGGAACAATACCATGTACCAGCACAGATTAGGGGCTGACCTGCTGGAATGCAGCTCCATGTAGAAGGACCTTGGTATGCTGGTGGTCAATAAGTTATCCATGAGAGTAATATTCCCTTGTGGTCACTGATATCCTGGCATGCATTAAGAAGAGTGTGACCATCAGGTCAAAGGAGGTTCTCCTACTCTGCCCTGGTGAGACCACATCTGAAGTATTTTGTACAGTTCTGAACTTCCCAGTTCAAGAAGGACAGAGATATACTAGAGAGTGTCCAACAGAAAGCTATAGGATGATTAAGGAACAAGAACATCTGTTTTACAGAGAAAGATAGAGAGAACTGCGGCTGTTAAGTCTTGAGAAGAGAAGGCTGAGACTTGATGATCTCCAAACCCTAGCATTTCATAATTCTGTGATTATGCAATGATCTGTCCTGTCTACTTAATTCCACACTGCTGCTTACTCAAAATACATCCCCCCTCCCCCACCCCACACAAAAATCTGTTCAGATACATCTCTTTTTCTCTATTTTATATTTGAAAAATCCTTTAAACCCAAGGATCAAGATAATGGTTATTTTTAAACAAAGGCAGTATCATAGTACTATTTTCAGGTGCTCGCCTGAACATTTTTGACTAGGTATTTCAGAAAGGTGAGCTTTCATTTTGGTCAATACAAAAAAAGTCCATATGGAGCATGCTGGAATATTTTGAAAGTCCAATGTTATTCTGGAATTTGTAGTAATTTTATTTAATCGATTGTGTATTAAGAATTGCAAAGACATCTGATATTTCAGCTTTAACTGGGACTTTTAAAACTACTGTACTTTTTATTATTTCTGTACAAAGTAAATTTTCACTTTTATCTTTGTCTTCTCAGGAAAAGTTTCCTTGACTTTTATGTATGGTGTAATAAAGTTTTCTTATGGCATATTTTCCTTATTGTTTCCATTGTGCTACAGAGCCCTTCTCCTCACTAATGTCTCTCATTTTATTCTACTTTCTCCCAAGACCATGTCTGCATTCTTTTCCAAGGGAGTCTGATAGAAAGGATTTTACCTTGTAAGAGATTCAGAGTGGCTTGTTCACTCATAGGCAGAAGCAGAGATGTTCTAGTGCTTTCTTCATTGTTGGGGCATCACTACTACAGTAGCTCAGCACCCTTCAATCTTTAGTTTTTCCTTGTCATAGGTCAGTACAGAATGGAGCTGCCCTGTAGCATTTCATATGTGGCAATGAATTTTCTGACTGATACAGAAGGAAGTGTTTTGGTTCTTTTGTCAAGTGAGAGATTTTTGTTAGGATGTTTGGATATTTTTATTTTCTTGCAGTTTTCCTCTCACTTTTTCAAGTAGTTTTGTTTAACTTTTGTTCGGTCTTGGCTTTGGTTTTGGTTTTGGTTTTCAAAACAAAGTATTTACTTTTATATATTAGCTATATATTTTAAAAACAGAGGGTGACTAAGTAAAACTCCCCTCTCTTAGTGAAATAATTTTTCTTATGCTAATGACAGATGTTTTACTGTCCCTTGCCATTTTATTTTCCTAATCTATTTTCTTTCTATGTTAACAAAGAACAATCAACTTTGCAAGAAGCAAATTTCCTGCTCCTCCTGCAACACAAAGGGAAACTAGTTAATTTTGACAATTTTAATTTACATGTATCTTAATTATTTATATACATAAAATTTATTTTATATATATATATATATATAGTTACTTACTACCTCAATAAGTTTTTGCCTTGTTTTCAGAAGATTATTATGGACAAGAAATAGAATGGTTGTAAGAAGATTGTAGGGAGCAGCAAGGTGGCCCTAATGTATGAGAAGGACCAATGTATGAGAATGCACCTGAAGGAGAAAGTAGTGATTGGGTGACAAGAAGTGCCAAGCAACCCACAAATGGACTTCCAAATAGATCTGGTACAAGATTGTATTTACCAATAATCAATACCCAATTTAAATCTCCCCTGACACAGTTTCAGGCTATTTCCTCTCATTATGTCAGCTGATACCAAGGAGAAGAAACTGATTCCCACCTAAGTTCCACCATCTTCCAGGTAGTTGTAGAGAGCAATGAGGTCTCTCCTCAGTCTTCTCCAGACTAAACAATCCCAGTTCCTTTAGCTGTAAGATTTGACAGTGCTTTTTTCTTTTGCCATTACACAAAGTGTGTGTGTCAGTGTTCTAGTCCTATTGATTCTTCAACATCTGCTTTAATGTAAACAGTACTGCTGACTCTTGTGAACTCTTCTTTAACAGGAGAGCTGTGCACATGCAAACTTGATGACAGAATTCAGGTCTAAGATTGTAAATAATCTGTTAACAATATGAGTATGGCTGTCATTGCAGTTAAGCCTAGGTTACTGAATAAGGTTTCTCAGCACTATCACAGTAAAAGACATAGTAACAGATCTCATTTCATACACCACAATGTCTCTCACTTACCTAAAATGGTAATGTTTTGTAACATACAATGAAGAGCAACCTTCTTGATTTCTGCTGGGCTTGTGGTAGAAGGAAGATGTCATGTCCTTTCTGATCAAAATGCTGTGAACATTGCTGTGAACAGTGAGGAAGTGATTTGATACAGTCAGCATGGCTTCACCAAGGACAAATCCTGCTGACAAACCTGGTGGCCTTCTATGAACAGGTGACAACATTAATAGATGAGGGGCAAACAACTGATGTCATTTACCTGGACCTGAGCAAAGCCTTCGACACTGTTCCGCACCACATCCTGGTCTCCAAACTGGTGACACATGGGTTTGATGGGGGGACCATGAGATGGATAAAGAACTGCCTTGATAGCCACACCCAAAGAGTGGCTGTCAATGGCTCCATGTCCCAGTGGAGGCCAGTGACAAGCAGAGTCCCTCAGGGATCAGTGCTGGGATCAGTCTTGTTCAACATCTTTGTTGGTGACATGGACAGAGGCACTGAGTGCACCTTCAGCAAGTTTGCTGATGACACCAAGCTGTGTGGTGCAGCAGACAGGCTGGAGGGAAGGGATGGCATCCAGAGGGACCTTGACAGGCCAGAGAAGTGGGCCCATGACAACCTCATGAGGTTCAACAAGACCAAGCGCAGAGTCCTGCATCTGGTTCGAGGCAATCCCAAGCACAAATCCAGGCTGGGCAGTGACTGGCTGGAAAGCAGCCCTGAGGAGAGGGACTTGGGGGTGCTGGTGGACGAGAAGCTCAACATGAGCTGTCAGTGTGCACTTGCAGCCCAGAAAGCCAACCAGATCCTGGGCTGCATCAAGAGAAGTAGGGCCAGCAGGTCAAGGGAGGTGATTCTCCCCCTCTACTCAGCTCTGGTGAGACCCCAGCTGGAGTACTGTGTCCAGTTCAGGAGCCCCTATTACAAGAGGGATCTGGAGGTGCTGGAACATGTCCAGGGAAGGGCCATGAGGATGATCAGAGGGCTGGAGCACCTCTCCTATGAGGAGAGGCTGAAAGAGTTGAGGCTGTTCAGTCTGGAGAAAAGAAGTCTCCGAGGTGACCTTATTGTGGCCTTCCAGCATCTGAAGGGGGCCTACAAGAAAGCTGGGGAGGGACTTTTTAGGATAGCAGGTAGTGACAGGGGAATGGAACAAAGCTGGAGGTGGATAGATTCAGACTGGATGTGAGGAAGAAGTTCTTACCATGAGAGCGGTGAGAGGTGGTTGAGGCCCCATCCCTGGAGATGTTTAAGACCAGGCTGGATGAGGCTCTGGCCAGTCTGAACTAGTGTGAGGTGTCCCTGCCCATGGCAGGGGGGTTGGAACCAGATGATCCTTGTGGTCCCTTCCAACCCTGACTGATTCTATGGTTCTGTGATTAACAGATGTATTTTTCTTGGCCACAGTTATTATAAAAAAGCACAGAGGATGAGGTGCCAGCTCTCAAGCAGATTAATGCTGTTATTGACAGTTTATGAGGTTTTGCAGCAGCCTTATAGCAGTGTGTTCCAACAGACTCTGCCACCTCAGGATCACTGTGTATCCTGTATTCTTGAGAGATGATCTACTTTCTCCATTTGTGTGTGTCTCGTTTCAGTCACTTTAGCTGCCACGACATGTAGGCTTACAAAAGTTTTTAAGATCTGTATTCTTTATGGTCTAGTCATCATACCACCATATGCATTTGACTCCAGTCAAGCAATTTTTTCTCTTCGTGGAACAATTTGAAAGGATCTGCACATCGCAGTACCTGTCAGTTCTCTTTGCTTATGCTGTTCTTGTCCTATCACTGTGTACCACCAAAAAGAGCCTGGCCCAGTCCTCCTGACACCCACCCCTCAGATATTTATAGACGTTGATCAGATCCCCTCTCAGTCTTCTCAAGACTAAACAGCACCAGGGATCTCAGTCTCTCTTCATAGAGGAGGTGCTCAAGCCCCCTAATCATCCTCATGGCTCATGGTTTGTACTATGTCTGTCCTCATAGGAGAGGTGCTCCAGCCTTCTGATCATCCTGGTGGCCCTTCTCTGGACTCATTCCAGCATGTCCCCAGGGGGGTTGTGGAGTCTCCTTCTCTGGAGCCTTTCCAAACCCACCTGGATGCATTCCTGTGCAGACTATCCTAAGTGATCCTGCTCTGGCAGGGGGGTTGGACCTGATGATCTCTTGAGGTCCCTTCCAGCTTCTGATATACTATGATACTATGATATTGTGAAACATTAATAACTGTTAGTGGACCAGACTGGTAGAACCCAATCATTTCATGCCTTTTTTTCCCCTGAAATTTCAGATATGGAACAAAAAATTAAATCCTTCAAATCTATATTTATTAAAATTACCTCAAAATACCTGTCCTTGGCTAGCAAATGTTTTCACTCTGGTTCTCTGTAACTTCCGGTTGGAAGTGCCTGGAGGAACCATGACCTTTTAAACCTTCCTGTGAAAACATTTCTTGCAACTGATAGGTCTCTTTGAAACAAAATTCACTGTATTGTAATAGTATGCTTAAATGAAGATACATTTGGTTTAAAATGTTGTGATTTTGGCCGTTCTCTGCACCAAAACACCAGGGTTTTTTCTATACCAGAGGAATGATAGAATCTTTGGCTTTAGAGCATTGTCTTTGTTGTCACATTTCATGTTTACATGAGGTAAGATCAGTACACATTTTTAAACTTAAATTGTATTCCAGACCTTGGCAATGCAGTTCTTCTACTAATGAAGAAATAGGTAAACTACTTTTTCCTAACTCCACCTGATCTCACCAGCTCTCTGCAATTATTCCATATATTTTCTGTACATTGTCTTCCTGAAACATGTCACTCAGAGCTAAGATACAACCAAAAAAATAGTGCTTGAAGCCCTCAGTTTGAAGCATTTTTACAGCCACTGATCTTTTTATGGCTATACACCCTGTAATCCTCCTTTAAATAATTATATAGGAGGAAAGCAACTGTAAAGGCTGCTGAGGGTCCTGAAATTGATGGGGGAAAAAAGAAAAAAGGAGGGAAAAAAAGAAAGAAAAGGAAAAAGAGAAATATATTTCTCTCTCTCTCTTAAGAGAATCTTTCATTAATTTTTTCAGATTTTATCAGACTGACTGAAAGGAGTAGTACTAATGATGTGGAAAATATAAGTAATGAGTCTGGATTGGTTTAATGCATCAATCTTTGTCTTATCCTTGTAATCAGAAATCGTTTAGATGAAAGACTATAAATGGCATGATGCTATGTAGTCAGAAGGGAACCATGACAACAGCACTTACTGCCAAATTGCAATCAATACAGATATTTTACCTTGTGGTGCATGGTGAGCAGGCCACTGCAACTGTGTGGTTAAGTCACAGAGGCATGCACTAACATCACAGTATGGTAAAAGCAGTTTGCACATGTCCTTATTTTCAGGGTTGCAGCCCTGCACCAGAACTTCCTGTCGCCTTTAGTGAATGTTTGGAATACTTCAGGGTTTGATGACCTGATAGCTTTACTTTTTTTACCCAGAAAGACTTCCTATTGACTTCAGTCTCACGTTTACACATACTGAGACAAGACTTCTCTGTGAATTATTGTTATACTGTGTTAAAACTACCAGTGGACAGTCCCATCATTTTTCAAGAACATACACTTTTTCATGCTTTTGCATAAATGTGCTTTCCAAATCCTAAAAGTTCTTGTTTTAATCACCTCAACTAAGCACTATTTCTAGTGCGTGTTGCAACATAGACACACACTATCATCATAGAATGAAACCTTCAGGACAGGTAGGAGAGTAGCAGCGGTCTCTTAGTTGGAAGATCACAGTATCACAGTATATCAGAGGTTGGAAGGGACCTCAAGAGATCATCAGGTCCAACCCCACTGCCAGAGCAGGATCACTTAGGGTAGTCTGCACAGGAAAGCATCCAGGTGGGTTTTGAAAGTCTCCAGAGAAGGAGACTCCACAATTCCCCTGGGCAGCCTGTTCCAGTGCTCTGTCACCCTCACTGTAAAGAAGTTTCTTCTCATGTTGAGGTGAATCTTCCACGTTCTAGTTTGAACCAGTTGTTCCTTGTCTTAAGGAACAACGGGTTCAAACTAGAACATAGAAGATGTTCAGATGATTTGAAGCAGGCCCTTTCTGTAAAGGCAGAGGAATCCCTCAAACCTTTTACATAGCTGCCTATTTTGTAGTGTCTGAATTACTTCTACTTGAAATGGTCTGAAAGAGATCTGCATGGAGTCAGTGTCTAGTTGTCACAGAGTTTTAGCTTCCACATAACATAAAATCAGGAAGTAGAATTGTTATCCATTGTTGGTCCATTTTTTTGGTGTCTTTTGAGGAAATTTTTGGCACTTGTGAGAGGATAGCAACTTATATGAATAGTATTCTGTTTATGGTAGAAAATCTTTATCAACTAGGAAGACTTTGCTTCATTTCCTAGCTATGGCCAGACTTTCATTCCAATCTCTTCTGGCTTGTTTGTTCTACACTCGGATCCCTTCAAAACAAGCCCTGAAGGCACTGATTTCCACTGGCCTGAGATATTTTCCAGACACTCACAGTTAATTTCTGTGCAAATTGTTAATGACCTTAATTTGACCAGTGTACCAGCTTCTTAAGTAAGACTTAAAATCCAGAGGAGTTAATCCTACTCTCTATCTTAAGATATAACTCAGAAGATCAAAGCTGCACTCTGATGTTCCTCTTGTAGTCAGTGAAGAGAAACTGATGCCAATGAAAGTAATTTTGGAACAATAAAAAAAAATCATAAGGCCAAAGTTAGCCAGTATGAATATATCTGTAAACACTCCTTCCTTATTTTTTACAGTGATTCATGTGAGCAGAAGTGCTTTGAAAGTGCAACACACCAGAAGCCTATTTTTCAAGTAAAATAATGTGTTCTTTCTGTATTTAATAGTCAAGGTAGGCTATCTTTCCCTTACAGCAGTCCAGCAGTTACTGTAGGAAGCTGACTGAGAAGTGGAAGGTCTTGTTTGAATTACCTTGAGGAGATCAGATTACCTTTTCTCAGACTTGGGAGTACCTCAGCCAGCTAGGAGCCTGTCTTCGTGCTATTGATGAGCTGCTGTGCAAAAATACAGGCATGGCTGACTGAGGGAAAAGGACTCCTTACCACCATGGTATGCACATCATCATGGTGTAAGCAGCAGCTGTGTGACCAGGCTGAGCCACCTCCGTGCGTTCCCACTCTGAAATGGACTGAGCTTCGATGAAGTCAGACACCGGAGACCACTTCAGCCCCAAACTGACCAGACAGTTTGAAGGGGATTTTTGTAATTTTATGAGAAGACCAAGAATTTGAAATTATACCTGGAAAATTTTCTGGGGACATTTAAAACCATGGGACAAGGCAAAGAAGTTGCTGGTTCATGCAGTTGGCCCAGTGGGCCTTACAAAAAACTCTCACTCATAACAAGGTAGTCATTGCATCTTGTGAGACTAGAGTATTAAGTGAAAAACAAAAAAAACACACACACAAAAAAAAAGATCTGTTCAGGAAAGAACGAGTTGGAGACTGACTTTTAAAGCTTTTTAAAGCCCAGATTTTTGAGTCAAGTCTAATGGTAGAGATAATCATAGAATTATTTTACTTATAGGTTGACCAAGACTGGCTTAGAAAGGCCATGGGGGGACTCATTCCTAGATGCATTCCTATTCCAAGGCAAATAGAGGAAGCATTATCGATAAAAGCTTCCCCTAAAGCTAACAGAAAAGGAATCACTGCCAAAATGAATGAACATGTCCAGAGAAGGGCCACAAGGATGATCAGAGGGCTGGAGCACCTCTCCTATGAGGACAGACTGAGAGAGTTGGGGCTGTTCAGTCTGGAGAAGGGAGGGCTCTGAGGAGATCTTACTGTGGCCTTCCAGTATCTGAAGGGGGTCTACAAGAAAGCTGGGGAGGGACTTTTTAGGATGTCAGGTAGCGATAGGACTAGGGGGAATGGAGCAAAACTAAAACTGGGTAGATTCGGATTGGATATTAGGAAGAAGTTTTACCCAGCACTTGGCCTTGTTAAATTTCATACAGTTAGCCTTGGCCAATTAGTCTAACCTGTCAAGGTCATGCTGTAAAGCTTCCCTACTGTCTAGATGATAGACACAGCCGCCCAGCTTGCTGTCATCTGCAGACTTCCTGAGGGTGCACTCCATCTCCTCATCCAGATCACTGATAAAGATATTAAAGAACACAGGCCCCAGTACTGAACCCTGGGAGACACCAATAGTGACTGGGTCCCAGTCAGATTCGATCCATTCACCACCACTCTTTGGGCCCAGCCATGCAGGCACTTCTTTCATCCAGTGCACAGTGCACTTATCCAAGCCAAGTGTCCTGAGTTTCTGAAGGAGACAGCGTTAAATGCTCTGCTAAAATCCACGTAGACAATGTCCACAGCACTTCCCTTATCCACTAGGGAGATCACCTTATTGTAGAAGGAGATCAGGTTAGTCAGACAGGATTTGGCTTCCTGTAGAAATTCTGAATAACATATGCAACTCTGATTGATTCTCTTACTTAAAAACAAACAAACAAACAAAACACAGCCACTGCCCCCCCCCCCCCCCCCCCCATTTTCTTCTGTTCAGGAACTGGGACAGTACTAAATATAATTAAAAAAACCCATCTATAACACTAATAAAAGAAGTGAGAGTGATAATCCTTTTGAATGGAACAAAAAAATTCCAAATGAATACTTTCAAAATATTTACAAAAAATGGCATAGAAGTGTACTGAAAGCACTGTAGGTTTTAAAAATTTTTATTTTGTTTCTTTAATCAACAACATTACAACATGAACCTCTGTACATTAAACACATAGAGATTTTTTGATGAGAATCTGATTGTTCCTTTTAACAATAATGGAAAACATTTGGCTTTTTACATGTCATGTCTCAGTACCATCCTACATCAAATCAAAACCTCATTCACTTTAAAAACATTGGTAATAAATAAATGTTAGGGAACCTGATACAAAAATGAATCTTTATTTCAGAACCCTAACTGTGAGTTTCAAGAGTCTTCTGAAAGTCCGTTTTGGAAGAGTGTTTATCTAAAACTATCTAATTTGTTTTGGCTTTCACCTATTAACAGAATATATTAGTCTCAGAGTCACTCTGATCCAGAACCATTAATCTGAAGATCACACAGGAATGTAATTTTTCAGCTTTTGCTTTTATTTTCTTATTTCAGTTCATTTTTTTAACAACGCAGAGAGTTGGCTTTATGACTATGTTTTACCAACTCATCCTGTGTTCCTGACAAGAAAAACTAGAGTTCAGAAAAATGGAAGCTAGTAATAGCATACAAGTGTATTGCACTATTTCAGAACCTCTACAAAGTATCATTCTGTTTCACCTTGGACAATGTCTCATACTACTTCTTTTTAAACAATCAAGGAATCTGTAAGACATGTCTGAACATCTCAGTTTAATTCACCTGCTGGGTTGCAATGAATACAGGCAACCAATCATTCATGCTTTTTATGTATTGCTTTGAATATATGGTAATGTGTCAGAGCATTGTTCTCAAGGGATAATCAATATGATATTCTGAGAGACAGTCAAGATTCTGTGTTCAAATCAGAATCTTGTAGTGACTAATTTTCACTTTTATGAGTGTATTTATAGGTATATTACAAAAAGTTTATCATCTCAGAAATCAATGAAGGACTCAATTGCTGTCCATTGCTCTGACATATTTTTAAATAACTAAAGGAAATAGAAATTTTCTGTTAAGGACTGTAGGACTTTGTAAGATACAAGAGGTTAGTAAATTATGTACAATCAAAACTTGGGGAAAAAATAAGTGCAGTTTTCAGAAAGATTAAAGGCTATTTCCTGTCCTATAGCTCTCTCTGGAATGACAAGAGATCGCTTAAGGGGATGGCTCATTTTATTCCTATCTCTTTGCAGCTTTATGAAGTGGGTAACATTAGCATCCATGCTCCATAGTTCCTTCATTCCCAAAATCTTGGAGAAATGCCCTTCAGATTTTGCTGAACTGACTTCCCTGTTGAAGACTGGAAGGATAAAGAAATAAAATATGATTATGGTTTAGTAGCTGGTCATAAAAGTGACAGAGACTGCATTAGCATAGTGGTACTGAGAACTCTGTGTAAATCTGCTGCACTGGACTTCCTGGTGATCCAGCTGGATCACTATGCTGCTGTTCGCCAGCTGGGGCTTAGAGCACAGGAGTCACCACTGTGTTCAAACATGCCTCTGAGAGATGAAGTAGCTTGTTTAAAATGTGCATCTTTGTAAATTCTCACGTGCATATCTCTTAACATTCATGGGTTTTGTGCCTTTTTCAAAATTCTTAAAATTATATTCTCAGCAAGGTTGATAATCCTCATTTCTCAGGGTGCTTTCTGAATGGATACTGCATTTCCTGCAACACAATGGAGACGTTTTGAGAGAATGTTAATCCTATGATTAGTCTCGCCCAGTAAATTCAATTTTTAATAGAGATACTGGATCTAGCTGATACGCCTAGCCAATTCATGTAACCAAAAAACATAGTCAGTATTCAGAAAAGTCAAGCAAGTGTTCATAGGATATAAACCACTAAGGTGTGATACATGCTCATGATGAGAAACATTTTAGCTCTTTAGGAGCAATTATTCCTGAATACATGGTTAACAGCTTCAGGCTCAGAGGTGTCAGTAGACCATGATCCTGTGTGCCTTCCATGAGCACTGTAAAACACTTCAACACAGAGAGAAAAGATTTTTCAGCAGCCTCTACCTTAAACCGTATAGTGCTTTCAAATGTGCCTTGTATGAGGCTGGAACTGAGCTGTTGTGTGCAGTGAACAAGTTATGCAAGAGCACCCCCTGGATAAAGCAAAAAGTGAAATCATTTCCTTCTCACCATTCTTACGAGTTATTTTGGCAGAATCATTGTATTACTTTGAATTGGCTTGTGTCACAGAATTGTTTTGGTTTTCCTGAGAACTGAGTGTGTACGTGTGTTGAGGGGCAGGCAGCAGAAGAGAAAAGGTGCTTTTCTATTCATATTCGTTATACCTAGAGAGATTATAGCCGTCGTAGAGGGTTCAACAGAAAATAGTTTGGGCGTGCTGCCATACACAAAGACCAGTGCAGATAAATCTGCCTTCATGAAGGGAAGTTCCAAGTCTTCTTTTCTCAAATATTGGTGTCTTAGGAGGCTTGTAACTGCTATAATCGGCTATACTTACACTAACATATTAAATACATCTAGGGCATAGGCCCAGGTGGTGTCCTGTAATCCTTGTTTAGTTGTTAGCATGCGTCATAGACAGCTTTGACCCACAACAGCTGGTATCCTCATTAACAGTCAGGCAGAATTAAGGGTTAGCAAGCACCAGGGATGGTTGCACAGAGTAGTGTGGACACAGCTACTCTTTTAAGGACAGAGAATTTAACTGTAGTATCATGCCTTTTGTTCTCATGCTGGAAAAGGGCTTCTGAGCTATTTAATTTAAATGTTGGCATAACTCCTTTAATAGGATAGTAAGTTGTCACCTAAGATATTTGGGGTTATATCTGTGTTGTACCTATGAAGTGCTAAATTCTTGAAGGTGTTTGAGAGTACTCATTTGCTACTGAACTGAGGTACTTAGTCATATTTGCAGTTCTCTAAATTTCCTTCCACAGAAAGTAAAGTGTTTATTTCCTCTGTCAGTGAATAGAAACAATAAAAAGTTAAATGTACCAAAATCCTATGGTCTGGGAGACCATATTACCTGAAAAGACAGTACTGTGCAAAGAGAAGGTTATTTGCCTTCTCTCCCATCTTTCATGGTCTAACTTGATTATCTGACTCTTTCTTTGTGAATTCACAAAACACAGACACAGAAGCATCCTGAGACTTCTCAGCATGCAAAACAGAGGCACTTTTGCAGTGCAGAATAAAAACAAATGTCAAAACCAACAACAACAAAACTTGCAAATTTTTAGTGATTATACCGACTATAATATAATAAAGAGCTATTTGAAAAATGCTATACCATTTCAGAGGACGAAAGAAGAAAATTGTGGTGTGTATTTTTCATCACAAGAAGAAAAAAGGAAAATGATAGTTTGGATTTTTTAACATTTTAATAAGAACTTTAATTCCAAATGAGGAGACGAGGACTTGCTCCCTAACTAGTGTATTAAACTCTGGAAAGTAAGTATCTTAAACTAAGCTCATCTGGACCACAAGTTACTTTGGCATCTTCATGTCTTTGTCCTTGGCAGTCCAGCATTAGACAGACATTGAACTGTTAGATGCCCAGGACCGTATTTCACATAATTACATTTTCTTTGTTTCAACAAATGACACAGATAAACATTTCTTTTACCTGTTCATATCCATGTTAGGCTTACCTTAGAGGTCATTTCTCGGACATGAGGAATATGAATTCACATTACCAATTTTTAAATCTTTGTCAAATGTGTGTCCTTAATGCCTCAGTAAAGTCACAATATAAAGACAAAATGATTTTATCTTGTAAGGCTTAGGTGGAGTCACTGTGTATTGACTTTTTATTTTGAATAGTCTATGATTAAGGCAGAATCCAAAAATAGACTGAAAATAAGATACAACTTTAAAAGAACAGTCATCTGTTGAGAACTGAAATTTGTATTTGAAACGTATTTAGTATCATATTCATTTACCAGCTCACTGTATAGTCGTAATGAAAATACATGCAATGGGACAGTAAGAGTATGACTGTGTCTTCTAAATAAGGTTGAGACTGACTCTTAACTAGGCATTACTGAAAAAGTAGCAATTGTGATTACCAGTTGTTATTCTAGTTTCTACTGGAGTTCTTTGCTTTTCTGTATCCATGTTTTAATTTTCTATGTCCTGAAATACTACGTCTATTTCTTAATTTAGCCATGGGATTTCATGTGCAATATTAGTAACAACAGAAGAGAATTACTGCATGCTTGTTAGTGACTTTAGAAGCATATAAAATTCTGAGTTCTTTATTTTAAACATACAATCACTTTTATTCAAAAAGTAAGGACAGAACTTGTAAGGACAGACAACTTTGTATGTGTGGAAGTGAAAAATCAACAATTATCCATTCGAAAGCCTGAAATGTGCTCTAAATTACTTCCAAAACAATTTTTAAAGAGGAAGCGCAGTTGCAAGAGCATCTGCTTTCTCTTAGGTCCTGTTGACACCATAACTCACAATGGCCCTGGTTAATATCATAAAACAAGATATCCTACATGGAGATGTAACTTCAGTATTTAATATTTGCCTAGTTTTACTAGGCACAGTTCTTACCTGCAGGATCTACCCTACATTCTCAATATACTCTGCCTGAAAACTGCATGTTTATGTAGAGTAAAAAGATGCATCCAATTTTGTCCTTCTCTAGACTGACATTCACAAGCATCTATTATTTCACGTGTTAATCTCTCTGACATGTGCTGTGGGGTACAACTTTTCCATAATATTTTCTGGGGTTTGTTGCATCTGTCTCTTTCCAGCACAAATTTCCTGGTGATTCCTATTTCCTGATAGCCTGAATAAAATCATGCTTTCTGTGATTCAAAACTCATAGAGGTGAAGAAGAATATATGTGAGAGGTTGCTTTTTACAGTATATAACAGTGATGATAACACATTTGACTGCAGATGCTGTAAATCACAGAAGTATAGTTACAAATGCAAGTCATGTTTTTATTTTGCTTACTGTTTTTTTATTTGACAAGAGTTGAATGGCAGACCTATGTAGCACAGACAGTTGTTTTGATCCAGCCCACAAATTCTCCTTTAAATATTGTCAGTTATTTGAGAAGATTGCTATCCAGACATGCATGCACATACACAGACACAAATATATTAACATCTCTTATCTGGGGAACAGACGTGTCATGGCTCATTTGCCATGGATAATTTGATATGTAATCTCTTGCTTGACAGCAAGTCACATACCTAGGCATACATACCAAGAAGAACTAATATGTTGTTGTTTCTCCTTAGATAAACATAGCTGCCAGTTCCTAGATCAGAGCAATCTGGTTTTATTACAGAAGTGCTAGGAGAAACCTCTTTATTAATTTAGAACTCCACTGCTACAGGTGTACAAGGACGCCTCACAGTAAATTTGTGTGTGAATTTTCTCAAGGACATATACAGTGCATGTCATGTCTATTCTCACTAACCTCTGAAGAGGTATGAAACTCTGGCAAATATGAGAATGCCTGTCTTTGACTTAACTGTCACATTATTTGTACTTTTTTTTTTTTGTCTGCTAAAGCTTTCTCATACAAAAATAATTGACAACTAAAACGGGCTCTTTCTGGTCAAGGCTTTCTCATCCTGAATGCATGCTTAGTCGCACCACTCCACATTCATAAATAGCTTGAGAGCTTTCAAGCATCTGGGGTCATTGTGCTTCACACAATTGTTCTTTGTTGTACTCTGTGAAGGAGATTACTTGAGGGCAAGCTGGAATTCCTGGATATCATATTTCTCACTATTGAAGGGCTATCTCCTTGAATAAAAAAAGCAACAAGGCTATCTGAAGTGACCTTGGCAATTGTTCACGTAGTTTACAATGTTATACAATTAGATATGAGTTCAAATCAAGAAGTCCTAGAAAATCATACGCATCATTTTCAGGCCAAATAACATCTCTGAGCTGGTCAATTTTGTTTCTAGATGTGGCATTTTCTGAAATACAGCTCTATGTACCAAACAAACTAATTGATTAGTGCTTTCTTTCATGATTTAGCTCTATTATAGCATTTCATTGTCATCAACCTCTGAGCTGTTAATCCCTATAAGCATATTTAAATTAAACATATATAATGGAAAAGAGTTGCTGCTGCTAGGAGTAATCCTTGGTAAGTAGAGCCAAAAAATCAAATTACAAGTAATCTCATTATTGCTAAATTAATAATATTAATGCAACCACTTGCTAATAGATAATCAAGTATTCAGCAACATATAATACGCTAAATTATTTTTCCTTCCTTTAGGCTGATAAAAATGAGACATGCAAGGGTAAGAGTCAACCTCCCTGCATACAAACTTTTTGATGTCATTCCTTAGTGAAAAGGTAAGAGATATCCAAGCTTCTAGAACACTAGTTTTAGGAAAAAAAGAATACTGGATAGTGAATGGAAATTAATATCCACAAAGAGGGAAAAGTATCACAGAGGCTGTACTTCATACTGTAGTCTATCGAATTCAGTGAAAAGAAACAGATATTGTGGCCACCACTGGAAAAGCTTCCACTGAATCTTTATTACATGTCCAAAACCCTAAAGACTCAAAGCCAGAGCACACCACACTTCTAATCAGTGTGCAGAGCAGTGTGTGCTCTTGGAACTAAGCTAACTTTAAACATTATCTTCTTCTCTGTTTTAAATTATACTGCAGAGTTTCCATTTCACCACTAAGCAGATCTCTTATTAAAACAAAAATTAAATCCCTACTGATTTAATGTATATCTTTTCCAAAGTGTGACACTTTTCTATCACAAAGCAGACTACATTGTCAACAAACATAATTTCACATTTCAGAAAACTTTGTGTTTTGAAACTTTGCTTTTTACAAAATGCTTAGATATCTTATAAACATGATATATAAATGTAAGATATGTTTTCTATTGATAAAACATATAAAAAGATTACTTGGCCAAAATGTATTATTTCATGTTACTAGAAATTGTCTGGAGTTTTTTTGGGTTCTTTTTGTTTCAGGAGTTCAGGGTGGGGTTCAAACATTGGGAACTTTTCTAAAAGACAAAATGTTGTAGTTAAAGAGTTTGCCACAACTAGCACTTTATTTTGGAAATTTAACAAATTTCAGGCTGCAGTTAAGAAAAAGCAGAGATATAAACCCAGGTTTTTCATTGATTTCTTTATGGCTACTAATGTATAAAAGCACTAGAGGGGTTTACTGTGTTTCAGGAGATTACAGATACCTATAGAGCTTCAGTAATTCATCTGTAGAAACCATGATACACAAGCATATATGAAGTTGATGAGATTTCACATGAATACCTGGTCTGTGGTACAGCAACCACAGCCAGTGCTGGGCTCACAGGAAGTGTAATGAAACCCAGATGCATTGTATTTTATTATATTTGGCCATCTTTTTCTGCTCTTTAACTAAAATATTTCTGAAGTCACAATAATATTGAATGCTCCTAAGCCAAATAAAAAGGCAGAAGGAAGCAGCACCTGAATTCCTCCTCTGTGAAAGCAAGCACAGTAAACATGTTTTAAATTGAGAAAATGTTAGTTCAGATCTCTGAAAAAGCACAAAATACAATACCTACAAATGTTTCAAGCATTAAGCTGGCAGAGATTTTAGTGGACACTGTAAACCTAGACATTTAAAGTAACTCATGACATTCACCTGAGTCAGCACAAACAGGGGTTTCATACATGCTACTTTCAAACTCATTAAGGGCTATACATCCGATGTTGGTGATGCTTATAACTTCAGTCTCTAGTATACAAGCTAAAGATGCATTTTCAGAGTTTGGAAGGGTCACAGATTTCAGTCTATTTTGATAGTCTCTTACAGCCAAAGTACCTCCTTGTTGATTTTGGACTTCTGCCCAAGGAAGTGGGGGAGGAATTTAACGTGGCCAGAAGTCTCTAAAACCTTCCCATTTACTAAGAAGGTCCATTGTGTAAAATCTTCATCTTCACTAAGAGTTTCTATTGTTAAATATTTTTTTCTGGGTTTTCCCAGTTTTCAACAACTATTCTCTTTTCCCTCTTTGAAGAAAGATAACATCCTGCCCAACCTCAAGTAGGGAACCCCCCCACCATGCGTGCGTGCATTTAAGCATGAATGCAGTCCTGTTCACAACTCATGGCAAGTACTAATGTAGATTTTTAAACAGCTATAGTTGAACTTGGACACTTTGATTCCAATGCCAATATACTCATGTTTGCTAAGCGCCTTTTTAGCCAAAGAGTGAACAATATTATCTAATACACTGTCTTTAGGAAGAGAATGAAAATGTAGTGAAGCTGTATGTAAATGCAGAAATCACACCTACAACAGAACTTCTCTGATTTTCAACCAAAATAGACTTGAGAATTAAGAAAAGGAAGAGGGATTAGAATAATAAAGGCACCTCCTTTCTATACATAAGACACTGACATACTATCTGTTTCATTTCACAATTTTTTCCCTGAAATTTTTCCAACATTTTTTCCCTTCTCTCATAAAGCTTTCAGCTTCTGAGGAAAAGGTTAAAAGCTGGTCTTGCCACAGATCAGTGCCTTGATATTGGGTACCTCACTTATATTTATCAGCTGTTAATGTTTCAAGTGTCCAGGGGCTGAAACAATTCTGTCAAGGTAATAAAACTTAGCTGATAATTTTCATAGCATTACTGGAGGATTCAAGATTAGTTTGTTTTTTGATCATGTTTTCCAGATCTCTACTGCATGGGAAATAGTCACAATGGGCATTAGACAAGCCACATAAACTCATTTCAAATATTTCCCAGTAATGAGGAATTATGTAGACTTCTAGTACCTTCTTCCTGAATGTTTCCTAAGAGGATTAGGAACTACATCCTCTTCGTTTTTCAGTAATAAACACATTGATCATACACAGTAAGTCATAACAGTAAGGTAAATTCTCCATTACATTTACTTGACCATTGAAGAAATTATGAAGATATAGACCAGGCTGAGACTACTTAATACTAGATGCCTGGCAGAAATATATGTCTTAGTGCTGTATCAGTCCTATGCTGTTTACAGACAGAAAAATAAGTACAAGCTAGTTTCCACTGGCTACAGAAATGGTTTCTCTTAGATAGGCTGTTCAGCAAGATGTCTCTTAGATGGATGTTCAGAAAGATGCCTAATTTAGACTAGATGGGTCTAGGCCAATGTTCTTCTTCACTAAAGATTAAAGTTCTCCGGTGTGATGAGGTGAAATTAATTATAAACTCGTGAGTTATTTCTACCACTTCAGAATAAACTACAGCAATCTTCACCTCTATGCAGTGTAGGCAATAACTGAATACAGACAGAAATACAGTGCAAAAAAAAGCTGTAAGCATCTCTAAGATTAGTTGTCTTTCTCTAACAACAGTGTTGTTTACATCTCTCTGTATCACTCAAGTCAGCTTTTCTTAGGTAATAGTACTTATTATTATACACACCATGCTGTCGTGCTCACAAGACTGCAATGTTTTTACTGATTTTTAATGTTTATAAGGGAATTAATCTTGGAAAATGCTGCTGAGATTATTTTTAGAGAAGGTAATAGACGTAGAGACACTTGACTATGTGGATTATTAAATCAGTGTTACTCATAGGTGAGATATGCAAGAATGAGCCACATGAAAGCACAATGTACTAGCTACGAAATATCTGCACTACAGTTAGTAGATTTAGTCAGCAAGTGCAGACCCATTAATCCTGAGGGACTTGTTGAGCTCTTTAACCTCATACCACGTATAAAGTGATCTATATTTTAATTTCCTAGTATTATTCGGAGACTACAAGAAGGCAAATTAAACATAACTAAAAATGTATCATTGTGATTGCACATAATTTGCAGAGTTGTCAGCTAATGAAAACTGTACCTAAACTTTGTGAGAAACATTTTATTCCCTTTTTTTTTTTTACATAACAGCTTCTATTGATAACCAAATGAATAAAGCAAGGCAGAATATAGAGACAACTTCTAGGATTGCAAAAACAAAGGTAAGGTTTATAAGCACTCTGGTGAATAGAATCAAGATTCAAAATTATCTTGGCAAACACGGAAAGTCATTCCAAAAATTTACAGTATGCAATTTTGTGAGTCAATAACAAAATAAAATATTAATAGAAAGAAGTTTATAAATGGCTTCAGAAGACAAATACTTAAGTAGTCAGAGACATAGCAGAAAAGAACCAGCAGAAGTCAATAATTTTGAGTTTGGATGGGCATAGCAGAGTTTGTTTAAGGACGTGTGCAAGTCAAGAAAGGCAGCTATGCATGTTTGCCTTAGCGCTGTTCAGCAGATGTTCATAAATCTTACTGAGAGTCTGTATTTAGAAATTCAGATTTTCTGATACGGTCACATGAACTTGTAGAGTGTTTGGCTTTTAAAGTATTTTTTACTTTTTTTTTTATATATATATATACAGGAGTGTCAAATACTTGCCTATGAAGTGCATATAAAATGAAAGGTATTAAAAATTAAGATAGGAAACCTGACAGGCCATAGGTGGACCACAGCATAAAGTCAAACTGTACACATGATGTATATTCTCAAAATAGAGTTTAACTAGGATGCTTCCTCAATATGTTCCTGTAAGAAAGTTTCTGGGGATTTTTTAAATGCCACTTAGTCATCAGTGTGCTCTTTTTCTGTCTTATCCCAAGGGCAGCTCCATTTACAATAGCAGAAGTATTCACAACACCTTCATTTAGTACTCATTTAGGATTATCTCTGAGGGAGAACCATGCCTTTCTTATTTATCTTTTCCCTCCTTACACCTGTGGGTATTCCAGGGGAGCCCATTTGTAAGGTAATTTGGGTCATGCACACATCTTCTGGAATCTAGCCACACTGACAGCTATTTAATGTTAGTAAATATACTATGCATGAGCTCCAGAGACTGCCACAGTTAAGCAGACAGAAAATTAATCTGACAGGTGATTTACTGGTCCTTTCTGCAGTTTGTCAGCTCAGACACAGAGGAAACTGCTACTGCCAGCAAAAGGGAATGTGTGCCTGGCGGTAATGATGTGCCCGGCGGTAATGATGTGCCCAACTGAGATTTGTCCCCAATCGCTCTCCAGTAGTGCATCTTAGTGACAAACTGCAGTGGGGCATATCTGCAGATAAGAGGTGTATTCCTCAGTTTAAAGTGTAACAGGTGCTGAATCCATGAAGTGCAGATGAGGTTTTTGTTACTTACTGTGTGGCTTTGCCCTTCATACTTCTGCTTGTCCTTCTTAAAAAGCAAAACAAAACAAAGCATCATACTTTTTTCCTTTCCTGCCTTTCTCAGGAATTATGCTGTATGTTCACTTCCTTTTTTGCTGAAAGTAGGTACTAAGCTTTTTATTTTGGGGATGTTATAATAGCAAAAGGTTTTGTTATAACTTTTTCCCAGGGGTAAATGCTGTGATCAATGCTATAATACTTTCTCCAAATTACGTCACACTTCATAATCTTAGAAATCTGGATTTTGCTTTTATTTTTTGAGTGCAAGGCACACATTCAAAGGAACATAGGAAAAAGTTTACCACATGTTTATTTTTACATATGTAGTGGGAAGATCAGCAGCACACACTGCAGGACCCAGGTAGTTTCCTTTCTGTTTTCCTGAAGAATAAGGAATCAAACAGGTGTTTTCACAGGAGCATTTTACATGTAAATCCCACTGAAAGACAGATATCTTAAAAAGGAGTGTTTTGTAAGGATGAGTTTTAAGATGTCACCTTCCTACATCACTGTATCTTGTGTCAAGCAAGCTATCATGATCACACCTCTGTCTGCAGCAGGAAGGCTCTCATACTGCAGGACCTAGCCTTACAGCATAAATACTGACTCTGCTTGTATTCTACATGCTTCAGCAAGCATAAAAAGTTGAACTAGAGAGAAAAATTTGGATTAACAATTTCATTAAAATATCCTGTTTCATTGAAGCTAGAACATATTAAGGGGACTTCTAACTTACACAAAAAGATTCAGCTTTAGCTTTTTTCAGTAAGACAGTCTTTATCCTGTGAGAACACAACCAGCCTTGAATACAGGGATTCTTCTCCTTGTTGTGCTAGATAAGCAATCTGCTCTGAGCCCAACAGCCCTCATACCAAAAAAATGCCAAAATTACTCCATATTCTTTGTGTGTGTTTAAACATGGTGTGGTGTTGACCTACTGTCTCTAGGTCAAGGAGCCAAATGGCTCTTTTCTCCTTATTTTCACCCCTTGGTTCCAGTGAAAATGCCATCTTTCCCACTGAATATTGCCTTTCATACACATACTGAAATACTGAATAAAACTGGTACCTCTAGATTTTCATATAACCAAAGGCGATAACACTTGTTTTACTGAGGAACAAGAACAGAACCTGGAAAGCAGAGAGGGCTGCTGTAGAAAGGGTTGCTTTCATGCAAAGTCAACAAGCTACGCTCCTCACTCACTGAAACTCAGAGAAGTGGATAGGGAAAACAGCCACTTTTGTTATAGATCCAGTATATTTTTCCTGCATAAAACCAGAGGACTTCAGTGGCTGGGGCAGTGAGCATGAAATCTCTTTCAAGTACTCAAAAATAAAAACACAAGGAATTGACTGTGGTGAGTTAACAGTGGCTGAACACCAGGTAGCCAGCAAACCACTCTATTGCTCCCTTTCCTCAACTGAACAGGGGGAGAAAACATGACAAGAAGCTTGTGGGTTGAGATAAGGATAGAAGGAATCACTCACCAGTTGCTCTCCTGAGCAATCTGGGGAAATTAGTTTAATTTATTAGCAATCAAATCAGAGTAGGGTAATGAGAAATAAAGTCAAATCTTAAAAAAAAAAAAATCCCCACCTCTTACTTCTTTGGAGGCTCAACATCATTCCCAATCTTTTCTACTTTCCCCACCTGAGCAGTGCAGGGAAATAGGGAATGGGGGTTGCAGTCAGTTTATTAAATGTCTCTGTCACTCTTTCCTCTCCTCAGACTATTCCAGAATGAGTGCCCCACAGAGTCACAAATTCTGCCAATAAATCCGCTTCAACACAGGCTCCCCTTCCCATGGAGCCACAGGGATTGCCAGGAGCCTGTTCCACTGTTCCCATGGGGTTGCAGCCTCTTTCTGGCATCCAGATCCTCCATTGTGTGGTCCTCCTCAGGCTGAAGCTGAATATCTGCTCTACTGTTATGGGCTGCATGGGGACAGACTGCCTCAACATGGTCTTCACCATGGGCTGAAGGCAATCTCTCTTTTGACACCCCCAAACACCTCTTTCTCCTCCTTCTTCACCTTGTCTCCTGCTGAGTTTTTTCTGTCACATATTCTCACTGCTCTCCTGGTTGTTGTTGTGCACCAGTCCTCTTCTTAAATATGTTAGCACAGAGGTGCTACTACCATCACTGATGGGCTTGGCCTTGGCCTTGGCCAGCAGCAGGTCCATCTTGGAGCTGGCTGGTATTGACGCTATCAGACACAGGCGAAGCTTCTAGTAGCTTCTCACAGAAAATATCACTGTGGCTACCCAACCACCACAGTTTCACTATTCAAACTCAATACGATATCTTAATGACCTTTAAGATAATTTTGAAATGTGTGGGGTTTGGGTTTGGTTTATTTTTTTTTTTTATGGAATATGAACTATTGCTTAACATAATAAAAATATATTAATTATTCTAATTTATTTCTTCAGTTCTGTTTTTTTCAACAGAGACAAGATCAATAGTGTTAAGCACCAGAAATTATGCAAAAGAATTGATGTTACAGTGAAAGCTAGTCAGAAATAAACCTAGTCCTATCCACTCTTGATTAGTCTGTAATACTGGGAATGGGAGTAGACATGATGTTTCTCTGGAGTACACAGGAATCATTTCAGAGTTTCCACCTGAGCCCATCAAGCAAATTAAGGGTTACCCAGTAGAGCCTGAAGCCAATGGACTTGCAGTATCCTCAGTGCAGAACTGACCTTGCAGCCAGCAGTTCCAGCACTTAAATTTGTGTCTCTGTTGTTTGGACTTTGTATATAGAAACCTCTGGGGTTTCAATATGTCAAGTAGTGAAGCAGACAGTTTTATCTGCCTGTCCAGGTTTCTGAGGAGTATGTGCTGTCTTCCAGACTTACTGGGACTGGGCTCTTCAGTATTTGCACAGCAGGCAGTCTCTACTAATGCTCTGGAAAGTTTGACCTTAAAAAACAATGGGAGGGGAGAGGGGGGGGAAACTACTTTTCAAGGCAGCAAGTTTGAAATTCAGATTCTGAAGTATTCTATATAATGGAATTTTCTTGCTCAGACTAGCTTGAATTCTAAAGCTTGAAGACTTAGGCCCTGCCTATTCCTACAAGAAATCCACTCTCAAGTCTAAAAGAACAATATTCACCTTATACACTGTTGAATACAGGTTTAGGACTTCATTGAGGGCATGATGGCTTTAGGGTATAACATTGTTGCCTTCACTTCTTCACTCCCACTGTATTTTCAAGGCCACCCTCTCCAACAGCAGATGTTCTCCAAGAAGAGGAGGAGAAAGTACTAAATTTAGAGCGTGGAGTGGTGTACACTGTGCAACAGAAAAGGAACTCTCAAGATAACTATTGAAACGGTAGTTAGGCTATGCTTATTTAAAAACAGGAAAATTGATTTAAGAGATCTATAACTCCTGATAGTTTGTGCAATGACATGGTGGTTGGTGTTTTGTTCTCAGCTGCTGTCATTCCCTTCCGCAGCTGTCTGTGATGGTTTCTTATGATTGATGAGGTTACAATATTACTGAAGTCATGAGATGTGCTTCAGAAATAAACATGAGGGATCTGACTAGCTGGAAATGTTGGTTTATAGAGTGGTATTAACAACATTATTTTCTTGTTATGGAATTTGAAGGCGGTGGAAAACTGCAAACTTTTGGTGAATTTTTTTAGGTTGTTGCAAGATTTCTATATTCAGTTATATCCTCTGCTGGATGGAATTAAGACCCATGCCTGTCATCCTGCCCTGTGTACCACAATATAGGTTGTTCTGCATGTTCCTGTCCCTTGTTCAAAGGCCTACAGATAAAATGCCTAAAACGTTCTAAGGAGTAAGGACTCTTCTTGCCTGGTAAGCATGATGATTACCTGGCTATCAAATCAACCTGCTACTTGTTTTCTCTTTCTAGTCAAATGAATCTTGAATTCTTTTCCTGTGCAGTAGAACAGCTTAAATAGAATGAAATAGAAACACTTCCAATGCAGAATAGCCAATAATAGTTGGAGTGTTTCTTTATGGACATGAAAGTTTGAAATATCTCAACCAAGAAAAAGTCTCTCCTGGTTACTTATGTATGCTCTTTGGACACACTGTGAAAGAGGATACAAATGCTGAGATCATTTTAGTGATGAAAAGTGACTTCACTCAGTGCTTTTAGAGGAAGGAAGAATGTTCTAGTCTGCAGATCTTGACTTGAAAGAGGCAATACTTTACAGACTCCTTGAAGTGAACTGATGTGAGTTTTGTTTGTGTAACCAGATTTTCCTGCTGGCTATTCCTAGGCAGCCCAGTAACAAGCACTTTGTTCATTAAAAGCTTTGTATAGGGGCTCTGACATCTACTTTTCAAGTAGCATGAAACTTAACTTGCAGTTTAAAGATTCATAATGGAGTTGACTCAGAGTCCTTAGTATTACATGTGATATGATAGACTAGAGCCTGCCTCCCAAATCATAAGATTCAGTATTGAGGGGGAAAAAAAATCAACAGGTGCTGCACTAGGATTTCATAAATATATTTTTGGTTATTTGTAAAATCTACTGATGCGTCGAAGTATTTTCAATTTTAAAGCAGATGTTCCTTTGGGAAAATTCTCATCAAATTCAGGAGTTTTGCATTAAGAGGTTTAGTCTCCAGAGCACTAAGGAATAGAGTTACATTTGCTTTTTCTGATATATTCCATCAAACATGAGTAAATATTATTGGTTTTTTTTTTCTTTTCTTTCTATGGTGATTCATAGCATAGAGTCTATTGTTAAGAATGGATACATGCCGCTTTCACAGCTGAACATATTGGAAAAATCTAAAATAAATAGAAAGAACTAGATGACAAAATTATTAAAAGCTCCTGATGGCATGCAGTGCATTTGTAGCTCATGAGTGGGAGAATATTGCACACTAACCATTGTTAAGAAACAATCACTTGCAAGCTCCTTTGCTTGCTGAGGAAAGGGGGGTGCTACATGTATTTTTTAATATTTGAAGCTAAGGAGATAAATCACTTGCCTCACATGGGAAAAAGATGTATGATGAAAATGGCTGGTCTCTTAATATGGAAAGGGTGTCAACATGGCTTTATTGTCACAGTTCATATACATGACATTTCACAAATATCTGTTGTCCACAACCAGAAGAGTATTTCTCCCTGTGGATTTCTCTCTTTGCATCAGATTTAACTCTTAACCTGATAACTGAGGTCAGTCAAGTGTCTCAGAGTGCTCATGACAAAGGGGTGTGTGCTCTCTCCAAATCAATTGGATGGGAGTGTTTGCCTTTGATTTTTAATCCTCTCCACAGTAAAGATACTTCACTTTGTGTAGTACATCAATTTCAACCTCCCCTCCTCTGTGAGTAAATACTCCTGCCAATACATTTCTTCCTGAAGGCTTAAATATCATAGAATCATACAATCATACAATCATAGAATCAGTCAGGGTTGGAAGGGACCACAAAGATCATCGAGTTCCAACCCCCCTGCCATGGGCAGGGACACCTCACACTACATCAGGCTGACCAGAGCCTCATCCAGCCTGGCCTTAAACACCTCCAGGGATGGGGCCTCAACCACCTCCCTGGACAACCCATTCCAGGCTCTCACTATTCTCATGGGGAAGAACTTCTTCCTCACATCCAGTCTGAATCTCCTCACTTCCAGCTTTATTCCATTTCCCCCTAGTCCTGTCACTACCTGACATCCTAAAAAGTCCCTCCCCAGCTTTCTTGTAGGCTCCCTTCAGATACTGAAAGGCCACTTGCATCAGTCAGATGTTTGTTCTCTTGCATGAGAAAACGCATGACTATTGTTTTTATCTAACTTCAGGGTTTTTTTTGCATTCCTGACACTGACTGTAGCGTTTGACTGTCTTCCATCTTCACTGTTAAAAAGACAAAGCTACACTTCGTTTTGTGGTGCGCACATGGTCCGTTCAGTTGGGTTTGTAAAAGAACACTACTTTCAGGATGACATTGGCAGGGATTAGAAGTAAAAGTAAGCATCAGTCTTGCAGAGACTGAAATGGATGGTGAAAAATGGTCTTAAAAGCACCAGAGCTTTACATTCTTGAGCAGAAGCATACTGTCTTTTCATCAGCCTTTGGATGGATACAGGTGCAGGAGCACTGCCTGTGCTATCCTTCAGATGTTGGGCTTCACAAGCCCCTGTGGATTGGAACAATCTTTTGGCTGCACTGTAATCAAGGGGTAGTTACAGTCATCTAGACATGATCTTACTGTGTGTAGTCTAGAGAAAGCCCTGTAGCTCTATAATCGTGTCTGAAAGATTGGTGTACACTTGATTGCTGAAACTTAAGATGTTTAGTTTCATTATCAGTTCTTAGGCGAGGCAGATTGAAATTACTATGGTTATAAGCAAGAGCTGCCTGTGCAGATATGTCTTGTGAAAGGTGTTGATTTCCTTGTCTTGATTTAATTAATCTTTGATATCTAATTACTAAGGGTCTGATTATTTTCTTAAAAGTATTCCCAGGGCTTAGAATCACAGAATCATAGAGTTGTTTTGGTTGGAAAAGACTTCTAAGATCATCAAGACCAAACATCCACTGTGTTTTCAAGTGCTCCTGTGCCATCCTTTGGCTTCTTTCTAGCCAGCCCCGATTTGCAGCTTTTTTCCTTCTGACCTAGGTCTAAAACTCTTTCAATGTGCCCTGAAAACTTCTGGCCTAAGATCCTTTTCCCCTTCTGAGACAGGTGTATCCTGTCTGTTTCCAGCATACCTCGTGTCCTGTAAATCAACCCATGATGTCATTCTTTGTTACTGAAGAAAGACTCACAAAAAAAAAAAAAAAAAAGGTCTTGCATTATGTTCTTAAAATAGCAAGGTTACTCACATCAATAAACTAGATTATTTTTCAGGTTAAGGAAAATCCCATATAAACTCACACAGACAGAGCACAGAAAATCATGGCAAAGCACAGGTAATGCACCGACAAGGTCTAATTGTGGGAAAAGAGATCCAAAATACTTAACACTAGCTTAGTGAAAATATCTTTCCTGTAAAACATTTACCAAAATTGAAAGTTTTCTGAGAAAAATATGAAATATCAGTGTTGAAATGAGCTAGAGCCAAAGCATTTTTTTGAAAATCAGAGATCTTTTGAAATCAGAGTAGTGTTTCAAAGTACTCCAAACAAACACATCGTAGTTCCTATCCTGCAAGACCTCTCAGTGTTTCAGTTTTATTTCCAAGGAAACAAAACATCTGTCAGGGCTTATTAAGAATTCCCCAGAATGAAGTAGTGCAACAAAATTTGTGTAGGCAACAAAAGGGGAAAAAAATCCCAACCAACCAACCAACCAAAAAAACCCTCCTTATTCTAGAACTCCCTGACAAGCTCTTCAGCTTTTGGAGCTCTGAAAGAAATTAATTTTAAGTGAGGCAGGAGAGAAACATCAGGTAAATATGTCAATAACACAATTTAGCAGATATAGCGTTCTGCATGCAGGCAGAGGTCAGTAACAATATCTTGAAATTAGGCCATATGACACCGCTAACATAGACTCATGTTAGTACCTGTAGATTAGAAGATTCTGGATATTTTGGGTGATGTGTCAGGAAAAATGTTGTCTGCTCATGTTAGTGAAATGAACCTTATGCTCTCTGGCTTATGCAAGTCTTCCTAATTTTAAATTTACTTGACCTTCACAGTATGCAAACTTATTTTGAGTATAATAAACTTCCAATAAATATTTACTGCCATTTTCTACCAAGTAAACTATTATAGGGGAAAAAGAGCAAAAGTTTTACAGACACTTTAATATTTTGAAGTAAAGAGAATAGTGAAAAAAATAAAAACAACAACAAAAAATTCTCCTTACATTCCCTTTTCCAGAATTTTATGTTTTCTGTGACTGGGAAATCAGTGGAAGTAGAGAATTTTTTCTAAATTTGGATATGTGACAGTAATTTTTTACAGAAGTATCTGGCTGTTACAGAATTGATGTCAATCTTCAGTCCTAGGTTCTCTCCAGTGTTCTTGAGAGTACTCCTGCTGCTACTGACATCTGTAGATATTGCTCTTCTGGAATTCAAAGGATATTTGGGTAAAAAGGATGGTGAATTTCTGCTTTTTCCTCCTAGAATAGTGGTTACACTGTCTACATCTTCTAGACATTGTGGGTAATTTCAATAAAAGAGGGTCACTTTGAATAAAAAAGGATTGGACGTGGCACTTGATGCCATGGTTTAGTAGTCATGAGGTCTTGGGGGACAGGTTGGACATGATGATCCTTGAGGTCTTTTCCAACCTTATTGATTCTGTGATTCTATGTTTCTGTGATTCTTTGTTTGGGGAGTTTGGGGGGTTTGGGGTGTTTTTTTTCTTCAGTATTATACGTTATTCTCAAAGCTGCTAGGTACATTGCCACTGTTTTAATTTTCTGGGGTTTATATATACATATCTGTGCTAACACATTATCTCTCTAATGCCCCATACTCCAGACGAGGTTGCCTCATGAAAGGTTTGTCTTGTCTTAAATGTTTGAAAACAAAATTCCTAACAAAACTGTTCAAGAAACTGAAGCCTGGATTTATATTTGTTATGAACATAAGGCATACACTATTACTAGTTTCTTGGGTTTCCAAAGGCAAGCTGGAAAAGATTTTGGGATTGCTGGAGATGTTTGCCAAAAAAAAAAATCTCACAGGCTTTTCTGTCAACATGTCAGCCAAACACTGAGCAGATGATTAATGTGACCTGCCACTGTAAGCAAATGAGAATGCTTAGGGTTCCCTAAAATCATCCTTCATATCATTTCTGGTTATCTACCAAAATGCTTTGATAGACTTTGAGAATATACATTTATAGGCATACATATATACATGAAAATATACATAAATATACATAAATACAAAAAATACAAAAATTTCTGAGACTGGTGAGTCTAGGACCAATCTCTCCCAGTTTTAAGCGTTGGTTTTGAACTAGTTTCTTTCAATTCATTTTTTAGTGAAATTAGAAATATTGGTTCATTTCTTTTTTTTAGAAGGAGGCATCTGAAGAGGGTTAAGCAGCTTTAGGGTGTGGATTGTCCACCTCGTCCTGTTCACTGAAAAGCTAGCTCAAATACAGACAGATGTGTGCAAACAAAACAGAACCAAGAGAGTCTGGGCAGAGACAGAAGCATAGCCCTTTGTCCCTTGGTAACTTCGACTGTCATATAGTTTGTGTTGTAGTTATCGCTGGAATGATGAGGACATTTGGCCAGGGTCTTTATGCTACCAGTTTCTACCTAGTGGAAAAGTCAGTTTCTCAATGGGGAAAAACAAAAAATGTCCAAGAGAAGAAGGGAGAAGGGTAATGATAAATAGAAGGTTATGATTAATTAAAAATAAAATTAAAAAAAAAAATCTAGAACGCCAGAACTGAGTTTTCTTAGAAATAAAGCTTTCCTATTGCTTTTGTTTATTTTTGGGTTTCGGTATCTCTTCACAAGCTAAATGTACTCTGCTCTTTCATGAGTCAAAAGGGTATAGTCACAAAAATGTAAAAAAAGTTATCACATTATTGAAAAATGTATAGGATATTTTCAGGATAGCAGGTACTCTGAATTAACTGGTACAATATTACACAGGAATGTCAGTGACCACTTAAAAACATCCTTAGTTAATATATATTTTGCAATAAGTTTAAAAAAACAAAACAGCCACAATAAAACAAACAAAAAAAACCAAACGCCCCAGAAAGCAGATGACAGGTCTTAATACAGAACTTTTGAAGAGAAAAGATAGAGTGAACTGCACTGATGATACACCTACATGTGTACCCATGCATCTACAAAATATTGCTGCTGGGGCTGGAAAACTCAAAATAGACAAAGCTTTCCCTCTTAAGGTTTGTCTTCACAGCTGCACATATCGAGAACTTTACAATGTCTGGTTTCTTCAGGCAGACTGAAACAATTACTCAAATGACTGAAATGTTCCAGTTGATGACAATAAACTTGTAATGTAGAAGCAATGCTATGGTCTTGTGTGGTCTAAATATCTACACACTGCTACCAGCATACTCAAAGTGGCAGTTCAACCCAAATCCTAAAATCCTTGTTTTAATCCCATTCTATGTAAGACTGTATTTGGAAGACAAATAACTCTTCTAATTAATAATAAAATGCAGTATTAGTAAGTACCATGACAAATACCAAACGCTTGTTGTTATTCATTTCGTAGGATCACAGGATGTCAGCGTTTGGAAGGGACCTCCTGAGATCATCAAGTCCAACACCCTGCCAGAGCAGCACCATAGAATCCAGCACGGGTTGCACAGGAATGCATCCAGATGGGTCTTGAAAGTCCCCAGAGAAGGAGGCTCCACAACCTCTCTGGGCAGCCTGTTCCAGTGCTCTGTGACCCTCACAGTGAAGAAGTTCTTCCTCATGTTGAGGTGGAACCTCCTGTGCTGTAGTTTACATCCATTGCCCCTTGTCCTGTCACAGGGTGCAACGGAGAAGAGCCTGTCCCCTCCCTCTTGATACCCAGCCCTCAGATATTTATAAACATTTATTAAATCCCTTCTCAGTCTTCTCCAGACTAAACAGCCCCAGGTCTCTCAGACTCTCCTCATAAGGCAGTGCTCCAGTCCCTTAATCATCCTTGTACCCTCTGTTGGACTCTTTCGAGTAGATCCCTGTCCCTCTTGAACTGGCAGCCCAGAACTGGATGCCTCACCAGTGCAGAGTAGAGGGGAAGGAGAACCTCCCTTGATGGCACGCTTCTTTAATGACAGCGTTGCTATTTAATGCAAGGAATCAATTTGATATGTGATGAGTGTGTCAAGGCTAGGAATAATGTAGAATGGATGGGAAAATTGTATTAAAGTTAAGTGAGGGATCTGTTATGATTGAATTTGGATATATGAATGGTTGGTGTTTAATTATTGTTGTATAGGGAAGGTGATAGTTATGATTAGAAAGGTAGATATTGGTTATAGTGCAAGATGGTTGATGTATCATTGTTTATCGAAATGTATGATGTGGGGTGTGAATATGAAGTAATTATGAGTGATATAGGGGAAATATGTGTAGCAGCATTGTCTATGCATTAATGTAGGTGAATGGTTGAATATTTGAAGACTAAGGGGTGGGTAAGGGTATTAATAGTTAAGTTCGTTGGCTGGAATTGATATGTAGTTGATCACTTGAAGGAGTGTTAATGTGGGATATGTCAATTATTGAGTTATAAGGTAGTTGGGAGGATACATGCAAAGTAAGTAGGATAGTTACAATTATGATTACGACATCACAGAAGGCTATCAGATTTGTCAAGCAGGATTTCCCCTTGGTAAATTTCATAGAATTATAGAATGGTTTGGGTTGGAAGGGACCTCCAAGCGTCATCAAGTCCAACCCACTCTGCAGTCAGCAAGGACATCCTCAACGAGATCAGGCTGCCCAGGGCCTTGTCAAGACTCACCTTGAATATCTCCAGGGATGAGGCCCCAACCACCTCCCTGGGCAACCTGTTCCAGTGTTCCACTACCCTCATGGCAAGGAACTTCTTCCTAACATCCAGTATAAATCTACTCTTCTCTAGTTTCAAACCATTGCCACTTGTTCTATCACTACAGGCCTTTGTAAACAGTCTCTCTCTCTGTCCTTCCTGAAGGCCCATTCCTGTACTGGAAGATCGTTATTAGGTCTCCCTGGAGCCTTCTTTTCTCCAGGTTGAACAATCCCACTTCCTTCAGCCTGTCATTGTAGCAGAGGTGTTCCAACCCCCTGATCATATTTGTGGCCCTCCTCTGGACCTGATCCATCAGGTCCACATCATTCCTGTATTGAGGGCTTCAGAGCTGGACACAGTACTCCAGGTGAGGTCTTACCAGAGCAAAGTGCCAGAATCATCTCTCGATCTGATTTGCACATCTCATTTAAGAAAAAGAAGCTGTTAGTACAGAAATACAGAATCCATGGGACTGTAATTTTGCAGTAAGACAAACTCAACTTTCTCTTGCTTATAAATATACTGAATTTTTGCCAGCTACTGTACAGTTTTTATGCAGAAGAACGAAGTTCTTCTGCTAAAGAGAGTAATATGATGTAATTGGCCCTCACACCAGTTATGTCTGATTGTTCTAGTGAAACTACTTTCATCATTGTAGGAGCAGAATATGCAGCTGATGATTTGCATGCCTTACTGATTCTAACTTTTGTTGACTCTGACTTTTTTGGCAAATAACCTATTTGTCAAACACAGGTTTTGAGTATATATAAAAAAAATCTGCCTACGCATCTTCACATCTCTCAAACTTGTTCCACTGAAAAAGATGAAGAAATAATATAGTTTCAACTTCCATGTTTCTGAACCCTGTCCTCTATGGGACCTGTGGAAAGGGCTGTCACTGCCGTTGTGCTAGATTACATGGCATATAGCCAGTGTACTGTGCAAGAGAGTAGTTTCAGCTGGTTTTCTGCTCATGGTGGAACTTTCCCTATACCTACTGTACCTTGAAGTCATCACTTTCAAGAAAAAAAAGATACGTGTGTATAGAGCTCTGGAAGGATTTTTTTTTGTATTTTACATAGTATCACTTAATACGTGTAATTAGATCTCTCAGTTAACCTTCGGGAGGAAGAGTTTGCTTCAGAAAGACATTCCTTATTTAGATTCATCTAAGAATAAAAATATCTTCCAGGTTCCCTTTTAGCCTCTGAGCAAAGGACTTAATGACTTGCTTGCACTGCTATATTCACATGCAGCTCAAGAAAATGTTTTTTCTTGCATGGCAGGTTACTGCAAATAGCAATCACAAGTTGTAAGTACTTTATAATTAGTGCTGACTGAACGACTATAAATAGCCCTTTGGTTCTAATTCTAGTTCATTCTATGGCCTTCATTTAGCAAGAAACATTCAGGTAGTTGTATCTTAAATCTTGGCTCCTAATAAAATCCATGGAGGGAAATGAAATTTAAGAGCTTAAGCTGGGAATGTGAACGTTTTCTCTGCCTAACACACAGCTCTGTTTTCAAAGGGTGAATCTGAGAAGATTCAGGAGAAATATATAAGTAGGAATGTTATTTGCTGTACTGTAGAACTGATAGTTACCAAATTATTGATTCTAACTGGTTAGAACTCATATAGGAGAGAGAGAAGCAGAAAGGCTTACAAGTTGTCACTATGCAGATGTATCACGATTATATGCATCCCTCATAGTCTATCTTAGACAGAAGATGCTTTAATGAGCCAAGTAAGTGGCCTCTCAGTGGGGTCCAAATTTGAAACATTTTTGGTGGCCTCTCTTTTTTGTGATGGATGACGCTGGTCTTGTCTCCAAGAAGAGAAACTCAATGAAAGCAGATAACAGTGCGGGTTAGAGCAACAATGTCCAGATGTAGCTGAAAACTCTTAATTCCTGTGTCAAAATATGTAATTACTTAGACTGTACAGGGGTTCAACTGCTTGGCAACTTTTTCTACCTTGATATATCTTACTGTCTTGGCTTTCTTCTGCCTGAGCTGAAGTGACTAAAATCTATCCCTATTGTGTTTCTAGCATAATCAAGGATCAGGCAAGTGAGACAATGGTCAGTCCATGCCTGGTATTTGTCTTAATTGTCAGTAGCATATAAAGCAGTCCAATTCACACAAAAAACTACCCTGTTTGAGGGGGTAGAAACAGCATCTTCAGATGAGTGTCTACAGGCAGACAGAGTAACAGAGCAAATACTCTGCCTTCTCCTTGTTCTTCCTGTGCTATTTTATTTTAGTCTGTTGTATCAAAATATTCATGTTCATTATGTCATCTATCTTTGTCCTAAAATTAACAATTTATTTCATCAATGTGTATAATACCTGTAGACAGGAGGTGATTAATCATAGAATCATAGAATCAGTCAGGGTTGGAAGGGACCACAAGGATCATCGAGTTCCAACCCCCCTGCCATGGGCAGGGACACCTCACACTACATCAGGCTGGCCAGAGTCTCATCCAGCCTAGCCTTAAACACCTTCAGGGATGGGGCCTCAACCACCTCCTTGGACAACCCATTCCAAAGTCTCACTACTCTCATGGTGAAGAACTTCTTCCTCACATCCAGTCTGAATCTCCCCACTTCCAGCTTTATTCCATTCCCCCTAATCTTGTCACTACCTGATACCCTAAAATGCCTACTACCTCTCATTAACTTACATTAGATGCATACATATTATATTAGAAAAGTAACTCTTAATATTGATCTCTGAAAAAAATTTCAAGACAACACCAATTACATCTCATCTATCAAATGCTGAATAAATCATGTCCACATTAGAAACCATGCAATTGATGAGGCTGCTAGTCTCTTGTGTAGGGTGAACAGTGTGCCAAGTAGAGGAGCATTTTATGAACGTTTTAAGTGCCATGTAAATAGGGCACAATTAAAATGAGTCAGAGGGATCATTTTTAATGATATATTAATAGACACTTAAGGAAGAAAAATAATTTTGCTGAGAGTTTTGTAGTATTGGTATTATATGATGGACAACGACTATGTTTTTGTATTATTATAGTCTACTGCAGCTCTTGATTAGTTTTATTTCTGTGCCTCCCCTGTTTTCACAGTATCTTTCTCACTAATGTTTCCCTGTGCTACTTCCAGCTTCCTGTTTATTTTTCCTCTAAATTTTTCTTTCTTAACATTTAATTGTTGTCCCACAAAGTTTCCCAAAACAGTGCTAATCAAGTGTTAGGAAATGTACCCAAATCCATCTCAGCTGTTGAATGACACCTGGATCCTTTATTGTGACCTTAAGTCTGATAAGGTACTGACGAAGGATTTTATTCAAGTTCTTAAAAAATCTCATAAGAGGATCATAACCTTTTGTTATTAAATGTTTTAAGAGACATATTAGATGTACTCAAACTGTGAATGAAAGTCTAAATATTTAAACCTAAAATTTTAATTTTACATTACTGGAAATGGCTTCACCCTCTTAAGTGTTTTTCCTCAGAAATGAGTTTAGCTGCATTCATATCTCTTTATCGGTGATGCTTGATGAATGTATTTTGAGAGAATTGAAAATGGTTACACACAAAGCATTCTGAGTAATAACACTGGATCTACCCAGGGGTATGGATTCTTTGGGGCCAGTCTAACTAGGCTTGGTATGGTGTTAATCAGTCACCTCGTGCTGCATATCTGGATTAGCTGTGCAGAGTGAGACTCTTCTTGGGACCTGGTGTGCTGGGTTTCACCCATCCTGGATGGGGTTGAAAGAATCCAGACCCCCGGTTGTACAAAAGAAACTTAATCTGTGTGGGATTTGGTTCCTTCCCACCTAGGAGAAGGGATCTCCTGGCTCCTGGTCTGTTCCACTCCCCCTTTCTGTCCAGCAAGCCTATAAAAAGAGCAGACATCTGGTTGTTTGCTCTCTTTCCTGCCTCGACCGCTCGAAAGAGCATCGGCTGCTGCCACTGCCTCCTGCACTGACCATGTAGCCAAGGCCTGCTTCTGCTGACAGAATCCACTGGCATCCAGGGGAATACAAGGCTACCCAGGCTTGGTTTTGTATGTTTTCCCATTTTCCCTCATTCCTTACCTTTGTGAACCCTCCCTGTTACTGAAATATATATATTTTTTTCTTTTTTTTGGGGGGGGGTGTGTGTTTAAAAATTTACCTCTTCTACTTCCAAACCAATTCCAGACTATTTCTTTTGTGAATTTACTTTTCTCTCCTATCCCCTTTTTTTTTTTTTCCTTTCCTCTCTCTCTACCTCTCAGGGGAAAAAGGGACGGGGGGAGGAATCTCAATCTGTTATCATTTGAGCTCCTAAACTCCAGTCAGAGCTCAAACCAGCACACCTGGTCAGGCTCTTGTGAACCTCTGTGTCTTGTTGCAGCATTCCCTGGTCATGCCTTTGCTGTTGGAAGCTTGTATCTGTGGGCTGATGGAGGATAATATATGGCTAACATGAGTCAACTTAGTTTGGTTTTTCAGAGGAGCTTCCTTTTATGTATTGAGACCAAATAGCTCTAGGGCTATGCAAACCTGATCCAGGAATATGTACCAGCAGCTATGAAGAGGAACTCCAGTCACCACATAATTCCTTGAGTTTTCTGTTCACTGCCTGCAAATACACAGATTCCGTGAAGACAGTCTTCTAGATGGATTACATCCTATGTAGTGTCTTAGGCCCCTTTGCCTCTGATCTTCTCTGGTGCAAGAGCAGCAACCAGTCATTGCTATTCATGAGAGACAGGCAAATCAAGGAGCCTGAGAAAGAAAGCCAAAACAATTCACTTTCATTGATATAGTTATTATTGAATGAATAAGCCAAGTATATTAAACTTTCCTGTTGGTTTTTTTTTCCCCTTTTTTCTTTTTCTTTTCTTTGGTAGTTACTGTAAGAAGCTTGGTGTGCTGCAGTTCCTTTCACCATGCAAAAGATATGGCAGCATCAGTATCAGAGATTCCTTTTTTTTTTTTTTGTATTTCTT
The DNA here is from genome assembly GCF_027791375.1 of Indicator indicator. Lineage (NCBI taxonomy): Eukaryota > Metazoa > Chordata > Aves > Piciformes > Indicatoridae > Indicator > Indicator indicator. The sequence continues at coordinate 28,276,630 of NC_072053.1, read as the reverse complement.
TAATAACCTTTTGAAGAATGTCTAGCTCAGTGTGTCTCTTCATATTTATTTCTTCCTATCTTTTTAATTTATGCCTTCTTCTAATGAAATTCTTGAGAATCTTATCACAGCTTCCTGTGACAGGACTTTCCTAAATGCAAACCTGGGGCTGTGTCCTTTCATGGATTATGGTGATTGTGCAATGATTTACAAGAATGCTAAGCAGCTGCATTTTGCTTAAGGAAGCATACCAGGCTGTCAATTCAAATCTGTGAGGCATAGGTATGTTATGGTTCATCTCTTATGCTTTATTTCAGAACTTCCTACTGATAACCTCTGAATGAAACTGGACTTTATATTAAACAAAGCTACCTCTCCAATACAGAAAAAGGAGAAATGTAGAAACAACCCTGTCATGGACTGAGTTGAATCTGCTGCTGTCATTCATACCATGCTAGAGTCATGCCAGCTTCAAAAATGAAAGTACTAACTGGAGCAAAGTATTATGAATCTTGAAGTTCAGTTTGGAACATGAGAGGCTTCCTGTTCCAGTTGCTGCCTCTGGGTTCTGGGTTCTTGGGTGTTGGCTCTTTTCTGCAGTTCTGGGTTCTCTTTTCCTGTTGGCAGTGGGATGTGTGGGTGTGGAGTAGATCCTTAGTTTTGGTTTTCTGGTTTACTTTGGTTTGGTTTGGTTTGGTTTTGTTTTTCCCTGTATTTTACTGTGCTGCTTCTGCAGATAGGCTAAGCTAAGGCAATCATGCATTGTTTTGATTAATTAAATTATTAGCTAAGGTAATTATGCCTTTTGGTTATGATATCTTCTGTTACATTAAACTCTTTTCTTATCTCTTTATCTCAACTCTGAGTTTTGTGTGCTACTCTTCCCTTCTCTTTTGTTTTGGGGGAGCAGGCAGGTTAGCCCTTGCTCTAAACCGTTACAAACACTTGTGATATTTTTCCTGCTTTTAGAAGAAAATGCATGGCCACAAAGCCTGTTGATCGAAAGGAGTCACACCATCCTGACAGCAATCTCTGGTCTCACACTGGCTCTATCTCCAGTGATGAGTTTGTAGCAATAAAATATGATGACATCTGAGCTTAAGTTATGTTATTAAGTTAGTTTAATAGACAAAATTGGGGAAGGATCAGAATTTGCATCACAGTGAAAGTATAAAATATTCCATATCAAACCACTAGTCCAAGTAGTCATCTCTAGCCACTGTTGTCTGATGTGATATTAAACTGTATGTGCCTCATAATCTACCTCTGGTGATAGAGGTTTTAAGTTTCTGAATGCAAAACAACTGAATCTGTAAAATGGGATTCATATTCTTAGATCCTTAAATATGTTTTCTAAAGTACTACAGGAACCACTCAATGTTTATTTGAAGAAGTGTAAAGGCAGAGTGAAGACATGCCTTTCAACATCTTAAAAGGTATTGAAATGTAAAGGAAGGTGGCTGAAAATAATGTTCCTGGGCTGGACTCGTCAAGCTTTATTTGTCAAGGAATGAAAAGGGATAGAAATGGTACGAGTTATGCCATGCCTGTTTTCACAAAATGCCTATAAAAAACTTTGTGATACATTCAATTGACAGAAATTAAAGTCTGTCTTTTGTTTTGTTTTGTGTTTTGTTTTGGTTGGTTGGTTTGGTTTGGGTTTTTGTTAAGTGGGCCCTAGTATGATCTGGTAATTCAGGAAGGAGTTCAGATTTGTATCAGTATTAGGATATATTGATTTTTGAATTATGTCTTCCAAGCTCTGTTGGGAAGTCATGACATTGCTTTACAGGCTCATGTTCCCTAAATCTGTGCACTGAGGCAAGTCAAGCTTTGGCTGTCAGACTCTTCCAGTGTAGTTCATCCTAAGTAACTTTTCCAAGGATAGTTGCACCAGTTGTTTTAATCCCAACAATTCTCTCCTTTTAAATCAAGAATTCATATAGATGAAATATCTATTTAAATTATATTATCCAATTTAGGTCCCAACACCCAAACAGTGAGCTTGTTAAAGAGGGTCTGTTCCCATATGGGGAATACAGGGGAATATATGAATTCCAGCATCACAAAACAATTAAGATTAGAACAGACTTTGAGTCATGAGTCAGACTTTGAGTGCTTCCAAGGATGGAAACTAAACACCACAGGGCAACTTGTTCCTGTGTGTTGTCACCTGAATCTTTTGTGGCCCTTAATAATTTTTTGTGGCACTCCATTGGACTTTCTCCAGTATGTCCAAGCCTGTATTGGTGAGCGCAGAACTCCATCTGTCTCTCACAAGCGCTTAGTACAGGGGAAACATCACCTCCCTCAACTTGCAACACCTTCCTAATGCAACCCAGAATGGTTTTGGCTGTCTTTGCCCAAAGTGCTTAATGTGGATTCATGTTCATCTTCATGTCCACCAGGAGCACCTACTTCTTGCCACTAACTGCCTTGGTATTTTCCAAACAGGTCTCTTTTCTAAGAGCTAATTTTCAGCTTGTTCAGTTCAGATGACTAAATCAAAGCAGGTGCAATATTGTCCATATTTATCTCATGTATAACTGTTGTAGGGTGCTCCAAACCCCCCTTCCCCCACCACCATCAGACAAAGGTGTGAAATTGCCTTCCCCTCCCGCTGGGGGCTTGAGTGGTGAAGGTAAAAAGGTGCCTTTCTTCCGGCCGGTGGCTCAAGTCCCTCATGTATATTCACCCATACAGGGATTTGGAACTGTGACTGGCTGGGTGCTTTGCGCCCAGTGTGCCTTGGCACTGGACACATTGTCTAGTGAAATCTTAAACAGAGTGAGCAGAAAGCGGTCTCGGACTCTCTCTGGACTCGGTTTCCTGGGATTCGTGCTGGGACTCACTAGATTCACAGCGACATTAGCCTGCAGCACCCGGAGCTGGCTTGTCCCCGGACCTGCCTACCCTGTGGTCCTGCTCCCTGCCCCATGCGGGAGCGACCCTGCCTGCCGTAAACCGCAGCTGTTGGCTGGAAACAGACCGGCGGTGCAGCTTCTCTTGCTTCTCTTGCACTGCTCAGGTGCAGCACTGCTCCACGAGATTTACCTCTTGGGAGCTGTGTTTTAGGACACTTTAACTTTGGCGGGTCCCTTTTTCCTCTGGATTTGTGCTGCATGATTCACAAATTGGATTATAAAGCTTGCAGTTCTGGAGGCTGCCACTGAGAAGAGATTCAGGAACCATCTTCAAATTCCTACTCCATCCTCATGAGTAAAATCTGACACATCAGCTTTACCTAGGGTCCTGGCTTGCCTCTGATTTTATAAGTGAGGTAAAGCTATTTTGTGGCTTAGCCTTTTCCATTTTCTGAATTCTCTAAATTGTACTAAAGCTGCCCCTAAACATCTTTGTAGAATTTGCGACCAAATAGAACCTGTAAATAAAATTTAACCAGTTTTGTATGTAATTTTGGGGTGGGATTTTTTGGAAAAATAAGATAACTATATTTTTATTCCCACCTCATTAATTTAATTCCAATCAAGACAATAACGCTATAAAATTTATCACTACTGCAAATACTTAACATGTATGTAAGCAGTACAAAATTGCTATTTATTTAACTGAAAAATGAAGGGTTTATGGTCTATCATGCTCAGTATTCACTTTCAGGTGTCAATAGGTGCCAGAATGACTGCCATTTCCACAGAAAAATACACAATCCTAGTAGGTAAAACTATGGGGGCACTGGCGTGCAAAATAACTTAAATTATATCCTCTACCAAAAACTGAATTTGCAGTTTGTCTTATGGGTTTACCTGCAATATGGGTGATGACTCCTTCAGCTGAATCTTGCTTTATTCCCTTTATATCAAATTCAAAGTATGATCTGTATGTCTTCTAGGGATGACTTTCTAGACTGACTTCTAGTCAGTCATCATCTGGCCATTTTATACAACAGCTGTGACAGTCAATGAAAAAAAAACAACAACCAACCCAACACAAATAATAATAATTAAAAAAAACCCAACAAAACACTGTGTGTTATGCCATTTAAAGCACATAAAAAGAATGGGAACATAAAGCCATAACACAATCCACTACCATATCCTACACACACCTTAAGAAAGGCTAGGAAAAAAAAAAAACCAAAACTAAAATATATTTAACTTCTAAAAAGGAATACCAAATCAGTCTACTACTTGGATGTAGAAGGGCAGACAGAGAAGGTGTTGAGCTTTTTGTCCCCCAAATGTATGGTCCCTTTGACTTGGTAAGCAGTGTGTTTCCCAGCAGAATTTCACTTGAGCACCATCTCTCCCCACCACATCTCTTCTCTCGGCAAACACTCATGCTGCTGAGAGTGGCAGGTACCAAGAGACTTCCACCTACTTCTTGCCACTAACTGCCTTGGTATTTTTCCAAACAGAGAAACAGAAAGGGCAAACCCATGTTATTTGTGAAGGAAACATAAGCAGATGGATAAGGGGTGAACTGCAGCAGCCTAAGCTTAGTAGTTGGAGCTCATGATGCAATCTGTTCTGTGAAACACACTTTTTCATGTTATTTCTGGTGGTTTTCTGCAATGTGTCATCAAATGCTATTCACAGTATGAAGCACAATGATTGCATTGCTTTTCCTCCCCCTCAAATTTACCATGACTATCGATTAAACAGTACAATTAGTTTCCATGTAAAATGCAACTCCTACCTGCACAAGAGAACCACCATGACAAGGCTTTGGATTCTTTTTTTGTCTTTTGAACCATGCTATCAATTCTAGGGTCCACTAATATAATGTTCCTGCAAATATAAACATGAACAACAAAATACACAATTTGTCTTCTTTTTGGTCAGAACCATGAAAAATGTAAGTCTCTACTTCAAATTTCAAAATTATTCATGATTGATAACTTGTACTATTAGAGTGATTCCAGTCTTCTGCTTTACCTGAACCAAACGTTCAGCATTTCTCCATTCTTCTCCTTCCTACCCAAAGAAAAGTATCTAGACACTGGGTTTGATAACAATTCTGAAAGAGAAACAAGCACTTTCTAAAGGTTGCAGCTCCCTAGATTTTCAATTTGAGTATTTCTAAATGAAAAATTCCTTTCAATTCAGAATGACATCACTGACCCACAGAGTCAAGCTCAATTGCATCCAAGCTAGAGAAGAGTAGATTTAGATTAGAGGTTAGGAAGAACTTCTTCACTGTAAGGGTGGTGAGACACTGGAACAGATTGCCCAAAGAGGTGGTGGAAGCCCCATCCCTGGTATTTTTTAAAGCCAGGCTGGTTGTGGCTCTGGGCAACCTGATCTAGTGGAAGGTGTCCCTGCCCATGACAGGGGCATTGGAACTAGATGATCCTTGAGGTCTCTTTCAACCTTGACAATTCTGTGAGTCTTCAGAGCATCTCCTTTCTCTGAAACTCACCTTTTCATTCTGTTTCCCAACATCTTGTTGTTTCCCAATTTTAAAAGTGGTTTATGAAAAATATCAGATACCCAGATAATTTACATGTAAACGTAAGAGCTCTCTAGTGCAGTGACAGTATTCCCATCCTTTTTGGTGGAGCTGAAATTGAGTTGAAATGTTTCCAAAGCAGAATAAAAATATTTGTTGACAGGTTCTGAAGAGTCTTTCATACAATAAGTTTATTATCTGTAGTGGCTAATTTAGAAATATTTTTTTCTCCTCAATTTCTTTGTCAGAATGTGCTGGTTTGAGGCCAGCCAGAACATCTCTTGCCCCGAAAGGGACAAAAGAATGAGACTCACACAAACGGATTGGAGAGTGATGGAAAGTTTAAATGGAAAAGCAATTGGTGAAGCTACAGAGAACTACAAACTACAAAGCATAGTGGAAAAGAACATCCTAAAGCATACAGAACCCCTCACAGAATTCCCAAAGACTTCCCAATCCTCCCTTCCTCCCACCTGAGGTATACTCAAACTCCAAGGGCTCTTTCTTCCCCCTCCCACTGCTGGGCAAGTCTCAGGCTGGCCAGGTCTGAGACTGCCCCCCCCCTCCATTCTCCTCCTGGCATTAGGCCTAGACAGGCCTAATTGGCCTTGAGGATACTACCCCGGCATTACTCGATAAGAGAGGACATCTCCCATGGGAGCAGAGAGGGAAGAAAGAGGAAGAATATGACTTTGCAGATGGATTTATAGGGTGCAGGATTTATGGGTAGAAATACGCCGTTTCCTGTGTCCACCCCTATTGGGTGGGCACCCAGGACACCAGAGGTGTATCTCATGCAGCAGTGGCAGGGGGCACCCAGCCTAAACTGCCACACAGAATCTGATGAAAAAGACTTTTCCAAGGTTGCTCCCACTAAAATAAAAATGCTTTTAACACCTGTCAGTCAGGACTATATCCAAGTCATAAATTCATCCTTTTCATTTTCAGCTTTTTAATATTATATACATAGCAATACCAGTAGTGGTAACCACACATCACCCATTCTGTAGCACTGATGACATGAAACTAGGAGTGATGGCTGACACACCAGAAGGCTGTGCTGCCATTCAGAGAGAGATGAACAGGATGGAGAGTTGGGCAGAGGGTAACCTTACGAAGTTCAGCAAGGGCAAGTGTAGGGTACTGCACCTAGGGAGGAATAACACCATGCATCAGTACAGGTTAGGAATTGGCCTGATGGAAAGTAGCTCTGCAGAAAAAGACCTGAGAGTCCTCATGGACAACAGGATGGCTGTGAGCAACCAATTTGCCCTTGTGGCCAAGAAGGGAAATGGCCTCCTTATGGTCTATCCAGAAGAATGTGGCAAGAGTGTTGAGAGAGGTTCTTCTCCCCCTAGGTCTCTGGAGTACTGTGTCCAGTTCTGGGCTCCCCAGTTCAAGGATAGGAAACTGCTTGAGAGGGTACAGCAAAGGGCTACAAAGGTGATTAAGGGACTGGAGCTTCTGTCTTATGAAAGAAGCCTGAAGAACTTAGGGCTTTTTAGTCTAGGGAACACAAGACTGACGTGAGATCTTATCAATGCTCATAGATACTTAAAGGTGGGTGTCAAGAGGATGGGCCCAGTCTTTTTTCAGTGGTGCCCAGTGACAGGACAAGAGGTAATGTGCACAAACTTGAACATAGGAAGTTCCATCTAAACATGAGGAGATATTTGTTTACTTTGAGGGTGGTAGAGCACTGAAACAGGCTTCCCAGAGAGGTTGTAAAATATCCGTTTCCGCAGTCATTCAACCTGCTCGAAGTAAAACCTGCTCTGTCATGGGGGATGAACTAGATGATCTTCAGAGGTCTCTTTCATCCCCTATCATTCTGTGATTCACCAGTGACTAACAAGATGGATACTACCTGATGGAGCTTATAGACTCTGCACAAAAGCTGATATGTTCTGAGTTGGTTATTCTTTTGATGAATGTCTCATTTTTGGGTTCATTTTCTGAGCATCCAGATCATTCCATTGCTTCACAGGAATGTCAAAACAACTTTATAGTGGTTCCCCATTAGATTCAAGGGGGGAGCTTCAGAGCACAGTGCACTGGCTGCAAGAATTTCTGTCTTTAAAATGCCTGAATTATAGGCTCATCCTAGTTTGGGAAATTCATTAACGATTGCTTATTTACCACAATTACTCAGTTCCATTCTCAGAATTTAAAAAAGATTCCTACGAAGTAACATAATCTTGTTGTCTGGGTACTGTGGAGTAGCTCATATTTCTGTTCAGTTTGCTGTGCCAACTTTTAAGCATGACTTCTGAGATCCTAAAAGATGACAAATACCTGCCCAGTGATGATTTTCTGGTGAATTGCTCTAGCACTGAGATATTGTAAAATACAAAGTCACAGATGATGTCTCATTTAACACTACTTCAGTGGAATTAGAAAGCAAAGCTTTGAAAAAATCTTAAACATGACCTCCACAAGAAATAGACTTTTCAACATGTTTTTTAAAAAGGACATTAAGGAGGTCTGCATTGTTCTCTTCTGATTTTTTTTTTATATGTCAACTAATCTCCTTCAGCCAAAATTACTTTTGCTCAGCAACAGAAAGAATAGCAATAAGATTTTTAAGCCAGAGTAAATGGATTTATTTCTTCTGAAGTCAATGGATTTATCCCAGCTTTTACTAGCTAAGGATCACAGAATCAGAGGATATACTTGGTTAGAAGATACCATCAAAATCATATAGTCCAAACTCGCAACCAGCACAGCAGGGTCAACATTAAACCACGTCCCTAAGTGCCAGGTCCACACACCATTTGAACACCTCCAGGGATGGTGACTTCACCACTGCCCTGGGCAGACCACTCCAGTGTTTGATAACCCTTTCAGTGAAGAAGTCTTTCCTAATATCTGGCGTAAACCTTCCCTGGCACAGCTTGTAGCCATTTCCTGTAGTCCTGTCTCTTGCCACCAAGAAGAGGCTGGCCACCTCCTTGCTCCAACCTCCTTTCAGGTAGTTGTATGGAGTGTAACTGTCCACTGCTAAACAATACCTGCTTTTTGACTTACCCCTGGTAAGTGGCAGAAGGTGCTTGGCAAGCATGATATTGTATTACTTAATAAGATAGCTTTTATTTCTGAGGTTTGCCTTAACAGAATGTTCCACCAAAGATGTGGGCTATGTTTCCAGCATCTGTCTAAGGGTGCTGCCTGCTTTTGGTTATTTCTAACATTAACTCTTCATACTCTGTCCTCTTAGCCTTAAAAGGATATGTTTGAGCAAAGTACTTGTGGGCTTCAAAAACTTCTTGTAAGAGATGAAAGCAGCCCTTAAATCTTGATAACTTGGGGAAGATAGAAAGAGGTAAATTATTTCTCTGAATCCTGTATTATGTCTTATCTCATGACACAAGGAGACAATGTGAGGGCTGAACAACCACTTCTGTGTGTAGCATTTCATGACTTCAGGTTTTGCATTTTCCTTAACTTTCCCTTCCTGTTTTAATGCCCTTCTAAATATTTAATGAAGCTCCTATTTTCCAAGGTTTTCATCTATTACAACCATCTTAACCCTCCAACAGCAACTAGAAGAACAGCAAAAGAAAAAAATCACTGAACAATTTGTTGGATAAAGTGTTGATCTAGACTCCCCATTGACAAGTATGAGTAATGGCAAGCAGTTGAGTTGAAGGAAGGTTTTAATTCTCCACTTGTTCTAATTATCAAAACAGTATAGTGGGTTCTTTGATGGAATGTCTTCAGAAAGGTGATGGTTTCCTAGACAGAAAAAAAGTGGATGAAACAAAAAAAGGAAACTGAGAATTCTTCTGCGGTAAGTTCAGTGCAATTCTCTCTCTTCTGCTATTCATGAAGAAAGCAATAGCTTCACCATCTCAGGAGACCAGGTCCTCCCATGGTCTAAGCAGTTAAGAGAGGTACTAATATAGAAAAAACCTGCTTTCATAATGACAACAAATCTCAGTCTGTCAGTTATCTCACTGTCAGCAGGTTTCTTGGAAATAAATGAGACCAGGATATTCACATTCTTCTTAGTTTTTCCAATCTTAATCATTAGCTGCTGACTTACATTAACGCATGCTCTGTGGCCAGCCTGCATTAAAAAATGAAACTCAGTGCTGCTTCTATAAAGAACACCTCAAACAGAGTATGTTAATAGAATAGAGGTTACCATGAAATCTTTGCATTTGTCAGTGATCAGATTTCAAAGCACACCTCCCTACTTCTATCTTTCAGAAGAAGATAGATACAATAGTAGATGTCGTGCACAATAAGTGCCTGAATAATGCGGCACGCATTCATTTAAGGAAACTTGTCCTTATGCTTGCACCCTTGCAGTGTGGGCTCTCAGTCAAATAAATCCTGCAGAATAAGTCAAATAAATCCCACCTGCCAAACAAATCCTGCAGAAATGTCATGTGTAGAGTGTCTGTGTCCTGCTAGACAATGCCTTGTGACCCTTGGCAGCAAGAACCTCTTTCCCCTCAGCATTACTGTGATGCTTTGTGTCCTCTCCTGGTGACAGAAGAGGATTGCTACATTGAAAGATCTTGGACTGAAACCCCAGGTAGGAAGGAAGCAGTGTGCAGCATCATTTTTTTTAGAGATAAAATGTAATTATACTGGAGAATGTCCAAGTAAAGGAAGCTTACATGAAAGTGGAATCGCGTGACTCTGACAAAGCATGTAAAAGCACTTGTTGCAAAAATAGGGTAAAGTAAGTTAGAATGCATGAAACCTGGAGCCCTTAGACACAGCCTATCAGCATAGCCTAGGTCTTGCAACCTAGCAAAATATACCTATAGCTCATGTGAGTTTTCACGGAAAAGGTGGTTCTGATGTTTTTGTTGTGTTTGCACATGAGGTCGTATCAACTGCAGATCTAAACTGTGTGTCTGTATTATTTTGAAGATGTAGACCAAAAAATTATATTTATAGTAATACATCTTGTAACAGTGTGAGAGCTGAAATCCCTGACCCACACCAACAATGACCAGGCTAGCTCAGTCTGGAAGCAAATGAAGCTGTATTTACAAGCAAATCTACAATCTATGATGAAATGCAATGAATATGTACACATATACACCGTTCACAACATTTACAAATATATACAATCAACAGAAAAGCACAACCAGATGCCCTTTGCTCCCCCCTAGCCAGAAAGAATCCCCCCAGCCTCCCCTGGCAGAAGGCAGAGAGTCAAGAAGCAGAGAGGCTGTTAGACTTAGCTTGTCAAGGTCAGTGTGTTATCTTCAGCCAGGAAAGAAGAAGCAGCAGGCAGACAGAAACTGAGCGAGCAAGCCCAGTCTCAGACTGCCCAAGCTTCCCAACCTTGTTTTGAGTAGAGATTCTCAAACATTTCTACCTCTCCAATGGAAGTGCTTAGAATAATCATTATTTTGCTTTCTTACACCCAATAATGATTTATTTACATTCTTTCACTTTCTCTGCTTGAACTTTGTGAAGAAAAATTAAAAAGACTGTCTTAAAACCATCACACATCTTTATACAGTGTGTCATGCCTGCATAAAATTTTCATTAAGGGCAGATAAAGGAAGGTTTGAATCTGTCTGGAATTTAGGTTTGTGGTTGACAATGATTTTCAGTATCAAATCTGTATTATTCATTTTCAAATCTAATCACAGTATCACAGTATATCAGAGGTTGGAAGGGACCTCAAGAGATCATCGGGTCCAACCCCCCTGCCAGAGCAGGAGTTTATTGATGTTGCACAGTCAAACTCCTCTTGCTTATCTGGTCTGTCTGTAAATGAAGCATGAATTAATTTCCCCTGGTAATAAAAACATCAAAGTAGCAGCTAGTTAATTATAGGAAGGTTTTGTCTTAGCACATTTGCATGTGGTTCTGGAGTTTTTAAAGATTTGATTTAATCAATTTTGTGACTAAAATTGACATTACAGGTAGAGAAGACATATCACATTTGAATAAGAATGTGACAAAAAGGAGGAAGATGAGGAAAATGGTGTAAATCCAAAATGACTCACAGATGAATGACTTTCCCAGAAGGTCAACGTACCAAGTTTTTGTAATTTGGAAATTTCATTTAGTACAGCCTGCTTAGATGTAATGTGAAAATTAGAAGTAATGGCCACAGCTTTGTAAACAGGATAAATCCTGTCTAATATCACATTATAACACAATTTGGTTTAATTCTGCCACAAACAGAACAGAATTTTGGCCACATAAATTGATAAATAAATAGCAATTAGAGATATCAAAGTGAGATCAAAATCCGTTATTTTTATCCAGTAAGATCTATGTTTGCTTATATCAGCATAGGCTGATTTTAATTCTGATCTTCCTTTGTTGCAAAATTAAAGAGCATTTGATAAAAGTATCTCCCGATAATGGATGAAAGATTCAATATACATTCCAGGGGTTTTCTGACATCAACACTATCCAGAGAGATGTTTGCCACATTTGTTTCAACGTGAGAAAAGGTGCATGAAATTTCTGAAGGATTATTTATAAGATCTGAGCAGATCAGAGATGTTCCCTGAGGACTCCCATTTCCTTTGCATGTTCAAGCTATGTTTAGTGCTAGGCTGGAGACCAGCCATCATCAAAGCTTCAGGAAACTGAGGTGACCAGTGGGCTACTCTCTCTCTCTCACAGCAGATCAAGAGCCAATCTGGTTTGCTCCCAGTTTCCTCATCCGGATGTAATGATACATCCAAGCCATGAGCCATTTCCTTTGATTGCACCTCCTCTGCTAGTAGTTGGTTAGATAACAGATATTATACAGCCTCCCAATCTCTCCAATGGACACAATTTATCAAAGGAACATCCTACTCTTCCTTGTGCAACTAGGACCACATGGTGCTGTGTACGTGCTGCTGGTCATGGGACACTGAACAGTCGTGGGCAGTTCTGTTTCTGCTGAAGAAATGGCCAGTAAAGCACAAGGCATAAGTCCCAAATTTGGCATTAACACAGATTTTTAGAGTTCTTGTGGAATTTGCTCCCTGAGAAAACTGCCATTTCTGGCCTAGATACCTTACACATGCCAAGTTATTAACAGAATCTATAAAGTTATTTTTGTTAATGATCACAATAACTCACTTGAAAAACAGCACTGAAATTAAATGAAGGTGGCAAACAGCCAGAAATGCCATTCTGTATGATAGTGTGCACAAAAGACAGCCTGTTCACAAAACATATAATTTAAAACTAGTTGCCCCCAAATTTCTTTCTTGCAACCAGCTCTCATTTCCATTGGTAGCTAAGTTCATCTAATGAGGGTTTACAACAGCCACTTGAGAAGGACTGATAAAATGAGACAGCAGATAGGTTTGGGCAAGGGATAAGGTGATTAAGTACTACTGGTCAGGAGAAGAAGCAGTCCTCAGTGTTGTATCAAGGCTCTTTTAAGATTCTTACTGTGCATTTTGGCAAAGGAGTATATAAGGAGGAACCATAATATAAATGTGCTTTTATTTGTTTTGTTTTGTTTTTTTTTTTAAGGAAATTCTTCCATATCTTAGGGACACTAATGAAAGTCACAGGGAATGAGAAGAGGAAAGCTCATGTCAGGCTTTACTATTTTTTAATAAAAATACTTCCAGAGTAACATGGAAAATTTCTCATCTTCACATCTCTTTCTTTTTTGCATGGGGGAGAGCTAAGCAGCTAGTTGCAGGTGAGGTTGCAGTGATGTGAAGGTAGAAGGCAATCTGTCTATTTTGTCTAATGATACAGGAAAGACATAACTCTTATAGTAAAATGAGGAGAAACTACAGAGCAAATAAGGAGTCTTATGAGGATTCCCATAATCAACTACATGTCATGGGAAGATCAAGAGCAGGGAGTCAACATTTGGACCGAAAGAAGAAACTTCTTCCAATTAGATAAGTCTTCTGGCCAGACTGATCTTCTTACACAGCAGGATAATGAAATAGGAGTTCCCAAGGATTCATTGGTACCACCTAGAATATTAAAACTTACCACATATTATTTGTGCTGCTATTGAAGTATTGAATATACTTTTCATTTAACCCATCCATGTATGCTAGAAAACATATCAAGCAAACAACAGAATCAAAGCAGGGAATGAAAATTACTGCATTTCATTAAATCAAAAACTCTTAATGATAGACGTTTAATCCTCAAACTAAAAGCAGGCAGATGGTCAGCAATGCAACACAACTAATAAAACAACCTTCAGGTGCTGTAAAGCTAGTACCTTCATAAATGATGAAAACTGTCTACCTACCATGAAGCAGAAAGAAAAATGTTTGTTTCCTATTTTGAATGCAAATTTGATCAAATAGTAAGTCATACAGCCCTTATTAGTATATCACAACACTTGTCAATTATATATTCATCTGTATTACTTCAGGGAAATAGAGATGTGTTATTGAATGTCAAGATTTATTACACCTCTCTTCAATACTCATAATAACAGTTTCTGATATTTTGTTTTCACAATCTTTTTGTTGTTGTTGTTGTTGCTGGTGTTAATCTTGGGAGTTACAATTTGTTTCTGAAGTTGATAATCTCAAAAGCAGAATATCTTATTCCATTATGATAATTTAAAAATGGACCACAATTAGATGATAATTATTTCAGATTTTCTGAGAGCTCATGTTACTTTGATTTGTCTTATCTACTTTTTTCAGTACTGGAAAAATCTTCTAATTATTGTTTAAAATATTTTAATGATAAAAACCTTTTGAAGATTTGGCACACAAACTGAATACATATGGGAACTCACGTAAGTGATATCAGTTGAGATTTTTTTCCCCTTTCTTTCCAAAACTAAATTTTTCAGAGTAGGCTTCACCTAGCATGGTAAAATAGAAACACCATGAAGCTCTGGAACTTATATTAAACATCAAGTTTTGGGATCAAATGAAAGTCAAAGGCACCACTGAATTAGCAAAAATAGGTCTGTTCAAATGACCTGCTGGATTAGAGGAAAGGTTGATGATGGTGATGAGAGTCAAGTGTTTATGGTCAAGAAGTAGGAGGAAGGTCAACAGGACAGATATCCTGGTGGGACTCTGTTAAAATAGGCATCTGGCAGAAGTCTCATGATTGCTGGCCCTTGTTTTTGTGGGAGGAATTCAGCTTCTCTGATGTCTGCTGGAAATAAAACACAGCAGAAGGAACAGTCCCAGAGGTTCCTAGAGTGTGTAGAGGAGAACTTCCTGACACAGCTGGTAAGGGAGCTAACCAGTTAAAGAGCCTTGCTGGACATGTTGTTTGTGAACATAGAAGGAAACATGGGTGATGTAAAGCTTGGGGGCCATCTTTGGCACAGTGATCATGACATGATAGAGTTCTCATTTGATGGAGAAGTAAAGAGCAAGATCAGCAGAACTGCTACCTTGGACTTCTGGCAGGCAAACTTTGGCCTGTTTCAGACTGGCAGAGAGTCCTTTGGGCAGCAGGTTTGAGGAGCCAAGGATTCCAGGAAGGCTGGACATTGTTCAAGAAAAAAGTCTTAAAGGCACAGGAACAGGCCATCCCCATGTGCCAAAAGACAGGGTGGCGGGGAATAAGACCAGTCTGGCTGAAGAGACACATTTGGTTGCGGCTCAGTGAAAAAAGTAGAGTTTATGGTTATTGGAAGAAGAAGCAGGACATTCAGAAGGTAAAGTTGTTGTGAAGCTATGCAGGCAGAAAATTGGAAGGGCTAAAGCCCAAGTGGAAATTAATTTGGCTTATACTATTAAAGAGAACAGGAAATGCTTCTACAAAGAGATTAGCAACAAAAGGAGGATTAAAAAGAATCTCCGTCATTTGTTGGATGCAGGGGGGAACATAGTTGTCAAGCATGAGGAAAAGGCTGAGGTACTTAATACCTTCTTTGCCTCAGTCTTTAGTAATAAGATCAGTTGTTCACTAGATAGCCAGTCCCTTGAGCTGGAAGATAGGGATGTGGAGCAGAACGAAGCCCTCGTAATCTAAGGGAAGGTGATAAGTGATGTGCTACACCACTTTGACATACAAGTCTATGGGGCCAGATTGAATACATTCATGGGTACTGAGGGATCTAGCAGAAGTGCTTACCCAGCCTCTTTCCATCATTTACCAACAGTCCTGGATAAATAGGGAGTCCCCAGTTGACTGGAAATTGGCAAATGTGATGCCCATCTACAAGATGGGCTTGAAGGAGGAACTAGGGAACTGTCAGTCTGATTTTGGGAAAGGTCTTGGAGCAGGTCATCTTGAGTGTCATAATGTCATAATCTTGAGTGTCAGAATGCGCAAGGCAACCACATGATCAGGCCCAGTCAGAATGGGTTCATGGAGGGAAGGTCCTGCTTAGTGAACCTGATCTCCTTTCAAGCCAAGGGGATCCTCTTGGTGGATGGAGGAAAGACTGTAGATGTTGTTTATGTGGACTTTATTAAAGCCTTTGAAACCATTTCCCACAGCACCCTCCTGGAGAAACTGACTACTTGTGGCTTGGATGGCTGGATGATTCAGTGTGGGGATAAGAACTCACTGTATTACTGGACTCAAAGGAGTAGTGTGACCAGCAGGAGCAGGGAAGGGGTAGTGCCCCTCTATGTGGCACTGGCGAGGCTTCACCTTGAATACTGTGTTCAGTTTTGGGCCTCTCACTGCAAGAAGGACATTGAAGTGCTATAGCATGTCCAGAGAAGGTCAGCAAAGCTTCTGAAAGGTCTAGAGAGCAAGTGTTATGAGGAATGTCTAAGGGAACTGGAATTGTTTAGAGTGGAGAAGAGGAGGCTCCGGGGAGACCTCATTGCTCTCTACAACTACCTGAAAGGAGGTTGTAGACAGGTGGGGGTTGGTCTCTTCTCTCTAGTATTTGATGATAGGACAAGAGCAAACGACCTGAAATTGTGCCAAGGGAGGTTTAAATTGGATATTAGGAAAAATTTCTTTATGAAACGAGTGGTTAGACATTGGAAAAGGTTAGCCAGGGAGGTGGCAGATTCACTGTGCCTTGAGGTGTTGAAGAAACATGTTGACATGGCTCTTTGGGACATGATTTAATGGCCACGATGGTGTTCAGTGAATGGATGGACTTGATGATCTTAGAGGACTTTTCAAAACAAATCAATTCTACGGAGTTACAATTTTATGATTCTGTAATTCTAAGATTATGATTAATGACATATTTTCTGCCTCTTATTAGATGTAGATCCTTAGATGATGATTTTAAGAGCAGCTTCAATGAAAAGAGTTTAAATCTACATCCTAACAGAAGTGCGGCTTCTCCAATAATTTATTTCTATTTTTTAGCCTGAATTAGAGATTTTAAAAAAGCAAGGTATCCTGCATTTTTAACTGCATATGACTACAGCAGCATATTTGTGACTAATGAGCTTCTTACTGTACTTCTCCACAACCTTTCTTGGATTTTCCTTTCCTTTCCTTTCCTTTCCTTTCCTTTCCTTTCCTTTCCTTTCCTTTCCTTTCCTTTCCTTTCCTTTCCTTTCCTTTCCTTTCCTTTCCTTTCCTTTCCTGTCCTTTCCTTTCCTTTCCTTTCCTTTCCTTTCCTTTCCTTTCCTTTCCTTTCCTTTCCTTTCCTTTCCTTTCCTTTCCTTTCCTTTCCTTTCCTTTCCTTTCCTTTCCTTTCCTTTCCTTTCCTTTCCTTTCCTTTCCTTTCCTTTCCTTTCCTTTCCTTTCCTTTCCTTCCCTTCCCTTCCCTTCCCTTCCCTTCCCTTCCCTTCCCTTCCCTTCCCTTCCCTTCCCTTCCCTTCCCTTCCCTTCCCTCTTCCCTTCCCTCTCCCTTCCCTTCCCTTCCCTTCCCTTCCCTTCCTTCCCTTCCCTTCCCTTCCCTTCCCTTCCCTTCCCTTCCCTTCCCTTCCCTTCCCTTCCCTTCCCTTCCCTTCCCTTCCCTTTCCCTTCCCTTCCCTTCCCTTCCCTTCCCTTCCCTTCCCTTCCCTTCCCTTCCTTCCCTTCCCTTCCCTTCCCTTCCCTTCCCAAACCTTCCCTTCCCATCCCTTCCCTTCCCTTCCCTTCCCTTCCCTTCCCTTCCCTTCCCTTCCCTTCCCTTCCTTCCCTTCCCTTCCCTTCCCTTCCCTTCCCTTCCCTTCCCTTCCCTTCCCTTCCCTTCCCTTCCCTTCCCTTCCCTTCCCTTTCCTTTCCTTTCCTTTCCTTTCCTTTCCTTTCCTTTCCTTTCCTTTCCTTTCCTTTCCTTTCCTTTCCTTTCCTTTCTTTTCCTTTCCTTTCCTTTCCTTTCCTTTCCTTTCCTTTCCTTTCCTTTCCTTTCCTTTCCTTTCCTTCCCTTTCCTTTCCTTCCCTTCCCTTCCCTTCCCTTCCCTTCCCTTCCCTTCCCTTCCCTTCCCTTCCCTTCCCTTCCTTTCCTTTCCCTTCCCTTCCCTTCCCTTCCCTTCCCTTCCCTTCCCTTCCCTTCCCTTCCCTTCCCTTCCCTTCCCTTCCCTTCCCTTCCCTTCCCTTCCCTTGTGCAAACAGTCATCACAATCAGATCTTCAGCCTCCACCTCTCAAAGCCAAAGACACCTTCCCTCTAGACAAGTATCATTTATATATTTCCACAAAACAAAACATCTCCAGTAGAAGACACCCACCAATAAAGTCAGTATATACAGAAGATATGTTTGAGTCTTCCATATATTGCACGTGTTGATCATGAGGCTATTGAATTACCAAAATTTCTCTGTGAGCTGATAAATTTTATGTGTTAGACAGGGTTTTAAAAAAACTCAAGGAAGAAGTTGCCAACATTACAAAGGAATGTCACACACAGGGATGAAAATACCTTCTATCTCCATGTCAAAGTTTGAAGTTCAGCCTCTGACTAATTTCCCTTGGCATTTTGGCAATGTAAATTTTAGCTTTACTAGCGTATGCAGGGAACTTGCAGTCAACTAATAGGTCAGCACAGGTACCTGATAGGATCAACACAAAAGTTTCTGATTTGATTTGAAACAGTTGGATCTGTCCTGCCTCAAACCACCACTAACACTGCTGATTTTTTCCCCCATCTAATCCCAGACAAATAGTGAAAACAAAGAATAACCCAGGAAAATAGTCTTCACAACCTTTTCAGTTTTCCACTACAGCTGACAACCCTGACCAATGCAGATTTCCTGACTTCTGGCTCAGAGTGTGTGTAAAGACAGCAAATATGTCTATGCAGTGGGTGTTTCACACAAAACTTGTGTAACTGTGCTAAAACGTGTCACAACTAACACCTGTTTTCTTCTTTGGGATCAACACCAGATGGACTGCAGGTTTCACTGAGCAAAGGCAACTCATCTGATTGTTAATCCTTTTGTAGAAAATCAGGTCTTGAGCTTTTATTCCCTGAGGAATAATTAAAAAAAAAAAAAAAACAAACAAACAGCACACCAAAAACCTGAAAGAGAAGGAAATGCCTGGTTGGGCTTCATTAACTGTTTGCTGCCAGGCGCTGTAAGATCATGGATAATGATGACCCGTTCACTCTTCAAAGTGTTCACTTTTGAAAGCGTTGAGAGATTTACTCTTTCTGCATTTACTGTCAGAGGATTGGTGCAAATGTTCTCTATCTGGATTTTTTTCTAATGTCTGCAACAAAATATGACTTTACTTTTACACTAGTTTATGGCCTTTTTTCTTACCCATATTCTTGTAAATAGAGCAGTTTTCTTGTTGGCCAGTATTTCTCCAAACTGCAGTGATTGGACTTTTCTTTTTCTCTAGTATGTAGCTTGAACAGAGGTGACAAGAGACATAGGATCTGACAAGTGCTGCAACACACTGCTTTTGCTTACACAAGTTTGAAGGTATGTCTTGATCTACTGTTTTTAACATTTAGTTAGCAATTCTTCGTTCTGAACTACTCCAAATAAAAAGACTCCTTCTTTGCCTTTTAGCTTCTTTGTCTGACAGGAGTTTTCACAATCCTTCACAGATAAATTTGTTTGCCTCTTTTGCTTATTGAATAGCAGAAGCTACAAGTACTAACACACACATTTGAGGAAAAGATTAAATAAACCTTTTCAAATGTAAATTGAAGAATAAACTGAGGTGAACTCATCACAATTCTGTATTTAGTAGCCGTAGAAGAAGCTATTTAAAAGGAAAAGACCTACTGGCATCTAACAGTACCAAAGATAGTTCAAAACATGAAGTTTTTATGTCTATATTTAAACGTGAGTGTGTGCTGGGTTACACCCATCCTTGATGGCGGCTGAAAGAACCTAGCCCCAAGGTGGACAAAAGAAACTTGATCCAGGTGGGCAGAGAGAGACTTGGTTTTCCCCCTCGCAGAAGGAGGGGTTCCCCCTGGTTCAAAGGTGGTCTATTCCACTCCCCCTTCCTGTCCAGCAAGCTTATTTAAGGAGAGACACATTTGAACTCTTTCCCTGAGTCACCTGCTCGAGACAGATCATCTATTGCTCCTGTTTCCTGAACTGACCATGTGGTGGGGGGGCTACTTCCCAAGCTGCACCCATGCTTTCTGAAGAACTGAATCCACTTACATCCAGGGAATACAAGGCCATCTAGGCTTGTTTTTTTATATTTTCCTATTTATCCTTATTTCTTACCTTTGTAAACCCTCCCTGATATTGCTATATATATTTTTTGGTTGTTTGAAAATTACCTCTTTTACTTCCAAACCGATTCCAGACCATTTTCTTTCATAATCTTACCTTTCCTTTCCCCTGCCTAATTTGCTTTACCTTACCATTAAAGGGAGGGGGGAGGAATCTCAGTCTGCTACCATTTGGGCTTTTAGACTCTGGTCAAAGCTCAAACCAGGACAGAGTGAAATAAAAAAATTCAAACAAACAAAAAACTATTGATCCACTGTCCTTGAAATTAGCACTGGATGGCATTTCAAATGTTTTTTGTTTGAGGCAGGTTTGAGTTGATGAAGTGGCCAGAAATGTTTCCCTCTTCAGCATCAGTTACTAATGAATTGATTAATAGTTATTATTTTCACATTGGTGTCCATAGTCTAAGTGCCATCAGGTTTCTTCAGACACAAATCTTCACAGTACGTTTCTCAGTCTTCAGTCTGTTGAGATAATGCAAATTTACCATTCTGTGTCCTGTTTCTCACAGGCAATTTAAAGATATTTTACACCCATATGTTTCAGAGGTGTTCAAATTCACCAATAGCTCATTTGATTGCCTTTTATCTAAACAGTTATCACAAAGTAAGAAGGAAGAGTATTTCCTCATTTGTGAAAGGTACACCCTGCCTGCTCTTATTGTGTCTATACTTCTTACTTATGAATCTTGGCATGTAATACTTAAAGTAATCATCATCTATTGATAAATCCAGATAAATATTTATTTTAGAGACAAACTGAAAGAATTGAAAGAGGGAAAAATAGCTAGTAGGAGTGATTTATTAGGAAAGACTAAAGTGCTAGATGACATACTGGGGATGAGTATGAGCACTCCTTCCAGTCAGAGGGAGATGGGTGAGCAGGAAGTCATCCAAACAGATGCAGTTTTAAGCAAAAATGAAAAGGTCTCTCAGACCAACCCACCTATTTCCTTGTTTTAATAAACTGAGACCAGAGTAACTTGAATATTTTTAGAAGAGTCATGCTGGAGATCAGAGAAATAGTGCCTATGCCAAATGCTGACATGCTTCTATTTACATTAGAATCACGGAATTGTTTCGGTTGGAAAGACCTCCAGGATCACTGAGTCCAACCATCGACCCAATGCCCCCATGGATATTAAACCATGTCCCGAAGTGCCATGTCCATATGCTTCACCTCCAGGAATGGTGACTCCATCACCTCTCCAGGCAACCTATTCCAACGCCTGGCCACCCCCTCTGTAAAGAAACTTTTCTTACTCCATATTTTGTGCATTTTCCTATTGAAGACCACAGTTAAATACACTGTGTCTTGAAGCAAATTCCAGTAGTGTTAATGGCAGACTCCAATACTGCAGTGCTCATTTCCAAAAACAACAAAGATTTTGGCATGGTAATTTTTTATTATTTCAACTGCAAGTCTAATCAGAATTAGTTTTATTACTTTCAACTTCTGCCCATTCTCATCCTTCACCCCACTCACAGTATTTCGTTTCTGATCACCAAGCAACAGAGAAAAAAAAAAGCCCTGGAGAATTCAGGGAGAATTCAGAATTGGAGAGAACTTTTATTTACTTGAATAGAATGTGTCTTCTGAAAATACAGTGTGCTCAGCATTCACTACTAATATGGGGTCATAATCAAGCAACAACACAATTGCATCCCCAGATGTTTAGATCATACAATTTCAATAGAGCTTTTTAGAAAATCTCTTGAAAATATTAGGTTAAAAATATCATAGTCATGCAAAGTATACTGTTGATTATACAAAAAGCATCTAGTATAAAATGGCTCTTCAAAATACAACTTCAGGCCAAGCACGCTGGAAAAAATCAAAGTGAACAAGATACAAAGACAGAAAGAACAGCAAATAAACATTTTTTGAAAATTATTATTGAAATCTGGGAACAAAGGAAAAAACCAAGAATGGGACCAGTGTAACAAAGAGAGTCAGTTTCTTTTCAGTGGTGCCATGTCACTGGACAAGAAGCAATGGACACAAACTGAAACACAAGGGGTTCTCTCTGACCATCAGGAAGTATTTTTTTACTGTGAGGTTCATAGAATACTGGCACAGGTTGTCAAGGGAAGTTGTGGACTCCTCATCCTTGGAGAGGTTCAAAAACTGTGAGGACTGAGCAACTTACTGTAGGTGGCCCTGCTTGAGCAGCAAGCTAAACAAGATAACCTCCGAAGTTACCTTCCAGCCTTCACCATTCCATGTTTCTGAGATTCTGAAATAAAGATGAATGAGAAGAAATATCATCCCGAAAGTACTGCAAGATTTCTGCTGTTCACTTTTTGTTTATATTCATTCTTTCAGGTTTGTGAGCAAAAAATTCTCTTAGAAAATGTTTAGTTTAGGATAATTTTTGTACTATACATTGACATGAAGGACATTACTTAGCTGTATAGAATGGGCAGCAATAGCTTTCATTTATTATACTATACTATATTACTGTAAGATCTTGGATATTAAGATAATGTTAATATTTGATATTAACATTTAATCCTGCAGTGTTTGCAGGATTCCTCCGATGTGACCCCCACTGAATAATGATTTGACAAAGGGTAAAGAGAATAAGATGACTAGACTACCTTTTTTCCTTACCATTGTGGGCCCTGCTGTCCCCTAAGCTCACAAGCACTAGTCAACATGAGAGTCCTGCACATGAAGCCTTGGGGCGCAATAGCCACAATTTTGATAATGCAAATATTAAGGCAATTTTTTCAATGTTTGCTTTACCTTTTGCAGTAATAATTAGGATTTCTTTTAAGAGGGACACTTCAGGGAAAAAAATACTCCATTTTTCACTAGAAATGGAATCAGTAATAAGCTTCAAAAAAAGCTAACGGAAGGAGCAAAAGGTATAAAAGCCCAGGTGCAACAAGACACTGGTTATTTCCTGCCATCTGTCATATTTGGTTTTGTTGTTTTGGTTCTTTTTGTCAGATTCTTTAATTTAAGTTTTGCCTTTGTCAAAGCATCATTTTTCTTTACTGAAAATTTTCCCTTTTACAGCTGTAATTGCAAGCTTTCTAGTACTTTTATCTAGTATGGCAGCATAAACATTATTTAACTAAGTCTACAACCCAGACAGCAGAAAAGTAACCTTTGTTTGATTTCTGGCTTAATCTATACCTTTGGTTTCATAAGCAATCTGCACAGGCTGCTACACATGACATACCCAAGCTTCAGAGTCAGAGGCTTTATTTTAAAGATGTCTGCAGCTGCTTAGCATCAGATTTCCCAATTATTCATATGTGATTCCTCTGTATCCTGCACATCTCCTCTGCAACTATTGTATATATTTCAACACTAAGATATTGTTGAGTTTCTAAGATTTTAACTGTATAGAATTTTTTTTTCATTTAAGAGAAAAAATAGTTAATCTCTCTGTCTTTATTAAGTCTGCCCTTTTTACAAGATTTCTGAATTATTTTGGGCAGTGTGACATTTCTTTTTTTTTGTCAAGTACGAAGATTTCTTTTTCTTCTTCTTAAACTAAGGAATTCTGCAAGATTCTGAATATCTTAAACATGCTTAAAACATATTGTCAATTACAATTCAATTTAACTAGCAGTGAAAAAGTTTGTGGGTTTGTGATTGTTTGGGTGGTTTGGTTTTGTTTTGTTTTGTTTTCAAAAGGGAAGAGGAGATCATGGCATTGTCCTGGCATGGGGAGGTAAAGTGAACACCTTCATATGCTGAGGAACTGATTGCAGAATGAAAGCTGACCCATGATGAGTAAATCTAGCACAAAAGGAATCAGGAAACGTAACCTGTGACTGCCTCATGCATGAGTTCTGCAAACTGCTGATCTGTAGATTATTACATTTTAAAGAAACATAAGCACTGAAATAAAATAAAATGGCTAGTCTAGGATAAAATCTCCTTTGTTTTTTGTTATACCATATGAAAAGCATATACCAATCCTGCAAAAGGCCTCTAAAGGTATCTATGTTCAGAAGATTTTTGGAGGGGTTCTAATGTAATCTTTTCCAAGTAACCCAAAATTCCTCAAAAATTCATGCTTCAAAAAGTGGAAGATTAGGGGTAAGAAGGTAGTCTTTAAATATTTTGGGTGTATTTCAGATTACCATTTTTCTTCCAAATTACAGAGCATCACATTTCCTATTTTTGTGAAAAAATTTTGGCTTTCATATTTTATGTAACCTTGGCTCTCGGTTTTGGTACTTACAGAGCATCAGCTCTCAAAATATAACTTTATGTCTGTACTGCAAGTTGCTGTCTTGAAGTATAAGCAAGCAACAGAAAGACACAACATGGATCACACTGCCTAAAGACGTAAGCATGCCTGTCTAGTCATTACTGTCATTAACAGTAATGTAATAGTCCTGAAACAGTCAGAAGAGAACTTCTGTGATAGCTCCCAAAATATTGCCCATCGGTCTGAGGTTTCACTTTCTTTGCAGGTTTCACATACTATGTTTATTAATTTAATCAAATTAATCTCTAGTAGCAGTGCACTATTTATATAGACATACTATGATGACCTACTCAGAATATTTTCAGTAAAATATTTTTGTTAAAAATATTTTTTTATTCAAGCCTTCATTTTGTTTATATTTCATTACATGTTTTTGACAGAATTTATGCAAGTTATTTTTTGCAAGCTTCAGGAAAGGGCATCTATTTTCAGATTTTAAAATCTAAGAAAAGAAGTTTATATTTTTAACAATCTTCAATAAGTAGCTTGAGGATTGGGGATAGCCATGCTTAAAGAACAATAAAAAATTGGCATTAATATCTGGCAACTCTGCATGTATGATTTTGAATTTGTTGTTTGTCTAACTACTATAAGCCATTTTGACAGTTTAGCATGACTGTAGAAAAGTTCATGCTTTCTGCTCTGAGAATCAGTCATGGGAATAGTGATTTGTTCTGAAAGGTCTGGATATGAATAAAAATTCTCCAAGTCCTCTTATGGTTAGTGAAAGTGGAAACTGCATTAAAATGTTTACAAAAATAGAAGAACTACTTTGATTTCTATTGCCTACCTTGATTTTTTCATAAAAATACTATAGAGTGAGATTAGATTATTAACAAAGATCATTTATTTCTTTGTACTATTTCCCTTACTCCTGAAATTCAGATGTGTTTAGATTAAATGACCTGCTAAATAGTACATAAAAGCAGCTTCAGAAAGCAGGATTGATTCATCTGATTGAATACATGCTTTCCTGGGCAAAGAGCAATAATTTACTCATGAAAATCCTGAAGAGGAAACCAGACCACACAGTAGTGTCTCATGACTATAATATCTAAGACATATTGTAAAGGAATCTCTCAAAGAGACAGTGATAATAAGACATGCCAAATAAGTCTTTACAGGATTGTTTTCAGAGCATAAAACTTGGAAAGCTGTCAAACCCTTAAAAATGTAGAAATAAATATACTCCATTATATTTAGGCACCTCTCAAATTCTTAAGTAATGAAAAATATGCGCTGTGTTATGTGGTCAAATTGTGCCAAGTATCATATCGGGCAATTGCAGACTATTTTTCTGCACAATAATTGGGCCAGTCACATGCAATTATTTCAAATGAGTTGACAGAGTGTAAATTCATTAAAAAAAACATCTCATCCACACTATTAATTCATTGAATTTACACAATGTGAGAAATTAATCACATAACTTTCACATCTGATCATGCTCTCTTGCAGTTTTCTCCTGTAAGGAAAGTTGCAATGCACTTGGAATTAGATGCCTGTTCCAAAATGCCTGGGGACATTCAACCCCCTTAAAAAAAAATAATTCAGTCATATCTGCTTTCTATAAACATACTACTGATTTGGTTTACTGACAGAAACATATGCAAAAATAGTGGTTTAAGTGAACACTGGAGATCATTTGGAAGAGAATATTTATTTTAGAATCACTTAACATTAGCTTTTCAGCATTTATTCTGTCCTGACCCATTCCGCAAACTGGAAAAAAACAAGAAAGGAGTGATTCTCAGAAGCAAGGTTTAGGTTTTCAGCATTAATTGCTTGCAGTGATTGGGAGTATATGTTATCATAAATCCTGAGATTCATGTCCAAGCATAAGTTATGTCTTATCACAAGTTCTGTCCTATCATAAGTTCCCAAATAATCTTCTCTGGATATTAAATAAAGTTACATTTAATGATTTAAATTAAAATCCATTTTATTAACTGACTGCTCTATGTGTCATTTTTGTCTTGTTTTGTCATTGAGAGTATCAAAGGGCAGCTCCTGTTTTGTGAGAACAGAAAGCATGTCCTGGAACTGAAAATAGGAGTAGGCCAAAACAGAGGTTTGTCATCCTCTCCTATACAGAGACAAAGCCATAGCAGTATTTTAGTTCTGTTTTTTTCTGCCAGCATAAGGACAATTCCTCAACAACAGAGGACAAAACTTGTCTCTGATTTGGTGAGTGGAAGTTTGTTTTGTTTTGACTTTTTACTGACTTAAATGTGAGGAAAATTTAAGCTAGAGTCCCTGTTCCTGTAGGATTCTTTTTTTTTTCACTAACAATTTTCACCTCTTATCCCTCATGTCTTCTCTTGGGTAATTCTTGGTTTTACTCCTCTTCTCACATTTTCACGTAAATTGCACAAGCTTTCCTCAAGCCCTGAGAAAGCCTTGGCTGCAGCACCAAACCACTGATGGACTGCTTCTGCATATCAAAAAAATCCTTCCCAGACTCTTGCAGCATGATTTAGTAACTGTTGTCCTGCAAAGCACCATGGGATGCTGATAAAAGAGGTCTTTGATGATTGAACTATGAAATCAAGAACACTGTTGTACAGTTTTTGTCTATTTATTTAGTTTGAGATCACACAATGTGGCTGATATTGCCAAATAATAATAGGAAAAAGCTATACTGATAATCACCCATTTCATTAATAACGTTATCTGTTAACAGATTCTACAATCTTCATGAAATGTTGTCCCATGTTTGAAGTTTCATATCTGTCATGTTTTATTTAGTTTAGCTGAAATTCTGAATGCCAATATTTACACTTCACAGTGAATGTCTAATTCAGAGTTTTTGTTTGAACTCATCTTTATTTTTTGAGCAGTTGTTCAAATGCTAGAGGCTCAGTTCAAGTTATGTTACTTTTCTGTGGTTTTTTCTGGCCCTTCCAGAAAGCATCTCTTATACTTGCTGAATTAATGTATAGGCAAATTACCCTAAGTGTTCCTGCTTTTTATTCTCCAGTTGCTACCCATTATACTTTGAGAATTTGACTGCTTCAGCTCCCATTCCAACTTCCTTTCTTCTCTGTGCCATGACAAAACTGAAACCTGATGAGAAATATCAAATCAAATTATGACTGAACACCTTTTTTTGTCATTAAACACATTACATTAAATACACTGTCAGAAAAAGAATTCTATTGCTCCAAGACCCTACATCTGTTGTTTGCTGTCTGAAGAATCATATAATTTGGCAGTGACCATGTTTTGCACAGAGAAGTAAGGGGGTGAAAAATGGTCAAACACCTACCTTGAGCTGTGATGATCTGGAACATCTTTGGCCCTTTGTTTTCTCACCTTACTCAATTTTCGTTGTGATTAAAAGGGTCTTATGCCAACTGGTTTGATTATGGCAGTCTGACTTATACAGAACTCTGAAGCCAAGGCCTGCAGCTCTTCCAAGTCCCCGAGAGAAATAAATGCCCTATGGGAGAAGTAGCAAGAAACTCATGTTATTGATTAGGAAAAACAAATCCCTCCATCCATGGGTTTATTAATGGAAATTCAAGGTCTGTAGTTACATCCCATTTTCACCTAGTTTCCATTTCCCGTTTATTTCTAGACTCTGCTTAGAGTCCATTTCTAGCAAAGACTGCAGTTCTTTGCATGGTAATATATTAAAGAGACAAAATAAAGGAGCATTTCTTATGTAAAATTTAGAAAACTGTAGTTGGTTAAAAGAAACCTCAGAAATATAATAAATTAAGGTTTGATAAAATTAAAACCTGTGCCAATCAGAAAAAGTTTCCCTATTGCTCAACATGTAACTAAAAAGATAATGGTTAAGTTTAGTCTGAGAAGAGACAATGGTAAGGAACCCAGAAAATAATAAATTGGAGACTTAAAGCTCTTTTTGATCTTTATAGTTAGAAAGTAATTAAATTTGGAAGATGTATTCATTGTTGTTCATGTGCTTGTAAGTACTAAAGTAACAAAAAAACCTCAATACTTTGAAATGAAGTAATTTTCAATAATAGTATTAATTCAGTTTTCAGTAAGAACGGTGAAGAAATAAATGCCAAAATAATGAGCACTTGGCAATATAACCCTCATAGAAGCCAGTTAATTCTGCTGCTTTATGGAAGCTTTTATGTTGCTTGCATATTGTTATACCCCATGAATCCTCCATGCTTCTCATCTTAGCTTTTAGCTTTCCCTCAGGGAAAATAGGTTGATGTAACAGAAGCTGTGTGATGTATATATGACAATACCTTGTATAGCTTCACTTGTGTTCAACATGTTTCACAGAAAAAAACTGACATTGTAATAAATATCTTGCTTTTTTTCTGCTCTGAATGAGATTGTGCAAGCTAAACAAGAAAGAGAATGAACCTAGAATGAATTTACATCAGTCACATAAAGTAATGGTGAGGTGCTTTGCCAGTTGAATCTTTCTTCTACACCATCACAGTAGACTGATTCGACTCAATGATTGCCACCTGCACATCCGTTCTGACAGCTGCAAAACCTCAGGAAGAAAAGAAAAAAGCATGGAAAAAAAAAAAGTAGTATCAGTGAGGTCAGAAAGTCAACTTATTATATTCATCCAGCTACTTTTGTATCTATTTTGAAAGTCATATATATATTTTATATATTTATATATATATATAAGAAAAGTTGTTAAGAATAGAGATGTCTCACAGGTCAGAAGCCTGACTGTGAAAATCTAGGAACACTGAGATCTGCACTCAGGTTTCCAACTCAGACATATTTCTATTATACTACATTCACATTTCAAACTATTTATGGAGCTGGTGGGGCTAAATATGGGCTCCCCTTCTCAAAAATATCAGGTAAAAGCTAAATGTAGGAAAATAACATTTTTGAAAATGTCCTTGCTCAAACTCATTGAAGAGTATAAAGAAAGCAGGAAATCATGGAGAGAAGAAACATTTCCAACCAGACATATTGCGAAAGTTATAGTGCTGACAGGTAAATAAATCTAGATTAATAAGAAACATTTAAAATTAACGAGGTGACCTTTTTTTTTTCTAAAGAAAAGGATTGGAAAATGTTGTTCTGTTTTTAAAAAAGTACGTAATCCAAAACTCTCACTAGACTGACCCATAAGTACAAATTATTTCATCCCTTGCAGAACAATTATTCCTTTAGTTTATTATGTAAAAGTATGCCTATCAGTTCTCATAATGCCCATTGGCCACAATAATACACGAAGCTTATTTCTGATATGCTAGTGTGGTAGTCTGCATCTTGATATTTTGTATATACCACTTTATATATCCTCTATCCTTTATAGGACAGTTTAATAGTGAATTATAAAAACTTGCTTTCCTAGAAACAGGGAGAAGACTGAGTACAAGAACTACTGGTGGTAGGTACTGAACACAGGAGAACTCTGTTTTACATCCATCAGTATTGCATACACCTCAGTTTAGCATACTGCACAATGGCAAGTCTTCAAGAACCACAGTGAGATGAAGGGAAACAACAGTGAAGAGATGCTGTGTTCAATGAGCAGTAACAAAGTGGTGGGTAATATGGAAACTCTTAACTAGGGGTGCCACCTAGTTTGCTCAATCCAAGGTAAATCTGATGCTCTGAGAGGAAAGACCTGGTCTGGGGAGCTGATGAGCCATATAATCAATAGGAAAATATGTGGCATGATGCCAGGATCATCTATTAGGCTAGATTAATGTACACAGTCCTTTCTTTTTTTAATTATCTGACTCTGTTTTTCCTGGTGATTTTGTTGCCTTTTCTTTTGCATTTTGTGCAATACATATTCTTGCAGAACTTCCACTAAAGAGCTGGTAATGCTGTTTAAATATCAAAACATCCTGTGTATTCCTCAAATCATAATTCAAATTAAAAACTAACAGTAATACCTAATGTGTCAAGTACAAAAGCATCTGAACTATGTCAGTTACACAATGTTACAATGTTTATTTTTTTACAAATAATACCTCATTTTAATGAAATAAATCTACAAACCTCACAAATATGTGCTGATGACTAACTGTAAGAACAGACTGGTGGTGTTATCCAAAAATACCTGACAAGTGACAAGCATGCTTCCATTATTGCCCTGTTCTTAAAGGCCAGTGTCTGCTCTGCAGGAAACTGAAGGCCTTCATCAAAACTTCCCAGACATGATAGGAAGCCATTTGTAATATTTATAATGAACACTTTATCTAGGAGAAAAAGCTTACTTTTCATAGCTTCAGACTCACATCCACAATCAATGAGTATTTAGAAATAACCCAAGTAAGAATCAGAATATTTTGAAGAAGTTTCAGTTTGTTGAAAGAGTTTTAATAAGACAAATGGTATGAGCTTTGTATCCTTCCTTGGCTCCAATGGGTAATGCCAAACAAAGTATATCTTCAAGAAGGTTTTTATATTTCACAAGAAACATTTCATGAAATGGAGGAACAACAGGAAGAAAACAGCATTTTCTGAAGTACTCTGAAGAAATATTTGCAAAGGCTGAATTTTAACCAGTTGTTGCTCTGTAGCCTCACAGCTGCCAACTTCATTACACTAAGCTGGGTGGGTGCATCAATCTTCTAGAAGTTAGGTTTCCTAGAGGAAGCTTTACAGTGAGATCTAGACAGGTGAAGCTGATGAACTAAGGTTAGATTGTACGAAGTTCAACAAGGCCAAGGGACAGGAAGGTGATTGTCCCCCTGTACTCAGTGCTGGTGAGGCCACAAGTATTATGTCTGTTTCAGGGCCTCTCACTATGAGAAGGACTTGGAAGTTCTGAAGTGTGTCCAAAGAGCAATGAGGTTTGTGAAGGGCCTGAAGCACATGTCCTGTGAGGAGCTAATGAGAGAACTGGCATTGTTCAGTCTTTAGAAAGGGAAATGAGGGAAGTTTTTGCTCTCTACAACTACCTGAAAGGAGGTTGAAGCAAGGACCAGAGGAAATGGTTACAAGCTTCACCAGGGGAGGTTTAGACTGCATATTAGAAAATATTTCTTCACTGAAAGGGTTATCAAACATTAGAATGGTCTGCCCAGGGCAGTGGTGGACTCACCATTCCTGGAGGTGTTTAAATGGCTTGTGGAATTGGTGCTTAGGGACATAGTTCAGTGCTGACCCTGAAGTGCCTACTTGAAGGTTGGACTGGATATCTTGATGGTGTAGCCATTTAAGTTTTACCTGAGCCAAAAACTTAAAGGAAAGAGAATTTAGCTTGCCTTCCCTTTCCCCTCTCCCTTTTCCCAGTAGGAAGAAAAAAGGAATTAGGCAGGAGAAGAGAAACGAGTAAAACAACATAAATGGACTTGCATTGACTTTGGAAGTAAAAATGTAATTTTTTAACAAAGATAAATAATAATTAAGGGAAAGAAAGTTATGGAGGTATAAGGCAAAGGATAAATAAAAACATATATACAAATTCAGACACAACTGGCAATGGATTCTCTTGGGTGTAAGTCCCACCTTGTGGAGCAGACCCATAAGTAAATATCATGTTAACAAAATAATAGAAGATATTTAAGTAAAGGGAAGGTTACGGAGAGATAAGGGAAAGGGGTAGATACAGGTATATACAGAATTAGATTGCAGATGGAAACGGATTCTCTCTATGGATGCAGGCCCCAAGGATGCATTCCTTGGATGCAGGCCCCAAAATACCTGGCGGTAGGCTGGACCACATGGTTACCAGCTCACACCAGCAACAGACAGGTGTCATAGAGCCAAAGGCAGGAGAAGGAGGGGGAGACAGCATGTGGACTCTCTCTTAAACAGGGTTGTGGACAGGAAGTGTGAGTGGAATAAACTTTGACCTGTGCGGCCCTCGCCCTCAGAGGGGCCAGGTCTCCCTGCCCACCTGGGATCAGGTTTCCAGCCCACCCCTCCTGGGGTTAGGTTTCCAGCCTACTCCCTGGTGTACCAGTGTGAGAGCTGAAATCCCCCCCACCGACAATAACCAGGCTAGCTCAGTCTGGAAAGCAAATGAAAGCTGTATTTACAAGCAAATCTACAATCTATGATGAAACACAATGAATATGTACAAATATACACAAGTCACCACATTTACAAATATATACAATCAACAGAAAAGTACAACCAAGCTCTCTTTGCTTCCCCTGAGGGGACCTCCTAAGGGGCCTCCCCCCCAGGCCCCCCTGGCAGAAGGCAGAGCTAGTTAAAAGCAGAGAAGCTGTTAACTTAGCTCACCAAGGTCAGTGTGTTATCTTCAGCCAGAAGAGAAGAAGAAGCAGCAGCCAGACAGCCCAGCAAGGAAGAGAACTCCGACCCCGACTGCCCCTACTTGTTTTGAGTAATAGTTCTTAAACATTTCTCTCTATCCAATGGAAGTGTTTAGAACAATCGTTATTTTGCTTTCGTACACCCAATAGTGACTTATTTACACTCTTTCGCTTTCTCTGCTTGAACTTTGAGAAGAAAAAATAAAAAAGACAGTTTCAAACCATCACACCTGGGAGGGACCTGGTTTCCTTGCTCACCTGGGGTTAGGTTTCCAGCTCACTCCCCCTGGGCTGGGCTTAACCCAGCATAGATGTTCTTTCTTCCAACCAAATATATTCTGTGACTCCTTGCTTCATTTTCAGTCTTTTCTGTTCAACTGACTAATCAAAAGCCAATTTTATGTCTCACAGAAAACAGCATTACTATGAAAAAGCTGGGTGTGGTCCTCTGAACTGGGTGTATGATGAATTGCAACCAGATCAGTGAGGACCCCTCATTTCTGAAGAGTCAAACGAGGTATCTGTTCTGTGAGGTTAGCAGTTTCAAAATGCAAATTTGTGTATCATTTTATAATCTTCCTCCATGCAGACAGACATGAAGGATTGTGAATGAATATCTAACCTACATACAATCCAGGTATGCAAGGAAAGCTTTTCATTTTATCTTAATTTGATCAGGATCCCATTAAGAACACTCTGAAACATCTACCTTTTTATTAACATGCATTAAAAGACTTTTGGTCTGCAATTGACAGGCTGTCAATTCTGGGAAATCTGCTTTGAAAAGAAGATGATAATGTTTTGTTTTTTTGGATTCAGGAGGGCTAATTAAGGACTGGTACTTTGCTGCACTGAAAACATGCACCACCATGAGCTTCTCTATCTCCAAAATAGGTCATTGTCATAAATATAATTCTGTATAAATAGGTTTGCATCTCTCCTGAATTGAATTAACTGGCTAACTAACTAGGTTAGATTCTGGTCTTTTGTCAGTAAATAAGCACTAAAAGTGTGGGGACTTCACAGTTTGCTGTATTTTTCCTATCTTAAAGTAGGATTCAGAATTTGCCCTTCTAGAGTTTTGATGCTGGAGATAAATGGAGCAAGGGAAAAAAACAGAAGGCATGCATCAACATGTATGTTCAAAGGCAGAAGGACACAAGTAACTGCAATACAAACCTGTCTAGGTTAGCCTAGACTATTTCATGGTCCCTCAAACCAATCTCTGCATTACCCATTGCCTGCTATCTTTTATCCGTTCACTTCTTGCCAAGACTGCTAAAGTATGAAATCTTCCCAAGGGACAGGAGTAGGACAGCAAAGCGATTTTGCACAGGTTAATCATGCTGCTCAAAATTTAAAGACTCATCCATTTATGTCATTAAAAAGGGAGGCTTTTGCTTCCACAACTGATGCAAGAAAGTAATTTTTATTCTCTCTCTTATGGGAATGCATATTAGACACAGTCTGAAGATGCACTCATCACTCTGCATTCACAGCATGCTGTCAAGTCAATCCTCCTCTTCTTTCCAACAATGAGAATAGAAAGGGTAGCACTTAGGAGTGAATCAGTCAAATTACTTACAGAGAAGAAGGACTGCCAAGAGTACTACTTTTCTGTCAGGTTTAGCTATTTTGTGAGTGATCTAGCAATGACTGCCTCTTGAACTCAGGTACAATACAGTCAGAAAGTCCAATGAAACAAATAACAACTTGTGTTTCAAAGGGAACCAGCTATAGAGAGAAATCAAGATAAACAGCCTAGGGAGTATTGTTATAAGATTTAAAACAATCCCAATCCACTTTCCCCTGTGGATATTTACTATTTTTTTTCTTTCCTAATAATATGCCTTCCCACACTTGTCATTATGCCATGCAAGATCTCACAGCTCTTTTTTTTTTTTTTTTTTAACATATGGTCTCTTTGCTACCTACTCTTTCCCTAGAACTACATTTGGAACTGATGCATAAATATATCCTGTTTTTCTCAGCTAGAAAAGTCACCCTGCTCAATACTCTACCTTATTAACACCTTTACATTTGTTGATGCAGTTGCATGGCGATTTAACATTTTCATTTCAAATCAGGGAAAGGTTGGAGGTATTTTAATTTCTTTGCCAAATGCCATGATGATCTTAATGCTAGTATATTCAGAATTCAGATGTAGATCTCAATACTTAATATTGGTTGCAGCCCTGTTTAAATACTTCCTCAACATTTTAGAAGCTAATAAAATGAAAAATTAAAATGAGATGGATGGAACTAATCAGAAATGTGTTGCCACATTGTGTGTTTATGCAGTAAATTCAAAGTGATTTAAAAATAAAGCTACAGTAAAATACAAAAAAAGGGGAAGAAGTCTTTGTAGCATCTTGGCTTATGTATTTTAGTTATACTAGCTCTTACTAATGCCTATGATAGGTAACATTTCACTATATATATTTGTTAAAACAAGTAGTTTACTTGATGAAATGCAGATGAACATCTCATTAAATTAACTTATAACAAACACCTGTACAGGACCTGGTTTAAAAAAGTAAATAAATCCACCACAGAAGAGCTCATCATTAAAGATGCCAAACACCCAATACAGGGAGATAACTTCTTGCACAAATAAGTGTTGGTACCTTCCTATGCAAACTAGTTTCTTCACAGTGAAATTTTATATCACCATATTCCAGGTTAGGAATCTGATGGTATGATCAAGTCTATGATCAGTAAAAGCATATGAACAGAATCACAGATTGGTAGGGGTTGGAAGGGACCCCTGGAGATCAAGCAGGGTGTTGTCACCCCTGCTTTCCAGCAAGTCAGCCCCTAACCTCCCCCCCAGGTACAAGACTCCACCCTTGCCCTTGTTGAACTTCGTCAGGTTCGCCTCTGACCAACTCTCCAGCCTGTCCAAGTCTCTCTGAATCACAACACTTGTCTTCTGGTGTGTCAGCCACTCCTCTCGGTTTTGAATCATTATCAAATGGTGAGAGTACAATCCATCCAGGTTATTGAAGGTGGTAAACAAGGCTGGACCTCATAAAGACCCTTGGGAAACACCACTCTCCACAGGCCCTCCAACCAGACCCTGAACCATTGATCACAACCCTCTGTGCTCTGTCATTCATCCTGTTCTCAGTCCACCTCACTGGATTGTGAACCCATACTTCCTAAGCTTACTTATGAGGATGTTATGCCAGATAGCGTCAAAAGCCTTGCCAAAGTCAAGGTCAGTAACTTGCACTGCTCTCATCTAGGCAGCTGGTCACACCATCATAGAAGGCTATCAGATTGGTTAAGCATGATTTCCCCTTCATGAATCCATCATGACTATAACCATCTTTTCCTCTATATGCTTAGAGGTAACTGCCAAAATGAGGTGCTCCATCACTCTTCCAGGGATGGAGGTGAGGCTGATGTGCATGTAGTACCCTGGATCCTCCTTCTTGCTCTTTTTGAAAATTGGAGTGACAATAGTTTTCCTCCAATCCTTAGGCACCATCTGTGCTCTCCATGACATTTCAAAAATGATGGGATGTGGCTTAGCAATAAGCTTAGCCAGCTCTTTCAGGACTCATGGGCACAACCCTTTGGGGCCCATGAATCTGTGGGTGTCCAGTTTGTCCAAGTGATCTCTAACACAGTCCTCCTTGACAAAGGGAGAGTATTCCTTCAGACTTTCTCTCTTACCTCCAGGGACTGCAGTAAAGACTGAAACAAAGAAGGCACTCAGTAACTCTGCCTTCTCTGCATCCTCTGTAACCAGGGCATCCACCTCATTCAGCACTGGGTCCACGTTTTGCTTGATGTTGTTTTTCCTGGTGATGCACTTGAGCCCTTCTTGTAATTTTTTCATTAATTTGCCAGATTTAATTCCAAGGGGGCCTTAGATCACATTGTAGCATCCCTGCATAATTTGAACATGTTCCTATATTCCTCCCTGTTGGCCAGTCCCTTTTTCCACATACTGTAAACCTCCTTCTTCCATTTGAGTTTTCCCAGAAGCTCCTTTCTCATCCATGCAGGTCTTCTGCCTCCCTTGCTTGATTTCCTACACATGGGGATGCACCAATCTTGATCTTGGTGGAGCTGATGCTTAAATATTAACTAGCTCTCTTTGACGCCCCTACCTTCTAAAGTCTACTCTTACATTTGTAGCAGTACTGCTTTTGCTTAGTCCTAAGGGACAGCTGGAGAAGCCCGTTCCTGGTCAGTGACTGAGATCCATTCATTTCAGATTCACTTCTGTGTTACAGCCTTTCCATGAAATAATATTTTTTAAACTGGTGTTGCAATCATGAGACCTTCTTACTCTGATCATGCATCTATACAAGGATGAGCCAGAGGCTCTCTCAGTTCACTGTTGCATTTCTATGAAAAGTTACAGGGATAATAAAGCATAAACCCTGTTTTCCCTCCATCCGTAAAACTCAGTGTTCCCTAATGCAAAAGCACATCAAAACATGCTTGCTTCAGAAAAGCATTTCAGCTTGCATAAATATTGCTTTCAACAATGCTGCATTTCTCTGGAAATGTTCTGGCCCCGCCACTTTTGGGAGTTTTTATAATATACAGAAACTATTAAAGACTTGTCATAGACACTTAAAGGCAGAGAAGTATTAGGAAGGCTTGTTGTGATAAAACGAGAGGATGGAGGGTAGATTTACAGTGGATATTAAGAATAAATTCTTTACAGTGAGGGTGGTGAGACACTGGAACAGGTTTCCCAGGAAGGTTGTGGATGCCCTCTTACTCCCTGGGTGTGTTCAAGGCCAGATTGGACAAGAGCCTGTGCAGCTTGATCTAGTGGAAGGTGTCCCTGTCCATAGCTACTGTGGGGGTGGGTGGAACTAGAGGATCTTCAAGGTCCCTTTCTACACAAACTATTCTGTGATTCTGTGCTTTGAGTATTTTCTGTATTATCAGGCATATCCAACTTAAATACAAAGGTCATTACCCTTTGGTAATGGTACTTCTCCTTTTCCCACATGCCTTTCTGTTACTGTGCAAAAACTACTTAACTGAACTTTCTGTCCTACGAGTTAGTCCCTTGTGTGTGTTCTTTTTTCCCCAGAAAGTTGCCTTTAACACAACACATAGGGTCAGTGTCACCACCTAAATCTGTAGTCTCTTTCTCCAGAGTTAAAACATCAGCCTAGAAATCCTCATCTGTTCTGTTTCAGAATCCTGCAGTTGGTCAATAATTGATAGAGACATTAGTAAAGGCTTTGGCTATTTAAGCCATGGGACTTACTTTCAGAAATCTGGTTATATAGGGGCTGATGGAGTACATCTTTCAGAGAAAGGGAATAATGTCTTTCTCCATAAGCTTTCCTATCTAGTGAGGAGGACTTTAAACTAGAGGTGCTGGTGGACAGGCTCCTCAATTCATCTATGTAGAGGGCAATGATACTAACAGGAACCCTGGGCCTGTTGTTGGACTGCAGGGTGGGAATAGAGCACCTGAAGTGCAGGATAAGGGAACCTCAGTAAATCAGCTTCAATGCTTCTACGGTAACACACATAGCATGGGGAATAAGCAAGAAGAGCTACAGATGTGTGCATGCCTGCAAGGCTGTAATGTCATTGGCATTACTGAGACTTGGTGGGATGCCTCTCACAACTGCAGCACAGGATTAGATTGATGTAAACTCTTCAGGAAAAATAGACAAAGGAGAAGAGGAGGGGAAGTTGCCCTCTACATCGAGGACCAACTGAAGTCCCTGGACCTCCATCTGTAGACAGATGAAAAGCTGACAGATAGCCTATAGGTGAGGATTAAAAGGAAGGCAAGGGAAAGAGACATCATAGTGGGGGTCTGCTACAGGCCACCTGACCAGATATATCGAGTATATGAGGCCCTCTGTAAACAGATAGAAGCAGCTTTGCATTCAAAAACTCTGGTCCTCCTGAGAGATTTTAACCACCCAGATATCTGTTGGAAGGACAATACATCAGATCACCAGCAATCTAAGAAAAGGTGCTATGCTGGACCTTATCTTCACCAGCAAGGAGGGGCTGATGAAT